>NC_090275.1:128200933-128846558 GCF_040414725.1 Anabrus simplex | reverse complement strand
TGATTTTAAAATTATTCAATCGTCATGGTAATTCTGGTGCATACGGTACCACACGCGCCACTTCGGCGTGGGAGATTTCCGGTTTCGTAAAGTTGTATCAATTTCGTAATTTCTCAAGGATTCCCAAATGTTCTTGGTCAGCACTAATTTCTGTGCTCCAACTGGAGAAAATAAAAGTGAATGTGATTGGTAGGTGAAGGAAAAGATCGGACGTTCATTGGCTGTATAAGATTTCCTAATTTCCGGAGAGAAGCGTTGTCGCTAGAGCTTGGCTCTGCGAAGGCGTCTTTTCTGTTTAACCAGTGAAGGGAACAGTCGCCTCCTAAGGTATGGGTCTTCTTGGGCCCGCCATCCGGTAAGCACTTTATTATTTTTCAATTTCAAATGTAGTGTTTCGTTTAATTTTCTTTGCCGGAGCGTACCCGTGTTTCTTTTAGCTACCGAATTTAATTAATATGACTTAGCCATTTCGGTAAGAGACCGTTCCCGTTTTGTTGTTCTGGTAAATTAAATTTTATACGCTGTTCTATGTAACCACTAAATGTAATTTCTCCTCAGAACTGTCTTGTTCTTTCTGCTTCATCGTGGAGTATTCCCCTTTAGGTCAGGTACCCTTTCTCTGAAGTGTTTTTGAGGGGGCTACCCGCTGAAGGCGCTCTGCTCCATGATTAGATTGTAAATGTTATTTCCTTAGATGTACGTTTTCACTTTAATGTAAATTTACCCTGCTCTTACTTCTTTCAAACTGCTTTGGTTTTTAAAAGTATCGCCACAAACAGTGGAACATCATGTGCAGTGTTCCGGTGGAAATTTACGTAACTTATATCTAAACTCACGGTATACTGTAATAACAGCTGTAATAATGTCATCAAATTTTAATGGTGTATTTGTTATTGTTTTATATTTGAATTTGCATTGAAATTGTTAAGTAAAGTTTAGGATTACATTGACTTCGCTTCTTCAGTATTACCAATATCTTCCACTCCCTGTATATGGTTCCCAGCCGCTTCCCTGTTATCCTTTCATAGTCGTCATGTTGGTTATCCTGTTCGTTTTAGTTTCTGTAACAAAAGTGTTTATAATTTAATTTCGTACATGTTGAGATGCCTCATGTAGAGTACATATTTGGTAAATGCACAACGGTAGCAAATATTTTCTCTTTATTATTTCTGTAACTTGTAACTCCAAGGGGAGGTTGCAGTATGAACCACGCTCTGCTACCATATTAACATATTAATCATATTAACATCAAACAAATTAAACAATTCCAAAATTCACATACCGAGAAGATACAAAAGGGAAAACAAATGAACAAATACATTACATATATACAATTTCATCGCCATTTTCCGAGTCCAAATAATAGAATCCCAATAATCACAACACTTTCATTGTGTGTGTGTGGGATTGGTAATGACTCCAGTTATGTCCTATGTCGTTTATTTCGGGAGTGGTTATTGGTTATGATGTTGTATAGTTAGTTAGTGGTGGAGATGGTAGTTCGTTTGCCTAGTGCATGGACTCTGTGTTTTAATTGAGCCTCATCTATGGCTCAATGACCTTGTGTTCTCTCCTTGGTTAACCTTGTCAACTGCTTCTGGGGTTTTGTTCTACGTGTGAAACTATCCCTAATCTCATTTATCTGGTAAATGTATTAGCATTGCTTACTTGGGTGGAAACTATATTGGAATTCTATTATCTTTCTTGGTGTAATGGAATTGGGTTGTGCACTGCTTGAGCATTGTTGTTAAATTTCTTTAACTCTCAACCTTAGAGGTATCTAGGGTTTGCTAGTTGCTTTACATTGTACCGACACAGATAGGTCTTATGGCGACGATGGGACAGGAAAGGGCCAGGAGTGGGAAGGAAGTGGCCGTGGCCTTAATTAAGGTACAACCCCAGCATTTGCCTGGTGTGAGAATGGGAAACCACGGAAAACCATTTTTAGGGCTGCCGACAGTGGGGTTCAAACCTACTATCTCCCGAATACTGGATACGGGCCGCACTTAAGCGACTGCAGCTATCGAGCTCGGTATCTATCTAGGGTTTGGTTTTCATTCTTGAGTTGCAGATCACTGCTGGTGTAATGTAATTTACCTAATCTATTGGTTGTCAGTGTTGTTTTGGTTTTATTAAGGGGGTCTTTTCCTGAAGCATGTATCTTCTTGGACCTAATAGGTATGGTTGAGAACATTGATTTATGATCAGTTTTGGGGGAGTAATTCTAATTTAATGTTTATTGCGATGGAATTATGGCTGAAGATCATGGTGTGGAAGATGCTTGTCTTTTAAACTCTAATGAGTTAACCCGTGTGTCTTATCAGTGGTCGTTCCTATGGGTATCGTGTCAAGTATTAAGCAGCTATGGCACTTTGGTATGGGCGTGTGTTACTTTTAATTGTATCTCTGTGTCTTAGTTGCCTTTGGAAGGAATTATGGGGTGTATCTGCAACTCATAGTGAATTACCTTGTCTTGCTATTAATTTCTTCTCGGTTTCGTGTACCTTGGTAGCTTCGTCTCACGTTTCTCTGCGTTACCAGCTAATCCGACGTAATCTTGTATTTTCTTTGTTTTACTATAAGGTTCAATTAATGTTATGTGCCACTCTCTGGCCTTTTCTTTTTCTCAGCGGTTCTGTTAGTGTCTGTTGACATTGTGGATTAATAACCTTACCGTTCTGCCGGTTTGCTAATTGGGTATGGGACTAATTGGCACTCCCTAGTCGGTGCTGAACTCCTTCTGCTGGTATATTATGGAGTGTATTAGCAATGTTACCACCTCATTCACGGTTCTTTGAACTTTTCTATGGATTGCCGTGTACTCTGCCACTTATAGTTTATTTGTCTGTTCTGCTGACCAGGAAAAATTACCTGTTTAGACGTGGTGTGACAGTGTGATTTGAAAATCAATTATTACTAGTCCGGATATCACCGAGGTTCTGTTAGGGACAACCGGTAGTGTGCGTTGTGTAGGTCACCACTCCTTATTTTCCTTCTTGGTTATCTAATCTGAGGTCTTTCTCTTTGCCTTTGATTTGATTGGATGTGCCATAGTGGGATGAATTATTTAGTGATGCCATGTAATAGGTTGGTTATTTGGTTCCAGATTGTATTCCTTCCCGAGTTTTTTTGAGCACGATTTCTGTCCTGTTAATTCCATGTTGTTTATTATGCTCTGACGAGTGTTAGGTGTTGATCTGTAATCTATTCTTGCTTGGTGTTGCTTGGCTGATCTGTCGTCGATGACGGACTATGCGCAACCCTACAATCTTTAATTTGAAAAGGTCTCCAACCGATCCAGTCAATACCTCCCTTGCTTTGAAAGTTGTTTATCTTATAGTCATGGAATTGGCATTGATTGGAATTCTGTGCCTCTTTGTTTTTCTTCTGTTGGTAGAGTTGAATCCTTTTCTCTTTCCTCTTCCTGTTGGTGATGCTTTGAACCCATGAGATGTTGATCTAAGTTTTGAAATGATTCTGTAGTTTTGGTTGTACAACAAGATTTCGAAATATTGACTATTAAGCTCACTGATTGGTAGTGCTGATGCTATTATGACAAAGTATATTTTAATTTTCTTTGGTTTCTTTTTAATTGAATTTGTTTGAGACCTGTCCTTGGTCTGTGTATGAATTTCTGGCGTAATTCTATTTATGCTTACTATTTATCTTGAAATGAACCAGATACTCTATTTTCCTTAATTATGGTCTATGTTCTTGGGTTTTGGTATTTAACATTGCTATGTAGTGAATCTTTAGTTCGTTGTTTCTATTTATCACTGAATAAATATATTTGGATAAATTAGTTAGAAATTACAAGAGAATCATGCCTTTCTCTATAGTATAAGCCCCTAAATTTTAATTTACGTATGCATTTATCTGTATCATAGAAAAGAAAACAAAGAGGTAACCTAGCTTTCTTTGGATAGAACGATTTAATATGGAATTTGGTATCATTTTATGAGGAGAAAACTTTCAAAATTGTGTGTTATGTGTTCAAACCGACTGTTTCCATTAACAGATCATTCTAGTATCAAGATATGTATGTTCATAGTTTACAAAAGTTACCTATTGAACTCCGATGAATACCGAACAACTTGCTAACTGTGGAAGTTACCGGTCTACATGGGTTTCTCTATGCTCTTATTCCGACCTGCATCTTCGCTCCTTCTACAAACGTCAAGTAGGAACCTTAAATCTCACTAAAAATTTGAAGATTTTCCTCCACTATTCTCTGTTGTTGAGCCCAACTCTATGTTGGTTTTTTGGAGCGGGAGGCTCTGACAGAAATTGGACAGTTTAAGAGTATTTAAAATAAGCCACATTACCATCCTGCAAAGTGCTAGTAGTACTGGTGCCTCCCACAGTGAACTTGAAGACATGTATTGTGCTGCCCTCTTGTAGCATGTACCCAACAACAATATTTTCGGTCGTCATCTGTTTTCTTTTCTGAATGGAGGATAGAAGAAATAAAATCTTGCTCTTGCTTTTGGATCTTTAAATTACGTGTTGGCAGAGAAAAAAAAAAGGAAGAAAATGTACCCTTTTGATCCGAAGTAATGTGTGGTGATAGTCACCAACCAGTTTTGATGTATTTTATTTGTCAACTTGAGAAACTGTAAGTAGCAACACTCTTCGTCTTGATCCTGTAAGTATATGGATGTGATAACAGTAATTATGAGCGAACTGTTCTGTGTCGTCCGGTATTTTTTTTTTTTTTTGCTTTACATCGCATTGACACAGATAGGTCTCATGGCGACGATGGGAGAGGAAAGGCCTAGGAAGTGGAAGGAAGTGGCCGTGGCCTTAATTAAGGTACAGCCCCAGTGTTTGCCTGGCGTAAAAATGGGAAACCACGGAAAACCATCTTCAGGGCTGCCGACAGTGGGGCTCAAACCCACTATCTCCCGATTACTGGATACTAGCCGTACTTAAGCGACTGCAGCTATCGAGTTCGGTGTCCGGTATATCTACACCTAAATTGTATAAAGTAAAATTCAATTATCACTGCTAGTTAAATTTTCGATTAACCAAAGAGACTGAATTTCTGGTTATCTTTATTGTGAATAAGTTATCAACATTTCATGGGGCTTTAATGTAATTATTCATAGAATGATTTTGGGTTGTTAATCACTCTCTAGATGTTCTTCTAAAACGAAAATTAATGTATTCGAAGATGTTGTTATGACAAGTTTGTCTCCATACTTCTACTATACCTTCAAGAGTATGTCTTAATTTTTAAAAAAGGGTATTATGCATTAATCCTGCCTGGAAAATCTTTAATATCTTACTATCCGAAGCATTGTGTGAAAATGGGGGAATGTACGAGTAGAAAAATTGTTTTTAAATGACTGGTTTTAGCGTTGGTTGATTATCTTGTAAGGGTAGCCATTTTCTTTCTTTGTCATGTGACCGGTTACCTTGGTTACATTCACAACCTATGCTAGGTGAATGTAATTATTATATTTTGACATTTGATGTCTGATACGACTGTTGCTGGTGGACATATGACGTCTGTTGATCGAGTTTTTTGTTCTGGTTGTAGTATGCGAGTCTGAGTTCCTGCTTCGTATTTCTGCTGTTCTTGGTGTTCTAATGTATTAACATTTTAAATCTAAATAATTATTTAGCTGGTGGTTTTTTATTACTAATTTCTCCTCTATGTTTTATTTTAATTACGCGCGCCTGATCTGCTCTTTGTGCATTTTGGGGGTCTGTAACTGGCTTTTCTGATTTATGTTGAATGACTTTTGAAGTAGTCATAGAAAAGCATTTTTCTACTCTACTACCATAGTGTAATCGAACCAAGATCTTAGGGTCGGAACTTTCATTAAGTACTACGTTTCCTAATTTATTCTGAAATATATTCCAGATTTATCCTACGATTTGAATAGCGAAAGCAGTTTCTTTTAATTTTAATTTTAATCTAACTTGATGTCCCAGGTTTCCTAATTTAATTTTAATCTTCTCTGTATCTTATATGCGGGACTTATTATTTGCTTTGTGTCAACCTTTTCTTTCCTATTATTAAAGTTGCTGTTTAACTTAAGTCTGTAATTTTTATTTTTAGTCAGTAGTAAGTAATTTTTACTCTGTAGTAACTCATTTTTACTCTGTAGTAATTTAATAATAATAATAATGTTATTTGTTTTACGTCCCACTAACTACTTTTACGGTCTTCGGAGACGCCGGAGGTGCCGGAATTTAGTCCCGCAGGAGTTCTTTTACGTGCCAGTAAATCTACCGACACGAGGCTGTCGTATTTGAGCACCTTCAAATACCACCGGACTGAGCCAGGATCGAACCTGCCAAGTTGGGGTCAGAAGGCCAGCCCCTTAACCGTCTGAGCCACTCAGCCCGGCCTGTAGTAATTTATTTATTCTTTAATCCACCTGACCTTGGTAGGCCTCAAGTAACTTCCATGCGTTATCACGACCTTCGGTTTGGATTATCTTGGTAAGTGTATTATATTTATTTAATATCCTTGTTCTTACTGCCCTTGGTCGTGCAAATGCTACTGTGTTATACCTCTTCGAAAGTACGCGATAAAGTGAAAGCTGTTATATCTTCTTCATCTCAGCCTTTTCCCATGTCATGTAGGGTCAGTATAGCTTTGGCCGTCTACCCAATGCCTTCTTCCCTCTTCCAACTTTTTTCTCTTAGATACCCTCATGTTTCATCTTCCTCTCTCCCATGACCCTTAAATTTCCAGATTTTCAACTCTTCCCCCCCCCCCTCTTCTGTGCACATGCCATACCTTGAACCTTCATTGCTGTGAGTTCCACTGATCTTCTGATGTAATCATTCCTTATTCTATCAAACTCCACCCAGCCACTTTAATACATTGAGGTCGAAGGCCATACGGGCTGCGTCATTTATTGCGGGGAACAAAGCCTGCACAGAATACGATCTCCGGTTTTCATTGTCGTTACTACGAAACAAACATACCACACTGCAGTATAAGATTTGGTTCATATAGTTCCCGAAAACAAATACAGATTTCAGCAGCTCTACACATCATAACTTGTGTCGACTCTACAGCAGTGTGCGCGTGAAGACAGACTGAGCCAACTGAACAGACCTAACAAATCTCACATAATATTTATAATCTCTTGTACAAACAATTCTGAGCATTTCAAAATGCAAATAAAGACAATATCAGCCATACCTTATTAGTCAACACTATGCGCCGGCTGGCGGTAGTAATACTACTAACATGAAATTTGAAATTCAGTCACTCAAAAGCTATTCATGTTAACGAATTAGGTTTTGTTTTAACGTGTTGTTGATTTTTTTTACTATTGATAGGTGGTGTTATCGATTGATAGTGATTGGTGGTGCAACCTTGGGACAAAGTTTTGTAGCCACGTGCGCTCAGCTAGATCTTACCTAATTACTGACATTAGAACTCTTCGCACGCTCTGGTTCAATAAGCTCGTGTTCTAATGATGGACTATAGTCTAGTGAGTCAGCAGTCTGCAATCATCTCTTAAGTAGTCGATTTACTCTGTATACTGAGATACGGATCCCGGAGCGTGCATACAGCCCACGGATAATTGAACAGATTATTACGGAATTCGGATTCTGATCTGTATGAAAGTGATTGTGAAGTAGAAAATGAAGATCTACAAGCCCCTCAGGATCACCAGAAGAACCACTCGCAAAAAGACAAAGGGAGATGACAAGCACAGGAACACAATGGAAACAAGATAATGCTCCTGTGAACAGGCCCGTGTTTTCTTTTGTGAACGTTTGGCAGATGATTTGGTGAGTAGTGTTGCTGCTGAAATTACTGAAAAATCACGAACATCATCTGCGGGAAGGCCAGTAGGTAGACATTATTTTCCACACAGAATAACTGCAATGGGTGTGAAGAAGGAAGGACACTCACAGCGTACGTGCAAGGTTTGCTACAACAAGTCCAAATACAACACAAGCCATGCTGTGAAGACAATGAAGACTGTATATTGCCATAAATATGACCTAGGTTTTTGCATAGGAGAATGTTTTGAGTATTGATATGATGCTAGTTGCTTTACGTCGCAACGACTCAGATAGGTCTTATGGCGACGATGGGAGAGGATAGGGCTAGGAGTGGGAAGGTATTGGCCGTGGCCTTAATTAAGGTACAGCCCCAGCATTTGCCTGGTGTGAAAATGGGAAACCACGGAAAACCATTTTCAGGGCTGCCGATAGTGGGGTTCGAACCTACTATCTTCCGAATACTGGATACTGATCTTCATAAAAGGAAAGAAAAATTCCACCTAATCAATACATTTATTTTCTTGTAAAGTATTACAATCTAGGACCGGTTTCGGACCCTTTATAGGTCATCTTCAGCTATATCAGAATCACATTTGCATTTCTATCTTATACCTCTGAAAGACCTTCATGATATATTGTTTCATAATTTTCAGTGAAAACTTATCTTAAAAACTTACAAATTTCTAAGCGTTGTGTTAAAATTAAAAATTAAAATTACAAAACTTTGTCTATTATATACATGCCCTTGGGCTGACAGAATGCATCCTTGGGTTGATTAAGCATTTATCTTAGGTATTGTTGCTTATTCTGTTGAATCGAATCCCTTTTATACTTATGTACAATCGTGAATAGACTATCAGTAAAATTTGATAAATAAAACTTGCGTGATAATTATAATAAAAATATCATGTTACATCTTTATACCTTATTGCTGGAGTGATATTATTTTAGGCAAAATATAAATGCGGGTTGATCTCTATAAAATATTTTACATAAACACACTAATATATTTTAAAGTCTAATCATTGTACTTTAAAGTCTAAAATACTTATGCTTTGGATCTTGCATTGTTATGTGGTAAAATATTATAACAATTTGTCTTATATAACATCAGATATTGATAACATATAAATATGCCGTGTATAGTTGGCTTTTAAATCTAATGATTAAATGTCATTTCCTTCTTGCATAAAATTACAAGTTTCATATTATGTTGATTATGTATTGTATAAAACATAAATATCTAATAAATTGAATGCTTATCATTTACTAAAAGCACATGAATGTCTAGTAATATAGTCAGTGTGTTTAGTGACACAGAAACATGTTGGCCTTGATTCTTGCGTTATATTTCCATAATTTGCCTATTTTTTATATATGTCGAATGTTGGTCTTTATAGGTTCCATTTGTAAAATAACAGCACTTTCCTATGATTGTGAAATGAATCAATAAGCTTGACACGTGTTAAATTATGAAATATATGTGTGATTCAGTTCTGGCCTAACTTCTGGAGTTTTCTCCCATCAAATGCCGTAAGACTGTGGTGGTTGCTTTCCCTTTTTAAGGCTGGTAAAGTTGCTGGATGTTTGAAATGCAAGTTTCTTGGCCGTTTGACGAGTAATGTCATTTGACGAGTAACGGCATTTGATGGGAGAAAACTCCAGAAGTTAGGCCAGAACTGAATCACACATATATTTCATAATTTAACACGTGTCAAGCTTATTGATTCATTTCACAATCATAGGAAAGTGCTGTTATTTTACAAATGGAACCTATAAAGACCAACATTCGACATATATAAAAAATAGGCAAATTATGGAAATATAACGCAAGAATCAAGGCCAACATGTTTCTGTGTCACTAAACACACTGACTATATTACTAGACATTCATGTGCTTTTAGTAAATGATAAGCATTCAATTTATTAGATATTTATGTTTTATACAATACATAATCAACATAATATGAAACTTGTAATTTTATGCAAGAAGGAAATGACATTTAATCATTAGATTTAAAAGCCAACTATACACGGCATATTTATATGTTATCAATATCTGATGTTATATAAGACAAATCGTTATAATATTTTACCACATAACAACGCAAGATCCAAAGCATAAGTATTTTAGACTTTAAAGTACAATGATTAGACTTTAAAATATATTAGTGTGTTTATGTAAAATATTTTATAGAGATCAACCCGCATTTATATTTTGCCTAAAATAATATCACTCCAGCAATAAGGTATAAAGATGTAACATGATATTTTTATTATAATTATCACGCAAGTTTTATTTATCAAATTTTACTGATAGTCTATTCACGATTGTACATAAGTATAAAAGGGATTCGATTCAACAGAATAAGCAACAATACCTAAGATAAATGCTTAATCAACCCAAGGATGCATTCTGTCAGCCCAAGGGCATGTATATAATAGACAAAGTTTTGTAATTTTAATTTTTAATTTTAACACAACGCTTAGAAATTTGTAAGTTTTTAGGATAAGTTTTCACTGAAAATTATGAAACAATATATCATGAAGGTCTTTCAGAGGTATAAGATAGAAATGCAAATGTGATTCTGATATAGCTGAAGATGACCTATGAAGGGTCGAAACCGGTCCTAGATTGTAATACTTTACAAGAAAATAAATGTATTGATTAGGTGGAATTTTTCTTTCCTTTTATGAAGATTGGTAAATGTCAATACGGAAAATGAAATTCATAAATCAAGATACTGGATACTGGGCGCAATTAAGCGACTGCAGCTATCGAGCTCGGTGTTTTGAGTATTATCATACCGAAGCTAGGTATTGGAAATAACAATGTTGATTCTGTTGTTCAGTGACTGAAAACTATCAAACTTTTCCGAGTGAATTAGAAATTTAAGTGAGTGAACAAGGATAACAGAACGTACCAATATTGTAGCCTGATTTTATTTCCAATGCCGAAGGTATGCATTTTTGAATTGATTTCATGTTATAGTCCAGTTTTTTTAGAATATGTATATAAATTTGTTTATTTATACTGCAAAAACTTACAAAACTGTGATTTTTTATTTGACAGTTTAAATCACGCCGACACAGGGTAGGGACGCTATCTTGACTCGTCCGGACTAATAGTGTTAAGGTTATACATTGAACTTTAAAAAAAAATGAAAACCCACTAATTTCAATCCACTATTTCCATGGTAATGATTTTTTACAATTGCATTACAGTTTTCACAGATATGAAGTAGAAAGTATGAACTCAATTATCTAAGTTCAAAACTAGTATTTAATTTAAAAATCGGAATTTAGTGAAAAACGATAATCCCGAGGATTAAAATGTATGAAAGTGTGAGCAAGAACATTCTCATTTCTGGCACTCGTGGGCTTTTATGATCTGTTAAATTTCTGCACTAACAGATGGACAAATCACAACTGATATAAAGAGCGAAGTTGTCCAAACTGACATTCAACAAGAAAAGGACCGTTCAAATCACTAAAAGCTCATCCAAAGGAGATATATTAAAAATGGATACAAAAGTTAAATCCAGAGTGTCATCCTTCATGACTCAGAAACATAGACCATTGGCAAAAACAAAATGAGGTCAGAAGCATCCGAACTGTGCTGTTGGAGATGGATGACTAATGAGGAAGTGGTTATCAGAGTTGGGGGAAAGGTGAAAAAGTGGAAGAGGCAGGCCAAACTATGGGTAAAGTCCTATGTGGGAATGAAACAGAGGAGTGGAGAAGAACTGCTGCCCACCAATGTTCACAATCAGTGTCATGTACAGTGTCAAAATTTTGTTCCAGCCGTTTGCAGTTGCTTCATAGCCTCTGGCACCCACCGCAGTCCTTTTGGCGGGCTGACGCACAGACTTTCTCACGCATAACCTTAAAGCGCACGAACGGACAAGGCTACCTTAGTACCAGTATTTAGTGTCTTAACAAATTTTCATTAACTCATTGCAGCCCTTCTTTTGGGATGCTGGCTATTTCTTTTCTTACAGGCAAGCACGCACGCACGCACGCACGCACGCACGCAAACCAAAAAACAAATTCAAAATCACTGCGGACCTTCTATTAAGTGACACAGTCCTACAGGTAGAGACAGCCAGAAAGTCATAAGCTCAGGATACAAGTAAGCCAAGAAATGAAGCATCGGCAGGCTAGTGGCCAGTGCCTGAGGCCACAAAGCAGCTTGAATGAAATAACGACCCCTATTTAATACGTTGTGTGCTGTGAACACTCACCTCATACAGCAGGTGCAGAGAGAAGAGGACCAGTGGTAGCAGGGTGAACAGAGGTGGCCCGCAGTTGATCTTCCCTGCGGGCAGGTCGCCAGGTTGTGCAGGAACTGCTGGAACATGTTTCAGTCCTAGCTGGAAACTCAGCCCCTGGGCAACGGCTCTGTGGTGTGAAGAGTTCAGAACGTATTCCCAGTCCTCTTCTGAACCATCCTCTGAAGCTCTCTTCTTCTTGGCTCGGTTCCCAGACCCGTCGCCACTGTCCTGCATGGCCGCCACGCCGAGCTTCTCCACGTCGTAACCTGCCAGCTCTGCAAGACAAACATGCCGTCTCTCAAGATGTGTGTGAAGTCTGTATGTCTAATATCTCACATTCTACTGGAACAACAAGGCTGATAAACTCTTAACCCTTGGGAGTTCAATTATATTCTACTCACATCTCCTGAGATCCAATTTAAAATCAGGTGAACATGTGGAAAATATAGACAGATATTTACTTTATACGATTAACACTTTGAAAGAAAATTTGTAAAAAAAAGTTTTTATCGTAAATCAATCCACGACACTTGTAGAGACATTTGGGGAGAAACAGAAGACGAGGGGCAGGCAAGAGCTGTCGTGCAGAAGGCCAACTTCCAGGAGTTCAACAGCAAGATCAGTGGTGATGACAGTGAACAGGCACGGCTAACCAGCAAGCAATGAACTAAGAGACATCAGTTGGAGAGTGTGGACAATTTCAGCTGCCTTGGCGGCAGTCTCCAGAGATAACATAGCCAAAAGAGAGCTGCCTCTTCTCCAAACAAGTGAGGAGCTTCTTTGGGATGCTAAGATTCCAAAGAAAGAAAATTTAGCAATCTTCAACAATTACTTGATAGCAATCTTCACCCATGGTATCGAAGAGAGAGTTGTCAAGACAGCAGGCATCAGAGATAAAGTTCATGAAGATTAAGAGAGAGTCAGCACAATCAAACTATGGTGATGAAGATGGAGCACGAGGCAGAAGGAAAATAGGCAGATAGAAAACCTAGAACCTGCTGGAAGGACACTGGATGATGTCGTGAAGAACAAGACATTTATCAATATTTATTTATTTATTTATTTATTTAACATATGGCAACAATTAACCTGGAAAATACAATACTAACACAATGTTAATTAAAGTGAGTGAGTTAGTTCCTTAGCTAAAACCACAGATATTTACGATAAAAGTGGTCACTGAATGCAGTCAGTCACTCTTGTAGTTGCCGTCAGCTCAGCTGGATCAACAGGAAAGAACCTGAGGGGACATTCTTTTGCTCCACAATCGTAGCAATTAGTCAGCACAATTGCCACAGTTGGTCCTTATCCCACTGAGAAGAGAACAGGTTCTAAAATCCTTTTGGTTTGGTCAAGATGCAGGCATACCATTGTGTTAAATCCATGTTCAACGAGCTTGCTTGCAGTTCTGAGTGAAGGATACACAGAGAGATGTTGTTACATACATGCTTGTACTCTAGAGCAAGTATGCTTTGTCACTGTAGTTGGAGTGGATCAAATCATCCCTACTATAATACACATTCAATCAAATGATCACCATTGCTCCTGTCATGTCCTTTGAGCGGTACTAAGTGAGCACATGCCGAAAAATGAAAATCCACAGCCTGTTTCAAGTCATTAGACCGGGTCAGGAATTGAATGAATGAAGCCCCCATCTAGCGGCGAGGATAGGAATTGTCCAGCTGCCGAAGCCTGCTGCACTCCTCTGGGGCAACTGTTAATGAATGACAGGTGAAATGAAATTATATTGGAGAGGGCTGCTAAATTAAATATGACAGGGATAACCGGAGTACCCGGAGAAAAACCTGTCCCACCTCCACTTAGTCCACAAGACGACCATTGGGAAAATTTAAAATCAAGGTCAACCTATTCAGTACCATTTAATCATTTATACAATGTGATCGATTTCGATCCCATTATGGATCATCTTCAGCCATGGACTAAAACTGATAATATACAGTAGAAATACAATCAAATTAACACTTTAAAAATATTATATACATACATACATACATACATTATCATTATAGACTGTTATGCCTTTCAGCGTTCAGTCTGCAAGCCTCTGTGAATTTACCAAACGCTGCCACAATCCTCGATTTGCAACTAGTGTTGTGGCCTCATTTAGTTCTATACCTCTTATCTTTAAATCATTAGAAACTGAGTCTAACCATCGTCATCTTGGTCTACCTCTACTTCTCTTACCCTCCATAGCAGAGTCCATTATTCTCCTAGGTAACGTATCCTTCTCCATTCGCCTCACATTATTCCACCACTGAAGCCGGTTTATGCGTACATCTTCATCCACAGAATTAATTCCTAAATTAGCCTTTATCTCCTCATTCCGAGTACCCTCCTGCCATTGTTCCCACCTGTATGTACCAGCAATCATTCTTGCTACTTTCATGTCTGTTATTTCTAACTTATGAATAAGATATCCTGAATCCACCCAGCTTTCACTCCCATAAAGCAAAGTTGGTCTGAAAACAGACTGATGTAAAGATAGTTTCGTCTGGGAGCTGACTTCCTTCTTACAGCATACTGTTGATCGCAGCTGCGAGCTCACTGCATTACCTTTACGACACCTTGATTCAATCTCACTTACTATATTACCATCCTGGGAGAACACACAACCTAAATACTTGAAATTATCGACCTGTTCTAGCTTTGTATCACCAATCTGACATTCAATTCTGTTGAATTTCTTACCTACTGACATCAATTTAGTCTTCGAGAGGCTAATTTTCATACCATACTCATTGCACCTATTTTCAAGTTCCACGATATTAGACTGTAGGCTTTCAGCACAATCTGCCGTTAAGACCAAGTCGTCAGCATAGGCCAGACTGCTTACTACATTTCCACCTAACTGAATCCCTCCCTGCCATTTTATACCTTTCAGCAGATGATCCATGTAAACTACGAGCAGCAAAGGTGAAAGATTACAGCCTTGTCTAACCCCTGTAAGTACCCTGAACCAAGAACTCATTCTACCATCAATTCTCACTGAAGCCCAATTGTCAACATAAATGGCTTTGATTCATTTCAATAATCTGCCTTTAATTCCATAGTCCCCCAGTATGGCAAACATCTTTTCCCTCGGTACCCTGTCATATGCTTTCTCCAGATCTACGAAACATAAACACAACTGCCTATTCCTCTCCTAGCATTTTTCAATTACCTGGCGCATACTGAAAATCTGATCCTGACAGCCTCTCTGTGGTCTGAAACCACACTGGTTTTCATCCAACTTCCTCTCAATAACTGATCGCACCCTCCCTTCCAAGATGCCAGTGAATACTTTGCCTGGTATACTAATCAATGAGATAGTTGTTGCAATCCTTCCTGTTCCCTTGCTTATAGATAGGTGCAATTACTGCTTTTGCCCAATCTGAAGGTACCTTACCAACACTCCACGCTAATCTTACTACTCTATGAAGCCATTTCATCCCTGCTTTCCCACTATACTTCACCATTTCAGGTCTAATTTCATCTATTCCTGCTGCCTTATGACAATGGAGTTTATTTACCATCCTTTCCACTTCCTCAAGCATAATTTCACCAACATCATTTTTCTCCTCCCCATGAGCTTGGCTGTTCACAACACCACCAGGATGATTTCCTTTTACATTGAGAAGATGTTCAAAATATTCCCTCCACCTCTCCAGTGATTCCCTGGGATCTATTATGATTTCACCTGAATTACTCAAAACACTGTTCATTTCCTTTTTCCCTCCCTTCCTAAGATTCTTTATTACTGTCCGGAAAGGTTTCCCTGCTGCTTGACCTAGCCTTTCCAGGTTATTACCAAAATCTTCCTAGGACTTCTTTTTTAAAATGTTGGCTTTTTTTTTGCTTTACGTCGCACTGACACAGGTAGGTTTTATGGCGACGATGGGACAGGAAAGGCCTAGGAATGGGCAGGAAGCGGCCATGGCCTTAATTAAGGTACAGCCCTGGCATTTGCCTGGTGTGAAAATGGGAAAGCACGGAAAACCATCTTCAAGGCTGCCGACAATGAGGTTCGAATCCACTATCTCCTGGATGTGAGCTCACAGCTGCGCGCCCCTAACCACACAGCCAACTCGCCCGGTACCAAAAAATGGAGTGGCCGTCATTCATAGAAAAATCCAAGAATATGTGGAATAAACAAAATGCGACTGTGATAGGATGATGGTGATGAGACTCCAGTTTGAAAATGGCATGAAAGATCCACCACATAATCGCGAATACCACCCGCACTTTTTTCCCCAAAATATTGGTTCGAAATCTTGGGCACGGGTCGTATTCAAGCCGTTCATTCTCGTAAATATTTACTACGTTTACATGAAGTACTGAAATAGATTTGAATACAGATACCGTACTCAATATACCACATGAAAATGGGCATTCAGGTCTTATTGTGTTTTAGCTGCATTCTAGAAACAAGTGTCATAAAAGAAAGAAAAGTTCCACTAATTCTTATATTTATAATAATACTTATAAGTATTGATCAGGTGGAACTTTTCTTTCTTTTATGACATTTGGTAGCTATCAATACGGAACAAAAATTAAATTTATAAATCTAGAAAACAAGATCGATTTTTCCTCAATACGGTTACAGTGGCACGTAAACGTGAAATATAAGGTAATGAAATACGGTAAATCAAAGAATATGGGTAAATACGCAGTAAATATGAAAGCCGCTGCTGCGGAAGCTCGATCATAATTTGTTTCACAAGTGTTGCTGCCATGCTGGGTGCGTGAATAGCTGATCTCGCAGGATATCGTACTTTGTGAGAGACGAGACTGTTGGTTACGGAAGTCTACCTCACTCACATTCGAGTTCTGTATCTGTCCTGTGAAAGTGCTGTCTCGATAGGAAGAGATGGATTCAAAATGGCATCTCCGGTCATTTATTGGGCACAAGAAACTTAAAGTTGTAAGCGAAGCTGAAATATACGGAAATCGTGCCCTTGGCAGAAAGTACGATATTGATGAGTCGTGTATTCGTGATTAGTGGAAAAAGAAGGAAAAACTTCTAAAAAGTAACGGCAACTGCAGAGCGCTCCGCGGGCAGAGCGAAGTGTTTCCGGAAATTGAAGAAAGACTCCACAAATTTGTGATAGAAAAACGTGAGTTGCGATATGGTGTTTCTAGTGAAATGTGTCAACTGAAAACACTAGAGAACTCAAAAGAACTCAAAAAAAAAAAAAAAAAAAAAAAAAAAAAAAAAAAAAAGAGGGTTTTACTGCAAGCCCCGGATGGATTGTGCCTTTGGAGACATACGTCTATTTCACAACATCTGCCTGGGGCGCATGAAGAAAAATTAATGGCCTTTCAGTGTCACATTATTTATATGAGGAAGCAAAATTCTTATTTGCTGTCGCAAATTGGGAATGCTGACAAGACACCTGTCTATTTTGAAATGCTGTTGGACAATACAGTAGATACGAAGAATTCTAAAAGTGTAAACATCAGAACAGGTGGTAACGAAAAGCAACAATGCACGGTAATGTTGTGCCTATTAGCGGATGGAACCAAACTCCCTCCATATGTGGTTCTGAAAAGGAAAACACTTCTGAATGGAAACTTGCCATCCGGTGTTATTGTTAGAACCCCAGTCCGGCTGGATGGATGTGTTAGTTGAGGACTGGGTGAAGTGTGTTTGGCAACGTTGCCCGGGATCTTTGTTACAAAAACTAAACATGCTTGACCGAGCTCGATAGCTGCAGTCGCTTAAGTGCGGCCGGTATCCAGTATTCGGGAGATAGTAGGTTCGAACCCCACTGTCGGAAGCCCTGAAAATGGTTTTCCGTGGTTTCCAATTTTCACACCAGGCAAATGCTGGGGCTATACCTTAATTAAGGTCACGGCCGCTTCCTGCGACGTAAAACAACTAGCAAAAAATAAAAAATAAAAAATAAAAAAATAAACATGCTTGTGTTGGACAGTTACCGAGGACATACAACTGACGCCGTAAAAGATATGATGAGGAAAGGAAAAACTGATCCTGCGATAATTCCCGGAGGACTCACTTCTATTCTACAGCTGTTGGATGTGTGCGTAAACCGGCCTTTCAAAAGTGCAATGAAACCTTTGTACACCGAATAGATGTCTGATGATGATCACGCATTAACACCAACCAGACAAGTGAAGAGGCCTGAAGTGGGAGTAATACGCAGCTGGATCAAGACCGCATGGGTATGCATTCCTAATGATCCAGTGACCAAAAGCTTTAAGAAATGTGGAATTTCAAACTCAGTGAACGGTGGTGAGGATGACTATTTGTGGAAAGATGCCAGCGACGAAAATTTGTATGGTGAAACTTCAGATAATAATAACAATAATAATAATAATAATAATAATAATAATAATAATAATAATAATAATAATAATAATAAAGGATAGTAAATAAACTCCATTGTCATAAGGCAGCAGGAATAGATGAAATTAGACCTGAAATGGTGAAGTATAGTGGGAAGGCAGGGATGAAATGGCTTCATAGAGTAGTAAAATTAGCGTGGAGTGTTGGTAAGGTACCTTCAGATTGGACAAAAGCAGTAATTGCACCTATCTATAAGCAAGGGAACAGGAAGGATTGCAACAACTATCGAGGTATCTCATTGATTAGTATACCAGGCAAAGTATTCACAGGCATCTTGGAAGGGAGGGTGCGATCAGTCGTTGAGAGGAAGTTGGATGAAAACCAGTGTGGTTTCAGACCACAGAGAGGCTGTCAGGATCAGATTTTCAGTATGCGCCAGGTAATTGAAAAATGCTACGAGAGGAATAGGCAGTTGTGTTTATGTTTCGTAGATCTAGAGAAAGCATATGACAGGGTACCGAGGGAAAAAATGTTCGCTATACTGGGGGACTATGGAATTAAAGGTAGATTATTAAAATCAATCAAAGGCATTTATGTTGACAATTGGGCTTCAGTGAGAATTGATGGTAGAATGAGTTCTTGGTTCAAGGTACTTACAGGAGTTAGACAAGGCTGTAATCTTTCACCTTTGCTGTTTGTAGTTTACATGGATCATCTGCTGAAAGGTATAAAATGGCAGGGAGGGATTCAGTTAGGTGGAAATGTAGTAAGCAGCCTGGCCTATGCTGACGACTTGGTCTTAATGGCAGACTGTGCCGAAAGCCTGCAGTCTAACATCTTGGAACTTGAAAATAGGTGCAATGAGTATGGTATGAAAATTAGCCTCTCGAAGACTAAATTGATGTCAGTAGGTAAGAAATCCAACAGAATTGAATGTCAGATTGGTGATACAAAGCTAGAACAGGTCGATAATTTCAAGTATTTAGGTTGTGTGTTTTCCCAGGATGGTAATATAGTAAGTGAGATTGAATCAAGGTGTAGTAAAGCTAATGCAGTGAGCTCGCAGTTGCGATCAGCAGTATTCTGTAAGAAGGAAGTCAGCTCCCAGACAAAACTATCTTTACATCGGTCTGTTTTCAGACCAACTTTGCTTTATGGGAGCGAAAGCTGGGTGGACTCAGGATATCTTATTCATAAGTTAGAAGTAACAGACATGAAAGTAGCAAGAATGATTGCTGGTACAAACAGGTGGGAACAATGGCAGGAGGGAACTCGGAATGAGGAGATAAAGGCTAATTTAGGAATGAACTCGATGGATGAAGCTGTACGCATAAACCGGCTTCGGTGGTGGGGTCATGTGAGGCGAATGGAGGAGGATAGGTTACCTAGGAGAATAATGGACTCTGTTATGGAGGGTAAGAGAAGTAGAGGGAGACCAAGACGACGATGGTTAGACTCTGTTTCTAACGATTTAAAGATAAGAGGTATAGAACTAAATGAGGCCACAACACTAGTTGCAAATCGAGGATTGTGGCGACGTTTAGTAAATTCTCAGAGGCTTGCAGACTGAACGCTGAAAGGCATAACAGTCTATAATGATAATGTATGTATGTATGTAATAATAATAATAATAATAATAATAATAATAATAATAATAATAATAATAATAATCGTATGGCTTCAGCTACCATGTGCAGACATTTCAATTTGACGCCGTCTGGCTGTCTGCTCATCAATTTTGACATTCCGTTTTACTCTAAACCCACTAGATGGCAGACCGAGTAAACCGAAACTCTCTTGGGCGTCTATGGCTGAGATTTAATGAATTTTGTCAGGTACACACCAAATGTGTCACCAGAGATCTTTTACATCACATAGAGTTACAACAATTGAAAATCTTCCACCTTTTTGGTACTTTTTATTTGCTTTTTAGCAAATTATTAATTTTAAACACTACATGTTTCGTTCTCACTTGAGAACATCTTCAGCTGTTGTTTAGCTTAGGTGAATCGCTAAGTTTCTGAATACATTATGTTCAGGTACAATGTTCCTCTTAAAGACTATTTGAATATAAATTAAATTAAAATGATGTTAAAACAATGTGAGGGTTAATGGGTTGATGAAATTAGACAGGATGAATACATAGCTAACCTGCTTAAAAACTATATCTATTCATTAGAATAGTTGTTAAAAGTTTCAACTCTGTTACACTAAAAATATCTACTTGTCTTCCAGTTAAAAGGTTTTTTGAAAAATGAATGGTTTCTTGACACTGTTCTTATTACTGCTGAATGCTCATTTCATTCATTCCTTCCTTCCAGGTAGGCTGTTATTTATTTTGAGCTTGCTTAATGTGCCCTAAATTGAGTCTAATGCGGAACTTTGAAGCTGATTGCCGGTCACTTTTTGCGAAGGGAGCTTCATCTCAATTTCTGTAATGAAATGAGGAAAATAGGAATTTGTTTTCATTGTAATGAAAGCATGTGTCTTTACATAATAACTTAATGTATAAAATTGTTCCATACCTTACTGTTGTTAGACTCCAATTCTACCGTGACCCTGGAGGGACGTTTGATGCTGCTTTACGTCTAGTATAAAAATGGTGTGTGTGTTCCGCTGTTTGCTCCTCCTTTCGGGGAGGCAAGGCTGCGGAGAGGCGAGGAGGCGTGTCGCTTACTGTCACGGCTTCGGCTTTAGAAGGGGGTGGGGAGAAGGGATGTACAAAATGGCGGAGGCTCGTTCTTGTTTGTCCTTTTGTTGTCTGTGTTGTTTCTTTTGCCTAAAGTTTCAAGACTTGATAATATCCCTTCGAATATAGGGTTTCTATTGTCAATTGTACCATTCAGGTTATTGTCCTGATTACATTTTTGTTCTAAATAAATATATAGATTTTCTAATGTATTTAGATGAGCTCCTTTGTTTATTTTTCGCATTATAGTTAAATCCTGCTCTGTGGTTGTGAACTGATGTCCGGTTGTACTCGTGTTGGCCCATCGCGGAAATTTTTTTATGTCTTTCAGCACTGACATGCTCTAGGTATCTTACAGTAAAACTGCGCCCTGTTTGCCCGACATAAGTTTTTCCACATTGATGACACTTCAATTTGTAAACTCTTGATTCTAAATGTTTGTTTTTTCCTAGGGAATTGACACTATTGTAATTAAAGAATTTTTGCTTTGTGTTATTGCTGGTTGTATATGCGATCTTATAGTTATTTCTAAAAAAAAAAAAAAAGTTACTGTATATAAGTTGGGGTTATTGAACGTGAACTTGGCATATTTATCTTTCTTTTTTATTTCGGGTGTTAGATTAGTTTGTAACTTCTGTTTGAATTTTCCGATTATTTTGTTTACCATTTTTGTTCGAATCTGTTGTATTGGGCTTGTTTGCGGATAAAGAGCAGTTCTTTTTCTCGTTCTGTGTGTGTAAGGGGTATATTAAATGCTGTATAAATGTAACTGTAGTAAGCTGACCTTTTTTGTGATTCCGGCTGCAATGATTAGTTCTTGATTGTAATGGGAGTAAAAGGGGATTTCCTGTGTATCTTGAAGACAAACTCCTCCTTTTTCCGTGTTATATTTATATCTAAAGAATTTATGGAACCTTCTTTTTCTTTTTCTACTGTAAACTTTATTCTAGAATTCAGTGTATTTAATTTATTGAGGATATCGTCACTGTTGTTCACTCTTCTGTCTATTACTACAAAAGTGTCGTCTACAAAGTGCATTCATAAATTGAGACCTTCTATTTGTCCTATTATCTTGGTATGTTCGAGGTAATCAAGATAAATATTGGCTAAAATGCCCAAAGTGGGAGCACCCATAGGGAGGCCTTCCTGTCTATATATTTTCTTACTGAAAGTGAAGTAATTGTGTTTTGTAACGAATTTGAGTATATTAATAAAATCTTCTACTTCTGGTAGGCTGAGTTGTTTATGTTCTATTAGATTCTTCCTGATAATTTTTATTGTTTCGTCCACTGGAATATTTGCATACATGTCCTTGATGTCAAAGGAACATGTTACTTGATGTGGTGTTAATTTAAAGTTTTTGAGTACTTCGCAAAAATCTACAGAATTTTTTATTGGTGTCTTGTTGTAAAACACGTTATGATTGGTTAGGAATTAATGTTCGCATTGCAATGTTTTATAAGTAGGACTGCTGCGGAAGTTTATTACTGGTCTTATGGGAATTCCTTCTTTATGTAACTTGGGTAAGGCCCTTGCAGTTGGAAGACCGGGATTCATATTTATCAGTTTTTGGACGTCTTGTTCACTTAAAATGAAGGTTGCGTTTCTTAATAATGTTTTTAACTTTTTCTGAGTATTAGTTGTAGGGTCTCGATCTATTTCCGAAAAAGTGCCATTACTGAAAAAAGTTTCTGTCTTCCTAATATATTCCTCCTTATCTAAAACTACTATTGTCCCTCCCTTATCAGCTTTGGTAATTACTATTTCCTCTTGTTTTATTTTATGTGATAAACTTAAAGTGGGTTTATTTCTGTTTTGGGAAAGTTTTAAGCCTTTTACAAGGTATGGAATTTTCTTTTTAACCTCGTGTCTGACTTCATTTTGAACTTCGTTAGGGAGTTTTTGTATAGCCGTTTCAACTTCTGCAATGGTAGTTATTAGCTCTTTTTCTTTGTTCTTTCTTATCAAATTGAAATTAGGGCCTTGATTTAGGGTTTTCATTTCCTCCTCAGTGAGATTAACTTTAGAAATGTTCTTAACGGGTACTCTTTAAATTCTGTTTCTGAACTCGAAGAGTAAGGCTTACCTTTTTCTTTTTTCGTCTTGGCATGTTTTAACGATATTAATTTATTATTAAGGGTTTCTTGTTTTTTACTTAAAAAGATATCCATTTTTTCATGGGTGTATCTTTGAAACGAATCCCACTCCAAGGGCAACCAACAGTAGTGGACTTTGGAGATGTGCCAAATACATTTTACCATTGAGAAATGCTTTCTTCCTATAAAGGAATTTTATTTCGTTTTTTAGCCATATTTGATTAAATCTTCTTTGTGTTTCATAGTGGTGCCTAGAGGGTACGTGTTTCTTTTGGGTTTTACTTAAAAATTTAGGAACTAGGTTATCTTTGAGACAATTCTTTAAGAAAAATATGTCCTTATAATGGGATACAACAATAGGAGTGTGATCAATGTGGAAAAACTTATGTCTGGCAAACAGGGCGCAGTTTTACTGTAAGATACCTAGAGCATGTCAATGCTGAAAGACATAAAAAACACATGAGTACAACCGGACATCAGTTCACAACCACAGAGCAGGATTTAACTATAATGCGAAAAATAAACAAAGGAGCTCATCTAAATACATTAGAAAATCTATATATTTATTTAGAACAAAAATGTAATCAGGACAATAACCTGAATGGTACAATTGACAATAGAAACCCTATATTCAAAGGGATATTATCAAGTCTTGAAACTTTAGGCAAAAGAAACAACACAGACAACAAAAGGACAAACAAGAACGAGCCTCCGCCATTTTGTACATCCCTTCTCCCCACCCCTTCTAAAGCTGAAGCCGTGACAGTAAGCGACACGCCTCCTCGCCTCTCCGCAGCCTTGCCTCCCCGAAAGGAGGAGCAAACAGCGGAACACACACACCATTTTTATACTAGACGTAAAGCAGCATCAAACGTCCCTCCAGGGTCACGGTAGAATTGGAGTCTAACAACAGTAAGGTATGGAACCATTTTATACATTAAGTTATTATGTAAAGACACATGCTCTCATTACAACGAAAACAAATTCCTATTTTCCTCATTTCATTACAGAAATTGAGATGAAGCTCCCTTCGCAAAAAGTGACCGGCAATCAGCTTCAAAGTTCCGCATTAGACTCAATTTAGGGCACATTAAGCAAGCTCAAAATAAATAACAGCCTACCTGGAAGGAAGGAAGGAAGGAAGGAATGAATGAAATGAGCATTCAGCAGTAATAAGAACAGTGTCAAGAAACCATTCATTTTTCAAAAAACCTTTTAACTGGAAGACAAGTAGATATTTTTAGTGTAACAGAGTTGAAACTTTTACCAACTATTCTAATGAATAGATATAGTTTTTAAGCAGGTTAGCTATGTATTCATCCTGGGTAGAAATATAGAAAGAGAAACGCAAGAATTAAAACATAAAATATTATTTTAAATGCTGCTATTCTCACCTGAAAATGATTGTGGAAGAGGGATATGTTCAATACGCTAGCCAGGGACCAACCCGCCTGTCCCTAGAAGTACATTTGCTTTTATAACCAAAAATACTGTTTTTGACGCCATACTCCATTGCTTTTATCGGTGATTGGTTTACGTATGGAAGAGGATGACGTCACTGACACCTAGGATGAGGCCAAGATTGGGTTACGAACAAGTGCAGGAGAAAAAGTTATGAAGCGGCCAGGGAAGTTTGAAGTGGCCTCGGCGCGAGATGCGCCCTCACGGCAAGAAAAAACGTAATTTTAAATCCAGGCCAAGCTCTGTCATGAGAACAGTGGCTCCCTTTGGGAGCCACACTCCCTTCCAGAGGCTCTTAACTATGGCCGCAGCGCATACTGATAGTGTTGTGACTTTGTGCATGACAGAATGTGGTGTCGTGTCTTTGTGCCTATCAGAGTGTGAAACTGACCTCCAATATTCATAAACATTGTACATGTTTTTACGGCTGATGATGACCTGGACTAAGGTCGAAACCGGTCCCATTTACATAGGAATGTGATTACTGCATTTCTTTCTTTTAAGTATTGAATAGGTTGAACCTCCTTTTCAATTATTTAATTTTTAACATACTGTCCGCTCGGCAAGAAAAAAGTTATTTAGGGGTTCTGAAATGCAAGAAATATTTCACAATAACCTCACCCGAAGACAGCTGTACAAGCAACAGTTGGCAGCATTGTCGTTCCTCGCGGCGCTCCCTCTAAGCGCTTCTAGTGCGACAGTATAAAAGAAAGAAACTTCTTAATGAGAAAATGTACTTCGCGCACCTCTCAGCACCACTGAACTTGCTTCCTCTGGAATGGGATTCTTTCCAGAAACATATCAATGAAAAAATGGAGAACACACTTAAAATGAAGCAAGAAATTTTGGATAATAAATTATTTAAGTTGAAAAATTTAGCATCTAATAGAGAAGAAAGAAGGTTAGTTCCTAATGTTACATTTGATGATAGTGTTTATCCACCTCCAATTAAAAACTTGTCTGAGATAGAATTTAATGAAGAAGAAACCCTTATTTTAAGTCAAGGCCCTAATTTCAATTGGCCAAGTTCAAACAAAAGTTATGATTTAATCACCACATTAGCTGAAACAGAAACAGCAATACAGAATCTGCCTGTAGACTTACAGAATGACATAAGGTATGAAGGTAAGAAGAAAATTCCTATTTTAGTAAAAGGTTTACAATCACTTCGAGGCGCCAACAAGGCGGTTAATAACTTGAAACAAAAAATCAAACTAAATAACTTAATTATCACAAAAGCAGATAAAGGAGGAACAGTTGTAGCCCTAGATAGAAATGTTTATATTGAAAAAACAGAAACATTTTTTAATAACTATTCGTTTAGTACAGTTGATAAAGACCCGACATCACGTATTCAGAGGGATCTTAAAAAACTATTAAAAAGCACGTCTTTCTTGTTTAATGAACATGATGTGCAAACATTAATAAATATGAACCCTAGACTCCCGACTGCGAGAGCACTACCGAAATTACATAAACAGGGAGAACCGATTTGACCTATCATAAATTTCAAAAATAGCCCAATTTATTAAACTTCTAGATTTATACATAATTTCTTATCAAGTAAATACGTATTTCATTGTAAAACACCTATCAAAAACTCAGTGGATTTTTGCAATCTAGTTAAAGATTTTAAACTTGGATCATCTCACACGACATGTTCGTTTGACATAACCAACATGTATACAAACATTCCAATAGAAGACACTATCAGAATCATTAAGAAGAATTTAACGAAGAACAAATTAGTAAGCATACCAGAAAATGAAGATTTTATTAATGTTTTAAAATTCGTGTTAAATCAAAATTATTTAACGTTTAATAATAAAATTTACCGACAAAAAGGACTCAATGGGAGCCCCAGCATCAGGAATATTGGCTAATATATACTTAGAGTATTTGGAACACACGAAAAAATCAAATAGAGGGTTTGGATTTTTGGACACGTTATGCGGACGATGTTTACGCTATAATAGATAACAGACTCACCGATAGCAATAAAGTTTTAAATATATTGAATAATTTGGATTCCAATATAAAATTCACTTTAGAAGAAGAAGTTGAAAAATCACTGAATTTTCTGGACATAGTCACAACAAGAGAAGAAAAAGGATTTTCTTTCAAAATACACAGAAAATCCACTTTCACACTGACCACTATCAAGAACAACTCGTTACACCCTGAGGCACAGAAAAGATCAGCATATTATAGTTACGTTAACAGAGCGTTTAGTATTCCTTTATCCAAATCTGAAAGGAATAAAGAACTGTTGTTTATCCGACAACAAGCCCTCTTGAATGGTTTCAACAATAACATGATTGATAAAATAATTAATAAATTTTCGGAGAAGCAACAATCTAAATTAGCAGTCGAACCTAGTAAAACTGAAAAATATATCAAGTTCACATACAATAATCCAAACATTCATGTAATAACAAATTTATTTAAGAGGAAAAAATTTCAAAATTGCGTTTTCCACCAATAACAACATGAAACATAGTATTTTCAACCATGATACAATAAATCTCTCGGAAAAAGATAATTTTTTTGATTCCGGTATATATAAACTCACATGCTTTGAATGTAAGAATACATACATAGGACAATCTGGCCGCAATTTTAAAGTTAGATATTTGGAACATGTGAATGCTGAAAAACATAGAAGATTCTCAGCAATGGGATCACACATGACTGCCACAGGTCATAAATTTACCAACATAGAACAAGACCTGACCATCATAAAAAAAGTTAAAAAAGGGCAGCTTAATGAACACATATGAAGACCTGTACATTCATCTAGACCAACTTGTAAAGAAAAATGATAACTTTAATGAGGCTGTAGAATATAAGAATCCATTATATTATCAAATTCTAGTATATTTGAAAATGCTTGAGAAGGATCAAGAAAAAAGAATTGGAATTTCTCCACCTACAGATAGCCCTACAACTTATTCCTCCTCAGTTGAAGCTATAGGTGACAGCAAGGAAATTCTTGACACACCTATATCCCCCGCTCCTCCACCTCCTCAGGTGCAAGAGCAAGGAAGAACGCATCATCAATATTACACCCGGCGCAAAACTGTGAAAGAATGACAGGAGTTACTGTTCCAAAGGAAAGCAGGCTTAATAAGATTTGACAACTAGGAATTAGTTATATTTTCATCTACGTTAATAATAAGAGCTGCACTGTGATATCAGGATTTCTTCATTTCGATAATTACTTATAAATTGTATAATTTTTAATTTATAAATTGATCTTTTTTCATGAATTATTAAGAAAAGAATATTTATTAGGACAATTTCTCTATGGAATATTGTACAAGTGTTTCCTTGACGACTGCTTTCTATTGTAGAAATAATTTATATATTTTCTCTTGAGTTATTTGTTTGTTTTAATCTTGTCAATCTTATGTTAATTTTAAGGACACTTCCTCTAAAGCATTACTTTGTCAATTTTATATATTTTTCATCTAAACAGTGTTATGTGGCTGAAGATGTTGATAATATACGAAACATGTACCACTTTTGACCATTAAAAATTGCCTTAAGCAATCATTGTATCGACTAGGTGGAAAATAAATAAATACTTAATTGTGAACCTGGTGGTAGCTCGTGTTACTAATCCTTGTGTGCCTCTTTCTATAGTTATGCCTCATCCTGTCTCATTTCATCAACCCATTAACCCTCACATTGTTTTAACATAATTTTAATTTAATTTATATTATATTCAAATAGTCTTTAAGAGGAACAATGTAGCTGAACATAATGTATTCAGAAAATTGGCGATTCACCTAAGCTTAACAACAGCTGAAGATGTTCTCAAGTGAGAACGAAACATGTACTGTTTGTGATTGATAATTTGCTAAAGGGCGGGTAAAGGGTGTCAAAAAGGTGGAAGATTTTCAATTATTGTAACTCTCTGCGATTAGAGTTTGATACGGAAAATGAAGCTGTTTAATTGCGATATTTTACATGCCGACATAGTATGACATAATCACAAAGTTGATACAAGGAGTAATTTTCATATCACCTATTCAATACAATTTATATATCTTGGTGGAATGATGAAGTGAGAGCAGCCTGTAAACGTAAAAAGAAGGCTTATCAGAAATGGCTCCAAACAAGGGCCGAGGCAGACAGGACTTTGTACGTAGATGAATGAAACAGAGCGAAACAAATAGTTGTTGAATGCAAAAAGAAGTCATGGGAAGGTTTTGGTAATAACCTGGAAAGGCTAGGTCAAGCAGCAGGGAAATCTTCCTGGACAGTAATAAAGAATTTTAGGAAAGGAAGGGAAAAAGGAGTGGAATCGTGGTTGAGAGAAGGGGTGGGTAATACAGAAGTATTTCCAGAAGGGTATACAGTCTATCGTAGAGACCGAGGACATAAAAAGGGAGGAGGGGTATTTATTCTGGTGAAGGATACTTACTGTTCGCATGAATGGTTTACTGATGAAAGGGATGAAATATTAGGGATAAAATTAGTTTGTGATAATATGAAGGAGGTGGGAATTATAGGAACATATAGGCCTGAAAGAGAGGAAAGAGACATGGAAATATTTGAGAAAATAATAGATTATACTCATAAAAAGAATAATGATACGATAATAATTGGGGGAGATCCTAAACTTGCCTGAAGTTGAATGGAATGGAGCTGCAAGTGAAGCCCATGAACAGAAACTGGCAAATAAGTTAATTTGGGAGGGAAGATTTACACAAGTAGTATAAGAACCAACTCGTCTCAATAACTTGCTAGATGTATTCTTGGTTAAACCATGGGAAATTGTTGATAAAACTGAGGTAATTGAAGGAATAGGTGACCATAAGGCTGTAATAATGGATGTAGGACTTGTACCAAAAATGCTTAATAAGAGGGTCACAAAAGACAAGAAATTATACAGAAAAACTAAAGTTGATGAATCTGGGACTTACCTTAAATCACAATTCAGTTGTTGGATAAGTGAAGGGAATAATGTGGATACACTTTGGGCTAAATTTAAAGGAATAATTTGGGAAGGAGAGAAGAGATTTGTACCTGTTAAGAAGGGTAAAATGACCTCAGACCCTGTTAATTACACAAGGGAAATAAGAAAATTAAAAAGAAAATGTAGAATAGTAAACAGGAAAATCAAAGAAGGTAAGGAGAATAGAGAAACTAGAAAACAGCTAATGAGGGAACTGAATAGAGTGAAAAAGGAAGCAAAAGAGAATTATATGAATGGCATTCTTCAAGAGGGTAATGACCACAAAGGGAAATGGAAAAATCTGTATTCATATATTAGGAATCAAAAAGGAAAAGGAATCCAAATTCCTACAATGGTGGGAGAAGGGAGTGAACACTATTTAACAGATACTGAGAAAGCAAACCTCTTTAGTAGGCAATTCCGAGATTCAGTAGAAGATTGTCAGGACTTGGAAACCGTAACAGAAGATAGAGAGGGAGAGACACAGGGGGAAACAAGAAGCTTCTCATTCACAAATGAAGATATTTTCAGAGAAATCCAACTGCTTCAGCAAGGAAAAGCAGCAGGAAGTGATCAAATTACTGGGGAGGTATTAAAGACAATGGGGTGGTACATAGTGCCTTATTTAAAATTTCTCTTTGACTATGTCATAAATAATAGTGTGATACCAAAGGAATGGAAGGAATCTATAATAATACCAATTTATAAAGGAAAGGGTGATAAAAGGAAACCAGAGAACTAACTACAGACCAATCAGCCTGACCAGTATAGTTTGTAAAATACTGGAGAGTTCAATATCAAAGTACATCAGAGGGATATGCGATGATAAAAAATTGGTTCATGAGGAGCCAGTATGGATTTAGAAAGAAATTTTCTTGTGTGGCACAACTGGTGGGATTTCAGCAGGACATATCAGATCAGTTAGATTCAGGAGGCCAGTTAGATTGCATAGCCATAGATCTTTCCAAAGCCTTTGATAGAGTGGAACATGGAATATTATTAAAGAAATTGGAGGGAATAGGATTGGACATAAGGGTTATACGTTGGATAAGAACATTTCTAAATTCAAGGGTTCAGAAAGTCAAAGTAGGAAATAATATATCACAGGAAGAGAAAGTCTGGAAGGGAATTGCACAGGGTAGTATAATCAGTCCGTTACTTTTCTTAATATACGCAAATGATTTAGGGAACAATATAACATCGAAAATAAGATTGTATGCAGATGACATAATTGTTTATAGGGAAATAAATAACATTGAGGATTGTTCAGAATTACAAAGGGACCTTGACAGTATCCAAGAATGGGTTGAAGAAAATAATATGAAGATTAATGGAGGCAAATCAACTGTTACAACTTTTACAAACAGGAGCTTTAAAACTGAATTTGAATATACTTTGGATGAGGTAGTTATCCCAGAAGATGGCAAGTGCAAATACTTAGGTGTGAGATTTGAAAGTAATTTGCACTGGAAGGGTCATGTGGATGACATTGCTGGGAAAGCATACAGATCGTTACATGTCATAATGAGACTACTTAAAGGATGCAACAAAGAATTAAAAGAAAAATGTTACTTAAGTATGGTTCATCCATTATTGGAATATGCAAACAGTGTTTGGGATCCTCACTAAGAATACCTAATAAAAGAAATAGATAGTGTGCAGAGGAAAGCAGCAAGGTTTGTAACAGGGGATTTCAGGAGAAAGAGTAGTGTATCAGAAATGTTAAAGGAACTTGGGTGGGAAACTTTAAGTAAGAGAAGGGAGAAAACTAGACTTATAGGATTATATAGAGCCTATACAGGAGAAGAAGCATGGGGAGATATCCGTGAGAGGCTTCGGTTGGAAAATAATTATATTGGTAGAACTGACCACAAGTACAAAATTAGAAGGAATTTTAGCAGAAGCGATTGGGGTAAATTTTCTTTCATTGGGAAGGGCGTGAAGGAGTGGAACAGTTTACCAGGGGTAGTGTTTGATCCTTTTCCAAAATCTGTACAGGTATTCAAGAAGAGAATAAACAGCAACAGGGAAAAGAAATGAAATGTTAAGAGTGCATTTGACCAGTGCAGTCTATTGTAAATAAAAAATGTGTGTTAAAAAAAATTAATTCCATCCCCTGGTCCATGGAGTATGGACCGCCAAAGTAGGGGACTGCCTGTAGGGGTGAAGTACAGTGGGGACTTCGAGGGCCCTGGGACCGCTACGGTAGCTGTGAAGGCCCTTCAGGAACTCTGAAAAGTGGTGGCAAAAGGGGGCTCTGGTTAAGACGCAGCAGGTCGTTATGCTACTTAGGTTCCAAAATGGGTAAAATATAAATATGTAAATAAATTCAGTGTTAATTTTAATCTTATACCAGTTGTATAGTATTATTAGAAGTAATTTCACATACCGTACTGTATATGAGTTGACTATGTTTGTAAGATATTATAAGTAGAATTTTGTAAACAATATAAATTTATTAAGGATGATGTGTGTGTTTAATAGAAAAAATTATTAGCGTAAATTGTATAATATTGTATTATAGGAAAATTTTCTTCTCTTGTTAATTTAAAATTTAGTGCTTGACAATAATGTATTTTAGTGTACCATTTGCCACCGAGGTAGACACCTCATTTGCAAATAAAGAGATTTTGATTTTGAAAGGAAATGAACAGCGTTTTGAGTAATTCAGGTGAACTCATAATAGATCCCAGGGGTTCACTGGAGAGGTGGAGGGAATATTTTGAACATCTCAATGTAAAAGGAAATCATGCTGGTGGTGTTGCGAATAGCCAAGCTCATGGGGAGGAGGAAAATAATGTTAGTGAAATTACGCTTGAGGAAGTGGAAAGGATGGTAAATAAACTCCATTGTCATAAAGCAGCAGGAATAGATGAAATTAGACCTGAAATGGTGAAGTATAGTGGGAAAGCAAGGATGTAATGGCTTCATAGAGTAGTAAGATTAGCGTGGAGTGTTGGTAAGGTACCCTCAGATTGGACAAAAGCAGTAATTGCGCCTATCTATAAGCAAGGGAACAGGAAGGATTGCAACAACTATCGAGGTATCTCATTGATTAGTATACCAGGCAAAGTATTCACTGGCATCTTGGAAGGGAAGGTGCGATCAGTCGTTGAGAGGAAGTTGGATTAAAACCAGTATGGTTTCAGACCACAGAGAGGCTGTCAGGATCAGATTTTCAGTATGTGCCAGATAACTGAAAAATGCTACGAGAGGAATAGGCAGTTGTGTTTATGTTTCATAGATCTAGAGAAAGCATATGACAGGTACTGAGGGAAAAGTTGTTCGCTATACTGGGGGACTATGGAATTAAAGGTAGATTATTAAAATCAATCAAAAGCATTTATGTTGACAATTGGGCTTCAGTGAGAATTGATGGTAGAATGAGTTCTTTGTTCAGGGTACTTACAGGAGTTAGACAAGGCTGTAATGTTTCACCTTTGCAGTTTGTAGTTTACATGGATCATCTGCTGAAAGGTATAAAATGGCAGGGAGGGATTCAGTTAGGTGGAAATGTAGTAAACAGTCTGGCCTATGCTGACGACTTGGTATATATATATTTCATATGGCATGTGGATACATTGTTACAAGTTGGTTATTTACAAATATGTACAATTACACTAAAAACAGTTTAATCTATTCATACACACAGAACAAGTACATAATAAACAAACAATATTTATACATTTGAGCTCATGAATATCTGCATTGCTGCTAAAGCTGAATGTCCTGTTTTGTTATCCAACTCACAGCTTCATTACTGGCCTCCTGGATGCCCTTTATTGTCCCACTGAATCTTCGGAGTGGGAATTCTGTGATGATATGTTGAACGGTCTGAGGCACGTCAGAGCAGTAGCAATAAGGGTCGCTGATAATCTTCCACTTTTGTTTCCAGAAGTTGCATCTGCCACGCTGAGTTCTGATCCGATAAGTGATAACCAGATTTTTCTGGGTAAGTTGAAACTAGGAGGTTGCATAACTGGATCCGAAATTAGACCTAATCTGTTAGGGTTTGAAGCTGCCCACCCATCGCGCCAGGCAGTGTTAGTATGAAATTCATCTTGGGCTAGCCTCTTTCCTAGTAACCAAGAAGGGTTCCTAGATTTCAGCCTGAGATCTTCACGTAGGCAGTCTTGATGTATTGGTAGAAGAGGATTGTCACAGCATTTAAGCCATTCTTTCTTCAGTGCCATTTGTCTTCGGAGATGAGGAGGTGGAATATTTGAAAGAACTGGTAACCAATCCAAAGGTGTGGATTGGATGGTTCCTGATACAGTCCTCATTGTATCGTTTAACTGAGTATGTATGGGCACTGTTGAGCCATACTGAGCAGCAGTATTCGGCTACTGATTATACTAACGCAAGTGCTGTAGTTCGGAGGGTGGATGCAGATGGGCCCCAGCTTGTTACTGTGAGTTTGTGCAGGATGTTATTGCGGGTTTTTATCTTGGCAGATGTTTTGCGTACATGTTCGCTGTAAGTCAAGGATCGATATTTTGGATATTTTGGATGAGGATTGAACTTCAGTATATGACCTCTGAATTGAACCTCAGGGATGTAATTGGCCTGTCTGTTGCTCAAATGAAAGCAGCTGACCTCTGTTTTTGTTATGTTTGGTTTCAGTCGCCAGGTTTTAAAATAATTACCAATTCTGCAGAGATCTTTGCTCCAGCAAAATCACCAGACTGGGCTGCCAAACAGATGTTGCCAGCGTATATAAACTTCCTAGCATTAGTTGAAGGTAGATCTGAAGAGCAATGGGGCCAGTACCGATCCCTGTGGTAATCCGTCACTCAGTTTGTAAGTTTTACTTATTTTGCCGTGTAGGTGTACTTCAGTCATTCTATTAGCCAACATATTGGTCTTAATGGCAGATTGTGCTGAAAGCCTGCAGTCTAATATCTTGGAACATGAAAAGAGGTGCAATGAGTATGGTATGAAAATTAGCCTCTTGAAGACTAAATTGATGTCAGTAGGTAAGAAATTCAACAGAACTGAATGTCAGATTGGTGATATAAAGCTAGAACAGGTCAATAATTTCAAGTATTTTGGTTGTGTGTTCTCGAAGGATGGTAATATAGTAAGTGAGATTGAATCAAAGTGTAGTCAAGCTAATGCAGTGAGCTCGCAGTTGCGATCAACAGTATTCTGTAAGAAGGAAGTCAGCTCCGAGACGAAACTATCTTTACATTGGTCTGTTTTCAGACTTTGCTTTACGGGAGCGAAAGCTGGGTGGACTCAAGATATCTTATTCATAAGTTGGAGGTAACAGACATGAAAGTAGCAAGAATGATTGCTGGTACAAACAGGTGGGAACAATGGCAGAAGGGTACTCGGAATGAGAAGTTAAAGGCTTTTAGGCATGAACTCTATGGATGGAGCTGTACGCATAAACCAGCTTCGGTGGTGGGGTCATGTGAGGCGGAATGGAGGAAGATAGGTTACCTAGGAGAATAATGGACTCTGTTATGGAGGGTAAGAGAAGTAGAGGGAGACCAAGACAACGATAGTTAGACTCAGTTTCTAGCGATTTAAAGATAAGAGGTATAGAACTAAATGAGGCCACAACACTAGTTGCAAATTGAGGATGGTGGTGACGTTTAGTAAATTCACAGAGGCTTGCAGACTAAATGCTGAAAGGCATAACAGTCTATAATGATTATGTATGTATGTATGTATGTATGTATGTATGTATGTATGTATGTATGTATGTATGTATGTATGTATGTATGTATGTGTGTATGTAAAATTGATACTGAAATGCTTCCTGTCACAGCTGATACCGACATCTGTTCCAGTCTGATTTTAGAACATCTTTCCGTTTTAGAGAATAAACTGCAAGAACATTTTCCTTCCCTCGACATGAATGAATGTGACTGGGTTCACAATTCCTTTGCTTTTACTGCGGAGGACACAAAACATCTACTATTAGAAGAGGCAGAAGAACTGGCCAAACTTCAAGCCAATCAAACTTTGAAGCTGAAATTTAGAGAAGAAACACTAATTCATTGAAAAGATTGCTCTAAGTGTCATCAGAGCATGTTCTCACCGGTTGGTGGGACGGAGAATTGGAACTACAGTGTGCTTGGAAATGTAAATTTTAATTTTTTTTGCAACTCTGGACTCTACTGGAATTTTATGGAAACATCAAGAAACATTGAACTGTATGAACATTTCAACATGCAAAAGTGTTTTGAAGTGGTTTTTTTTAAATGTAGTTTTTATGTAATCTGATGTAAAATTTGTAATGTGATTTATTTTGGAGCATCCTGTACCTGTACCAAACGTGTGGTTTCCTATGATGAAATTTTGGTGTTGTAATCGTAATGTTCCAGAACTTGTGTAATTGCTAACGATGTTAAAATTACCATATATGGTAACGAGATTTCCTATTGGCAAAAGGTCCAGGAATCTAGGGTAAGTTTGATCTTATTGGTTGATTGTAATCGGGCCATTTCTGGTCTTCTTGCCGGCTTGGGAAAAATGATGTGTGAGCTCGGGGTCTTTTCCATCCGACCGCCGAAGCGAGCGTTCGCGCTCGAGGGCTGCTGCCCTCGGGAATTCCTGCCTTTCCGAAGTAAGTGTTATTTCAGTGTTTTTGCAATGTTATTCTCAATGTTTTCCGGTTTCGTTTCATTTAGTTTAATTCCTTTTGTGTTTCATTACTTCTTCGCTTAATGTCATCTTAAAAGTTTAATTTGATGAGTCCGAGTTTACCCTAGGTTCCAATTGCCGTACTTTCAATTCTTTCATCCATTAAATACTTTCGCTTTAAACTATACCTTTAATGTAGCATCACCTTCATTGTTAAGTTACTTAAATATGTCTTGTGTCCATGTCGTGGAACTGTATTTTGTAAAACTTTCTTGTCATTTCTAATATAGTTGAGCTAGAGGGTGTTTCTTGCAAGTCTTTTCTCCCCCATAACGTCATACGTTTGCATGGACCTCAGTAGGGCTTCCCAGCACGTTCCACATCCTGTCTTAGTTGTCATTTTTAGGCCTGTAAGTGTTCCCTGTATTTGGTTTATATGAATTCTCCGCCACTGCGTCATATTTCTACCTCCTTATTTATATCCTTAAGTATTATTATATTATTTCTATATCGTTATTATTATTATTATTATGGTAACCGTATTTGCCGAAACCGCGGTTACATTTGATAAATAATAATAATAATTAATATAACCAGTAATAAATAAGATAATACTTAATAATATAAATAAGGAGGTAGAAATATGACGCAGTGGCGGAGAATTCATATAAACCAAATACAGGGAACACTGACAGGCCTAAAAATGACAACTAAGACAGGATAGTGGAACGTGCTGGGAAGCCCTACTGAGGTCCATGGAAACGTATGACGTTATGGGGGAGAAAAGACTTACAAGAAACACCCTCTAGCTCAACTATATTAGAAATGACAAGAAAGTTTTACAAAATACAGTTCCACAACACGGACACAAGACATACTTAAGTAACTTAACAATGAAGGTGATGCTACATTAAAGGTATAGTTTAAAGCGAAAGTATTTAATGGATGAAAGAATTGAAAGTACGGCAATTGGAATCTAGGGTAAACTCGGACTCATCAAATTAAACTTTTAAGATGAAATTAAGCGAAGAAGTAATGAAACACAAAAGGAATTAAACTAAATGAAACGAAACCGGGAAACATTGAGAATAACATTGCAAAAACACTGAAATAACACTTACTTCGGAAAGGCAGGAATTCCTGAGGGCAACAGTCCTCGAGCGCGAACGCTCGCTTCGGCGGTCGGATGGAAAAGACCCCGAGCTCACACATCATTTTTCCCAAGCCGGCAAGAAGACCGGAAATGGCCCGATTACAATCAACCAATAAGATCAAACTTACCCTAGATTCCTGGACCTTTTGCCAATAGGAAATCTCGTTACCATATATGGTAATTTTAACATCGTTAGCAATTACACAAGTTCTGGAACATTACGATTACAACACCAAAATTTCATCATAGGAAACCACACGTGTGGTACAGGTACAGGATGCTCCAAAATAAATCACCTTACAAATTTTACATCAGATTACATAAAAACTACATTTAAAAAAAAAACACTTCAAAACACTTTTGCATGTTGAAATGTTTATACAGTTCAATGTTTCTTGATGTTTCCATAAAATTCCAGTAGAGTCCAGAGTTGCAAAAAAAATTAAAATTTACATTTCCAAACACACTGTAGTTCCAATTCTCCGTCCCAATAACCGGTGACACATGACATATCTTTATTAATAGAGTTTTTAACAAGATATCTGTGCATACAGGGATTTTTGGCACTGACGTGCATTGAAAATAAGACATACTGGTAGCAGTATATATAGGGCAGGTTCACAAGCCTGGCATGGAACCTTGGTACCGCCATCTCTTTCTGTAGACCGAGAATTACAGGTGTGTTTGTCTGCGATTCCTCCCCGCATTGAACAGTTGTGCAAAAGTAAACAAGCTCACATTTCACACTAAACTGCAACAATAGTCTAATATTATTGACAGAGCATCTCATTTTTTTAGTTCTTACTGCATGTAAGCTTACGCCCTTATGTAATTTTAATAAATAGTATTAATAAAATATTGAATACACAAGCAATTTTTTCGCGGCACAGTCCAACAATTTCACGCACACTAGTGTGTTGCAGCACACCCTTTGAGATCCAAGGGGAGCCATCGCATTATGACCACCCCAACACAGGAACGTTTGAGAGAAAACAACCAAATCAATATACATATTACAATCTAAAAGGATTATCAATGGAATAAAAGTGAATGCAGGTCTTGGAACTATCATCAGCACTGTTGTTCTTTGAGTCATCAGTCCATAGACTGGTTTGATGCAGTTCTCCATGCCACCCTATCCTGTGCTAACCTTTTCATTTCTACGTAACTATTGCATCCTACATCTGTTTGTCATATTCATACCTTGGTCTACCCCTACCGTTCTTACCACCTACACTTCCTTCAAAAACCAACTGAACAAGTCCTGGGTGTCTTAAGATGTGTCCTATCATTCTATCTCTTCTCCTCGTCAAATTTAGCCAAATCGATCTCCTCTCACCAACTGTTGTTTATAAGTTTCATTTCCGTATTGATAGATATTACTTCACAAAAACAATATAAATATAAGTCACCACCTTATCATAACAAAATTTATTCACATTCAGCTAGTAAATATGGTCAAGACAATATGGACAATGCCACGCACCAAACGAAAGTCTTCATAAAACATCTTTCTAATTCCGATATCAATGTTTGAAGTGAGCAAATTTCTTTTCTTAAGAAAGCTCTTCCTTGTTTGTGCTACTCTGCATTTTATGTCCTCCTTACTTCTGCCATCGTTAGTTATTTTACTACCGAAGTAACAATATTCATCTACTTCCTTTAAGACTTTGTTTCCTAATCTAATATTTCCTACATCACCTGCCTTCGTTCGACTGCACTCCATTACTTTTGTTTTGGACTTATTTATTTTCATCTTGTACTCCTTACCCAAGACTTCATCCATACCATTCAGCAACTTCTCGAGATCTTCTGCAGTCTCAGATAAAATAACAATATCATCGGCAAATCTCAAGGTTTTGATTTCCTCTCCTTGGAATGTGATTCCCTTTCCAAATTTCTCTTTGATTTCCTTTACTGCCTGTTCTATGTAAACATTGAAAAGGAAAGGGGACAAACTGCAGCCTTGCCTCACTCCTTTCTGGATTGCTGCTTCTTTTTCAAAGCCCTCGATTCTTATCACTGCAGACTGATTTTTATACAGGTTGTAGATAATTCTTCGTCCTCGGTATCTGATCCCTATCATCTTCAGAATCATAAATAGCTTGTTCCAATCAACATTATCGAAGGCCTTTTCTAGATCTACGAATGCCATGTACGTGGGCTTGTCCTTCTTGATTCGATCCTCTAAGATCAGACGTAAAGTCAGGATTGCTTCACGTGTTCCTACATTTTTCTGAAGCCAAATTGATCTTCTCCCAACTCAGCTTCAACTTGTTTTTCCATTCTTCTGTAAATAATGCGTGTTAAAATTTTGCAGGCATGAGATACTAAACTAATGGTGCGGTAGTTTTCACACCTGTCAGCACCGGCTTTCTTGGGAATAGATATAACAACATTCTGCCGAAAATCGGATGGGACTTCTCCTGTCTCATACATCTTGCACACTAAATGAAATAACCTTACCATGCTGGTTTCTCCTAAGGCAGTCAGTAGTTCAGAGGGAATATCATCAATTCCAGGTGCCTTGTTCCTATTTAGGTCACTCACAGCTCTGTCAAACTCTGACCTCAAAATTGGGTCTCCCATTTCATCAGCATCAACAGCCTCTTCATGTTCCAGAACCAAATTATCTACATTGTTACCTTGATACAACTGTTGGATATGCTCCTGCCATCTTTCTGCTTTGTCTTCTTTCCCTAGAAGTGACTTTCCATCTGAGCTCTTAATATTCATGCACCTAGATTTCCTTTCTCCAAAGGTTTCCTTGATTTTCCTGTATGCAGCATCTACCTTTCCCAGGACCATACAGCCTTCGACATCCTTGCACTTCTCCTTCAGCCATTCTTCCTTAACTACCTTGCACTTTCTATCCACTTCATTCTTTAATCGCCTGTATTCTTTCCTGCCCTCTTCATTTCTAGCATTCTTGTATTTTCGTCGTTCATCAATCAGGTCTAGTATCTCCTGAGGTATCCACTGATTCTTAGTTGATCTTTTCTTCCTTCCTAACTTTTCTTCAGCAGCCCTACTGACTTCATTTTTCATGACTCTCCACTCTTCCTCTATTGTGTTTCCTTCAGCCTTTTCATTTAGTCCTTGTGCAACATGTTCCTTGAAACAATCCCTCACACTCTTTTCTTTCAACTTGTCTAGATCCCATCTTTTTGCATTCTTTCCTTTCTTCAATTTCTTCAACTTCAGATGGCATTTCATGACCAACAAGTTGTGGTCAGAGTCCATATCTGCTCCTGGGAAAGTTTTGCAATCCAACACCTGGTTTCTGAATCTATGCCTAATCATAATGAAGTCTATTTGATACCTTCCAGTGTCTCCAGGTCTCATCCACGTATACAGCCATCGTTTGTGGTGTTTGAACCAAGTATTGGCAATGACTAAATTATGATCAGTGCAGAATTCAACCAGCCGACTTCCTCTTTCGTTCCTTTGTCCCAATCCAAATTCTCCTCTTGTACTACCTTCTCTTCCTTGGCCTACCACTGCATTCCAGTCTTCCATCACAATTAGATTCTCGTCACCTTTTACATATTGTATTAAATCTTCTATCTCCTCATATATTCTTTCAATTTCTTCATCATCCGCTGAACTAGTAGGCATATAGACCTGTACTATTGTGGTGGGCATTGGTTTGGTGTCTATCTTGACGACAATAATTCTTTCACTATGCTGGTCGTAGTAGCTTATCCGCTGCCCTATTTTCTTATTCATTATTATACCAACTCCTGCATTTCCCCTGTTTGATTTTGTGTTGATAATTCGGTAGTCGCCTGACCAAAAATCCTGTTCTTCCTGCAAACGTACTTCACTTATACCAACTACATCTAACTTTAGCCTATCCATCTCCCTTTTCAGATTCTCTAACCTACCACAACAATTCAAACTTCTAACATTCCACGCTCCGACTCGCAAAATGTCAGTATCCATCTTCCTGATGATCGCCCCCTCTCGTGTAGTACCCACCCGGAGATCCAAATGGGGGACTATCTTACCTCCGGAATATTTTACCTGGGAGGAAGCCATCATCAGTACATCATTCATACAGAGAGAGCTGCATGTCCACGGGAGGTAGTTACGGCTGTAGTTTCCCGTTGCTTTCAGCCGTGTAGCAGTATCAACACAGCTAAGCCATGCTGAGTATTATTACAAGGCCGTATCAGTCAATCATCTAGACTGCCGCCCTTGCAACTACCGAAAGGCTGCTACCCCCCTTTCGATGAACCATTCCTTAGTCTGGTCTCTCAACAGATACCCATCCGATATGGTTGCACCTGCGGCTCGGCTATCTGCATCGTTGGGACATGCAAGCCTCCCCAGCGCGGCAAGGTCACATGGTTCGCAGAGTAGGTCATCAGCACTAACACATAAATAAGATTAAAATCACAACATAAATGCAAGTGAAAGAAATGAAAGCAGTGTTGATACTCTCTCTGCTCTGGCTGCGCTAAATGTAAGTAGCAGTATATATAGGGCAGATTCACAAGTCTGGTGTCTCCAGCGTCAGAATGAGAAAAGTAGCTCATTTCTCCACGTTTCAAATTGTGATGGCACAGAACCTTGGTACTGTCATCTCTTAAATGACATGGTTTACGAGCTGCTCTCGTGCTGCCATTGTGAGCACGTATTGAAAGTGGCACATTGATGGGCAAACAACGATGCGCTGTCCAGCCGTATGTTGACAGCGGCTCGTTGACACCAGAGACCAGCGGACGCAGTCGTGCATTGTTCAAAGCGACCTCAGGGCAACGTTTTGAGAAATCACCAACAGGTACAACGGTGATTACCAAACCAATGTTTCATCAAACATTCCCGCAGACGAGACTGCGGATTCATAATTAATGATTTTCATTCTGTGCTAATATAGACAATACATTGAAGAAAATTGGGGAAGGTGCTCCACCTAACCAACACTTCCATACACAGGGAGAAATATTTGTTTCATATTCTTAGACCAGTTTCAGTAGCCATAGTACCATCTTTGCTAACAGATGTGAGAAAATTTTAAATAATAAATTATCACTAATAAGAAAAAAACTTTTAAAAACTAAACATACCAAAACACATTAAACATTACCATGAGTCCACAAAGTGGATAAAAACTTAGTCAAGAAACACAATTAAAATCAATACAAGAGCATTAGAGGTACAACATGTGCTTGTTATGTAGTGGAACCACACTTGTGAACGTTTTTAAGTGAGACTTTGATGATCACTGATGAAGAGAATGTATATTGTTTTCAAACATGTGGAATGAATAAATAGTTTTAATAGTAAACAGTGAGATTCAAACATAATACTATTTTAAATAGTTTTTTATAGGTTTATGGCCCTGTATTTTGGACAAGAGAAGTATCAGTAGTTAAAACACTAACAAACAAAAATTTACCACAAAATTCTACATAATGTGACTTTAACGCAATGAGATGTGACCAGGTGAGTTTGCAAATTTTTCCCGTAATTGGCAACTGCTAGAGAACATAGGCCTTACCGAGTACAATGCCGATAAAAAGCTGCCATTCCAAAGCAGGACAGATATCCTGACTTCCAGGAGCATTCCTCGCAGCGTACCAACGCACCAGGAGCTGCATGGCCAAGTCTCTGGGCAGCACGTGCTTGAGGACGTTAACGGAGGCCAGCACCAGCGGGGACGAGCACAACTCGGGCAGGGAGATGCGGAACAGAGAGCCATCGCTCAGCACCTGTGAGATAGGAATAAAGCTGTGAGACTGCAGTCACTATAACGTAAAACAAAAGCTATTTCTTGTAACCTTAAAAAAGGTACATATATTTGATGAAACTAGTTTCGGTCTCACGAGAATCAAAAGACATGAATTATAGATACAATTTATGAAGCAAGCATCTGTTGTTGATATTCAGTGTTAAACACTCATCACGATCACATGTCTTGTGTAAGTTCTCAGTTTTCTTCCAATTTGAAGATTGCACTTCACAGCAGACCAGGTGAAACACTTAAAATACCAGCACTTGAAAAATCTTCTAGAATTCAGTTCAGCTGAAACAAGTGTGAACAGAATGATGTTGATGGGAAAATGTTGAGATGTTCATTTGTTTCCAATATGGATCATTGGAAAAGTTGAAGGAAAAAAATAGAGCTGAGTTGTAGATGGGAGAGTTGTAGTCTAGCCTGAGGTGGGGTATGGTGGGTGGAGTTTAGAATACTTAATTTCTTTTAATTGAAAATTGGAATTAATATATCAAATAAAGGGTTTTGTTTTTCTGATATCTCATTAAGGTTGAAATTGGGATTAAAGAATTGATCCAGGTGGATGAAATAATTTTAATTTTCAAAGGTAATGAGCAGAAAGCCCTTATTAACCATTTTTAAATTTTTAAGATTTTTAGAATTTGATCAATATTTGTGAATTTATGGTTTGAATCCATCATATGTTTTTCCATAGTTGAAAATCTATTATATTTACATGAATTTACATAATCTAAGTACCTCGTGTAAAGTTTCTACCTGTTTGGCCAATATAGGTGGACGGACAGCTACTGCATTTAAGCATGAACACCTGATCTACAGAATTTTTTTATTATTATTGTTAATTGAGTTTTTGTTGTGTAGAACTGATGCATTATTACTGTCTGTTTTAAAAGATATTTTTATATCATGTTTTTTGAAAATGTTAGAAATTTGGTGTATATGTGGATTATTAAAAGTGAAAGTGGAACATAAGGTTTTGTTAATTTTTCTTCTTTAGTGAGAGTAGTGGAAAGTCGATGTCTGACTTTATTTATTATTCCTTCAATGAAATATTTATTATATCCGTTGGCCTTGGCTATGTTTCTGATGGCATTTAATTCATTAATAAGTTTTTTTTTTTTTTTTTTAACATTGTGATATTGGGTGCACGATGAACCATGTTGGCAGCACATTTGTGGACTTGTGGATGTAAAGAGTCTTGATGAATGGTGTTTATCGTTTGTGCAGGTTTTCAATAAATATTGTAGCTAAGGAAATTGTGGTGTCTTGAGATAGTTAAGTCTAAAAAATTGATTTTATGTTCGGTTTCTGATTCTAGAGTGAATGTGATATATGGATCAAGTCTGCTTAAGTTTGAAAGGGTGGTGGTAGCGTCGACTAACTTCTCATCCATTATAACAATACTATCATCTATGTATCTGCCCCGAAATTGAATGTTGCTGAAAATATTATTGTTAAAAATTCTGGTATGTTCTAAATTATTGAGGTAGAATTTCAGCTAAGGTTCCATCGCTAGACCATTTTGTTAGTACACTTAAGAAAATTGAAATTGCAACACCATGAAGGCATTGGTCGTTTGTGTTGATTTTCAAGATATGGAACGATGCCATGTAGGTATGTAAACGATCAAAGTTTCAGACCCATTGGATTATTGCTACAGGTCTCCCCACGTGATTGGTTGCGGGGGAATCAACTCCAGTATACAGACTCTGGTGTAGCGTAGTTGACTTGCAGTCTGTGCAGTGAAGTGTTCCGCGTCAAACATGCCTCGCCGACAGAGAAGAGCACGCTATCAACAACTGTCGCCGTATGAGAGGGCTTGGATAATTGGGCTGTATGAAGCTGGATTATGGCTAAGGACAGTCGCTGCACGTGTTGGCTGACAGGCATGTACGGTACGTGTATGGCAGCAGTGGTCAAATGAAGGTACCCACACTCGTAGACCTGGCACAGGCCCAGCGCGACAGACAACTGTGAGAGAGGATCACCGCATCATTCGGATGGCCCGGATGGAACACCATGCAACAGCAGCGCAAATTCGAGCAGCTGTGGCAACCCATGTTACACAACAAACAGTTGGTAATCGCCTGCGTGCAGCTGGCTTACGAGCCCGTTTCCCTGCAGAACGTGATCCATTGACCCCACAACAGCGACGTTGTAAGGCTGGCCTGGTGTCGAGAAAGATCGACGTGGGTCGACGAATGGCTTAGGGTTGTCTTTAGCGATGAATCGCACTTCTGTCTTGCCCGCAGTGATCGCTGGAATCGTGTGCACCGACGTACCGGGGAGAGGGGCTGCCCAGATCTTATTGTCGCGAGGCACACAGGGCCAACACCAAGCATTATGGTCTGGGGAACTATTGGCTTTAATGTGAAATCACAATTAGAGCTTGTTGAGGGCACTATGCCTGCTCGACAGTACGTTGATAGGGTACTCAATCCAGTGGTTGTCCCTATGATGGCGAAAATTGCTAATGGGATGTTTCAGCAGGACAATGCCCGGGTTCACACTGCACACATCTCCAGAGAAGCTCTCCACGACATCACAACCGTAGAATGGCCCGCCAGATCCCCGGACCTCAGTTCTATTGAACATGTGAGGAACATGATGGGTCGACAACTGGCCAACCGTCCTCAGCCACCCACAACTCTGGAACAACTGACCCGTGCAGTGCAGCAAGCATGGGCCACAATTCCTCAGAAAACGATTCAGGGCCTTATTGACTCCATGCCTCGACGAATTCATCAATGTATTGCAGCTCGTGGTGGGCACATCTTGTATTGATTGTTGTCCAAACTTGCGGTCAGAGGGACCTAAAAGTGTAATCATCGAAGCACAACCGAACACTCGTCCTGCATGTTCAATTGCAGCAATGTAGCACCACTCCTTCTGGGTGTTGCAATTTCCATTTTCTTTAGTGTATATAGTGTTTTTAAAACTAAAATAATTAAAAATACGGTTCCTAGAAGGAAACCGTAATTTAATTTCATCGATTTCTCCTAAAGGTGGAAAGCCACTAGGTGGCCAACGGCACAGGATGGGGAAGGGAACGGGAAACCACTCCATTAAAGACCTCAATGGGTATCCCAAGCACTGGCTGGTTGTGAACCTTGGGGGACCCGCCTATGTCGAGTAAGTGTACCTGCTAAAACTCAAGAAATACTTGGCTGATGGACTACCTGATATACATTATAACCAGAAAATCCTATTCTAATAGGAGGGGTGAGGGTGAGTAACTGGTGGTGCAGAGTACCACTTTCCCACGTAAACAAATACATAAGGAAACATGGTATTCGTTGACGTAAGACTGCAGATCAGATAGATCATATACTAATTGATAACAGGCATAGAAGGTCCACAACTGATGTCAGTTTACAGGAGAGCTGAGATGGGATCTGATCACAATATAATTGCTTCTGTTAAAATTAAATTGAAAACCTCATGTAAGCCACAGATTGAAGAAAGATGCAAAGTTGCCACTGAGAAACTGAAGCAGGAGGATGAAGGATTAAAGTATAATGTGGAAATTACGAACCGATTTGATATTCTGGGAGAAGACATTGATAAAACAAATGACCAGGTTTGTGGAATAATGCAAAACAAATGACAACAGTACCAATGAAAGTGATACCAAAAGGTGTTATTAACAAAACGATGAGGCACGTCAAGATGCAGTTAATGAAGCGGCAATATGGCGTAATAAGTGGCTTAATTCGTAGAAAGAAAAAAGTCTACCCGAGACAACAAATAGAATGAATTCAAGATGACTACAGAAACAGGAACATCCACAAGATGTATGGAACTGTCAACACAATTAAGAAAGGATTTCAACCAAGATTGAGTATTACAAGAGTTAAGTCTGGAAATTGAATTGCTGATCAGCGCAAATTATTAAATTACTGTCAGCAATACTTTGATTCCTTGCTGAATTGTGCAGATCCAGAAACCTGCATTGGTTAAACCATCTAGTTCCCCATTAGAAGAGCCATCATATCAAGAGATATTACAATTATACGTTTAAAAAACAATAAAGCTTCAGGTAGTGACAACATTCCTGCTGAGCTTATTAAATATGGGGGAGAAAGATTACACAAAATACTGTAACCGTGGAGGGACAATTACGGTTATCACAATAATAATAATAATAATAATAATAATAATAATAATAATAATAATAATAATAACAACAAAACAACAACAACAACAAGGTAAAACCAGTAGTAAATAATATAGGCACTTAATAATATGAATAAGGAAATAGTAAATAATGCAATGGCGATGAATTCCCATCGAAACGTGACAAGTATCCTACGATACGCAATATTAAACCAAATACAAGGGAACACTTACAGGCCTAAAAATGACCACTAAGAAAGGATAGTGGAACGTGCTGGGAAGCCCTAATGAGGTCCATGGGAACGTATAACGTTATGGGGGAGAAAAGACTTACAATAATACACCCAACAGACAAATAATTATTAAGGAAATGAACATACAATTATAAATGAATAAATAAATGAACTGCGGATTAACTGATACTTGAGATACAAACAAGAGATGTGTAAGTGAAACAATTAAGGTCTTCGATCACGAACAAATTTTGACATAGAGATTCAGAATTTACAGAATGAAGGGAGGCAACCTCGAACGAAACAAAATTAATTACACAATTCAAGAAAGTGTTACCGTTACTTACAATTACAACTAGATTTAGAAAAGAAGGTCTGCCTCTGAAAGCAACACGTTGCGGACTAGCATAATCGCTAAGTCATATAAATGCTCTATTTCGGAAAATGTGGAAAACTAGAGGAAACTCCGGCACATGAGATGAACTTCTACATAATTACTGAATTTACATTAAGTGGGAATAAGAATGCATTTAAATAACATACTGTAAGGCAAAACAAAGCGTTTACCTTTGGCGGTCGACGACCCATTGCGGGACGGGCGCTAAACACGCCCGCCCGCTGTGGTGATCCAAATTCAAAGACGCGGACAAAGTGACTCGCACCCGCGAGGAGCCACAAACAGGAAATAGAGTCATATAAATGACCAATAGCAACACTCCAGTTTGCCACATTCACCAATAAAAACAGTTGTACTTTTGACCAATGACAATGATGTTCTAGAATTATGCTTTCTGCAGAATTTGCATCTTCGCGGATATTACAAAACGACAGGAAGGGCCACTTACACGTGGCACACCCTGCCTCACAAGTCATGTATAAAATTTCCACATCCCTTTCCATAGTTAACAAAATAATACAATTTAAATCAGGAAATGTAAATACCTAGGTCTCTTTGAACATAAATCATCTTCATAGTCCATTTCTTCATAGGCCTAAATGTGTAATAATTTTTAAATAAGAAAGCTTCATACAATAATTTGCTTTGCACAAATTCTTCAGTTTTATAAATATTTTTGTTTACCTAAAATGATGACAAGACAAAAATTTACATTTACATAATATTACATAATAAGGACTTCTGTTGCTTCACTGATTTCTGCTCACCAACGGCCACAAATACATATATAAGATTATTCTAACGCTGAAGTTATTCCAAAGGAATAGCAGGAATCACTTATTGTCCCAATTCATAAAGGAGGGGATAAGGGAGAACTTGAAAATTACCGTGCCATATCTCTCATTCTTTTACAGCATTTAAAACCATTTGCTGAAAATGTTATAGGGGACTATCAGAACGGTTTTCGTAGTAACAGATCCACTACAGATAACATATCTGCAACTAAGACTATTAATGATAAAGTGTGGGAACACAAGGAGTTGGTTCATTATCTCTTTATAGATTTCTTCAAGGCATATGATTCAATCCAGAGAGAAGGGCTGTGGAACATCATGATGGAGTTTGGCTTTCCTATAAAATTAATTAACATGTGCAAACTGTGTATGGATGGTAATGTTAGCTATGTTTTGCTCAAAGGTAGAAAATCAAGTTCCTTCCAGAATAAAACTGGATTGAGACAAGGGGATGCATTATCTCCTCCTCTATTCAACATTTCACTGGAGAAGATTATCACGAAATTAGCTCTTGTACCTGCTGGCATCATATCGGGGAGACAACATAAAGTCCATGCATATGCAATTGCTCTTATTGGCCACAATGAATTAGAAATTAGGCAGTTATTTGTGGAACTAGAGGAAATGGCAGCAAATATTGGCTTACAGGTGAATGATAAAAAGACATTACATGGCTGAACAGAGACCGAATCATGAGGAGGTTGACAGCTTGCCTTTGAGGATTTGGAAATATATATTTAAAAGAGTAGAGGTGTTTAAATCTCTTGGTGTATTAATCGATGAGCAAAACCGAAGACAACAGGAACACCAAGCTAGAATTAAGAATGCAAATAAGGCATTTTACTCTACTGTCCCCGTCAAATTTGGTCAATAATAAGCTTAAAGTTACAAGCCAGCCTTATGAAATTTTATTATTTGTCAAGGGCTAGATTCTGTCATCAGCAAGCTGTTCTCCGTGTGCATAAGCTGGATTTTACCAGTTCTGAGCATAGCAAGTATTGATCCGATGTTCAATCAAGAGAAAGGGGAAGGCCACGTGACCAACAGGTTCCCCGAGGCCAGCAGCGCGCATGCACAGTGAGCAAGTACAGAATTCTAGAATAGTTGTAGCCAATAAAAGGAGATACTGGTGAACCAATATCCGTCATTCAAAACGACACACCCCCGAGCCAGAAATTATAAGACTTCGTGCACACATTAGATCACTCTCTTACTTACTTTTTCGCCATCTGGACAGCTGACTACATCGTGAACTACATCGTACTTGTCTTAAATTTACGAACAGCAGCCTACTCTGCTACTTGGGACATTAGTTATTGAGAATTGAACATTACTGTGTGGCAATTTGAGTTTAAAGACACAAGTTAAGTGTAATACTCAACGCATTAATGGAATTTCAACTGGATCGTGCACATTTTAATGTCTGTTGTTTTAGTTACAACTAAACTCAACTTGAACGTGGCAAAGACCCAGCTCAACGGATATCGTCAACAACAACAACAAGATGGATCCTGTGTTATCAAGAAATACATCATTCTCACTGTGGGACGTCAACTGCTGTGTCACCATGAAATGCTAAATATGTAAGGCGATTCTAGCAGGGAAAAGGTGAACGAGATGGAGGCGTCGGAATGGTGAAGACATCAACCAGGAATCAAACAGTATCTAACATTGAAGTACCCATTTATTGTACAATATCCTTCTTATTTGTGTAATAACTAGATTATCTTTCTTCTCTAGATAGTAGTTCTGTTAGTACTTGCTGTATTTAGATTTATTTCAAACTTCCATTCTTAAAGTGGCGAGGTAGACGAGTTACCTGTGTGATCGAGGTTTGTGAACTCTATTAGAGTAGTTTGATGTAGTTGTACTTTTGAATGGATTCTCAATTGCAGGTCTACATCTAAAAATAATTGACCTCACATTAAAATTTGACTTAGATTACATGTGATATTTGAGATACTGTGAAATGGAACTGCTTGTGATTTCAATGATTAGAGTTGAATTGAGTTTCATCTATGGTTGTTCTATAATTCTTTAGGATCGTGTCAACCATTTTCAAGATAATTTTGAGATTGCTGATAGGTTTAATAATAATAATAATAATAATAATAATAATAATAATAATAAACTTCCCACTAAAACGCCCTTCTACATCGGCACGCTAAACGTAAACACACTCCTACAAGTAGGCAAACTTCTCAGATTACCATCAGAATTAGATCAGCAAAAAATCCAGCTACTCGCCGTACAAGAGATCAGACTCACTGAGTCGGAGACGTCAGAATATGGTAACTACCGCATTTTCAAGAGCAAAACTACACGAACAGTAGGAAAAGCCACACCAATGTTAGGCATGGCCTTTTTCGTACACAAAAAGATCGTGAACTCCGTAGAAGAGATCATACCCATAAACAACAGACTAATGACCTTACGACTTCGCTGTGCAAATCGCCACTACACCTTCGTAAATGCCCACGCACCCACCAACGACTGCAAAGATCAGAAACAAACAGAAAACGTCTGGAACAAACTTGAAACAACACTCATCAAAATACCTGAAAAAGACACCATCATTCTCCTCGGCGATTTCAACGGTAAAATTGGTAAAGAAAAGTGCTACAGAAAAACCGCAGGAAGATTCTCAGCACACGAAAAGACCAACAAAAATGGCAAATGCCTCATCGAGCTCTGTCAACAACACGGCCTGGAAATCATGTCAACATCCCTATGGAAAAACCCCAATAAGCTCTTCACATGCGAATCACCCAACACATGCTGCGGCAAACACCAGATCGATCATGTCGCCATCTCCTTCCCAGCACAAAAAGAAGTACACAACGTTCAAGTCCGCAGAGGAGCCAACACTGACTCGGACCATCATCTAACAAGAATCAAAGTTAAATTTACCCCAAAACGCTTCTACCAGAAATCCAAGGCAAACAAAAAATTGGACACAGCACAAATAAAAACATCAAATCTCCGGGAAACATGGGGAAAAATCCCAGCCAAAACTTGGAACGAATTCCACGACAAAATCATGAAGAGTGCATCAGAGCAAATTCCACTACAGAAAAAGAGCAGACACCCGTTTTGGAACACCGAATGTGACCAAGCCATATAAAAACGCATACCAGAAGTTCATCAGCAACCGTACACCTGAAAACGAAGAAAAATTCCACGAAGTCTGCAGACAGACCTCTAAACTCATCAGACAAACCAAGAGGAAATACCTGGAGGACCAACTGAAGTCGGCCGAACAGGACTTCCGCAACTACAACACCAGAGATTTTTACAGCGTCTTCCGCAACAGATTAAATGGGTACACGCCCAAGAACCTCTGCTTCAGAAAACAAAACGGAAAATTGGCACTCACAGATGACGAAAACACCAAGGAACTTGCGAGATACTTCGAGTCACTACTCAACTGCCCAGAACCAACGGAGAGGTTTCCACTTAAACCCCACCCGAACTGAAACCCAGACTCATCCCCATCTACACAAGAGGAAATACACCGACACATACAACGACTGAAAAACAACAAGGCATCCGGAGACGACGGCATCATAGCAGAGCTTCTTAAACATCTAGGAAAGAATTCTCTCCAAGAACTCACACAAATCATACAAGAAATTTGGACAACGGAAAAACTACCAGAAAATTGGACAAACGCCCTCCTCGTTCCACCTCACAAAAAAGGTGACCGAACAGATGTGAACAATTACAGGGGAATTTCCCTGGTGCAAGTCACATACAAAATCCTCTCTGCAGTCCTCCTCCAAAGAACACAGGAACAACTAAAACCACTCATAGGCGAATACCAAGCGGGCTTCAGGCCCCACAGATCCTGTGCAGAACAGATACTCAACCTGAAAACCATCTTGAAACTACGACACACAAGAAAACAACCCACAATCTGTACCTTCGTGGACTTCCAGAAAGCATACGACTCCATTGAGCGGCAATCTCTCTTCCAAACACTGAGTGAGTACGGACTGGACAACAAGACTCAAAAAATCATCAGACTAACTCTCACCAACACAACCTCCCAAGTAAAATTCATGGGAAATATATCTGAAAATTTTCAGATAAAAACTGGTGTCCAACAAGGAGATGGACTCTCCCCACTACTCTTTAACATAGCCCTGGAAAAAATCATGAGGGAATGGGAACAAGCTCTAAAAGCTCAAGGAAATTGGCAACCATTAAGTATGACAAGAAGACATGTAAAAATCTCCTATCTCGCTTTCGCAGATGATCTCGCGATCCTTGCAACAAACGAACAACAGGCAATCAGCCAAATCGAAACCCTCAAGAAATGCTCAGAAAAATTCGGCCTACAAATCTCCTTCTCAAAAACCAAGGTCATGTGCAACCACTGCAGCCTCCAGAATTTGAACACGAAATTTGGCACAATCAAAAAAGTAACGGAGTTCCGATATCTCGGAGAAATTATAGTACCAACAGGAAAAGAACAGAAGGCCCTCGAGGTCCGCATCCAGAAAATGAAGAGAGCCCTCGGCCGAACGCAAAACATTTGCAACAAAAAATGCCTTTCAATCCTCACCAAAATTCGACATTACAACACTGTGATCAAACCTGAAATACTATACGCGAGTGAAACACCGGATCTCCACAGGAAAACAGTACTCGAAGACATCCTGAAAGAGGAACGTAAAATCATCAGAAAAATTCTCGGCCCAAAACTGACTGACGAAGGATATAGACTGCAATCTCATACAAAAACCGAGGAGCTCTCAAACCTTGCGGCCGACATCAGAAAAAGACGCCTGAAATTTTACGGACACATCAAACGCCTTCCAGAAAACAGACTGACAAGAATCTTACTTGAGGCAACAGAAAACATCAAAACAAATAGGTGGACAACGGAAATCCGCCAAGACCTGGAAAAATCAGGAATCAAAGTGGCCGACATCGCTAACCGAACCTGCTACAGAACGAAAATCAACAAGTGGGAAGTAGAGTCAGAGAGAAACCACAAGAAGAAGACAGGAGCTAAGTGGACAGAAGAACGAAGAACCACGATGAGAGAAAAACTGAAGGCTGCCTGGCAAAGAAGGAAATGCATAACTTCTAAGTGAGCTTTGCGTGATCAGTTTTCTGGTCTTTTTCGCATCTAATAATAATAATAATAATAATAATAATAATAATAATAATAATAATAATAATAATAATAATATAATAATGAAATTTAAGTACGAGATCGGGTTAAACAGTGACTTAACAGCCATGAACCATAAATAGAGTTAGTATATTCTCGATGAAGATATTTAATGTGCTCGATTAGCAATGCGCCAGGAATATTGGTCATCCCGAGGGATATAATTATAATAATTTGTGTCTTTGGAACACAGTGAGTTAGTACAATTTGGAGCACGTGTTGGATGCATATCTTATGTGTAGGAATTAATAATAATTAATTGAGGCTCACGGACCCTGTGTTAGTAACCTAAGATGACCCACCTGATTGTGATGATTATTTATTTCCATCATATCTTCAAATAATATTCTGAAACTAGGATAGATCGTTGTTGTTCTTAAATAATTTACTCAATAAAAGTGATAACTCTGATTCGATCGCAGATCATAGGCTAAAGATAAAAATTTCATTGTTCCGTATTGAAATTATTGATGTTAAAAATTAAATAACTGGAGGTTCAACCTATTCAATACTCAAAAGAAACAAACGTAGCAATCACATTTCTATTTAAATGGGACCGGTTTCGACCTTAGTCTAGGTCATCATCAGCCATAAAAAACATGTAAAATGTTTAAGAATGTTGGAGGTCAGTTTTTCACTGTTAGGCACAAAGACACGACATCACATTCTGTTCTGCACAAAGTCACAACATTAACAATCAACTTGCGAAGATCAAAAAGGCTTGAATTCGCAGACGAACAGATCTGTAGATGAAAGCCGCCAGCTCCCGGTGACTACGTGACACACTCAAGGTCACGCGCTGCGGCCAAACACCAAAGTAGAGTGGAGAACGTTTCGAAGGTCCAGAACCTGTCACGGCTGCGGGAAGCCAAGTACGTATATAAAAATGTACGATGCCAATTAGTATAACCGAATGAGCACCCGTACTCCAGCTAAGATCTTGGTAAACAGTTGATTTGAAAAAACAATTGTAGAGAGAAGAAAAAAATGTAGTAAAAAGCGCAATATCGGAAAACAAATGAAAACTTATATGCACAGTGCGCTATTTTTTTTTTTTTTGAAGTAGTCGAAGTTGGCGCAAGACAAAAATTTTTGAAAGAGGAGAATAAATTAAACGAGGAAGAGTGATAGTGAAATAAGAGAAAGAATAAAAGAAATTGAAGTTAGATGGTAATGAGGAAAGATAAGATAGGGAAATGAAGGAGGGGTAGTTTAAGGTGGGTTAGGAGGGTGGGTTATTGGAGGTAGAAAATGTGGGTGGGAACTATGTAAGACATGGAAAATAGAATTGGGGTTTTGGAATTTGGAATTTTTGAGAAGAAGAATTAGGAAGTCAAAAAGGATATTGGGTTTTTCAGAAATGTCGTTTAAATTGAAATTAGGGTTGAAGTACTGGTCAAGGTGGATAAAGCAATTTTCAGTAATGTTTAAGAGGGGGCCTTTGTTAATGATTTTAAGTATGTTTATGTCATTGTCAATACTGGTGAAATTATGTTTGGAGTCTTGTATGTGCTGTCCTATGGCAGAGAATCTGTTGTATTTAATGGCGTTGACATGTTCAGAGTACCTGATATGAATTAAACACCATCCGCAACATTGCTAAATTTAATGGCTTTAACAACTCCTTCATTAACCGCATCATCAACAAATTCAAACACCGTCCAAAAACCACTTTATCTAAAGACACAATAAAACCAACTGCTTTTTCCACCTTCACTTTTACTCAGGATGCTTATAAAATAACTAATATCTTTAAAAAACATAATATGAAAATTTCTTTTAGAACTAACAATAGAAGTCTTGATATCTTACACAACTCTAAATCTCTAAATAAGTCTAATGCCTTTTCTAAATCTGGTGTATACAGATTTAAATGTAACAACTGCAGTTCCTCCTACGTCGGACAAACTGGCCGCAACTTCAATATCAGGTACTCTGAACATGTCAACGCCATTAAATACAACAGATTCTCTGCCATAGGACAGCACATACAAGACTCCAAACATAATTTCACCAGTATTGACAATGACATAAACATACTTAAAATCATTAACAAAGGCCCCCTCTTAAACATTACTGAAAATTGCTTTATCCACCTTGACCAGTACTTCAACCCTAATTTCAATTTAAACGACATTTCTGAAAAACCCAATATCCTTTTTGACTTCCTAATTCTTCTTCTCAAAAATTCCAAATTCCAAAACCCCAATTCTATTTTCCATGTCTTACATAGTTCCCACCCACATTTTCTACCTCCAATAACCCACCCTCCTAACCCACCTTAAACTACCCCTCCTTCATTTCCCTATCTTATCTTTCCTCATTACCATCTAACTTCAATTTCTTTTATTCTTTCTCTTATTTCACTATCACTCTTCCTCGTTTAATTTATTCTCCTCTTTCAAAAATTTTTGTCTTGCGCCAACTTCGACTACTTCAAAAAAAAAAAAAATAGCGCACTGTGCATATAAGTTTTCATTTGTTTTCCGATATTGCGCTTTTTACTACATTTTTTTCTTCTCTCTACAATTGTTTTTTCAAATCAACTGTTTACCAAGATCTTAGCTGGAGTACGGGTGCTCATTCGGTTATACTAATTGGCATCGTACATTTTTATATACGTACTTGGCTTCCCGCAGCCGTGACAGGTTCTGGACCTTCGAAACGTTCTCCACTCTACTTTGGTGTTTGGCCGCAGCGCGTGACCTTGAGTGTGTCACGTAGTCACCGGGAGCTGGCGGCTTTCATCTACAGATCTGTTCGTCTGCGAATTCAAGCCTTTTTGATCTTCGCAAGTTGATTGTTAATGTTGTGACTTTGTGCAGAACAGAATGTGATGTCGTGTCTTTGTGCCTAACAGTGAAAAACTGACCTCCAACATTCTTAAACATTTTACATGTTTTTTATGGCTGATGATGACCTAGACTAAGGTCGAAACCGGTCCCATTTAAATAGAAATGTGATTGCTACGTTTGTTTCTTTTGAGTATTGAATAGGTTGAACCTCCAGTTATTTAATTTTTAACATTAAGATCATAGGCTAAGTCGAGTGTGTTAACAGATTTAGGTTTATGTACTTGACTTTACTGATATGATCATGTGTAAAAATAATGAACTGATAAATTTGCATCCAGGATTAGAGTGTAAAATAATGTTACCCATGTGTGAATGAATAGAGTAGTTAGCCAGATGTTCATTTTTCACATAGTGTTTTAATCTAGTCATACACTGACCGCGATGTCAAAAGTGTTGGTTCAATGGAAGTGCTTAAGGAAATATTACTGAGATTATAACAACGTAAAGACTAGATTTAGATTTCATTTCTTTTAAATTTGATTCAGACGAGAGATCACGTAGTTAAAAAAACGACAAAGGCAAAGGTTTCGAATACTGAGTGGATAAAAGTTAATTTGTACTAGATTGCATATCTGACAAGTAAAATCAAGGAGATAATAATAATAATAATAATAATAATAATAATAATAATAATAATAATAATAATAATAATTGTACTGGGCGGTACACCTCCACGCCGCTAGTTCAAATATTGCGCCAATTGAAACTCCTCTACAGGAGAAAGTCTGAACTTTAAAAAACTGTATCAACTCACTGTTTCTCCGAAGATGGCTCTGTGTAAATTTTGATGTGTTTTTGTTGGTCACTGATCAAGAAATGTGGACGTTCTCTACCAGATGTGTCTACAAAAACTATGGTAATACACTCTGGTGCAATGGAATGAACTTTCTTGAAGAAATTTTGTATTCATAAGTTTTGTCTTTACTAAATTTTGTTCTGTCATTTGTGGGTTGGCAATATAAATCCTTTCTTTCCGCCTGTTTTGAATGTAGCCAATCAGGAATTTCTGTAATTAATTTTCCACCAATAAGGTGTTTCTTCCTCGTCTTGTGTATTAGTTTTTACTGTTATCGAATAAACGTTTGTGGGTGGGTTGTTATCATTCATGAAAGGTCTCGAACTTTCCACGAGGGTATAAAAACTGCTGGTTTTCTTGTCTCCTGGCCACTTCAGTAACATCTTTCTTAGTGTGTGGATATGTAGCAGGGGGCGGGAAGCGCCTCTTTCTTCATGCAACAGATCTCCAACAAGGTAATGGCCTTTTAACATCTGTATTTCTTGCTAGCTCAGCAGTTTAACTCTCGGGGAGGGTTCGAAACCTTTAATATGTAACCAATTCCTTTAAAATGTAAATTACTTTTCAGTATATGTAAAAACTTCAAATCCCTTTTCCATAAAGCAGGGATAGAGAGTGCTTCACCCTCTCGAGCTCCCTTTCATTTTGAAATTGAGGTGACTACGTTTTCATAACCATTTCGTCTCTTCCTTAATGTATTAAAGTTTTTTCATACGAGTCACCTCCCTAGCTTGGGATTAGCCCCTGTATATCGGCCTAGAGCCACTTAGGTTTTAATATTGTATATTTAGGAGTGCAAGTTCACGCCTCCAGTCCTTTCTGTACTTTGGGCCATTAACTTAACCTGATGTTTTGTTTTCTTCATGCGAAGGCCCTGTAGGTTGGGTATTAAATACCCCCGTTTCTTTGTATGCCTTGATGGCAGTTTAGATAAGAGTCTGTTATTGCCTTTATAGGCTTGAAAGATAGAGAGCGGGTCAGCTCTTTATGGTGTTGTGGTAAAGGTGTCTTAGAGAGGCTTGAGGTTAATAGTTGGGAGCAAGTGCTCCTTGTATGAAGGGGTTTTCTGCCCCTGGGATCTGATCTGTAACCTGGCAAAGTTGAGCTTGCAGCTCGAGGAATGTAAAACGGGACTCGAAGCCCAAATCTTATAACTAACTGTAATTTGTAATTGCTTTATTTGTTGATCTGCTACTTGGTACCTATTAATACTCTGTTATTTGTTGATTTTGAAAAGAAAATGCAACCTTTGTTAAAGTTTTAAATTAACTTTAATTTTGTAGTTGGGACCTATTCCAGCCCGCACCTTCTTTCACCTCTAACTAGCACGGATATCTCCGTAACAAGTGGTAGCAGAGCGTGGTTGAATAGGTCTCAATTTAGCCCCTTTTGACGGCTAAATATTGCTTTTGGTTCGAACTCTAACAATTTTCTCCGGCGCTGTGGAGTTTTTCGATTTTCCTAAATTTGTAAAGTTGTGGCATCATACCCGGCCCTCACGATGTCCTCCATCCTGGCTATTTGCGCAAGGAGGAATTAATCTATGAATTAACAATTAGAAATGTTCAACCTGGAGGCATGGTTGCGGTAGATACCAATAAGCTAAAAGATTCCCTTGATTTGCCTATTACCATCCCGACTCTGGGAGAAAAGGAGATTGATGACGCTCTCTCCACGATCACTGATAATGCTACTGAGCTAGCATCGGTAGTTAGTTTTTTTGAAGGGGGTGATCCATCACATAATCAACTTAAACGTGTACAAGCTAAATTGTACCATTTTTCCAATAGGGTTAGTGATCTGCTGTCTCTTAAATTGAATGATACTCAAGGGAAGGAGGCTAGTGCTGTCCTCGAAAACCTCTCCGATTTGTCCAGTAAGGTTAGCCTATTGTTAACTGGGGCAGTACCTCCCAAAACTGATCAACCCGCTACGGTAAACGTAGTTAGCGAGGAAGAGTCTTCTAAAGGAGAAGCAAATAGGAAATCTGTAGGAACTCAACAAATCTTTGCCGCATTAGACAACGAATCTGAGCGTCGTACCTTGCTGAATAATGCACCTTCTGAATCAGCTTCTCCGCCACTTAGGCCTCTACCTACTATGTCACCTGGCTTCAGCAGTTTGCCCCATCCTTTAGCAATGTTGCTCAGAGGTATTTCTAAGTTTTCTGTTAACTCTACCAGTGACGTTATTTCATTCTTAAGGTTTTTTGTTGAATTCCAAGATTATGCTGTTGTTTTTTCTCTTTCCCCGTGTCAAATTCTGCAGATTATATATCCCTATTCTATTGGTGTTCTATCTGATAAAATAGTTAGAGCCATTGCCGAACAATCCACTATTGAAGAGTTTCATGCACACCTTCTAGCAAATTTTATCCCCACTCGAGCTAGGTCATCGCTCATTCAAAAGTACTACTACCGAGTACAACGGTTGGATGAAAACTTGGCAGACTTCATCCAAGATATTAAATTCTACACAGGGTATTTGCTCTTCATTTTCCTGAAGACCAGATTGTGCAAGCCATTGTGGAAGGTATTTCCCCATCATACAGGTCATATTTGTGCTTTGCGTCGCGTCCTCAAACGTTTGCCGAATTAGAGGCTATGGCTATCTCAGCGGAAGGAGTTTGATACGCCGACACCTTACGTGTCACGAAGGAACCTCCTCCACCTTCTAGTAATTTTCGGCCTCCACCTCGCCGAACCATAACACCCCGCAAATGTTATGTGTGTGGGTCACCTGACCATCTTAGGAATAAGTGCCCCTTGATTAAACCCAATGGGACCAGGAATGGAGCAGGGTCATCACAAGGCTGTTTTAAATGTGGCGCTTTTTCACATATCGCCAAGAACTGCCCCAATGCTAACAGCACCCCCTCCTGCTCAACTTCGGGTGCAACTTCCACCAACAACCATAAGTGACTAGTGGCTCCGGCTGAGTCGGCAGATTCATCTTTTCAAGGCTCAGCCCAGGTCAAATCCGACGAAAATTCAGAGATAAGTCTGAAATGTTCTACATTATCTTTTGAATGTCCCAAAGAATGTCTTAGGATCGCGGCAGATACCCCCGCAGCTGTTCCATTTCTAAAAATTGAATTGAATAATGAGCCCGTAACTGCTCTTTTAGATTCAGGCAGTGTTTGTTCCATTATTTCGGCTGAATGGTATTTCAAATTAAAATCTATTTGTAAACTTCCTGATTTTCGTTCGTCTTCGGTTCAATATGTTTCGGCCAACTCATCTCCATTAGAAATTTTATGTTCTCTGTATGCCAAGATCTGCATTTTGAAATTCACTTGGAAAATAAAACTGTTGGTGGCTAAGCACTTGTCTTGCCCCATTATATTGGGAGCGAATTTCATGTCTCACACTGGTCTAGTGCTCGACCTTCAGAGCAAGTCGTGCACTTTCAAATTTGCTAGTCAATTCAAAATCCCTTTATTAGAATGTAGTTCTGTGACATGTGCATTTATTTCGCCTAGCCAGGATGGGATGCTGTTAGATCTTAGGCATCTACCTGAGGACCAGGCTGAGAGTATTCGCAAGTTGTGTCAGTCGTTTCCAGATGTTTTTTCTGATACTCTTGGCGTTACTGACCTTATCGAATACAAGATCGAGGTTACGGATTCGATTCCTGTCCGTTTTCCACCTTATAGGCTATCTCCACCTAAAATGAAGGAATTGAAAGAAATCATAGATCAGATGCTAAAAGATGGTATTATTCGCCCCTCTAAGTCGGCATACTATTCGGCTATTTTTCGAGTCCCAAAACCCCAAGGTGGCTTCAGGCCTGTGATTGATTACAGGGCTCTCAATCGGAAGGTGGTGTTACAGTCTGTGCCCCTTCCAGACCTTCATTCTTGTTTTTCTTGGTTTCATAAAGCTAAGTTCTTCACCATCTTAGACCTCAATCAGGCTTATAACCAGATTCCTCTGGCTGAAGAATCTAAACATCTTACAGCGTTTGCCACTGATTGGAATTTGAACGAATACAACCGCGTGCCTTTCGGGCTCCCCACGGGAGCAGCCGTGCTTACGAGACTGCTAGATAGAGTCTTCTCCGACATCAAATTTGAGTACTTATATCATTATCTGGATGATGTCATCGTATTCTCTGAGACCTTTGAGGAACACCTTGATCATCTAAAAGAGGTCCTTAATCGCCTTCGTAAGGCAGGGTTAACAGTTAAGCAGTCCAAAGTAGCTTTCGCTAAACCTTCCATGTCATTCCTAGGGCATATTGCGTCGCCCGATGGTGTCGCAGTCGATCATTCTAGAACACAGGCCATCCGTGATTTCAAACCTCCCAAGGATATCAAAGGTATTGCCAGGTTCATATGCATGGTGAACTTCTTCAGGAAATTTATTCCAAATTTCGCCAATAGAGCGGCGCCCTTGAACTTACCCCGCAGGAAAGGCGTCAAATTTGAGTGGGGACATTCTCAACAAGCCACTTTTGAAGATCTTAAATTAGCTCTGTGTAATGCCCCTGTTCTTGCCATGCTTGATTTCTCGAAGAAATTCATCGTCCAAACCGACGCATCGTCGTCGGCGGTGGCAGCAGTCCTTCTTCAAGAGACTGAACTAGGGAGACGACCCATCGCCTATGGCTCTCGGACATTATCGGCTCAAGAATCCAAGTATTCCATCTATGAACTTTAAGGGTTAGCAGTTTTGTTTGCTCTAGAAAAGTTCCGCCTCTATCTGGAACGTGTCAAGTTCGACTTGGAGACAGATAACCAAGCCTTCAGTTGGGTCTTAGGTAGGCCGCGTTGTACAGGTCGCATAGCCCGCTGGGCCATCAGAATTTCTGCCTTTCAGTTTGACGTTAGGCATATTAGAGGTAATGAAAATGTTGTGGCAGATGGACTTAGCCGTATGTTTTCTAATGATGTAGAGACCCCTGAGCAGGTTGATAGTTCTTCACCTCCCGAGTCCTTACTACCTGAGGTTAATGTCATACTGAGTGAGGCTCCCATGTCATTTAGGGATACTGAAAAATATCAACATGAAGATCCAGTGCTGGCTCCCATTATGAAAACCCTTTCTTCTGGGGAACATGTCATCCCTTATGTATTAAGGAATGGTGTTTTATGTTGCCCGTCGGGGTATGATAAGAAGATGAAAGTTGTGGTTCCAGCCGTTCTCGTGCCCATGATCTTCAAGTACTATCATGAGACCCCATTAGGGGGGCATTTAGGCATCTTTAAAACTAGAGAAAAGATCAGAGAAATGTTCATTTGGAAGGGTATGGATGGAGAAATCCGTGAATTGGTAAAAGCCTGTAAAACTTGTTGGCTTAGTGAACCCTCCATGTCCACTAAGCAAAGGCTCTTGTCTTCTCATCAGGCGTCGCGCCCCCTGGAACGTCTTTATATCGACTACGTAGAACCCTTACCCCAGTCAAAGGGGAACGCCAACAAATTCATTTTGGTGTGTGTAGATGGTTTCACAAGATTTTCATGGTTATTTCCGACTAAGCTGGCTACCGCTCAGTCCACTATCTCTTGTTTAAATTCCATCTTCGCTTCTTTTGGTCCATGTCAATATATTGTTTCTGATAATGCTAAAGCTTTCACATCCAATCTCTTTCGTAAATTCTGTTCTGATCTGTCCATCTCTCATGTGACTACTTCTGCTTACTATCCTCAACCATCTCTTGCTGAACGGGTCAATCGTAATCTGAGGTTGGCTCTTATTGCCTATCATCACGACGATCACTCCAGATGGGATACATCCTTGCACTGGTTAGCTTTCGCTTTGAATTCGGCGGTTCATGAATTCCATAAATTTACTCCAGCTTCTTTGATGTTTAAGTTTGTTCCCAACACGCCGCTCTCTAACCTTTGGTCTCTTAGTGATATTCTACCTGAGACAATAGATCCAGATAATATTAAAGATCTTTAGAAGAAGGCTAAGGCCAATCTTAAAATTTCCCATGAAAAGGTTAGGGAAAGATATGATCGTGGATGGAGGCCCACCAATTTAAAGGTAGGAGACCAAGTTATGGTCAAGAATTTTGTTCCCGCGGGCAAGCTTGCCCCCAGATTTCATGGGCCGTGCACCGTCTTGGATTTTTTAACGCCGGTCACATTTTTAGTGAGTAATCCAGCCACCGAGAGGATCTTTAGGGTTCACCTGTCTCAGGTGAAACCTGTGTAAATTACTTGCTCATTGGATCTTTAACATCTTGTAAAAACCCCAAAGGTTATATTTTGTTGGGTTTTAATTTTAAGGCCTTCTGCTCTGTGTATGAACATTGACCTTGTACAACCTTCCCCATAGTTACTCTGCTGTCCTGTCAATATGGCCATTACCACGCTCCCGTCTCCTGCTAAACCACACCAGTGGCAATAAAGATTAAATAAAAGTTTCCACGCCGCTGGCCCCTCAGCCTCAACTCCAAGACAGTACCCTAAAACATTATATTCCAACAAAATTCTGCCGCCGAGATCTTAATGTTTCAGTGCCCCCGCAGCCGTGCGGCGTCGTACCGCCACTGAGGTGGGGTACGGGCCCACTCCACTCCAGTGAGGTCGACCAGTGTACGGCGAGCCAGAGCCCTCCTTCCGGCCAAGGCTGATGTGCGGCGCACCACCCGCAAACTGCTCGAGGACTGTAAACAATCGTCGCGTTGGCGGCGTGCTTTGCCACGACTACTGCTCTCATAGTAGCGGGAGAAGCGTGCTCTCATAGTAGCGGGAGAAGCGTATCTCTGGGTACTTGAGGGGTCCGAGCGGCCTCCTCTGGATATAGGCAGCGGAGGCTGGTCTTGCAGTCGAAAATTGATCAGCAGCTAATGCACTTCAACAGTTGCTTGAACACTCTATATCTGCAATTAACACGTTTTTGGCTTCAAAATCAACATTTGGTGGACTTAGAAAAAAATTTTCCTTTCAAGAATTAAAGTTTTTTTCTGAATTCAACTACTACAAACATAGAGACCATTACAATGGCGAAAAATGAGAGTATCCTCCTATTCAATACATCATATAATCCGTCATTAGACGGAGCAAACAAATTCAAACATGTTTCAGCTCGCTTGAGCCATCTTCAGTGAAAAAATTAGGGGGGTTGGAATAATTTACATAATATAAGTTGAAAAAATGCTAAAAACATAATGAAAGAGCAAATGAAAAAAACAAACAAAAGAGAGCCTAGACGGAAACAAAATTAGCACAAACTTACAATATTTACATCAATATGCAGAGCAAAAAACAACTTATTGTGACAAAATTCAGTGAAACAGGTGTTAATTTAAAATAATAATTGAAACTAAAAACTGCGTTAACCTAAGAAACAAGGGAATGAGAAAACAAATGATGCAGATGGAAATGAATAATAGCAGCACATGGTGAGGTTGTGGACCTCACAGTTTACAAATTATTGGTTTAGTAAAAATGACAAAACAGTTTGGAATTGCTGTCAAAATCATCCTAGTAGAAACCCATCACATCAAATTGGTCAGGAGGAGAGCGGGAGCAAACATTTTTGAGAAACCAAGCCTGATATAACCCGCAGGCGAAAAGCCTGTGACAAGGAGAAAAAATCAACAATGAAATTTAAGCCTTTAGAAATAGCAGCATTCTCAATATCTTCTCAATCTAGCGGCCCCTTTCTTCATTATTGTTTCATAATGTTGGCTGGGGTCGGAAGGGCCGCGTATAGCTTCATTGAAGGTTTCCACTAGATTACTTACAGTTTACTATGCATCTTCTTCTACCTAACACAGGTTCTCAATTTTTACACGCGGCCCTTCCGACCCCTTTATAATAAGGCAAGACACCAGCCAACAATATGAAACAATAATGAAGAAAGGGACCGCTAGATTGGGAAGATATTGAGAATGCTGCTATTTCTAAAGCCTTAAATTTCATTGGTGTTTTTTTCTCCTTGTCACAGGCTTTTCGCCTGCAGATTATATCAGGCTTGGTTTCTCAAAAATGTTTGCTCCCGCTCTCCTCCTGACCAATTTGATGTGATGGGTTTCTACTAGGATGATTTTGACAGCAATTCCAAACTGTTTTGTCATTTTTACTAAACCAATAATTTGTAAACTATGAGGTCCACAACCTCACCATGTGCTGCTATTATTCATTTCCATCTGCATCATTTGTTTTCTCATTCCCTTGTTCCTTAGGTTAACACAGTTTTTAGTTTCAATTCTTATTTTAAATTAACACCTGTTTCACTGAATTTAGTCGCAATAAGTTGTTTTTTGCTCTGCATATTGATGTAAATACTGTATATTTGTGCTAATTTTGTTTCCGTCTAGGCTCTCTTTTGTTTGTTTTCTCATTTGCTCTTTCATTATGTTTTTTTAGCATTTTTTCAACTTATATACATCCATACATACATTATCATTATAGACTGTTATGCCTTTCAGCGTTCAGTCTGCAAGCCTCTGAGAATTTAGTAAACGTCGCCACAATCCTCGATTTGCAACTAGTGTTGTGGCCTCATTTAGTTCTATACCTCTTATCTTTAAATCGTTAGAAACCGAGTCTAACCATCGTCGTCTTGGTCTACCTCTACTTCTCTTACCCTCCATAGCAGAGTCCATTATTCTCCCAGGTAACCTATCCTCCTCCATTCGCCTCACATGACCCCACCACCGAAGCCGGTTTATGTGTACAGCTTCATCCATCGAGTTCATTCCTAAATTAGCCTTTATCTCCTCATTCCAAGTACCCTCCTGCCATTGTTCCCACCTGTATGTACCAGCAATCATTCTTGCCACTTTCATGTCTGTTACTTCTAACTTATGAATAAGATATCCTGAGTCCACCCAGCTTTCGCTCCCGTAAAGCAAAGTTAGTCTGAAAACAGACCGATGTAAAGATAGTTTCGTCTGGGAGCTGACTTCCTTCTTACAGAACACTGTTGATTGCAGCTGTGAGCTCACTACATTAGCTTTACGACACCTTGATTCAATCTCACTTACTATATTACCATCCTGGGAGAACACACAACCTAAATACTTGAAATTATCGACCTGTTCCAGCTTCGTATCACCCATCTGACATTCAATTCTGTTGAATTTCTTGCCTATTGACATCAATTAAGTCTTCGAGAGGCTAATTTTCAAACCATACTCAATGCACCTATTTTCTAGTTCACGATATTAGACTGTAGGCTTTCGGCACAATCTGCCATTAGGACCAAATCATCAGCATAGGCCAGACTGGTTATTACATTTCCACCTAATTGAATCCCTCCCTGCCATTTTATACCTTTCAGCAGATGATCCATGCAAACTACGAACAGCAAAGGTGAAAGATTACAGCCTTGTCTAACCCCCGTAAGTACCCTGAACCAAGAACTCATTCTACCATCAATTCTCACCGAAGCCCAATTGTCAACATAAATGCCTTCGATTGCCTTTAATTCCATAGTCCCCCAGTATGGCAAACATCTTTTCCCTCGGTACCCTGTCATAAGCTTTCTCTAGATCAACAAAACATAAACACAACTGCCTATTCCTCTCGTAGCATTTTTCAATTACCTGGCGCATACTGAAAATCTGATCCTGACAGCCTCTCTGTGGTCTGAAACCACACTGGTTTTCATCCAGCATCCTCTCAACGACTGATCGCACCCTCCCTTCCAAGATGCCAGTGAATACTTTGCCTGGTATACTAATCAATGAGATACCTCGGTAGTTGTTGCAATCCTTCCTGTTCCCTTGCTTATAGATAGGTGCAATTACTGCTTTTGCCCAATCTGAAGGTACCTTAGCAACACTCCATGCTAATTTTACTACTCTATGAAGCCATTTCATCCCTGCCTTCACACTATACTTCACCATTTCAGGTCTAATTTCATCTATTCCTGCTGCCTTATGACAATGGAGTTTATTTACTATCCTTTCCACTTCCTCAAGCATAATTTCACCAACATCATTTTCCTCCTCCCCATAAGCTTGGCTGTTTGCAACACCACCATGATGATTTCCTTTTACATTGAGATGATGTTCAAAATATTCCCTCCACCTCTCCAGTGATTCCCTGGGGTCTATTATGAGTTCATCTGAATTACTCAAAACACTGTTCATTTCCTTTTTCCCACGCTTCCTAAGATTTTTTATTACTGTCCAGAAAGGTTTCCCTGCTGCTTGACCTACCCTTTCCAGGTTATTACCAAAATCTTCCCATGACTTCTTTCCGGATTCAACAACTATTTGTTTCGCTCTGTTTCTGTCATCTATGTACAAATCCCTGTCTGCCTCGGCCCTTGTTTGGAGCCATTTCTGATAAGCCTTCTTTTTACGTTTACAGGCTGCTCTCACTTCATCATTCCACCAAGATGTTCGCCTTTTCCCATATTTACACACAGTTGTTCCTAGGCATTCCCTTGCTGTTTCTACTACAGCATCCCTGTATGCCACCCATTCACTTTCTATATCCTGAACCTGCTTACTGTCTACTGTTCGAAACTTCTCACTAATCATATCCATGTACTTCTGTCTAATTTCCTCGTCCTGGAGATTTTCTACCCTTATTCATTTGCAGACAGATTTCACTTTCTCTACGCTAGGCCTAGAGATACTTAGTTCACTACAGATCAGATAGTGGTCTGTATCATCGAAAAATCCGCGAAAAATTCGTACATTCCTAACAGATTTCCTGAATTCGAACTCGGTTGAGATATAGTCTATTATGGATCTGGTACCCCTAGCCTCCCATGTGTAGCGGTGAATAGCCTTATGCTTGAAGAATGTATTCGTAACAGCTAAACCCATACTAGCACAGAAGTCCAGCAAACGCTTCCCATTCCCATTAGCTTCCATATCTTCCCCACATTTACCAATCACCCTTTCGTATCCTTCAGTTCTATTCCCAACTCTTGCATTGAAATCGCCCATTAGCACTATTCTATCCTTGCTGTTGACCCTGACCACGAAGTCACTCAATGCTTCATAAAACTTGTCAACTTCATCCTCATCTGCACCCTCACATGGTGAATACACGGACACAATTCTTGTCTTAATTCCTCCCACTGACAAATCTACCCACATCATTCGCTCATTTACGTGCCTAACAGAAACTATGTTGCGTGCAATGGTATTCCTGATAAAGAGCCCTACCCCAGACTCTGCCCTTCCCTTTCTAACACCCGTCAAGTACACCTTATAATCTCCTATCTCTTCCTCATTATCTCCCCTTACCCGAATATCACTTACTCCTAGCACATCCAGATGCATCCTCTTTGCTGACTCAGCCAGTTCTACCTTCTTTCTTCCATAAGCCCCATTAATATTGATAGCTCCCCATCGAATTCCATTTCGTTCGCCAAGTTGTTTCCAAGGAGTCCCTCGCCTGTCAAATGGGAGTGGGACTCCGTTACTCCCATAGGTCCGAGGCTTGCTTAAAATGTTCTGAGCTCGGTAGATTCATGAAGCAGGATGCTACCCTACTTACACATAGTCCAAGTGAGGATCTCTCCTCTAACGGGTTATGGACCACCGGTGGATTGTATAGTCCTAGCCGCCTGAGCACAAGGAGGGCCAGGACTCAGAATATGTCCGAGATGCCCACTCCCATTCCATAGTAACTGGTATCCTGACTCGCAAGACCACTTACTAGGCCACTCAGCCGTTGCCCATGGTTCACGAACTAGGACGTGACTACAGTAACCCACAAACATGAACCGACTTATATGTAAATTATTCCAACCCCCCTAATTTTTTCACTGAAGATGGCTCAAGCGAGCCGAAACATGTTTGAATTTGTTTGCTCCGTCTAATGACGGAATATATGATGTATTGAATAGGACGATACTCTCATTTTTCGCCATTGTAAAGTGAAAACCGTCAGTACGGAATTATTCTAATATCTTGTAATAGAGACCTTTCATCAAAAGCTAATGAAACATATCACAGTGCCCCAGGGACTTTTATTTGCATAGTGCGCAACACTGTGGAGGCGTTAAATTTGAAAGATTTTGTTTGCGAGGTGGCAAGCAAACGGCTTTGTGCTGGGCCGCGCCCTGGAAGAGCGGCCGGAAGCAGGTGAATCGGCCTGTGGTTTGAAAGTTTGAACGAGGCTGTGGGAGTGTCGTGGCGTCACCTAACGTGCGGCGAGTTTGAAAAGAGCCAATCGCGAGCTGTGAAAGCGAGTCATAGAGAATTGCGCGGGGTTGCTAACTTCGATCATCACAGTGCCGACCGATTAGAAATAAGGGTGAAATCTGATAAATAACCCTGCTCCACGGTTTCGATACGCCTGATGAGTAGTAAATGAATTTAGACTTCTTTATCTGTTCATTTATCGGCTAACTTCGACATATATATTTGTGTGGATAGGTTATAACGGTTGTGGGCTTTGTCCTGAGAAAGCGGTTGAAACCTCGCGCCATAGCCAACAGGGCCACCCCCTCTTTTCGGAACGACGCGGGTGGGTCCATAAAACCAACAGTGGCTTGGGGAAGCGGGCTGTCTTTCGTGAGGTGTCCGTGGTACAGAAGGTAGTCACCACGCCAGTCGAGATCGCCATTTTCTTTGTCCGAAATCAAAGTGCTACAGTGACGTTATTTCTTCATGATTGATATATGAATATTATACACATAGAAGCGTGCCCAGACTACAGTAAAACGTATCACCCTGGTGTGAGTTACATTTAATAACTACGGGAGTCATAAGTCCGTATATGTGTATTTACCGCTACGCGTGTGACGCTTCGCTCTTACATCAAGTGCGGTAGGTACCACGACGTGTGAACGCGGTAAATAAAAGGGACGATAGCTGTGCATACCGGGAAGATTGTCGTGAACTAATTAGCTGTATTACACGCCAACGTTTCGGGTCGGTTTCGCAATCGCGGAGAAAACGTGTTCGATCGTATCGTAATTGCTCTTGCATACGGACGGATCCGGGGCGCACTCCATGATACTACGACTCTGATCAAAGAATTAATCTTTGTCCAATTATGTGTGCTAAGCAATATCTCCTTAAATAGTGTGCGCGTATGCAATTGAGCAAGTGAAGTGTTAACCTGTTTTCCATTCATTGTAGGAGTGTTATCTGCAAGGACAATCATGGAAGCTACATGTGTAATTCATATCTTTTGTAATGCCATCAAAGAGGATATGATGGCCGAGTAATCTCCTGACGCTGCAGTTGTGCAGATGGTGTGATTGCTGAAGACAACAAAGCTAAGTGGATATGTCAGATTTTTAAGCATGTGGGTAACATTTGAGGTCAATTCAGTTTCATCCAGTTTTTAGGGAAATATTAACGGTCAATGTCAATTTGCTAACGATGAGTAATTATATTGTCAATAAATCAGTGGGAGATCCAGGGTAGCATGTATGCTAGTGCCCTTATTTGTTGCAGTGATTCATGGTTAGTTTAGTTATGGGAAAAAGGGTTGTAAATAGGTAAAGTTAGGAGTGTGTGTGCATGCATTGTTTTTTAATCCTTTCAGAGCATTCCTAGGTGTGTGTGTTAAGTGTTAGGAATGTGGATAGTTTCATCATTAACGAGGCCAGGCCGCCTTCTCTTTGTGGAATAATTATCAGTAAAGACCAGTGTAGGCCTCTTATATTTTATCTGTGCGCGATTTCAGATATATGTTCGCTGCCACAGGAACGCCACGACGTCTTCGTTGGGTAGTTAGGTTCTTCTAATGAGCAGAGACGACAGTAGATCGGGGTGGAGATTATTGCAAGGGTTGAGAGGCTGAGATCGCCTGATATATGACGCGGAAGTCAGATATGGGTTTGAATGCCTGTAAACATGGCAAGGAAGGGATGTTAGCAGGGCAAGCTGCTTTAAACAAGGATGGGCTTGGATATGCCCGCAGAGTAAAGAGACAGAGTCGAGTATCGAACTCCCGAGCCGCTGAGACGGAAGGCCATGTGTGACGTCTTCCTTGAGAGCGATTTTTGCGGCATATGTATTGAAAGGTGAAGAAGAGATGTTTCTGTTGTCATAGAAGATTTTATAATCGGGAGAAATAATTAGTTTACATAATAAGGCAGCAGTATTTAAGAGAGAAACCTTCTTTTGTTGTGTGAGCAAGTCTGGCTGGGATAGCCGTGAAGGAAGCAATTACCTGCACCCCGTTTGCCTGGAGTCCTTTGCGAGGCAGTATGAATCACTTTCCAGCTGGGTTCCGCTCCCATGAAAAGTGAAACTTTCCACTAGTCCAAGGGGAATGTCCTGATCGCCCTGGCGGACAGGGGCGTGCCACTAATAACCTGGTGATGAGGAAGTGCTCTGACTGCACGTACATATTTTCTTTATATTGTAATTATGCTGTTATTTTACAGGGGTTGTGTTTGTATACTTATGTACCTTGTATCGAAGTGCCTTGTCGTATTTGTTGTCAGTGTGTTGTGTCTTGACGAATTAATCTTTGTCTCTTAAATTTAGCCCGGAGCTAATTTTCTCTGGTGGTATGCAGCTTCAGGCTGGTTGTTTGCGACAGATCGGATCTGTCAGTAGAATCTGTGTAGTAGATAGGTTAGGATCCCTGGATTTTCCCTTATTAGGATTAATAATTTTGTATATGTAAATAGGTGTATTTTGGAATGAAACTGGCGTGACTTTCTCTTGTCGAAGCATAGCTTGTGGACGGTCGTAATCGAAATTCCCCTCAGGGAAATCGGCATATTCACTTGGCGGCGTTGCCTATAATTAACGATGTAGAACAGGCGAAGATTTAATATTTTGTTCTTTTTTTAAATTATTTGGTCGGTATTTGGACCGACATATTTCAGTAATGTAATATGTAGTTCTTAATGTGCACGGCACATTATGCTTTTATTATGACAGTTTGCGTCATGTTTATTGTATTTTGTGGAATTTCGATAGAATGAATATTAATTATGTGCTCTAGTGAATAAATCCATTTTACCCCTTTATCTGTCTCTTATTCACAACAAATGCAACTGTTTCCCATTCATATACACCATTGGTGATTATTTTTATAGAACTTAGATTTAATTCTCGCCCTAGACCGAACGAAACCACGAAGCTCTAACCGACTGAGTCTGGCATTGTGATATTGATGGATGGGAACGGTTCACTACTACAAAGAAATTCTAAAACTGGATTTAAGTTAATCCCACCCATCAATATCAAACCAATTTAAGAAACCTTCGACTACTGGAAAATTTTATTTTCTCTTCCAAATCCTTCTGCAATTAATCGCAACAGTCAACACCTCCAACTTGGACTTTGTTTTGAAAATTTTCTTTTTCTCTTCTGTGTTACCCCTTGGAAGGACTTTGGGGGGGGGGGGTCTGTACCGCGCGGTACACCTTCACGCCGCTAGTTCAAATATTGCGCCAATTGAAACTCCTCTACAGGAGAAAGTCTGAACTTTAAAAAACTGTATCAACTCACTATTTCTCCGAAGATGGCTCTGTGTAAATTTTGATGTGTTTTTGTTGGTCACTGATCAAGAAATGTGGACGTTCTCTACCAGATGTGTCTACAAAAACTATGGTAATACACTCTGGTGCAATGGAATGAACTTTCTTGAAGAAATTTTGTATTCATAAGTTTTGTCTTTACTAAATTTTGTTCTGTCATTTGTGGGTTGGCAATATAAATCCTTTCTTTCCGCCTGTTTTGAATGTAGCCAATCAGGAATTTCTGTAATTAATTTTCCACCAATAAGGTGTTTCTTCCTCGTCTTGTGTATTAGTTTTTACTGTTATCGAATAAAAGTTCGTGGGTGGGTTATCATTCATGAAAGGTCTCGAACTTTCCACGAGGGTATAAAAACTGCTGATTTTCTTGTCTCCTGGCCACTTCAGTAACATCTTTCTTAGTGTGTGGATATGTAGCAGGGGGCGGGAAGTGCCTCTTTCTTCGGGCAACAGATCTCCAACAAGGTAATGGCCTTTTAACATCTGTATTACTTGCTAGCTCAGCAGTTTAACTCTCGGGGAGGGTTCGAAACCTTTAATATGTAACCAATTCCTTTAAAATGTAAATTACTTTTCAGTATATGTAAAAACTTCAAATCCCTTTTCCATAAAGCAGGGATAGAGAGTGCTTCACCCTCTCGAGCTCCCTTTCATTTTGAAATCGAGGTGATTACGTTTTCATAACCATTTCGTCTCTTCCTTAATGTATTAAAGTTTTTTCATATGAGTCACCTCCCTAGCTTGGGATTAGCCCCTGTATATCGGCCTAGAGCCACTTAGGTTTTAATATTGTATATTTAGGAGTGCAAGTTCACGCCTCCAGTCCTTTCTGTACTTTGGGCCATTAACTTAACCTGATGTTTTGTTTTCTTCATGCGAAGGCCCTGTAGGTTGGGTATTAAATACCCCCGTTTCTTTGTATGCCTTGATGGCAGTTTAGATAAGAGTCTGTTATTGCCTTTATAGGCTTGAAAGATCGAGAGCGGGTCAGCTCTTTATGGTGTTGTGGTAAAAGTGTCTTAGAGAGGCTTGAGGTTAATAGTTGGGAGCAAGTGCTCCTTGTATGAAGGGGTTTTCTGCCCCTGGGATCTGATCTGTAACCTGGCAAAGTTGAGCTTGCAGCTCGAGGAATGTAAAACGGGGCTCGAAACCCAAATCTTATAACTAACTGTAATTTGTAATTGCTTTATTTGTTGATCTGCTACTTGGTACCTATTAATACTCTGTTATTTGTTGATTTTGAAAAGAAAATATAACCTTTGTTAAAGTTCTAAATTAACTTTAATTTTGTAGTTGAGACCTATTCCAGCCCGCACCTTCTTTCACCTCAAACTACCACGGATATCTCCGTAACAATAATAATAATAAAAAGTTCAATTATCAGATGAGTCATGACTGAATTAAGAATTCAAAGGTGGAATACATTAGCTTATGTGAACATGATTGTGTAATTATTGAATGGAAAATGTAATGAAATAATTCTATGGCAATCAACGAGGAGTATTAATTAATTAATTGTGCCATTGAAATAAGACTCACAATAGATACGAGCATTTTCATAAACTGAATAAGCTAGCGTTACCTGCCTTGGAATAATGTAAATAATTATTCATTTAGGTTTCAACCAGAGATTTACCATGTGGACAAGTGGGATTTTTTATTTAATTTTTGCTATTGTGATAAGAGAAGGTTAGATGCCAGTTGATTTGCAAATGTTGCTGTGAATTAGGATAGGCTCAGTCACATTTTTTAAATTTCAGTTTGAAGCCGATGAAGGCCTAATTTGAGTTTGTTATTTTTCAGAGCCTAACCTTTGCCTACATCAATGAAGATTAATTTAATTTTGTACACTCACTACTGGAGAAAATTCAACAACATGAAGTAACAATTTAAAACCTTAAATGACTTTGCATGCCTCGCCCTGCAGAAGACCAAACAATGAATGTTTGACTCAAAACTGTTTGTAAAAAGCAACCATTTTGTGAATTCGCTGTTGAATTCCGGTAATTTAATTTCTGGTAATTTCTGTATTCTTCTGTTATGATTTTGTGGAATTTCCTGTTGATGAATGGCGTTGTTAACTGTCGTGTTCATTTGAGCTAGTAAATTATTTTGAACATCCTCTACTTCATCTATTATCGTTTGCAGTTGGTAACTGCGCTGAAGTAAATAGATTCAAATAGCTCTCGATCTTCCTCACGTTCCTCTTGAAACTGTAGTGCAGCTATTTCATCGGTGATCTCGGTTTCCTCTATTTTCATTTGTACTTCTTCAAAAGAATTCCATAGCTCTTCACATTTTTTAATTCTAACCTTCGCTTCTGATTTTGACGTGTCAGCTGTAATCGACTTTATTATTCTTGTTAACGTACCTTTTACTCAACCACACGGTTGTTTTAATTTCGTTAGTTGCGACATATTGAAATTAAAGTTATGCTGTGAAAGTTCGAAGGGATTGCGTGAAGGTTATGTATAAGTTCAAAGGAATCGTGTTGCTGAATTGAGTTTATATGACAAAGGAAATTGGATCTGTTATGAAGAGACTTTTAATTTTTGTAAATGTATTTCATTAATTGAAGTTGGCACTTTCCAAGCCTATTACCGATTGGTCAGATGATTTTGTATTGTTGAAAATGGTTACGCATGTAACAGTCCTGTCCGTCATCAAATTGTGATATCGCATCATTAAGACATATTAAATGCAATAAATTTTTGAAGGCACCAAGTTGCTTTACTTCAAAATCAAAAACAAACATTGGCGCCCAACAGCACAGCTCTCAATAACCTGAGATGTTCAATACAAGCAAGATCATGAAAAATGAAATGCAGAAGTGAAAACAATGCGTCGCAATTGAGGTTAAGCATCGGAGTAAATATACAACACATCGCAAATTCGTGGAATCATTCACGGATATTGCATTCTGGTCCATAATGAAAATCAGACCGCTGAGGCCAACAACTTCAACGGATTGCAGCATAAATCAGGCAAGTACGATTCGAGTTTTCGTACTTAGTACATCCAAAGAAGTAAAGACAAGATTTCAAGATTTACATTCTTCTCACCGCTCAATGCAAGAATCTCCGTGAGACCGTGAGTCTCTTTGGCATATATATCATCCTTGCTATACATACGGTACTCTTAGATTCTAGCCTCTTTTCCTTAGCACGTTTTCGTACATAAACATGCACTGATCAACATAATAATAATAATTGAAGTCCATTGATCCATCTGTTGTCATAAATATAGAAGATCCATATTCCTTTGTCATATAACCTCAATTCAGCAACACGATTCCTTTGAATTTATACATAACCTTCACGCAATCCCTTCGAACTTTCACAGCATAACCTTAATTCCAATATGTCGCAACTAACGAAATTGAAACAATTGCGTAGTCGAGTAAAAGGCACGTTAACAAGAATAATAAAGTCGATTACAGCTGACACGTCAGAATCAGAGGCGAAGGTTAGAATTTAAAAATGTGAAGAGCTATGGAATACTTTTGAAGAAGTACAAATGAAAATAGAGGAAACTGAGATCACTGATGAAACAGCTACATTACAGTTTGAAGAGGAATGTGAGGGAGAGCGAGAGCTATTTGAATCTATTTATTTCCGCGCAGTTACACAACTGCAAACGATAATAGATGAAGCAGAGGATGTTCAAAATAATTTACTAGCTCAAATGAACACGGCAGTAAACAATGCCGTTCATCAACAGGAAGTTCCACAGCATCATAACAGAAGAATGCAGAAATTACCGGAAATTAAATTACCGGAATTCAACGGTGAATTCACAAAATAGTTGCTTTTTAAGAACAGTTTTGAGTCAACCATTCATAATGATACTCAACTAACAAATATCCAAAAATATCTGTATCTGATCGGTCTTCTGCAGGGCGAAGCACGCAAAGTCATTCAAGGTTTTACCATTTCAGAAGAAAACTACACAAGTGCGTGGAACTTGCTTGTAGATACATATGATAATCAAATGATGATAATCGAGACACATCTAGATGAACTTTTCAAGTTTCCTACAGTTTTTAAAGAGAACAAATCTGAATCACTCAGGCAACTACAATTTCATATTCAAACTCACATCGCTTCATTAAAAGCAATGAAGCAACCTGTACATAATTGGGACACATTGGTTATTCATCTAGCAAAGAAGCAGCTGGATTTCATTGAGCAAAGAGACTGGCAGGAAAGGGTGAAAGGCAACACTCCAGAAAAGATGCCAACATTGGATGATTTCTTTAAATTTTTAACTGAGCGTTCCCAATCATATATGCTGTTAAATCACAACATAAACCAAGGCATTGAAAACGAAGGCAAATCCGAAGGACAGACAACCTAGCAAGAAAGTTGTTATGACGACGTCTCAGGCAAGTTGTAATCTGTGTGGTGGAAGTCACCTCATTTTTACATGTGAAGAATTAATTAAACGATCAGTTGAAGACAGAAGAAAACTGCTTCGAGAAAAAGGGCAGTGTCAAAACTGTTTGAAACCAGGATATATTGCAAGAAATTGCAGAGGATCAAAATGCAAGAAATGTGGACTTCTTCACAACACACTTTTACATGCTGAAGAAGATGACAAATAGAAACAAAATGTTAAAGAAAATCAAGTGCCCATAAACCATACTCTCTGGTAAGACCCCAACTAGAGTATGGTTCCAGTGTATGGGACCCTCACCAGGATTACCTGATTCAAGAACTGGAAAAAATCCAAAGAAAAGCAGCTCGATTTGTTCTGGGTGATTTCCGACAAAAGAGTAGCGTTACAAAAATGTTGCAATGTTTGGGTTGGGAAGAATTGAGAGAAAGAAGAAGAGCTGCTCGACTATGTGGTATGTTCCGAGCTGTCAGCGGAGAGATGGCGTGGAATGACATTAGTACACAAATAGGTTTGAATGGCGTTTATAAAAGTAGGAAAGATCACAATATGAAGATAAAGTTGGAATTCAAGAGGACAAACTGGGGCAAATATTCATTTATAGGAAGGGGAGTTAGGGATTGGAATAACTTACCAAGGGAGATGTTCAATAAATTTCCAATTTCTTTGAAATCATTTTGGAAAGGGCTAGGAAAGCAACAGATAGGGAATCTGCCACCTGGGCGACTGCCCTAAATGCAGATCAGTATTGATTGATTGATTGATTGATTGATATTGATTGATTGATTGGTCGAATCTCAGCATTCACCTGCTTCACTCAATGTGAACTTGGCGAAAGGAATAACATTGCAAATACTTTTGTCAACAGCTTTAATTGATGTGAAAGATGTTCACGGAAGAAGAATGACATGCCGAGCCTTGCTGGATCCGGGATCTCAGTCAAATCTAATAAAGGAAGGTCTGTATAAGAAACTTGGTTTACCGAATGTCAAGACAAACACACAGATCATTGGAGTAGATTGTTCCAAAGTGGAAACAAAAAGGATCACAAGAGTACATCTCGCTTCAAGGAATGACGGATTTGAGGTGGAAGCAGAATTTCTATTTTTGCCAACTATAACAGTACGATTGCCACAGTTGGAGATCAAGAAGGACAAGATTATTATTCCAAAGGACATTCACTTGGCAGATCCCACATTCAACAAGCCTGGAGACATAGACATATTAATTGGTGCAGGACTTTATTGGAAAATAGTCATAGGTCCACCCAAGAATGAAGCTGAAGGACAACCAGCTCTGCAAAACACCCAATTAGGCTGGATTATAGGTGGTGAAGTTTTTGAGAACAAACAAGAATCAACAACAACATGCATGAAAATTAGCAATCAACAATTATCAGATCAGATGGAGAAATTTTGGAAACAAGAAGCAATTCCGGAGATTCAACATTACACATCAGAAGAAAGAATATGTGAAAGACAGTTCACAGACACCGTTTCGAGAGATACAACAGGTAGATTCATCGTAAGGCTCCCCATCAAGCCAGATGTCATCCTCGGAGAATCAAGAATACACACACTAAACAGACTAGAATCATTAGTCAAGAGATTAAGCAGACACACTGAACTCAAGACTGCTTATGCAGATTTCATGAATGAATATGAAAAACTAGGACATATGAGCTTGATTGAAAGAAACAAAAATCAAGATGTACCAAATTCATACTTCATACCCCATCAACCAGTGGTACGTCCAGATGGTGACACCACAAAGGTCAGAGTGGTATTTGATGCCTCGGCATAAACATCACTCGGGACATCACTCAATGACAAGCTCATGACAGGACCTAATTTACAGCGAGATCTTTTTCACATTGTACTTAGATTTCGCAACCATAAGTGCGTCATGACGGCAGATGTGGAAAAGATGTTTCGGCAAATCCTCATCCATCCTAAAGATCGAGCATTCCAGCAGATTTTGTGGAAAGAGGAATCTTCTGCCCCTGTGAGGATCTATCAGTTGAATACAGTAACATATGGAAGAGCATCAGCACCTTACCATGCCATGAGATGCCTAAATGAATTGGCTACTCTTCATGAAAATGAATTTCCAGCAGCAGCAAAGGCTATTCACGATGATTGTTATATAGATGACTGCTTAAGTGGAGGAGACATTCTAGAAGAAGTGATTGGGCTACGGCGGCAAATACAAAATATTCTCAAGAGTGATGGAATGCATTTGAGGAAATGGAGGTCCAACAGCAAAGAGATCTTGCAGGATTTGGAGTGCAAAAGCGACGAAGGGACTTTACTGGTTTCAGACAAAGGTGAAGCTAGTAAGACTCTTGGACTCCTCTGGGACTCAGCACAAGATTGCCTTAAGTTTCGAGTTGAGCTGGCAAAGCAGTCACCAAGATCCAAAAGAGAAGTCGCCTCCAAAATCGCACAGATTTTTGATCCACTAGGACTCGTGGGTCCAGTACTGATCAAAGGGAAGTTGTTGATGCAACACTTATGAGTAGATGGATTTGAATGGGATCAGCCATTGTCTCGAGAGCACCTTCAGATTTGGAACGAGTAATATACGTCATTAGAAAGACTGAACAACATCAGAATTATGAGAAACATAAATCCTGGGAATTGCTCTGGCTCTTTTGATTTGTTTGGATTTAGTGATGCTTCAGAGAAGGCTTTTGGAGCATGCATTTATGCAGTTTGTCAAACGCAAAGTGGTCTCTACATTTCCAATTTACTTTGTGTGAAGACGAAAGTAGCTCCTTTAAAAACCATTTTGTTGCCAAGACTCGAATTGGAGGCAGCCCTTCTTCTTGCACAACTTGTCAAAACAACAGTGAGTGCTTTGAAAGAAAACATTGGTCAGATCAGATTATGGAGTGACAGTACAATTGTCTTGGGATGGATCAACACTGAGCCAAGGCTGCTGAAGACATTTGTGGCAAACAGGATTGCAAAGATTCAAGAAGCCACTGATGTAACCACCTGGAAGCATGTTCCTTCGACTGAAAATCCAGCTGATCTTCTCTCAAGAGGAATTACTTCAGCAGAACTCGAAGATAAAAAGCTGTGGTGGAGTGGACCTTCTTGGCTTTGCACACGTCGTCAACAACCAGAGCATTCAGAAGAATTTGAAACAGAACTACCAGAGCTGAAGGGCACAGCAGTTATGTTGACAGCAACATCAACCAGCATTCTACAGAATAAATTCTCGTCATTTCCGAAATTATGCCGTATAGTAGCATATGTCAAAGATTCATTTATAATTGCAAACTCAAACCGCCAGAAAGGAAAAAGGGTACACTAGAAATACAAGAAACTTGTAAAGCAGAGAAGCAAGTAGTCAAATGGACACAATTAGAAGCATTCCCTCAAGTACTAAATTGCTTAATTAATAATCAAGACCTCCCAAAGAAGAGTTCTCTAAAGTCACTCAGTCCGTTTCTGGATAGTGACAGATTGATTAAGGTTGGAGGAAGGCTTCGTTTTTCGGAGCTAACATCAGAACAGAGACAACCTGTGCTTCTACCAGCAAATCATCACATCACCAGAATAATCATGGAAAATGAACATCATCGTCTGAAGCATTGTCCCCCAGAGCAACTGCTACATGCAACTCGACAACGATATTGGCCTATCAGCGACAGAAGAGAAGCGAAAAGGATTGTCAAGAGGTGTCTGAAGTGCTTTTGTTACCATCCTACAGTTCCAGAGGTACGCATGGCAGATTTACCAAAAGAAAGGGTTACGTTAGTTGTTCGACCCTTTGTTACCACGGGAGTGGACTATGCAGGTCCAATATCTGTAAGAGAAAGCCACAGAAGGGGCCGCATTCATACTTACAAGAGTTACGTAGCTGTATTTACATGCTTCAGTACCAAGGTAGTGCATTTGGAGTTGGTGTCGGAGCTAACAACCGAAGCTTTCTTAGCTGCACTGCAACGCTTTACGGCGAGAAGAGGTTTGTGCAAGAAGCTTTTCTCTGATAATGGGAAGAATTTCATTGGAGCAGCCAACGCACTACAAGATATCCAGTCCTTTTTGGAAAAGGGGTCAACGAACATTACCTCCTCACTGTTAATAAACTTAACCATGATAGGTTAATATTGTGTTTGGTCCGTATTGACTGGTCTAAATGTACAATATAACTATTTATAATAGTTTATTTAAATCCGCCTTGAACAATTGGGAAAAGGAGAATTATAGTAATAGAAAAGATTTTGTTAAATTAATAGCTGAAATTGAAGTGGCCATAGCTAACCTACCAGTTGATGAACAAATTCCTCTTAGATACGAAGTTAGTAGAGCATTATCCAATATGATAGAACATACGGTAGAGAACCATGAGGAGTTGAATAAGAATATCAAATTATTGAAGAATAAGATAGATAATAATAATATTGTTGTGACAAAAGCTGATAAAGGTAATACCATTGTACTGATAGGAAGACAGGATTATATTGAAAAGACTAAGAATTTTCTAACTAGCAATAATTTTGAATTGATAAAAAAAGATCCCACGTCTTCTATGCAGAAAAAACTTAAACAAATTCTCAATAACATAACTTTTTTATTAGACTCCAAAGATACTAACTGTTTAATTAACATGAACCCAGAAATACCTACTTTAAAGGCACTACCGAAAATTCATAAACAAGAAATTCCTATTAGACCAATAGTTAATTTCAGAAATAGTCCAGTATATAAGACGGCCAAATTCATACAAATATTTTTAAAAGAACACTATAAGTTTTATAGCCAGACACACCTAATTAATACTATTGACTTTTGTAACAGAATTAAAAACATTGAGCTAACAGACTACTACACGATACATAGTTTGGATATCAAAGATATGTACTCCAACATTCCTATTGTAGATACTATACAAATAGTAAGAAAGAATTTAATGCAACACAGCAAATTAAGCAAGGTGGAAATTGAAGAATTTTTAACATTACTAGAATTTACTTTGGAAAATAACTATTTTGTTTTTGACAACAAAATTTACAAACAGTCTAAAGGCCTAGCAATGGGTTCGCCAGCTTCAGGTATTTTAGCTAACATATTCATGGATTACATGGAATATAATAAAATAGTGGATAAAATAGATGGATTGATTACATGGTTGAGATACGTCGATGATATATTTGTTATTATCGATGAACGAAAGGTTAAACCTGATGGTATATTACAGTATTTAAATACTTTGAATAGACAAGTGCATTTTACGATGGAATCTGAAAATGATAGGACTTTAAATTTTTTAGATTTGACAGTTACTAGAAATTCTGGTCATTTTGATTTCCAAATTTTCAGAAAAGCTACTCAAACAGATACTATTATCAGAAATGACTCCAATCATCCAGGTCAACATAAAAAGGCAACATTTTACAGTTTAATTAATAGAGCTATGAACATACCTATGTCTAAGAAGAATTATAATAGAGAGATAAATATAATCCATCAAATCGCTCGTAGCAACGGATATTCCAACAGATTTATTAATAGAATGATAAATAAAGTGAAAAATGAACCTAAAACAACTTTAATTAAAGAGAGAAAAGAGAAAAAGAAATTCATAGTTCTAACTTTTCGAAATAAGCACTCTTATCAACTGGCTAAAATTTTCAGAAAAAAGAACATCAATGTCACATACAAAACGGATAATAATACTAATAAGATAATTTTCAATTCAGATAAAATAGAGAATAAATGTATATTTAATAAATCAGGAATTTACAAATTAACATGCCAAACATGTAAACAACGATACATAGGACAGTCCGGAAGAAGTTTGGCTATAAGGTACAAAGAACACGTTAATGCAGTCAAACATAAAAGATATTCGGCAATGGGAGAACATATGGTTGAAATGAATCATAAATTTACAGACATTTCCAATGACATGAAATTATTACATTCGACCAGAAAGGGAAAACTAATGAATGTTTTGGAAAATTTAGAAATTTACCTTACACAAAAATGTAATTCTGAATCAAGTTTAAATGAGAAAAGTACAGAAGATAACCCACTGTTTAGGCTAGCATATAATCATTTAAGGAACAAAAAGAAGAAGAAAAGAAGAAAAACTTGAAGATCATAAATTTGTATAGTGTTTCTCATTCAGTTCAACCAAAATTGTATGTATTGATCATTTTTATAATATTTCGTAAGTTCTCTTTACTCTTTGACATGATGTATTGGGAAACAATACTCCTTTAAATTGTAAAACAAAAGATTGTGTCATTATGTTATTCTTTGATCTAACCACTGATGAAGGGAATGGTTGAGATTTCCCGAAACATGTATGGTTAATAAATAATGTTTCTTTCATTTAATGAGTGTATTGATCAAGGCGGATTTAAATAAACTATTATAAATAGTTATATTGTACATTACCTCCTCACTCGCTCAGCAGCAGATACAGTGGAGTTTCATTCCTCCCCGGTCACCCCACTTTGGGGGATTGTGGGAAGCAGCTGTAAAGATGATGAAAAGACATTTGCTGACAAACACAGGGACGCCTGCTAACTTTCGAAGAAACTTACACTATTCTTTACGATATAGAGGCTGTATTAAATTCACGTCCCCTTACTCCCTTGCCAAATTATCCAAATGATTTACAAGTCTTAACACCAGCACATTTTCTTCTAAGTGACTCGATCGTGCAACCCGTGCAAAGGGATTTGTTGAGAGAACCCGATAACCGCTTGTCACGTTGGCAGCACTGGCAGAAAATTCGGCAGCGGTTGTGGCAGAGATAGCAGCGAGAATACTTGCAGGAATTGCAAAAACGTGTCAAGTGGCGTGATACCAATCGACGTATTGATGTTGATTCTTTGGTGCTATTAAATGAGGACAACATCCCTCCTCTAGAGTGGCCCAGAGGTAGGATAGTTCAAGTTCACCCTGGACGAGATGGTGAGGTGAGGGTTGTCACCGTTCGGACGGCTGGTGGAACTTTCACCCGAAGCATCAAGAAAATGTGCCCTCTTCCCATTGAAGGGGATGACAAGGAGAACTGAATTCAAGATTTCCTGTGATATCTCTAACTTTGTGTTATTTTCATCAAATATATAATTTCAATATTATTTTCTTTTAATCATAAAAATATGTATGTATAGAGTTTTGTATTAATGCATATGTTAAGAATAATTATTTTTACAATAGGTATAAGATAACAATAGTTAGTTGAAAGAACTCCTTTCAAGGGGGGCAAGATGTTACGAAGAGACTTTTAATTTTTTTAAATGTATTTCATTAATTGAAGTTGGCACTTTCCAAGCCTATTACCGATTGGTCTGATGATTTTGTATTGTTGAAAATGGTTACGCATGTAACAGTCATGTCCGTCATCAAATTGTGATATCGCATCATTAAGACATATTAAATGCAATAAAGTATTGAAGGCACCAAGTTGCTTTACTTCAAAATCAAAAACAAACAGGATCTTTTATATTTACGACAACAGGAGGATCAATGGACTTCAATTATTATTTGCTTATTATCATTATGTTGATCAGTGCATGTTTATGTTACAAAAACATGTGCTAAGGGAAAGAGGCTAGAATCTAAGAGTATGCATAGCAAGAATGGTGTATATGTCAAAGAGACTCATCGTCTCACGGAGATTCTTGCATTGAGCGGTGAGAAGAATGTAAATCTTGAAATCTTGTCTTTACTTCTTTGTATGTACATAACATCGAATCGTACTTGCTTGATTACTGATTTATGCTGCACTCCATTGATGTTGTTGGCCTCAGCGGTCTGATTTTCGTTATGAACAAAAATGCAATATATTCTTCTTCTTCTTCTTCTTCTTCTTCTTCTTCTTCTTCTTCTTTAGCATTTGTCCCGCCTGGGGGCAGGGTCCGCTGTGTGGATTCGTTGTCTCCATCTAATTCGGTCACGGGCCATGTCAGGACATAGTCTTATAGCTTTTAGGTCGTTGTGCACTGTATCGATCCATCGCTGTCTTGGTCGTCCCTTGGGCCAATATCCGTGAATGATTCCACGAATTCGAGACGTGATGTATTTTTAAACTGCTGCTTAACTTCAATTGCGACGCATTGTTTTCACTTCTGCATTTCACATTTCATGATCTTGCTTGAATTGAACATCACAGGTTACTGAAAGCCGTGCTGTTGGGTGCCAATGTTTTTGATTGATTTTGAAGTAAAGGAACTTGGTGCCTTCAATACTTTATTGAATTTCATATGTCTTAATGATGCGATATCACAACTTGATGATGAACATGATTGTTGCATGCTTAACAATTTTCTTACAATACAAAATCATCCGACCAATCGGAAATAGGCTCGGAAAGTGCCAACTTCAATTAATGAAATAAATTTATAAAAATTAAAAGTCTCTTCATAATACGTGGAAAGAGGGATAACAGAAAAGGATGAAGCTCTGAAGAAATGGATGTAGAAGAAAAGAGACTGTTGTTATGAAGAAGTAGAGATTGTCCGTTTGTGTTTCTTGCTCACCGAATGTCTTCCTGTGAAGTCCAATAACAGAGATGGAAACAGCGCGTGACCACCACGCAGCGTAACTGGATCCTCAGACCTCCACACATACCAAAATCGAACCTGGACTGAGGAATAGGTGGAAAGGTCTCAGTTTATATAGAGTGTGTCGAAGATGTTGGAAAGATACACAGTTTGTACGAAAAAGTAGCCAGGAGAAGACATAGCACTGAGGCATTGATGACACGGTGAGCAGGTGATATGTAGCTTCCAATGTCCCGTTTTATAACCACTAGCACTGCGAGATGTTGGTGAATTGGAGCGATGTGAAGAGTCGACGAAGAAGCTAAATGATGTAGAATCTTTAATTAACTTTTTGGCAGAAACGTTATACTGGGTGATCTACAGTGGAACCTCGATTCTCCATTTCTGGAGGAACCACGAGAAAAAAACTTACAACACGGGAAAACAGAAAATTGCAATGAAAACCATCAACAATTTGGCTGAACATAAAAAAAATTAAATATGTATAATTATAATCTTACTAACACTACTAAACCAACCACTAGAGCCTCACTGAGCCTTTGCCTGCCAAACGATTGCTGCACAGCCCGAAGGCCTGCAGATTACAAGGTGACGCATTGTCAGTGTGACGAATCCTCTCGGCCATAATTCCTGGCTCTCTAGATCGAGGTCGCTGTCTCACTGCTAGATAGTTCCTCAATTAAAGGCAATCACGTAGGCTGAGTGGACATGGAACCTGCCTTTATATCCAGATAAAAATGCCTGACCTAGCCGGAAATTGAATCCAGGCCCTTTGGGTGAGAGGTAGGCAAGTTAGACCGCGGGACCGGCTTCAAACATTAACCGGCATTTTATACTTTTAACATGCAATTTTAATCATCAATGTAGAAAATCGTTGTGATACTATTCTTACACCGAGCTTGATAGCTGCAGTCGCTTAAGTGCGGCCAGTATCCAGTAATCGGGAGATAGTGGGTTCGAGTCCCACTGTCGGCAGCCTTGAAGATGGTTTTCCGAGGTTTCCCATTTTCACACCAGGCAAATGACGGGGCTGTACCATAATTAAGGCCACAGCCACTTCCTTCCAACTCCTAGCCCTTTCCTATCCCATCGTCACCATAAGACGCATCTGTGTCAGTGTGACATAAAGCAAATAGAGAGAAAAAAAAAAAAAAAAAACTATTCTTACAGTCTAATTGCAACATGTGTAAACCTGAAAACTTTTTATATTTCATTGATCAGTACAACATAATTTTATCTATCAACATTTCATCCACTCCAATATTTTATATGTATATAACCACATCACATACACAGTTCACTCGTCTAATTTTCATTCCACAATGTAATTTTGTCTTAGGACTTCGGCAAATCAAAGTGTATCTTATTTTCGGCTGATGATGACCGACTTAGGGTCGAAACTAGTCCCTTGATAACATATTGTAATGTATTTATAGACGTTGCAATTATTATACTATATTGAGTAGGTGGAATAAACTTTGTAAAATTATATGTATTAATTACCAGTACGCGAGTAAAAAATCTCGACACTTTATGTTCAGTTGTAATGGGGAAACTTTGTAAGTTTCCCGTGAAAACTTCTTTCAGTTCAGCAACTTTGATCAGCCAAACTCTCTGAAAAATCAAATGAGGCCAAACCAAACAACTATCGACCACAAGTAGTTTTTAATTCCCTAATCTAATAAAATAAAACACATTAGATACAAAAGCGCCCAAGATGATGGCAAAATCCCTTGTTTTCTTAATCTTCCATTGTAATTTATTCACCAGTGTTGGAACACTACTGGCCAGCCGGACGGAACCACACCCCGGCTATCGGCAGGGGAGCGAGAGTGTGAAAAGGCACAGCACAATGCGACCTTCCAGTTTTTGTTTGTCTTCTTTCTAAGCTGAGGCACTGCCTTTCTTGCTGTCTCTGCTTTAAATGGACACTGTTGGACTTGCCTCGGAACCAAGGGTCGAGGGTAGAAGGGACTTGAGCTATTATGTTTCAGGCAGTCAGTTACCAATGGTCGCGGCGCGCTGTTGTATGTCTGAAGTGTTTGATGTAAATATGTTTAATAAATTATTATTAATTGTCCTCCGTATATGTGTTTCAAAATGAGCTACCAGAGAGATGTTGTTTCACCAGCAAACAGACATTTTTTGGTCCTCCGGGCCGGATCTTGTGAATAGTTTTCCGCCGAATGTTACGAATACTAACTTATTGTAAACTTTCGTGCACGGGTCTCTCAGTTCGTATCGTATGTTACGCTACTTTACGTACGGTAGCCAGTGCCGTGTTGTGTGCTTTTCGCCGGTCGTTTTATACAAGCCGGCTTGCTGTTGAAGAGAGCTGAGCTGAGTAACCTACTGGATCTGGCGGCGCGCCCGAGTTCGACTCCAGGCCGAAGCATATCTACAGGCAGACGTAAGTACCTAGACTGGCAACAACCAATCCTATCTTACCTAATATTGTTAGTCATGTTATCCTCGCCCGTTTATTGATCCAGTGTTCCTAATTATTGTTCTTGTGCATTCCTCTTCTACGGTCCTTATCTGTCAGCATGGATGAGACTAGTAGGAAGAAATTAGTCACTACTCGCGCAGTAGCGAAGGCCAGCCTCACGCGTCTCGCGAAATTCGTACAAGAATTTCAAACGGATTCAAATAATCAGGCCATCGTAGTTCGTTTGAAGGAACTGCCTATTATTCGTGACAAATTTGAAACTGCTCAATCTCAGCTAGAAATATTTGAGGATTTCCAACAGCATGCAGAAGACAGAGATCACTTTGAAACCATGTATTTCGACACAGAAGCAAAAATGAATAGCTTAATCGCATTGAGTACCGAAGCTGCTGGCCCCAGTAGTTCTCGTTCTAGTGACAGTCAGTCTTGTTTAAGTGAAACTAAAAAGGCAATTAAGCTCCCTACCATAAACCTACCAACCTTCAGTGGTGATGTAACTGGATTTAGACATTTTTATGACACGTTCATGAGTCTTATAGTTAACAATGAATCGCTGGACAACATTCAAAGATTTCATTACTTACTGAGTTCTCTAACGGGCGAAGCGCACGTACTAATAGCAAACCTCCCAGTCACTAGCTCCAACTTCAACGTGGCTTTCGATACGATTTGCAATCGCTATAATAATCCGAGGTTAATCGCATCCGCACATCTTAAGAATCTATTGAACTTACCTACGATGAATAAGCCATCAGCAAATGAACTCCGTGCTCTACTCAATCAAGCTTTGAGCAATTTGAACGCTCTCAAGGCCTTAGAGCTAAATGTACCTTTAGATGATTTGATTGTTTCACAGCTAATTCTTGAAAAAACGGAAGCGTCAATTCGTAGAGAGTACGAAACTACTTTGAGTCCCAAGACATTTCCTACTCTTAGAGATACCTGCGACTTTTTGGAAACGAAATGCAAGTCCATTGAGATTGTGAGTTCTACTTTGCCTGTAAAACAAACCCCTTTGAACACCGGAACGAATTACCCATCCAATCGTAAGCAGCTTCAAACCCAGAAGTCATATGTGATGACCACTCCGCAGTGCACGTACTGCAACGAAGCTCACACACTAAGTAAGTGTCGTAACTTTGCACGTATTTCTGTCAATGAGCGCAGAGACTTTGTAAGAAGCAACAATCTGTGCTTCAACTGTTTACGGGGAGATCACAAGGTGCAGGCTTGTAAATCTGGTACCTGCCGCACTTGTGGTAAATGGCATCATACTCTAGTACATGCAGGCACTACATCTCAGCACTTTACTCAACAACATGGTCTGTCACGCAACATCGAGAGAGCGAGTACTTCAGCACAATCAGAGTCACGTATCAATAGCTATTATTCAAAAAAGGTGGAACCAAGTAAACACATCCTTTTATCCACTGCACGCATCAGAATTAAGGATAGGAATGGAAAGTGGCAAACATGTAGAGCTCTACTAGATTCAGGCTCCCAATCATGTTTTATGTCCGAGTCCTGTGCCCAGCGATTAAGGTTGCATAGAGAGCCCAACAGAACACCTGTCCAGGGAATAGGTGATACCATTTCAGAAAGCAAGTACCGTGTTTCAATAGATCTTGGCTCACGCACTAGTGACTTTACAATTTCAGCAAACTGTTTTGTGCTTCCTAAGATAACAGATGACTTACCGGGTCACAGGATTTATTCTGCTACATGGAACATTCCCCAGCACATTGTTTTAGCTGATCCCGAGTTTTATAAGCCCTCCAAGATCGACATCCTTCTGGGAGCTGAGGTCGTTCCGTACATTCAGCAGACAGGCAAGCTCACCAAAGATGCTAATCACCCCATTCTTCAAGAAACCAAACTGGGATGGGTTTTAACCGGAAGATACACAAATAATGACGGTCCTTCCGGTGTCTCACGGCGGCCGGTACTGTCATGTTTTACTAAGACAGATGTTGAAGTCCAACAGCAGCTTCGAAGGTTTTGGGAGATCGAAGAGTTGCATCAAACTCCGCGTACGAAGGAAGAAGAGCAATGTGAAGCACACTTCAAGCAACATACCAAAAAGGATTCTACAGGAAGATTTGTTGTTCATCTGCCGTTCAGAGAAGACCCGAAAAAATTGGGTGACTCATTTCAAATGGCAGCCAGGCGATTCTATCATCTAGAGAGAAGATTACGCAAACTACCCAATATGAAACGAGAATACGTGAAATTCATGACGGAATATGAAGAGTTAGGGCACATGGAACTGACACTCCCTCTTGCGATTCCTGCATATTATGTACCTCATCACGCGGTTATCAAAGAGTCCAGTTCTACCACAAAGCTGCGTGTTGTATTTGACTGTTCTGCTAGTTCCAGCAGTGGAATTTCCTTGAACAATTTACTTTATGTTGGGCCAACAGTCCAGCAAGATTTGTGTTCTATAATCACCAGGTTCCGGACCCACAAGATCGCGTTCACTGCTGACATAGAGAAAATGTACAGACAGGTACAGGTAGATGAAGGAGATTGCACTTACCAGCGTATTCTCTGGAGAAATGACGAATCGCAGCCCTTGCAGGAATATCAGCTCAAGACCGTTACATATGGTATGGCAAGCGCCCCGTTCCTTGCGACACGATGTCTATATCAGATTGCAATTGAAGCCGCTCATGAACTTCCTAGAGCATCTGAAACTCTATTAGACGACTTTTATGTTGATGACTGTATGTCTGGATCACAAACTGTAAATGAAGCTCTCCTCGTGCAGCAGGACTTGATTCATTTGTTAAGAAAGAGTGGGTTTTCACTGCGAAAATGGTGCGGTAATCATCCAGCTATTCTTGAGAATGTTCCTCCAGAGCATCGAGAGACTCAACTTCCCCTACAGCTTGACAATGATGAGAATGTAAAGACGTTAGGTTTGTTGTGGCATCCAGCATCTGACAAGTTTCAGATAGTTAATAATGTTCAACCAAGTCCCCACGCTCCACCATTTTCTAAACGCAGTATTCTCGCAACAGTATCATCCATATTTGATCCTTTGGGACTCATTAGTCCAGTGGTAATTTTGGGGAAAATATTTCTACAACAGTTGTGGCTAAAAGAGACGTTGTGGGATGAACCTTTGGATCCAGGAATATCACATGCTTGGGAGACACTATACTATCAGTTACCTTCCATTGAAAAGATTCGAATCGATCGTCGTGTCCTGGTTAATGGCCCTATCAAGGATATTCAGCTCCATGGATTTTGTGACGCCTCTGAGAAGGCTTACGGTAGCTGTATCTACATACGATCAACTAACATCCAAGGTAATACCTCAGCCAGACTACTGTGCTCTAAATCACGCGTCGCTCCTTTGAAAAGGCTGTCACTTCCTCGGCTGGAGCTCTGTGGAGCCCTTCTTCTTTCACGGTTGGTTAAGAAGATTATCCTTGCACTGAAACTATCGGTCTCTAAAGTCGTCCTGTGGACAGATTCAACCATCGTCTTGGCATGGATAGCTGCTCCATCTACAAAATGGAAAACGTTTGTAGCAAACAGAGTATCAGAGATTCAGGACAGCACTGAGAACAGTGAATGGAGACATGTGGCGTCTCAAGACAACCCAGCAGACATAATATCAAGAGGATGCTGCCCTGATGAGCTGGGTAAAACTCATTTATGGTGGCAAGGACCAAGCTGGCTACAGCAACACCATGATATGTGGCCTTCCTCTGCAAGTACTAGACTACCACTAGTGCTGCCTGAAGAGAGGTGCAAGGTGACATGTAATATCGCAACGATTCCTGAGGATAATATTATCAACCGCTTTTCCAAGCTTACCAAACTGCAACATGTTGTAGCATACTGTCTAAGATTTGCAAGAAATTGCAGGGCAACTCGTGGGTGCAGAGCAACAGGTGCACTATCCCTTCTAGAGCTCAACAGCGCAATTCTCCACTGCATACGAATAGCTCAGTTGACATCGTACTCTAAGGAAATACATCAGTTGCAGTCCAAGAAACCTATTCAGAGCAAGAGCAAATTAAAAACTCTAAATCCGATGTTAGACAGTACGAATATCCTGAGAGTAGGAGGAAGACTTGAACAAGCCAACATACCGTATGAACAAATGCATCAAGCTATACTGCCTGCAAATCATCACCTTACGAAGTTGATTGTTGAACAAGAGCACAGACGTATGCTGCATGCCGGCGGACAGCTTCTACTATCATCGATTAGACAGCGGTACTGGATTGTTAATGGCAAAAATGTCATCCGAAGAATTTTGCACCGTTGTTTGATTTGTCAGAAACTGAAGTCAAACACTGCTCAACAGCTGATGGGTCAGCTGCCACGCCCTCGTTTAGAAGTAGTTAGACCATTTTACAACTGTGGGATAGACTATACTGGGCCGTTCTACATAAAGACTGGCTCCAAGCGATCACAGTCAAGGCAGAAATGTTATATTGCCTTATTTGTATGCCTGGCCACTAAGGCAACTCACCTCGAGGTTGTAACCGATATGTCTACTCAAGCCTGCCTAGCGGCATTGAAGAGATTTGTCTCACGTCGTGGCCGATGTCAGTCCATCCACAGCGACAACGGGACAAACTTCGTTGGAGCGGACCGAGAACTTCGTGCAGTGATTAGGTCCTGTCAACAGCAAACGGAAGTCAGAAACTTCGCAGAACAAGAAGGAATAACATGGATATTCATCCCTCCTGGAGCACCACACTTTGGCGGATTATGGGAGGCTGGCGTGAAGTCCTTCAAGTACCACCTTCGCTGCGTCATGGGAACTATGTGTCTCACTTATGAAGAGCTGACCACCCTCACTTGCCAAATAGAAGCCTGCCTGAACTCCAGGCCCCTTATTCCCTTGTCCTGCAACCCTGATGACCCTGAAGCCCTTACTCCAGGTCACTACCTGATTGGCACAGCTCTCACTACCATTCCCCAGCCAGATCTAGGTAATACTAAGCTTAACCTACTGACTAGATAGGAAATACTACAGCAGCAAATGCAGAGGTTCTGGCACCGCTGGTCAAACGACTACCTGCATCACCTTCAGCAGCGATCAAAATGGACACACTCCAGTCCAAATGTGCAACCTGGAGAACTGGTGGTGTTAAAGGAGGATAATCTTCCACCATTAATGTGGAAACTGGCAGTGATCACGGACGTTCACCCAGGATCAGATGGACTAGTGCGTGTGGCTACTGTCCGCACCTCTCGTGAGATATTGAAGAGGCCTATCAATAAACTGTGCCCTCTTCCAAACGACAAAGAGTGATTTGTGTGTGTTGTAGATATTGAGTGTTGTATTGTGAACTCGTCTGTGTGATTTTATCTGAATTTGTGATTTCAACTTTATTATGTGTACCTTTGCAGTTGTATATTTTAAGAAATTGACATTTCTTGGCGGCCGGAATGTTGGAACACTACTGGCCAGCCGGACGGAACCACACCCCGGCTATCGGCAGGGGAGCGAGAGTGTGAAAAGGCACAGCACAATGCGACCTTCCAGTTTTTGTTTGTCTTCTTTCTAAGCTGAGGCACTGCCTTTCTTGCTGTCTCTGCTTTAAATGGACACTGTTGGACTTGCCTCGGAACCAAGGGTCGAGGGTAGAAGGGACTTGAGCTATTATGTTTCAGGCAGTCAGTTAGCAATGGTCGCGGCGCGCTGTTGTATGTCTCAAGTGTTTGTCGTAAATATGTTTAATAAATTATTATTAATTGTCCTCCGTATATGTGTTTCAAAATGAGCTACCAGAGAGATGTTGTTTCACCAGCAAACAGACAACCAGTATACTGTTCTTAGTCAGTTTCTGGAAATCTTGTACCGCATAAATTAGGCCTACATTGACTTCTAAAGGTTATGTTGAACTCGAGAATATGGTTCCAAATGTAAGTATCAATTCTGAAAAGTTCCCAAATGCATTATATTCAATTCTGCCAATCACTAATCACAATGAAATTGGAAAGAGAAAAAATATTATCAAAATTTCAGAAAGTATGGTTATTCGTGACCTTGAGCTCAGCTGGAAAGCGCGCTCACTGCACATGTCAGTACGAGTGAGAAATGATACAAACTTTTTAAATGTAACGTGTGCAAATAAAATGACTGCAGTTTTTGTGACATTTTAACACAAAAGCGTAAAATTCCCAGTCTTATATTAGGACCAAGACAGTAACAGGCAATCCCAAAACCTCCCATTGGCTTTATGTATCTGTTCTGGTCTCAATAACATAATACTGTAGTATAATTATAAATAGGAAAGGAATTCTACCTTATCAAGTTTCATTCCAAGACTTTACTCCCAAATAATAAAAAATATATGACAAACACCAACATGGGGGTCGAAACCGGTACTGTAGGATAACATTTATATTTTTATTATTGAAAACACACACATGCCGTGCAGAATACCATTACATTACATTTACATTACTTTTCTTTGCTATAAGCTACGACGGTTTCTGTCTATTCCTGCATTTTACAATATGCTATGTATCACATAATTCCAAGCACAACTCACACACACATTCGTCATCTGGTTTGTGAAATAATTTGTTGCAGCACATCTTGTAGTGAAAACCATAGATCGCCAATCTCGCCGTCACATGTCGTATATCATGATTAGCTTCCATCCAGGTCCTGTCTTGCACAGCAGATATTGCATAGAAGTCCTCCGGAATGTTGTTTTTCTTCTCATGCAGATCTTGTATAAGGTGTTTGAAGCTGGTACTAGCTGGAAGTATGAGCTCACAACTCAGATCCTCTATTAAGAAGGTCTCCCTGGTAAGCTCATACACTAGCCTCGATCTTGCATTCTACGGGACTCCTAAAATTCTCTTCAGGTATCTAGCCTTTACTTGCTCCAATTCTTCCAGCTGTTTGTTCATGAGGTATTCTCCCACTAATTCTCAGCCATACGTCAGAACAGGTCCATAGCTGTGCTAATCGATAGTTGTGTGATGTTTCTGATTTCATTCATGGCTGTAGTGGCAGCCACTGCTCTAGATCTTATAAGTAATCTGAAACTCTTTCCCGTTGTTTGGATTGTGATACCTAGATATTTAAAAATGTTAGCCCTCTTGAGTAGTTTGCCATTGCATTTGACGTTCTCTGCTTCCGTGAGTCTTCCTCCTTTCCTAAACACTACCAATTCCGTCTTCTCTTCGTTTATCTGGATGTTGTTTCTCTCCGCCCATTAACCATAGTGTGTTTAGCGATACTAGCACTTTATCTATATCTGTCGCTGCGATGGCCACGTCATCGGCGTATACGTATGTGCTTGTTCCTCCGCGTGAAAACATTAAACAGGATAGGGCTGAGTGGATCGCCTTGGAGGACACCGTTCGTCTGTGACAGCCAGTCAGATATGCATATTCCATCATTATCTGTATATGGTTTTCTGCCAGTATATTCGATATCAGGTTGTTGTGCTCGTTCTTCCAATTAGTTATCCATTTTATCTATTAATACGTTTCTGTTGGCCATATTGAAGGCTTTTGAGTAGTCAACAAAAACCACATCCAGCTTTCCTTTTGGTCTTTCTATCATCTGTTTTATTTGTTCCAACAGGTTTTCTACTGCCAGAGTCGTGGACCTTCCCTTTCTAAAACCAAACTGTCCCTCCGGTAGAAGGAGTTCTAGCTTCTCTGCCAGCCTTTTGGCGAGGATTCCTGTTAGGAGTTTCAGTGATGTAGATTTCAACGCTATTCCTCTATACACGTTTGGGTTCTCCGTGTCTCCTTTTCCCTTGTATAATAGTTTGATTGTTGACTTTCTCCATTCATCTGGTATACTTCCTAATTCTAAACATTTATTTAGAAGGGAGGTCCATATCGGTAGATATTCTTGTGCTGTCTTCTTTAAGTGTCCACTTCTTATTTCATCTACTCCTGGTACTCTGTTATTCCTCATTTTCTGTATTGATTTCGCAATTTCATCCGTGGTGAAGATCTTATCAACTTGTGGAGTCACAGCTGTCTTAATCATGGGTCAGGTCAGGATCATCCTGCTACCGTATGTGACAGTAGACGGTACTACCTGTGACTGTCTAGCCGAGGGTCAGCCGGCCAGTACCAAACCTGGCAAACTAGGGGAGAACCGATGGCTATGGGCGGATGAACTCTCCCTTAGTAGGTTTGATGAAGCCTTTGTGTAGGAAATGACACATAAAATCATCAAGTTCACAGCACTCTCTTGCCCTTGGGGTGGAAAACTTCCCCTAAAGGCGGACGAACCATACATGGTCAACGGCCTAGAAAGTCCTCAGCGGCGGACCAGGCTTAAGGGCAGTAAATCCCTCCTCGGCTGGAATGGCGGACGAAGGCTGCAGTGACTAGGAACCCTTCGATCGTCTTGCATCGGCTTGCCATTGAAAACAGTTCTTAAGTCATCAAGTACAGTGTGTTTGTTGAAGTGCAGCAACACTCTCACTCCAAAAGAACCTCACGCACAGCAGTCTTCCAACAACAGATTGACTCTTCCAAAAGTCCTGCGGCCATCAGGAAGTCGTCAAGATAGACACCAAACCAATGCCCACCACAATAGTGCATGTCTGTATGCCTACTAGCTCAGCAGGTGATGAGGAAATCGAAAGAACATATGAAGAGATAGAAGATTTAATACAATATGTAAAAGGTGACGAGAATCTAATTGTGATGGGAGACTGGAATGCTGTGGTAGGCCAAGGAAGAGAAGGTAAATACAGTATTAGAATTCGGATTGGGCAAAGGAACGAAAGAGGAAGTCCTCTGGTTGAATTCTGCACTGATCATAATTTAGTTCTTGCTAATACTTGGTTCAAACACCACAAACGACGGCTTTACACGTGGACGAGACCTGGAGACAGTGGAAGGTATAAATTGACTTCATTATGATTAGGCATAGATTCAGAAACCAGGTGTTGGATTTCAAAACTTTCCCAGGAGCAGACGTGGACTCTGACCACAACTTGTTGGTCATGAAATGCCATCTGAAGCTGAAGAAACTGAAGAAAGGAAAGAATGCAAAAAGATGGGATCTAGACAAGTTGAAAGAAAAGAGTGTGAGGAATTGTTTCAAGGAACATGTTGCACAAGGACTAAATGAAAAGGCTGAAGGAAACACAATAGAGGAAGAGTGGACAGTCATGAAAAATGAAGTCAGCAGGGCTGCTGAAGAAATGTTAGGAAGGAAGAAAAGATCAACTAAGAATCAGGGGATACCTCAGGAGATACTAGACCCGATTGATGAACGACGAAAATACAAGAATGCTAGAAATGAAGAGGGCAGAAAAGAATACAGGCGATTAAAGAATCAAGTGGATAGAAAGTGCAAGGTAGCTAAGGAAGACTGGCTGAAGGAGAAGTGCAAGGATGTCGAAGGTTGTATGGTCCTAGGAAAGATAGATGCTGCATACAGGAAAATCAAGGAAACTCATACACACTAACATTCATACAAGCTGGTCACGTATTTAAGAGGAAATCTCGACAAGACCGTTTAAATGAGACTGTTGAAGTGCTATTACGTATACTGACAGGGAGTGTGTTCCATAGCCTTGCCCCAGACACTTGGAAAGAGTGGCTGTATACAGATGAATGATTAACAGGTATCATAAGGGTAGAAGTCGATCTAGTATTATGTCCATGGAAAGATGAGAGGAAGTTAAAATGTGAGGATAGGTATTCAGGTGTAGATTCGTTCAGAAGTCGAAAAATTAGTGTCGCAGTATGTAAATTCCTTAGTTGATCAATTTTCAGCCAGGATAGCTTCTCATAATAAGGGGAAATATGTGTCCTAAAGTTCAAAGAAAATATAAATCGTATGCAAGAGTTCATTGCCCTTTGAAGTTTCATAGTTTGTTCTGCAGTTGCATCGGTTAATACGACATCACAGTAATAAATTATTGGAAAAATGAGGGTTTGAATAAGTTTTATTTTCATGCTGTGTGGAAGAATGGATTGTTTCATTTTTAGGGGGTGAAGAGATGCATATACTTTTCTGCAGACACTTGTTATATGGTCATTCCAGTTTAATGTGTCATTCATGACAACACCTAGGATTTTTACAGACTTCTGAAAAGGTATAGCTTCACCACAGAGCATGAGGTTAGGCTGCTGTATGATGTTTAGCGTATTTAAAAGTCTAGATTGTCCTATTATGATTGCTTGCGTTTTCTTCGGGTTAAATAATAGGCAGTTATCTTTAGCATACGAGCTAATTGAATTTAAAGTCGAGTTCATATGGTGGATTGCTTTGTCAATGTCAGGGACCTTAAAGTGTGAGTATATCTGAAGATCGTCGGCATAAAAATGATAGTTGCAGTCGTTCAGATGAGAAGAAATGTCATTAATATAGATTAAGAATAAAAGAGGTCCAAGAATAGACCCTTGGGGAACGCTAGATAGCTTAGTCCTCCATTCTGTAGTCTTCATGTTTGATACAACTTGCTGTCATCTGTTTTTGAGGTATGAGCCCAAGAGCTGAATAGCAGAATGAGCCATCTGAAGTTTTTGTAACTTAACTAACAGTATGTCTATATTTACAGTGTCAAACGCACTGCTAAAGTCTAGAAGGATAAGTATAGTCAGTTTTCGTTCGTCCATAGCCCATCTAATGTCATCCGTGATTTTGATTAGTGTAGTTGCAGTACTGTGTCCTTTCTTAAAACCAGACTGTAAGGGATCAAGTACAGAATGTTTTTCCAAGTATTTAACAATTTGTTTATGCATTATCTTCCCCAGAACCTTAGAAAGTGCTGTGAGGATGCAGACAGGTCGGTAGTCAGATGCATTGCTTGCAGGAGAGATTTTTGGGACAGGCACAATGAGTGCATCTTTCCATTTAATTGGGATTTTGCCTGAAGTAAGACAGGTATTAAGTAAATGCGTAAAAATGAGCAGTATTATGTCGATTATGTAAGTCACAAATGAAATGGGAATTTCATCAGCTCCTGTTGCGTGAGATTTTATTGAATTAACTTCCCTTCTTACTTCATGTTCTGTAACGATATCAAATTTGAATGCAGGACGGACTGGGGATTGTTGCCTTAATATATTGTCAATGGTGTTTTGTAATGTCGTTGTGTCAGGAGTTAGACGTTCCGCGGAGAAATATGTATTTAGCTCATCAAGGGACACCTCGGGATCAGTATGCTTCGCAAGTGGTTTGCCAATACCCAGTGACCGAAGTTGTCGCCATGTGGAACCAGTGTTAATGTTTTTGTTTAAATGCTGGAAATAATTAAATTTCTTATTACGAATTACAAGCTTAATTCGGTTTCGAAGAACGCGGTACTGCTCATGTACGTCAGCTAGTTGAGTCTGCTTATAGCGTCGGTGTAGTGCGTCTCGTTCTTTCATCATAGTCTTAACATCAGCAGTCAGCCAAGGGCAGGGTGGACGCTTTGGTGCATGTTTGTTGTACAATTCATGTAAATGGGAATTAAATATTTCCACTTTCTCGTCAATGTCACTCTTCATCATTATGTCATTCCAGGGGCAGAGTTGTGCATCTTGTCTCAGTTGTATTAAATTCATCCTTTTAAAGTCTCTAAACGTTACATATTTCGGTCGGTACTTTGGCACGCGAAGAGAGTATGCTAAGTATATGAGGTCATGTTTAGATATGTCAGGAACAGATACTTGACCGTGGTGAAGGATTTTTTGAGGGTTATTTGTTATTACTAGGTCTATGAATGTATCAGCGGAAATAGTGGAAGTATGGACATGGTGGGTGGGTTTAAGGGGTAATATAGTCATGTCACACGATTTAAAAATATTTTGTAGTCGTGAGGCGTCGTTGTTCAGAGTTAATAAATTGATGTTAAAGTCACCAAAAAGTATCACGTGCTCGTATGATGGTAGCAGTCTCAGTAAGCTGTCTTCTAAGAGCAGATGTAGGATGCAATAGTTACGTATAAATGAAAAGGTTAGCACAGGATAGGGTGGCATGGAGAGCTGCATCAAACAAGTCTATGGACTGATGACTCAAACAACAACTACGCAGTAAGAGCGAAAATTCATGACATGGTAAGTGAGGTATAGATTTAATACGATGAGCATCGGGACTTCGAACATGCTATGTGGGAAAACGCAATAACGAGGTTTCATTGTAATTATTTAATGAAGGTATTCATAGGGCTGACTTGAAATATAGCAGTGTTCTCATTAATGAAGTCAATATGGACTAATACAAACAGCTCTAACGGACTCAATGATACCTGATGAACAATTTGGCTTCTGGAAAGGGAGCTCAACCACTCATGCTATCCAATGCCTAATAGGAAATATTACAGAAGCTCTCCGTCTTCCAAAAGGAAAACTTCATGCATTGTTTATAGACTATGCTAAAGCATTCGACTCTCTAGACCGGAATGTACTAACAAGCAAACTGGCACAACTTACAGGTCAGGATCACTACCTATAAGGAAAATTCATTCACTCCAATTGAAAAATTTTATATACATTCACGACAACCTGTCTAGATCAGAGGCAATCCAGCATGATGACAGGAGTGTTGCAGGGAGATCCTTCAAGTCCGATACTGTTCAACATTGCCACAAGGGACGTAGTTGAGTCAATAACCAGTGAGGAGACCTCCATTTACATACACGCTGATGACTGGCGTTGGCCTCAACATCACATAAAAAACTATAGGAATCGTTTGATAAACTTATTACTTGGTCGAATACAAACGGTCTAAGTTTGTATGCTTTTTTTTTTTTTTTTTTTTTTTTTTTTTTTTTGCAAGTTGCTTTACATTGCACCGACACAGATACGTCTTATGGTGACGATGGGACAGGAAAGGGCTAGGAGTGGGAAGGAAGCGGGCGTGGCCTTAATTAAGGTACAGCCCCAGCATTTGCCTGGTGTGAAAATGGGAAACCACGGAAATCCATCTTCAGGGCTGCTGACAGTGCAGTTCAAACCCACTATCTCCCAAATACCGGATACTGACCGTATTTAAGCGACTGCAGCTATCGAGCTTGGTGGTCTAAGTATTAATTTAGAGAAAACAGTCCAAATGACATTTAGAAGAGGTGCGAAACTCCCACCTGCAGAGAATAAAGATCTTGCCAGAGTCGATTCCTACAAGTACTTAGGCGTAACTTTACAATCAAACAGAAAAAGCTTCACCAAACACATCAGAGACAAAGCAGCCTCAGCAATAGCCCTATTCCACATCATGACATACACATTAGAGATTATCTGGGAGTACATAACAAAGGACAACCTAGCTGTACTAGACGGAGTGAAGGCCACATATCTCAAGAAAGCTCTCTGCCTGGCAAAGAATGCTCCTTCGAGGTTAACTTACGAGCTGACAAGACAACCCTTCTATATAGAAGCTCTACGATTAAGATTATCATTGACTTCCACGTCACAATACCAAGCCTTACTTCAAGAGCTACAGGATAAAATAAGGCAATATTTGGATACATTTCTACGGAACAGACGCCATGATGAAATCAGAATGGAAGAATTCTGGCTACGACCTCTGACACATCATGACATGCTTCGCGGTCCATGGATTTCACTGAAATGAAATGAAATGAAATGAAATGAAATGAAATGGCGTATGGCTTTTAGTGCCAGGAGTGTTCGAGGACAAGTTCGGCTCGCCAGGTGCAAGTCTTGATCTGACTCCCATAGGCGACCTGCGCATCGTGATGAGGATGGAGACCGGACCCAGTGTCAGAGAAATGAACCAATTATGATTAAAATTCCCGACCCCGCCGGGAATCGAACCCGGGATCTCTGTGACCAAAGGCCAGCACGCTAACCATTTAGCCATGGAGCCGGACATGGATTTCAGTACAAAACGTACAATAGAAAATACTTCCATGAACCAGATGTGTTTGTGAACTGTGTTGCCAACGGCATAACGCAGAGCTGTGCTAGTTGAACTATGTAATTACGATAATTATGCACATACAACAAACATCAACATCATCACCATCAAGTCTCCATTGCCCTACTACCTTATTGCAGGCCCGTGTGGTCTAGTTGAGTTGAGTGCTGTTGCTGTGGACGGTTACAGCCTGAGCCGATGAAGCAGTCTATTCTGCACACATACCTTACAATTTTATCTTCAACTTCTTTAAAGTGACCTTGTTGTGGGCCACTGAATGCATTTTTTAAACTGTCTTTGTCTTCATGCTAACACGGAACACTGGCTTTAGTTATGTCATATTTTCTTGCGGCTATATAATTATTCTTCATTTCTGTGTGTTTAATAAGCATAAACTTAAAATTGGCATCATGATATCGACATAAATCTGTTGAAAATTTACTGGCAAATACCTGTTCCACGCGTCTCTACAGTACGAGTTTATTAACTTAACCATTGTGGTCTACAATATGACCATCCATCACGAAAATATCCCTGCTGCCTATAAAACTGTTAATTTTACTAAGTGTCAGGTACAGTAGACATGTTATAACTTGGCCACTGAGTAGCTGTGTCCCCTTCAAGAATTCAAAGGCCTTTCTGTGGATTTGAGAAACGTTATTGTATATCATTCTCTCGTCACTATTTCCTGAGAACCAGTGATATTACACAAACGCACTGTACATCTAATGATGTAACATAAAGACTCGGACGTCGACTGCCAGTGGTGGTCACGAATGCAAGACGACCCTTGATTTTTCACAAGAGCATGAATTTGGAGAAATACAATTTTATTTACAATTTGCTTTACAGATAGGTCTCATGTCGATGATAGGATAGGAAAGGGCTAGGAGAGTGAAGGAAGCAACCGTGGTCTCAGCATTTGCCTGGTGTGAAAATGGGAAACTACAGAAAACCATCTTCAGGGTTGCCAACAGTGGCGCTCAAACCCGCCATCTCCTGAATGCAAGCTCACAGGTGCTTGGCCAACTTGCTCGGTGAGATAAAAAGTCAAGCACTACCAGTAGTTGCATAACATAACTATATCAAATATTTTGCAACATAATTAATTTAGAACAAGCAATGGGAGAGTTCCTTTCAGCTACTAAGGTAAGATAGTTCGTAATTTAGAATTATGTTAATTATCAGTACAAACATTTCTTATTATCTGAGAGAAGAAACGGGAAAGATCTACTCTAGAGAAGAAAAGCGCTCACCAGGGTGAAGCGGTTTTCCACAGCGTCGCGTAGCCCCGACAACTGTCCCTGCCGTTGAACGGACACGGCCAGGCCCTCCATGTCCGTCTCCTCCTCCATGAGCAGTCGGGCCGGAGGAGCCACTGGAGACAGCAGGTGCAGTTCATCGTCAAATGGAGCTGGCTCCATGGCAGAGGGTGGGCGGCTAGATGCCATCATACTGCTGCGCCTAAGACAAACAACAAACAAACGAGTGCCAAATCATTCAGAAAACTAGACAAGGTCACTCGCCGCATCAATCCCTGTTCTTCTATATCCGTCTCTTTTCAGCCCCCAACAAGCTTCACTTTTCTTTCCAACCTCAAGAATTTGATGTGATGGCGGAAAATCTAAGACAATTTATCGCATATACATAGTCGAGGGACGTAATTCCTGCTGAATCCTAAACACATATCGCTAACTATCGCGAATACAATATAAAATCTTAACTTCTATGATAGTGAATAGTTTAAAACACTTTTTGGGAAATATTGTGAGCCCATATCAATGTGGCCTCATACATCGAAGGTCGACCACTGATCATGTCTTCATTTAGAGAAAATTAATAGAAAAGTATTATGAATTTGTTAGAGAATAGCATCTTATATTCATAGACTTTCACCAAGCATATGAGAGCATTAATCACGATGCACCACGTGTGATGTTTGGGACATCACTGTATATTTTTAATTATTGAACTATATATTTAATTGATAAGATGTATATATTTAATCACTGATAGGTCATTTTAAAATTAATATGTATGTATATATATATATATATATAGGATTTTTATCATCCATTTCAATCATCATTCCATTTCTTTGTATCGCGGCTATAACGTATTCTGAACGAACAAATTATTGGGTAAAGTATTTCAACATCACGCATATTTATAACTTGCAGTAAACTTTCCAATAGCCGTTGTGAGGTGACCAGAGTCAGCAGGCTAATTTCAGCCCAGTTCCAGGAAAAGTACGTCATCGAGGTTACGAGAGACCTTACCCTCTCCACCTCATGATGAGACAGTTGATACATTATTAACACCCACTTTTCAAACTCAGCTTCGGGACGTTTTATTTCAGCGGGAAAGTTCAGCCTATGTGAATGAACGTAATGAAGCAACGTGATGGATGCACAACTATACAAGGGCTGGAGAGGACACTCACATTAAGATTCACATTCAGACTCACATTCAGATTGACATTCAGATTCTGATTCTGATTCTGATTCTCACGCTTGGAAGATACTCTTACTACGATTCTACGTCTACACATCGGAGAAGATTTTAACTTAGTTCACTTCGCATCTGAGTATATTCTACTCAAAAGTTACTCTCATTGGGACTTGTTATCTCAATGACGAGAGGTAGTCAACGGGAGACCGGTTCTGACTTGTATAGGGGAGGAGAGCTTTTATTATGAATTTAGCTACGCTACTGTTCCGTAATACGGAAGAATACGAATGTATTCTCTCCATGAACATAACCCATGGTGGTTTTGCACTTAAAATTAGGACTCATTACGACTTTATGTAAGGAGTACAATAGGAAGTGTTAAAGACAGGAAATGTGGATGTAGGACTGGAATCCAACAACAGATGAGGCAGCCTGTACGAGAGATCCACCCATCTTCAGCTTTAAGACAACAGAGTCTACATTTGGTGAGCTTATGGCATAAGTTACTGCAAGTCTTCGCGCAACAGTTCATTTTCTTAAAGTTAATTTCATTCACTTTTTCTTTTGCTTCCGTAAGTTAAGATTTCGTTAATACGCCGTTACGTCACGTTTTCATCTTAATAAATAGCTGTTTTAATTTGTATTTTATGAAATGATTATTAATGATCCTTAAATTCCAAGTTAGTGTACTTAATGATTTGTGTTCCGTTCACCCCACCCCTGGGAGTTTTTTGAGTCTCATTACGTATTTTTATTTATTATTATTATTATTATTATTAATTATCTACTTTTGTTTTCAAGCCATAAGCTTGAAGACTGGCGCCCTTGGGATACTGTTTCTGGAGAAACAATGACATATCATTTATTTATTTTAATATTAAAGCGACCCGCCACGTTATAAATTTGTCATACATCTGTGGGCAAAGTGGGTACGTCACACACGGACAATAACAGAGGTGTTGGGTACCCTGTTGAAAAACATTCAATTGTTCAAGGCCTGCTATTCAGATACCAGATGTCAAGAAAGTTTTGCTTATCAGCGCCCTTCTAAATCCATAATGAAGTACAGCAAGGTGACTCTCTGGCACAGGTCATCATCAACGTTGCCCTGGAGAGAATACAAGGTCAGTTGCAGGGAAATGGAGATGGTCAGCTTGGACACAATTTTGGCATTTGTGGATGATAATTATCATGGTTGTGGCATCATACACAACCATTAACCCAGCTAAAGGGAGAAAGGGTCATCTTCCCTAACCTTCACTTGAGTAATTCTTGTCTGGCACATCCACATTGCGGGGGTGGATATCCTCCACATCTGTAGGCCGGTCTGAACGAGAGCTAAGTTCAGGCAGGGACCCAGTCTCACGGTGTATAACGTGGAACCCATGCCCAGGGTTACGGGTGAAGACCTTAACAGCATCTTAGGCAGAGAAAGAGACTTTCGGAATGGCGAAGATGGTGGATGAGGCAACCCATCCTCTCTGGGGAAAATTAGAAGAGGAAACCGCTGCCTTGTGGAGAAGAGGGATCTTCAAGGGCTAAGGGAGTAAACTCCAAGAGAAAATCCTCAGATGCGTTAGGCTTAGCAGGTCAGCAGATGAGCAAAATTTGTACTTGCTTTCAACTACAATACAAGCCTTGGTTGGAAGTTTAAAAATGGAAATGGAATTGACAAGTCTCTGGCTACAGTTGCACAGTATAGTGGTAATCCTGATGTTCGTGCAAGTGTTAGAGCAGAGAACAAAACCCGATTTGGAACAATAAATATTTTAACAATGAATGGGAGGGAAAATGAATTGATTGACCTAATGGAGAGACGAAAACTCGACATCCTGGGATTAAGTGAAGTAAAATGGAAAGGGGAAGGAATTAAGAAACTGAGAAAGGGATACACCTTTTACTGGATGAGTAACAGTAAAGAGCAAAGAAATGGAGTGGGATTTTATAGTGAATCAGAATGTCGAACCAGTAGCTGAAGTTGAGTATGTAAATGAAAGAATTATAATAATGCACATACATGTAACTCCGCCATTGCCGGTCCCAAGCCCAGGGCCTCATCTTGCAAGTGATGGGGAAGGAGGAGGGGGAGGAGAAACAACCTCGTAAAAAACCTAGGTCCATCTGGCTCCGGAAGGTAGCACCCTGTAAGGGCCCCTGCCTAGGGTTACAGGTGAAACCTGGTCAACGGTCTCGAAGGCAGATGAGGAATTTAATGTCCCAACGGCGGAGAGAGCGGAAGAACCTAGTGGAGTAAAGCATGAATAAAAAATCATTTCAGACTAACAATCCGATCTTATCTTGGAATTAATTTCCTACCTTGTACAATGTACAATTTCAATTGCAGAATGGAAAGTCCGCTGAATGAAAGCACTACCCTAGCTTGGAAGAGAAATCCACCATTGCGTTACGCAATGCATCGGGACCTAGGGTTCTGGGGAGTCCCAACATCTGCAATAAGGGTGAGTCGGAGCATCCTTGGAATCCTTTCAGACTTAAATTTAAGAGGAAATTCTTTGCACGCACTCTTAATGTAAATTCCTTGCTAAAAACCGGCAAACAGATAGAACTGGAAATTTTCCTAGATAGACATGAAATCCAGATCTTAGCACCTCAAGAGACACGGTTTATGGATGAGAAAACCAAAAATTATAGAATCCTTAAAGGTAAACCAGCAATCAAAATTATGAAAGGAATGCCACTACTAGGTACTGCTTTTTATGTCCATAAAGCAATAGTTAATAATGTTATGGAATTCAAATCTAGTTTAGAAAGGTTATCTCTTCTCAGACTTAAATGCAGGAACAAAAAGTATACATTTGTTAACTGTCATGCACCAATAAATGAAGATAATAGCAAGAACCCGAGTAAAACTGAAGAATTCTGGAGTCTTCTAGATGATGAAATGTCAAAAATTCCAAAATCAAATATTATTATTCTACTAGGTGATTTTAATGCACAGATAGGCAAAGAAAAAGTTTTCAGCAAAACAGTAGGGGAATATCCGGCACACAAAAGAACAAACAAAAATCGCATGAGACTAATTAATCTCTGTAAATCCTTTCACCTAAAATTAATGTCGACCTTTTTTAAGAAACTTCCAAGAAAGGCTAAAACATGGGTGTCCCCAAACCCGATGTTAGGTGAGTTTCAATTGGACCATGTAGCTATTTCTCAAAAAAGTATTAAGGAAATTATGAATGTTAAAGTAATAAGAAGTGGGGAGTTTGACTCTGATCACTACCTCTCTAAAATTAAGCTAAAGCTTCTACCTCGCAGCAATCAAAGAAGGTCGAGAAAATTAATGAAATTCAATTTAGATAGGCTCAACATTACACAAGCAACTATAGAAAACTTTCAGGAAGAAATTGAAATAACTCAGCATGGTAAATGGCCAGAATTACCTAAACAGATTAATAGTGCAGAGAAGAAAGTATTTGGATCAGTTAAAACTAAAAAGAAAGTATAGTGGAGTAACGTATGTGAGGAAGCACTTATGGAAAGAACGAAAAAGTGGAAAAAATGGAAATGTTCTGGAAAGAATGAACACTATGAGCTATTTAAACAACAAAGAAAAGAAACAACAAGAATAATAAGGCAGGTTAAAAGATCTTTTGAAAAATCGCAGCTAGTAGAAATTGAGAATAATTTTGTAAGAAATAACTCCCTAAATTTCTATCAGACCTTTAAGAATAACCTGAAAGGTTATCAATCCCGGAGTATTTGCTTCAGAGATGCAAATGGTAATATTGGCCATAACAATGCCGAGAATTGTGAAATTCTGGCAAAACACTTCGAACACCTGCAGAACTGCCCTGAGCCAAATCATAAATTAGAATTTTCAGAAATTCACGAAAATCTATAAGCTGATTCACTTCCAACAGAGGAAGAAATTAAGGAAGCATTAAAAAATCTTAAAAATAACAAAGCTAGTGGGGAAGACTCCATAACAGCTGAACTTTTAAAATGGACTGAACCAAAAATTATAGAAGATCTACAAATAATCTTTGAAGAAATTTGGGAAACAGAAAAGATCCCAGAGAATTGGAAAGTGGCTCTAATACACCCATTACACAACAACTACAGAGGCATATCTCTCTTGCCAGTTGCTTACAAGATATTTTCAACAATACTACTAAACAGAGTAAAATCGACACTAGACAGTCAATTGGGTGAATATCAAGGTGGATTTAGAGAGGGAAGATCTTGCTCTGAACAGATTTTCAACCTGAAATTTATAATTTGACACAGATTAATAAACTCCAAAGACATAGTTGTAACATTTATTGACTTTAAAAAAGCTTTTGACTCTGTTGATAGGGAAACCCTAGATAAAGTAATCCGGGAATTTGGAGTTAAAACTAAATTGGCAAACCTAATTCGTGAAACACTTACAGACACTATCTCGAAAGTAAAATTTATGGGTGAAATATCTCGACCTTTCAAAATAAATACCGGTGTCAGGCAGGGCGATGGTCTATCTCCACTCCTTTTCAATTGTGTCATGGAGAAAATTGTAAGAATTTGGAATGAAAAACTGAAAGAATCCGAAATATTGCCACTCATGCTGGGGAAGAAGAACAAAGGTGTTGCAATAAATTGCCTAGCATTTGCAGATGACTTTGCCATACTTTCAGAAAGCCTTACAGATGCAGCAATGCAAGTCAATATCCTTGAAAAGACAGACAACATGACAGGCTTGAGAATCTCTGCCGAGAAAACAGAATTTTTGACGAATATAAAAAGTGCCCCAAAGTTTTTTGTAACGGATATTGGTCAAATAGAAAAGGTAAAGAAATGCAAATATCTGGGTGAGACAATTCAAGAAAATGGTTTAGAAAAATCTGCTATAGAGGAGAGGATACAAAAGATGGAAAGAGCTTACGGTATAACTAAGAATACTTATAACAAAAAGTGCTTATCAAGAAAACTTAAAATAAAGCACTACAACACAACCAGAATGCCTTTATGCCAGTGAATGTCTAGCACTGAACTACAAGCTCGATAAATTAGAAATATTAGAAAGAAGAATTATAAGGAAAATATGAGGTCCTCTAAGAATTGCAGAGTTTTGGAAATTAAGAAGTAACAATGAAATTTACCAGAACATAGAAAGCATATCAGAAACAATAAGAAAAAGGAGATTGCTATTTCTTGGACACATTTACAGAATGGATGACAATAGACTAACTAAACGAATCTTCAAGTACCTTTGGGAAAAGAAATAAACTACCACCTGGATTCAAGAAGTCAAGAAAGACCTGGAAAGGAACAACATACGAGAAGAAGAATTACTGGAAAGAAATATTTCTTGGAAGAAAGTCTTACAAATGGAAGGATCCCAAGGGAGGAAGGAAAAGAAAACAGGCATAAAGTGGACTGAAGACAGGAAAAAGCAGCACAGTGAAACAATGAAAGAATACTGGAAGAAAAGGAAAGAACTAAAGAGGAAGAATTGAAATTGTAACGTGGTCCTTAGAAGGCCGGAACGCAAGAAGAAGAAGAAGGAAGAAGAAGAAGAAGCACATACATGTAAACAAGGAATTACTGAAGATAATACAAGCGTATGCTTCACAGACAGGATGTAGCTTGGAATAAAAGGAAGAGTTCCTCAATGAACTGGAAGCACATATTGTTGGAGATGGGATCATGATAATGGGAGATTTGAATGCTCATGTGGGAACTGATAGAATAGGATATGAGAATGTCCTGGGCCCACATGGTTATGGTGATAGAAATGAAGATGGAGAGAAACTGTTGGACTTTTATATCAAAAATAACCATAAGATCAGCCGATATAGTTGGGATGGACAGTATGGAACAGACCGAGAATGGGGAAGATACGTCATCAATACGAAGATAATCCCTACTGAAAGTATGGAAGGTGATTGTAGATTATTCATTGTGAAATTAAAAAAAGTAAAATTCCCTACAATTGTATTGAAGAAGAAACCAAAGATCAGGATTTGGATATTGGAAGAGGAAGATAAAAGAATGGCATTCCAAGATTGTATACAAAGGAAGTTGCCTAACACGGAAGCAGCAACTGAGGTATGCGGGAAAACAAAAGCAAAGGTTAAGGGAAAGGAGACATGGTGGTGGACAGACAAAATAAATAAAGAAAGAACGGAACAAGGTGAAGAAAGAAATGGATAAGGAAATGCAAAAAATGTATCAGAGGTATGAGAATAAGAAAGAAAGGTTACATGTGGAATACAAATGACGAAACTACAAGTAAAGAGGAGTATCAAGGAAGAAAAGGAGAAATGTTGGGGAGAGTTTACCAACAAAATTGAGTAAGATAGTTGAGGGTAATAAAAGAGAAAAGAATAAATCAAGAAAAAAATCAAGGCATTAGAGAGGGAAGATGGATGCATGGTACATGACAAAAATGGTCTTCAGAAGGTGACACAGTATTTTGAAAAACTTTATAATGAGGATGACTGCGTGGAGGAAGAAGGAGAGAAGAAAATGGAAACAATAGATGGAAAAAAGAAGAAAACCCGATAACATGGTTGGAACTTGAAAGGGCAGTGAAAGCAATGACCAAAGGTAAAGCAAGTGAAAAAGACGAATCCAATGCTGATATAATTAAGGCAAATTGCATCAAATGATGGAAAGGTATTGGGAATATGGAAAGGACATGGTAGTAACGTTTCTAGATATTGAAAAGGCATATGACAGTGTTCCAAGGAATTTGGTATGGAAAACATTGACAGAGGCACAGATTGGGAATGAAACAATGCAGATGGTAATAGCATTGTATCAAAATTGCAAAAGCTGTGTTAGAACCAAAGTGGGTCAAACTCAATGGTTCAGAGTTGAGACAGGCTTAAGAAAGGGAAGTGTATTGTCTCCCTTACTCTTCATTATATCATGGATAGAATACTACATAATATCAAGGAGATGATGATGAACGAGCAAATAAAGTCTATGCTCTTTGCTGATGACACTTGTTTGGGGAGATAATGAAGAGGAAGTAGAGACGCAAGTTGATTTATGGAATGAGAAGATAAGATATTTTGGAATGAAGATTAGTACTGCAAAAAGTAAGACTTTGATCATGACAAGAGGTAACAGAAAATCCAGGGGAGTGATAAAAATAGGAAATGAACCTCTTGAAGTAGTAAAGTTTTTTAAATATTTGGGCAGCGTGATATCACAAGATGGAAATTTGGGTGGAGAAATTGATTTAAGAATACAGCAGTGTGCAAGTTTCTACCAGTGTGTGAGAGACATCGTATGGAACAAGGATGTGCAAGAAGGTTACTGACCTATGCTTCAGCAGCCTGGATGTTAACTAAGCAGAACCAAAGTTAGATACAATCAGCTGAAATGAGGTTCTTGAGGAGCCTACAGGGAAAGACAAGACAAGATGAGGAAATAAGGAGAAGTGTGGGAGTGTGTAAACTTCCAGAAGAGATTAATATATTAAAGCTAAAATGGTTTGGACACATGATGAGAACGCCAGGAGAGAGAACATTCATGGATACAGAGACTGCAAAGAGGCCTAGAATGAGATGGAGGAGCTCTGTTGTGGACTGTATTGCAAATAGAGGAGTCGATAGCAGTAAAGCACTAGAAGAGGAGTGGTGGTGCACTACCCTACCGAGAGAGAATCTGGAAAACGCAAAAGGAGCGTGACATTAAAAACTATGTAAGCATTTTTCATTCCAAAGGCAATTTTTCGTTAATATCACGGTTAGATGCATTTCTCCGGGACAAAACACGAGTAGGAGTTCGTGAGTTTTGTAATATGTGCTGTCGCTACCACACTCCCGGAAAATTTACCCTTTACAGGGTAATAATACTGTCACCGTATCGGACAAGCCAGGAAGAGCGCATATTATAGTAATATACGCGACATATGTGTGTTTATTCATGCATAATAAATATTTAAATCACCTAAGTGATGTGTTGTGTCTGCTCGTTTGGGGCAGTCTGGTCCTCCATCTGAATTGTTTCAAACTTGTATTTTGTGCGCCTATGGAAATGAACCTTGTTATGTGCATCCGATATGTTGTTTCGTTGTTCGCAACATAAAATTTTGGTTCTCCCGGGTCGGATGACAATCATCGTGAACTTTGAAGTTAACCAATGTACAGCCCTGAACATTGTACTGGATACCATAAAATTGTTGTCGTCATGAATTGCTGCCTGCAACTGCCATTTGAACATAGCAACAAGCTTGGCACGATAAGCATCGTGAACAGTTATTATATTGAAGCACTAGAATGTTGTGCTTAAGACTAATTACTACGAATGTTTGAATTCGTTAGACTGAGATTTTAACGAAGTCTACACTGCTTTGGAACTGTTTTGATATCGCAAGTTAACAATCTTTGGAATGTTACGTTCAGGTGAGCTGTTTACGCCAGCTTGTATCTGGTACCCTGATGTTCGAGATGTTAAATGCTGCTTGGAATTTGTACTCCAAGCAACATTACATCGCAGACATTATCTTTTGGACTTTTCAGTCACTTTGGCCATGTGGTTCCAGTCAAGGATCGGTTTCAGTCAACGAGTGGATCCAGTGGTAGTGTTGATTAATGGTACAGCATCGCTATGTACTCTAAGTCTGTTCCATTTGTCTTTATTGTTCCTCTCTTGGCTAGGGTGGCCTGCCTAATATCCTAACCCTACTGCTAGCACTTTCCGTGTATAGAATTAACAGATTTGTCTTGATTTCTCATGGCCACCATAAAGTTACGTATTGATAATGTGTCGGGGCGCTTTGTGTATTTTGCACATTTTAAGGCATATGTGACTTATTATACGTTACCTCATGCTTGTGTGCATCTACCTACATTGTTGGTTCCATTCAAAGACTCACTCATTCTAACAATGCAAAATGAATGCAGTGTACTGAATATCGAGCTTATTGTTTGCATAGTCACCACAGTTGTACGATTGATTTCTATTATTATCTTGCCAATAACTGATTACCCCAACTATTCATCATGGTGTTTGAATCCGAAGTAAAGGCTATTGAAAAACGTGATCTACTTAAAAGGTCATTAACTCATCTTGAAAATTACTTGAAGCAGGATAACATCAATCATTACGAACTGATTTCCAAACAGAATAGGCTGCCAGAAATTTGGAAGGAGTTCAGTGTAGTTAGGCAGTATTTAGAATGTGAATTGGACTCAAAATCTAGCAAAACTCACTTCAGAGAGCGTGATGAATTTGAAAACAGGTATGATGCAATAGTTGGTAGGATTCAAGAATTGCTTTGTTCATTTGAAAGACCCAGGAGTCCTAGTAACGCATCCATTGTTTCTGATAACTCTACTCGATCCAGCTCCAGTTTGAAACTCCCATTGAATTGACTGTTTTAAAGGAGATTTCACAAAATATTTGAGTTTCAGGAACACCTTTTTATTTTTTTTATTTTACAATTTGCTTTACGTCACACCGACATAGATAGGTCTTATCGCGACGATGGGATGGAAAAGGGCTAGGAGTGGGAAGGAAGCGTCCGTAGCCTTAATTAAGGGGAAACCACGGAAAACCATCTTCAGGGCTGCCAACAGTGGGGTTCAAACCCACTATCTCCCAAATACTGGATACTGGCCGCACTTAAGCGACTGCAGCTATCGAGCCCGGTGGAACACCTTTCAAAGCTTAGTTATTAACAATACCTGCAATGACAATGTGCAAAGACTCTTCAAGGCGAACCTAGGGATTTCTTGGATAACCTAGCCATATGTGCTGAGAACTTCACTGTTGCTTGGAATTTAATTGATGTAAGGTACAATAATAAAGAATTGATTGTTTCACAGCATGTAAAACATATGCTCAATCTCCATAATTGTACTAGTGGAACTTCTTTTGAATATCGTAAATTGATAAACCAAGTAAAATCTAACCTTAGTGCTATTGACAATTTGGAAGGCCAAGTTCCACTTCATGAAATTCTGCTACAGGAATTGATTCTAAATAAGAGCAAGTCCAACCATAGAAGTGAACGGGAAAACAAATTTGCCACCACTGATATTCCCACACTAAATAATTTAATTGATTTCTTGGAAAGAAAATGTCAAACATTAGAGCTAACAGAATGCAAGAAACCTGTTATTGAACAAAAACGAGAGCTAAAATCCAACCTAAAAGCACTTCACATCATGAACAGCAGCACTTCCTCGAGTTGAAGGTTTTGCAAACTTGATAAGCATAGCATTTCTGGTTGTAGAAAGTTCAAACAAACAACAAACATTGATCATCATCGCCAGTTTGTGAGGGAAAATAAACTTTGTATTTGTTTTTCCGCTTCTCATGTTTCTAAACAGTGTAAGCAAAACAAGTGGCCCCAGTGTAATGGGGGCCACAACTTATTGGTTCACAAGGAACAAAAAAGTCCCAATAATAACAATAATAATATGAATGCTATATTTCTGCAATTGTTTCACCCACTGCTACAAAGGTTGTTTCAGGACTAGGTTCTAATGTTTTGCTGAGCATAGCGTGTGTAGGAGTAAATGATAGTTCAGGACAGATGGTACTAGTTAAAGCTTTGTTAGACTCTGCGAGTCACTTATCCTTTGTGACTTCCCATCTTGTCAAGAAGCTTGGTATCCCTGCAAGGGCTTGTCGTCTACCTATTGTTGCTATAATGTGTCTCCTGTAAGCTCCACATGTAACCTTGTTTTGTTCTCTAATGTCTGAAGTTGAAATGTGCAGTTGTGAACACAATCACAATTCCACTTGGGTTATTCTTCATGATATTATTTTAAATGATAGGACATTTAATCAGCCCTCTACTACCAATATTTTGCTAGGTGCTGATGTCTGCTACAAAATTGTGTCTTCTAATATTTTGCATAAGAAAGCATATCCCACCTTGTTAGATACCGAATTTGGTTGGGTGCTGTCAGGCACTTTCCCTGAGTCATGCATTAAGAATAATGCCAAGGCTCGTTGTGCCAATCTTGTAAAACTTGATTCTATTGACACTAAACTCCAAAGGTTCTTGGGGGCTTGAAAAACTTCATCAACCAGTTCTTACTCCTGAAGAAAGAACTTGTGAAGAACACTTTGTGAATAGTGTTCAAAGAGATGATTCTGGTAGGTTTGTTGTCAAACTTCCTATTTGTGCTGAAGTGCCACCTGTAGCCGAGTCTAAGCATGATGCTGTTAGAAGGCCCAAACAGATTGAAAATAAATCTGCTAGACTTCCAGACTTGATATGAAATGGGTCACATGGAAATTGCACCTCCTAAGACCTCTAACTCGTTAAGTTTTTACATGCCCCATCGTTATGTGCTCAACGATTCTAGCACTACAACCAAGCTGAGAGTTGTTTTGTGATGGAAGTTGTGAATCAGCAAATGGGATAGCATTGAATTCTATGTCAATGGTTCATCCTACTATTCATCCTGACCACATCAGAAAATTGTTTGGCTTGAATCTACTGATGAAGAAATCAAGGATTACCGTCTTACTACTATTACATCCGCTACAAGTTCCACCCCTTTTCTTGCTACGAGATGTCTAGTTCAATTTGCTGATGAACCACAAGGAATCTTACCCCACTGCATCAGAGATCATTCGCTCTTGTTTTTATGTTGACAACCTGCTGACAAGTACCAGTTCAGATGAAGAAGCCAAGGAGCTTCAAACAGAAATCTCTTCTGTGCTTGACAGTGCACATTTTCATCTAAAAAAGTGGACGTCAAATTGTCCAAAAGCTCTTGCCAATGTCCCTGTAGAGGATACAGAAATGCTGTCACCTTGTAACCTCAATAAGGAAAAAACTATTAAAACTTTAGGTATTGTGTGGCATCCTAAAAGTGATAAGTTTCAGTTTCAAATAAATTTGAAGAAAGCACCTACGGAAGTCACTAAGAGAAGCATTCTCACTATCATTGCTTCCATACTTGATCCCCTTGGATCGTTAGGATGTGCTGTGGTTAAGTGCAAACTGATGCTGCAGCCTCTTTAGCAATTGAAAATCAATTAGGATGGTCCGTTAGAACCTTCATCTGAAATTATTGAAATCTGGAATGTTATCTACAGTGAGCTCCCCGTGATTAATGAACTCAGATTGCAAAGAAATGAAATACCCTTTGCTAAGAATAAGGTTATTGAAATCTGTGGCTTTTCTGACGCTTCAGAAACTGCCTATGGTGCTTGTGTGAATGTTAGGACAGTATCTGATAATGATGAGGTATCAGTGGTCCTGCTGACTTCTAAATCGAAAGATGCTCCACTGAAACAGCAATCTATTGCCCATTTAGACCTTTATGCTGCTCTATTGCTTTTTCGCCTTATGAGTAAGGTCACCGAATCTCTGAAATTGCACATTACTTTCTCCACATACTGCTGGACTGTGTTGGTTACAGAAACCTGCCAATTGTTGGAAAACCTTTGTTGCTAATTGAGTTGCTGAAATTCAATCACTCACTTCAGTCTCAGATTGGAGACATGTACCTACACACAGCAATCCAGATGGCCACTTGTCTTGAGGTGTTTTACCATCACAAAGGTTTGCTCTTGATGTATTGTGGCATGGTCCCTCCTGGTTGCATGAATTGTCCCCCAGTGTATTCTGATTTTGTTGCGATCTGCTGTGAATGCAGAATCGAAACCCTCTTTGAGAGTCCTGCTAGTTAACGTGCACCCACCTGAGTTAGAGAAGTTTTCTTCCTTTTTCAAACTCAAGCGAGTTTATAACCATGTTCTGAGATTTATTACCAATGTCCGCTCCACTAAGGATGTTCGTTTCATTGGTCCACTTACCCCTGAAGAATTGAGGATTAGTGAAATGAAAATAATAAGTCTGATGCAAGCAAGTGAATATGGGAAGGAACTTCATGACTTGAGGTCTAATAATATAGTTGCCTCTTCAAGCTCATTAAAAACTTTGAATCTGTTCCTGGATGATTACGGGTTGTTGAGATAAGAAGATGTACAATATTAGAAGGATCCACCTTTCAATACTTCGTTGTAAGTTGAACTAAAAAGAAGTCACAACTTGTTTAATAGGAGCGGTTTCGACACATTACAAGTGTCATCATCAGCCAAATAGTAAAGTAGGGCAAGATATAAAGATCTTAAAACAAGTAATACATTGAACACAGGCAAAAAATTAACATTGATTCATATCGTAGCAATTCAGTTAACGTCCAAAACACAATGATCGCAGTCAAGAGAGTAAACAGAACATCATTGTCTTGCGCCGAAAACAAATATAGTTGAAGTTCATAAGCAGGTCAAGTATGCACTTACGTAGAGTCGTTGCTAGACAGGTCTTGTAGGCATTTGTTTCTCAGGCCGAAGAGTAAAAGGTGACATAATTGAAGTCTTAGGAAAACAGTGTAGGATTTAATTTCATCAAATTCAAAGTAGATATATAAGTTTGAGAATAATTTAAAACATTAAAAAGAATAAAGCCAAATAAAAATATATTAAAAATAGGAAGAAATAATAAAAGAAAATTGCAATGTGAGGTTCTACTCGAAACAACTTGCCATAGTAATTGATAGATGAATGGGAGATGATAAGGAAAAGGTTGGGGAACGTTTATTAGAGGGTGGTGGTGGTGGTGGTGGTGGTGGTGATTATTGCTATTAGAGGAAGTACAAATGGGTAAATATCTTCTATATAACACTAAACCGAGGAAAAAAGAGGAAGAGGTCCGACACTTCGAAAAATGAGGATATCGGTAAAGGAAGACAAGGGCCACGAAGGGCGCGAAAATGAAAGACTCCCTAGTCCTCGGAAACCTAATAGCGTCGGGGTCGGAAAAGAACAAGAGTTGACCAAGGGAGGTCGGACAGGATAGATGAAAGTGAGGAGCCTGGCACAAGTAAGTGGAAGCAATGCCAGGACTCACCTAAGGGCCCCGTGGTTGCCAACCCACGCTCCGAAGTTCAGAGCCCCTGGGGCTTAGAGGGTGGGAGGGAAAAGGAAGGGAAGGGGGAGGGGTGGGGGAAACAAAAGAGGATCAAGGGGGGTGTTGCGGAAGGGGGAAGTGGCATGAGAGGGTATTGTGTAAATTGTGGAAGATTGATCTCTTACTTGTTGACTTCAGGTTATTTAAAATGGAGATGAGAAAATCGAAAAGGGCATTGGGCTTCTCAGAAATATCATTCAGATTGAGATTTGGATTGAAAAACTGGTCAAGGTGTATAAAACAGTTTTCGGTGATGTCTAGGAGAGGGCTGTTATTCAGAGTGCTGAGAATTTCAATATCCTGGTTTATTGTAGTGAAAACATGTTTTGTGTCACGTATGTGTTGTCCCACTGCCGAAAATCTGTTGTGCTTTATTGCATTAACGTGTTCAAGGTACCTAATTTTGAAGTTACGACCAGTTTGACCTATGTAAGAAGAATTACAGTTGTGGCACTTAAAACGATATACGCCTGATTTAGAAAAGACACTTGTTCTATTTATGGAGTTGGAGTTATGTAATAATTCAAGGTTTCTATTATTAGTTCGAAAAGAAATCATGGTATTATGTTTTTTGAAGACATTAGCTATACTGTAGGTATTTGTATTGAATGTGAATGTGGTGTAAGCAGCTGGTTTAGGAATATCTTTTAAGAGTGTTGTGTTAGGGCGGTGTCTAAATTTGTTAATGATTTATTCAATAAAATATGTATTATAACCATTAAATTTGGCAATGGAGCGGATGATGTTTAGTTCCTTATTTAAGTTATCTTTTGATAGCGGAATTTTGAAGGCGCGGTTAACCATACTGTTGTATGAGGCACGTTTATGTGACTGTGGGTGAAAAGAGTCTTGTTTTATGGTATTAGCTGTGTGTGTGGGTTTTCTATAAATCATATATGATAATGAGGAAGGTAATCTGCTTATTGTTATGTCTAGAAAATTAATTGATTTGTTTTGTTCTGTTTCAAGAGTGAATTTAATATGCGGATCAATTTTATTGAGGTTATTAAGAGTAGAAGCTGCATTGATAACTCTATCATCCAGTATCACAAAAGTGTCGTCTACATATCTAGCCCAAAATAATACATGTTTAAAGTCATCATAGTTATCAATGAAATTATGTTCTAAAAAGTCTAGGTATATTTCTGCTAGGATCCCTGAGGCTGGAGAACCCATAGCCAAACCATCTTGTTGATAAATTATATTGTCAAAGATGAAGAAGTTGTTAGTAACTACTAATTTTAAGATGGTCATAAAATCATTAATTTCAAGTTTGCTTAAGCAACTATATGTGTTTAAATTATTTTCAATAATAGGAAATAATTTTTTGATATTAATAGTGGGATACATATTGACAATATCGAAAGAGTGTAGAGAATGGTGTGGTTGGATATTAAAGTTATTTAATTTCTCAACTAGTTCTATGGTGTTTTTTACAGACTTATTCATTTAAAATTTGTAATTATTCTTAAGAAATTTATGAATGAATTGTGCTAGTTTGTAAAGTGGGCTTGGTCTGTAATTAATAATTGGTCGAATAGGGACGTCAGTCTTATGAATTTTAGGGAGAGATTTAGCGGTTGGCAGGCCTGGATTCATGCTTAATAATTTTGTTTTTTCAAGTTCAGTAAATAAGAAAGAAGAGTTCTTTAGGGTTTGTTTAAGGAGACGTTGAATTTGTTGAGTAGGATCTTTCTTTATTATAGAAAAGGAATTATTACTGAAGAAATTTTTGGTTTTTTCGATATAATCAACTTTATCCATTATTACTGTAGTGTTACCTTTGTCAGCTTTTGTGACAATGAGGTTATGGTCTTTAATATTCTTTTAAGGTTAAGAATGTGTTTACGTTCAACGAAGGGTATAGTGTTGCTATTATTGTTAGGTGTGTAAATCTTATTAAGTTTTCTTTTTACATCAAGTCTAATTTTGTCCTGTAATTCTAAAGGCATTTTTTTGATAGCTAATTCAGATTCAGTGATTGTATTAAAAGCACTGTTATTTTTATTTAAGTTAGGCCAGTTATGTTTAGGGCCTTTCGATAGGATTAAGTTGTCATTATCATCTAAGATTGTTTTGGATAAGTTGACAACCGGGGGGTGGAACTTACTAATTATATTGTCGTGATTTTTTGGTTCATTAGATAATTTAGTAAAAGGTTTCCTTGTCATAGAGATATTTTTGAGATTGTTGAGTTTTCTGTCTAAAGTTGATTGCTTTTTGGAAAGTGTAAAGAATAACTTAACGTCTACATGGGTTTGAAATAAGTCCCATTGAGGGCTTGATAGTAGGCGAGTTGCTTCGAGGTGAGATTCGTAAAGAAGATTGTTCAGGAAAGATTTCTTCCGATAAAGGAATTTAATTTCATTTGTTAACCAAATCTTGTTGACTTTCTTTTGTGTTCTTGAACAATCAGAAGAATTGCGATGTCTAAAACTGGTAGGTTTAAGAAAATTAGAGGTTAAATTATGCGTGATACACTGTTTGAGAAAAATTAATATCTTTGCCCAGCTTAGCAATCTTGATTTTAAGGCCTAAGTAGTTATAGGCTTTAGATTTTGCTTGGTAAGCGTTATCATTTAAAGTTAAAAACTTCATGATCGTTCCGTATTGAATAGAGAAATAAGAAGATGTACAATATTAGAAGGATCCACCTTTCAATACTTCGTTGTAAGTTGAACTAAAAAGAAGTCACAACTTGTTTAATGGGAGCGGTTTCGACACATTACAAGTGTCATCATCAGCCAAATAGTAAAGTAGGGCAAGATATAAAGATCTTAAAACAAGTAATACATTGAACACAGGCAAAAAATTAACATTGATTCATATCGTCGCAATTCATTTAACGTCCAAAACACAATGATCGCAGTCAAGAGAGTAAACAGAACATCATTGTCTTGTGCAGAAAACAAATATAGTTGAAGTTCATAAGCAGGTCAAGTATGCACTTACGTAGAGTCGTTGCTAGACAGGTCTTGTAGGCATTTGTTTCTCAGGCCGAAGAGTAAAAGGTGATGTAATTGAAGTCTTAGAAAAACAGTGTAGGATTTAATTTCGTCAAATTCAAAGTAGATATATAAGTTTGAGAATAATTTAAAACATTAAAAAGAATAAAGCCAAATAAAAATATATTAAAAATAGGAAGAAATAATAAAAGAAAATTGCAATGTGAGATTCAACTCGAAACAACTTGCCGTAGTAATTGATAGATGAATGGGAGATGATAAAGAAAAAGTTGCGGAACATTTAGTAGAGGGTGGTGGTGGTGGTGGTGGTGGTGGTGGTGGTGGTGGTGGTGGTGGTGGTGGTGGTGGTGGTGGTGGTGGTGGTGATTATTGCTATTAGAGGAAGTACAAATGGGTAAATATCTCCTATATAACACTAAACCGAGGAAAAAAGAGGAAGAGGTCCGACACTTCGAAAAATGAGGATATTGGTAAAGGGAGACAAGGGCCGATATCTTCATTTTTCGAAATATCGGATCCCTTCCATTTTTCCTTTCCTTCCCACTCTCTAACCCCCCAGGGGCTCTGAACTTCGGAGTGTGGGTTGGCGACCACGGGGCCCTTAGCTGAGTCCTGGCATTGCTTCCACTTACTTGTGCCAGGTTCCTAACTTTCATCTATCCTGTCCGATCTCCCTTGGTCAACTCTTGTTCTTTTCCGACCCCGACGCTGTTAGGTTTGCGAGGGCTAGGGAGTCTTTCATTTTCACACCCTTCGTGGCCCTTGTCTCCCCTTACCGATATCCTAATTTTTCGAAGTGTCGGACCTCTTCCTCTTTTTTCCTCGGTTTAGTGTTATATAGAAGATATTTACCCATTTGTACTTCCTCTAATAGCAATAATCACCACCACCACCACCACCACCCTCTACTAAATGTTCCCCAACTTTTTCTTTATCATCTCCCATTCATCTATCAATTACTACGGCAAGTTGTTTCGAGTTGAACCTCACATTGCAATTTTCTGTTATTATTTCTTCCTATTTTTAATATATTTTTATTTGGCTTTATTCTTTTTAATGTTTTAAATTATTCTCAAACTTATATATCTACTTTGAATTTGACGAAATTAAATCCTACACTGTTTTTCTAAGACTTCAATTACATCACCTTTTACTCTTCGGCCTGAGAAACAAATGCCTACAAGACCTGTCTAGCAACGACTCTACGTAAGTGCATACTTGACCTGCTTATGAACTTCAACTATATTTGTTTTCTGCACAAGACAATGATGTTCTGTTTACTCTCTTGACTGCGATCATTGTGTTTTGGACGTTAAATGAATTGCTACGATATGAATCAATGTTAATTTTTTGCCTGTGTTCTTTTTTTTTTTTGCTAGTTGCTTTACGTCGCACCAACACAGATAGGTCTTATGGCGACGATGGGACAGGGAAGGGCTAGGAGTGGGAAGGAAGCGGCCGTGGCCTTAATTAAGGTACAGCCCCAGCATTTGCCTGGTGTGAAAATGGGAAACCACGGAAAACCATTTTCAGGGCTGCCGACAGTGGGGTTCGAACCTACTATCTCCCGAATACTGGATACTGGCCGCACTTAAGCGACTGCAGCTATCGAGCTCGGTTTGCCTGTGTTCAATGTATTACTTGTTTTAAGATCTTTATATCTTGCCCTACTTTACTATTTGGCTGATGATGACACTTGTAATGTGTCGAAACCGCTCCCATTAAACAAGTTGTGACTTCTTTTTAGTTCAACTTACAACGAAGTATTGAAAGGTGGATCCTTCTAATATTGTACATCATCTTATTTCTCTATTCAATACGGAACGATCATGAAGTTTTTAACTTTAAATGATAACGCTTACCAAGCAAAATCTAAAGCCTATAACTACTTAGGCCTTAAAATCAAGATTGCTAAGCTGGGCAAAGATATTAATTTTCTCAAACAGTGTATCACGCATAATTTAACCTCTAATTTTCTTAAACCTACCAGTTTTAGACATCGCAATTCTTCTGATTGTTCAAGAACACAAAAGAAAGTCAACAAGATTTGGTTAACAAATGAAATTAAATTCCTTTATCGGAAGAAATCTTTCCTGAACAATCTTCTTTACGAATCTCACCTCGAAGCAACTCGCCTACTATCAAGCCCTCAATGGGACTTATTTCAAACCCATGTAGACGTTAAGTTATTCTTTACACTTTCCAAAAAGCAATCAACTTTAGACAGAAAACTCAACAATCTCAAAAATATCTCTATGACAAGGAAACCTTTTACTAAATTATCTAATGAACCAAAAAATCACGACAATATAATTAGTAAGTTCCACCCCCCGGTTGTCAACTTATCCAAAACAATCTTAGATGATAATGACAACTTAATCCTATCGAAAGGCCCTAAACATAACTGGCCTAACTTAAATAAAAATAACAGTGCTTTTAATACAATCACTGAATCTGAATTAGCTATCAAAAAAATGCCTTTAGAATTACAGGACAAAATTAGACTTGATGTAAAAAGAAAACTTAATAAGATTTACACACCTAACAATAATAGCAACACTATACCCTTCGTTGAACGTAAACACATTCTTAACCTTAAAAGAATATTAAAGACCATAACCTCATTGTCACAAAAGCTGACAAAGGTAACACTACAGTAATAATGGATAAAGTTGATTATATCGAAAAAACCAAAAATTTCTTCAGTAATAATTCCTTTTCTATAATAAAGAAAGATCCTACTCAACAAATTCAACGTCTCCTTAAACAAACCCTAAAGAACTCTTCTTTCTTATTTACTGAACTTGAAAAAACAAAATTATTAAGCATGAATCCAGGCCTGCCAACCGCTAAATCTCTCCCTAAAATTCATAAGACTGACGTCCCTATTCGACCAATTATTAATTACAGACCAAGCCCACTTTACAAACTAGCACAATTCATTCATAAATTTCTTAAGAATAATTACAAATTTTAAATGAATAAGTCTGTAAAAAAACACCATAGAACTAGTTGAGAAATTAAATAACTTTAATATCCAACCACACCATTCTCTACACTCTTTCGATATTGTCAATATGTATCCCACTATTAATATCAAAAAATTATTTCCTATTATTGAAAATAATTTAAACACATATAGTTGCTTAAGCAAACTTGAAATTAATGATTTTATGACCAAGCAAACTTGAAATTAATGATTTTATGACCATCTTAAAATTAGTAGTTACTAACAACTTCTTCATCTTTGACAATATAATTTATCAACAAGATGGTTTGGCTATGGGTTCTCCAGCATCAGGGATCCTAGCAGAAATATACCTAGACTTTTTAGAACATAATTTCATTGATAACTATGATGACTTTAAACATGTATTATTTTGGGCTAGATATGTAGACGACACTTTTGTGATACTGGATGATAGAGTTATCAATGCAGCTTCTACTCTTAATAACCTCAATAAAATTGATCCGCATATTAAATTCACTCTTGAAACAGAACAAAACAAATCAATTAATTTTCTAGACATAACAATAAGCAGATTACCTTCCTCATTATCATATATGATTTATAGAAAACCCACACACACAGCTAATACCATAAAACAAGACTCTTTTCACCCACAGTCACATAAACGTGCCTCATACAACAGTATGGTTAACCGCGCCTTCAAAATTCCGCTATCAAAAGATAACTTAAATAAGGAACTAAACATCATCCGCTCCATTGCCAAATTTAATGGTTATAATACATATTTTATTGAATAAATCATCAACAAATTTAGACACCGCCCTAACACAACACTCTTAAAAGATATTCCTAAACCAGCTGCTTACACCACATTCACATTCAATACAAATACCTACAGTATAGCTAATGTCTTCAAAAAACATAATACCATGATTTCTTTTCGAACTAATAATAGAAACCTTGAATTATTACATAACTTCAACTCCATAAATAGAACAAGTGTCTTTTCTAAATCAGGCGTATATCGTTTTAAGTGCCACAACTGTAATTCTTCTTACATAGGTCAAACTGGTCGTAACTTCAAAATTAGGTACCTTGAACACGTTAATGCAATAAAGCACAACAGATTTTCGGCAGTGGGACAACACATACATGACACAAAACATGTTTTCACTACAATAAACCAGGATATTGAAATTCTCAGCACTCTGAATAAAGGCCCTCTCCTAGACATCACCGAAAACTGTTTTATACACCTTGACCAGTTTTTCAATCCAAATCTTAATCTGAATGATATTTCTGAGAAGCCCAATGCCCTTTTCGATTTTCTCATCTCCATTTTAAATAACCTGAAGTCAACAAGTAAGAGACCAATCTTTCACAATTTACACAATACACTCTCATGCTACTTCCCCCTTCCGCAACACCCCCCTTGATCCTCCTTTGTTCCCCCCCCCCCCTTCTCTTCCTTTTCCCTCACACCCTCTAAGCCCCAGGGGCTCTGAACTTCGGAGCATGGGTTGGCAACCACGGGGCCCTTAGGTGAGTCCTGGCATTGCTTCCACTTACTTGTGCCAGGCTCCTCACTTACAACTATCCTGTCCAACCTCCCTTGGTCAACTCTTGTTCTTTTCCGACCCCGATGCTATTAGGTTTCCGAGGGCTAGGGAGTCTTTCATTTTCACGCCCTTCGTGGCCCTTGTCTTCGTTTGGCCGATATCTTCATTTTTCGAAATATCGGATCCCTTACATTTTTCCTTTCCTTCCCACTCTCTAACCCCCCAGGGGCTCTGAACTTCGGAGCATGGGTTGGCAACAACGGGGCCCTTAGCTGAGTCCTGGCATTGCTTCCACTTACTTGTGTCAGGCTCCTCACTTTCATCTATCCTGTCCGACCTCCCTTGGTCAACTCTTGTTCTTTTCCGACCCCGACGCTATTAGGTTTGCGAGGGCTAGGAAGTCTTTCATTTTCACGCCCTTCGTGGCCCTTGTCTCCCTTTACCGATATCCTCATTTTTCGAAGTGTCGGACCTCTTCCTCTTTTTTCCTCGGTTTAGTGTTATATAGAAGATATTTACCCATTTGTACTTCCTCTAATAGCAATAATCACCACCACCACCACCACCACCACCACCACCACCACCACCACCACCCTCTAATAAACGTTCCCCAACCTTTTCTTTATCATCTCCCATTCATCTATCAATTACTATGGCAAGTTGTTTCGAGTTGAACCTCACATTGCAATTTTCTTTTATTATTTCTTCCTATTTTTAATATATTTTTATTTGGCTTTATTCTTTTTAATGTTTTAAATTATTCTCAAACTTATATATCTACTTTGAATTTGATGAAATTAAATCCTACACTGTTTTCCTAAGACTTCAATTATGTCACCTTTTACTCTTCGGCCTGAGAAACAAATGCCTACAAGACCTGTCTAGCAACGACTCTACGTAAGTGCATACTTAACCTGCTTATGAACTTCAACTAGATTTGTTTTCTGCGCAAGACAATGATGTTCTGTTTACTCTCTTGACTGCGATCATTGTGTTTTGGACATTAACTGAATCGCTACGATATGAATCAATGTTAATTTTTTGCCTGTGTTCAATGTATTACTTGTTTTAAGATCTTTATATCTTGCCCTACTTTACTATTTGGCTGATGATGACACTTGTAATGTGTCAAAACTGGTCCCAATAAACAAGTTGTGACTTCTTTTTAGTTCAACTTACAACGAAGTATTGAAAGGTGGATCCTAAAATTGTACCTTTTCTTATTTCTCTATTCAATACGGAACGATCATGAAGTTTTAACTTTAAATGGGTTGTTAAGAGTCGGTGGTAGACTCGTGAATTCTTAGTTGGAATATAATGAAAAACACCCTATCATTCTTCCTCCAAAACACTTTGTTACTAAACTGATTGCGTAACATGAATATGAGATGCTATTGCATTCCGGCCCTCAGGCTGTGTTGTTTTCCTTGCGTAACAGATTTTGGATTCCACATGGGAAGACAGTTATTCGTGATGTGATCCATTCGTGTTACTAGTGCTTCAGAAACAAACCTCCACTTAAAACTCACATAATAGGTCAGTTACCCTTGTATAGAGTTGAACCGTTGTTACCCTATGTTAAGGCTGGTCTTGATTATGGTGGCCCAGTCATCATAATGGATGATAACCCGAGGAGTAAGATAAAGTTTAAAGCATACATTGCCCTCTTTGTTTGTCATGTCACTAAGGCAATACATCTTGAAACTCAGGACTTCCTCGCCGCATTTCAAAGATTCATGGCGAGTAGAGGCTTACAAACCATCACTCTTGTTTTTGTTCGATATTGAAAACAGCGATCTCACTTAGTTTACACAAGGAGTATATTTATTCCCCCACCTATTCAATACAATTAGTACCATGTTATGTGGTTAATTAAAACTGGAAAATCTAAATGTTATGAGGACATGTTTTGCCCTTCCTTTATTGGGCATCATCAGCCATATTAATTTAACCTTAAAACAAATATTCTTTGGGGGACAATGACATTTAAAATTTATAAAAATTGAATTGTTATTTCTTATAATATTAATGTTACTGCTGATCGCATCTGCGAGCTCACTGCATTAGTTTTACGACACACTGATTCAATCTCACTTACTATATTACCATTCTGGGAAAACACACAACCTAAATACTTGAAATTATCGACCTGTTCTAGCTTTGTATCATCAATCTGACATTCAATTCTGTTGTTTTTCTTACCTACTGACATAAATTTAATCTTCGAGAGGCTAATTTTCATACCATACTCAATGCACCTACTTTCAACTTCCAAGATATTAGACTGCAGGCTTTTGGCACAGTCTGCCATTAAGACCAAGTCGTCAGCATAGGCCAAACTACTTACTACATTTCCACCTAACTGAATCCCTCCCTGCCATTTTATACCTTTCAGCAGATGATCCATGTAAACTACGAACAGCAAAAGTGAAAGATTACAACCTTGTCTAACTCCTGTAAGTACCCTGAACCAAGAACTCATTCTACCATCAATTCTCACTGAAGCCCAATTGTCAACATAAATGCCTTTGATTGATTTTAATAATCTACCTTTAATTCCATAGTCCCCCCAGTATGGCGAACATCTTTTCCCTCGGTACCCTGTCATATGCTTTCTCTAGATCTACAAAACATAAACACAACTCCCTATTCCTCTCGTAGCATTTTTCAATTACCTGGCGCATACTGAAAATCTGATCCTGACAGCCTCTCTGTGGTCTGAAACCATACTGGTTTTCATCCAGCTTCCTCTCAACGACTAATCGCACCCTCCCTTCCAGGATGCCAGTGAATACTTTGCCTGGTATACTAATCAATGAGATACCTCAATAGTTGTTGCAATCCTTCCTGTTCCCTTGCTTATAGATAGGTGCAATTACTGCTTTTGTCCAAACTGAAGGTACCTTACCAACACTCCACGCTAATTTTACTACTCTATGAAGCCATTTCATCCCTGCCTTCCCACTATACTTCACCATTTCAGGTCTAATTTCATCTATTCCTGCTGCTTTATGACAATGGAGTTTATTTACCATCCTTTCCACTTCCTCAAGCATAATTTCACCAACATCATTTTCCTCCTCCCCATGAGCTTGGCTGTTCGCAAGACCACCATGATGATTTCCTTTTACATTGAGAAGATATTCAAAATATTCCCTCCACCTCTCCAGTGATTCCCTGGGATCTATTATGAGTTCACCTGAATTACTCAAATCACTGTTCATTTCCTTTTTCCCTCCCTTCCTAAGATTCTTTATTAATGTCCAGAAAGGTTTCCCTGCTGCTTGACCTAGCCTTTCCAGGTTATTACCAAAATCTTCCCATGACTTCTTTTTGGATTCAACAAGTATTTGTTTCGCTCTGTTTCATTCATCTACGTACATTGGTATGTCTGCCTCGGCCCTTGTTTGGAGCCATTTCTGATAAGCCTTCTTTTTACGTTTACAGGCTGCTCTCACTTCATCATTCCACCAAGATGTTCGCCTTTTCCCATCTTTACACACAGTTGTTCCTAGGCATTCCCTTGCTGTTTCTACTACAGCATCCCTGTATGCCACCCATTCACTTTGTATATCCTGTCCCTGCTTACTGTCTACTGTTCGAAACTTCTCACTAATCATATCCATGTACTTCTGTCTAATTTCCTCGTCCTGGAGATTTTCTACCCTTATTCATGTGCAGACAGATTTCACTTTCTCTACCCTAGGCCTAGAAATACTTAGTTCACTACAGATCAGATAGTGGTCTGTATCATCGAGAAATCCGTGAAAGACTCGTACATTCCTAACAGATTTCCTGAATTCAAAGTCTGTTAAGATATAGTCTATTATGGATCTGGTACCCCTAGCCTCCCATGTGTAGTGGAGAATAGCCTTATGCTTGAATAATGAATTTGTAACAGCCAAACCCATACTAGCACAGAAGTACAGCAAATGCTTCCCATTCCCATTAGCTTCCATATCTTCCCCACATTTACCAATCACCCTTTTGTATCCTTCAGTTCTATTCCCAACTCTTGCATTGAAATCGCCCATTAGCATTATTCTATCCTTGCTGTTGACCCTGACCACGATGTCACTCAGTGCTTCATAAAACTTGTCAACTTCATCCTCATCTGCACCCTCACATGGTGAATACACGGACACAATTCTTGTCCTAATTCCTCCCACTGACAAATCTACCCACATCATTCGCTCATTTACATGCTTAACAGAAACTATGTTGCGTGCAATGGTATTCCTGATAAAGAGCCCTATCCCAGACTCTGCCCTTCCCTTTCTAACACCCGTCAAGTACACTTTATAATCTCCTATCTCTTACTCATTATCTCCCTTTACCCGAATATCACTTACTCCTAGCACATCCAGATGCATCCTCTCTGCTGACTCAGCCATTTCTACCTTCTTTCTTCCATAAGCCCCATTAATATTGATAGCTCCCCATCGAATTCCATTTCGTTCGCCAAGTTGTTTCCAAGGAGTCCCTCGCCTGTCAAATGGGAGTGGGACTCCATTACTCCCAATAGCTCCGAGGCTTGCTTAAAGTGTTCTGAGCTCGGTAAATTCATGAAGCAGGATGCTGCCCTACTTGCACATAGTCCAAGTGAGGAACTCTCCTCTAATGGGTTATGGACCACCGGTGAATTGTATAGTCCTAGCCGCCTGAGCACAAGGAGGCCCACGACTCAGAATATGTCCGAGATGCCCACTCCCATTCCATAGCAACTGGTATCCCGACTCTCAGGACCACTTACTAGGCCACTGAGCCGTTGCCCATGGTTCACGATCTAGGACGTGACTACAGTAACCCACAAACATGAACCATCAGATATTTACAAATTACTTATAATTTATTTACATTTAAAAGATACATCAAATATAATATAAACACAATTGGTTCAACTCATTTGCGGTTATCGTCATTTGGCGTAAAATTCCGAAGTGATAATTTTTCTGAAAAGTCAAATACGGTACATCAGGTAAGTTAGACACGTGGGTTTGAAGTACCGATACTGGAAAATATTCTTCCCATTACGAGCTGACAGTACGAACGGAAGCAAAATAAACATGAACTAATAAAAGTACAATTCATGTAATGTCATAACAATGACATACCGGCAAAAAAAGAAAACTGTCCAACATGAGAAGGGCCGGGCATCGAAGGAGGGACTCTGCTACATTTCCCCAAACCGTTCATATCCAATCTTGTACGAGTGACGTGTCTATCCACCATTTTTCTTGAATACGAACGTGCATCACTCGCGAAAATTTTGCTATAGGCATTGTTTTTCGTATAATGTAACGTGCAAGCTTTCTGTCATCAACTGTTACAGCAGTACATCGTTGTTGTTTGCTTCCGGTAGCGCGTATGTTCCTTTCTTATCGACTGTTCGACGTTGTGGCATATGAAAACCGATTGGCGTCTACCCTGCAGTTCCTATAAAGGACATTAAATATTCCTTCACTTTACACTTCTCAGTCACAAAGTGATGAAAATGATTGAAATCATTCATCATTTTTTGGCATAATGTAAGCCTCGGCTAACCTTCAAATCCGAGACACTGATTCCATGTGCAATGGCTATTTCTCATTCTTTAAAATACAGCATTTCGTGAGATACGGCTTATCCAATGTTGCATAAGTAACAAAATCATATACATCCTCCTCTATTTGCAGAAACTTGCCACTTGTTGGTCCGCGAAAAGCATTGTGAGACTTGTTGGCTGCTTGAAGAGCACTTCTGTTACCGCGGTAGCGCACGTTTCACTTGCTGCCCGCTGCTATATTCCCATATGTTTCGGCGTAACTGATCGCCGCGAGTTTGTATGATGCAGTATTACTCGAAAACTGTCGACTGACAAACAATTTTGAGATCGCAGAATGTCCCGTACTCAAAACACTCTTAAAACTAGTGCAGTGAGTTTTCCTGCCGGCTAATAAAAGCACGTTGCCCTGTATTTGGAACGCCAGCTTTCACAATAGGAAGCCTGCTTCTTGACATGTTGACATCTTCACTTCGAAACGCGTCTGGAATTGCGTGATGGATGTTCGAAGTTGTGGGTGCATCAAATATGTGAACATTTATTTTTCTCTACTCTGGACACTAAGGGATGCGTAAATTAGGCAGCGGTGTTAATTACGCAAGAAAATACGGTAGTTTCCTTTATCAGTCGGTAAAATGAACGGAAATTTATAGGTATCTCTGAAACTTGGAGATAACGTTTGTTATACTTTTTGGCCATAACGAGAAAAGAAAATACCAGTAACTGTCACCAACACAACCCCCTTAAAAACATGCAACTAATTAAAATCGTACACTTAAATACGCGAAACTACCACATACAAAACAATTCAATATGTCCAATACATTATTAACATACGACTTTGACAGAGGGGGAAAGCATAGAAATGCAAGAAACACACGTGGCCACAACTCCGACGAAACTAAGCACAGAAACGATGTTAACAGTGTGTGAACAGCACAATTACAACCTCATTATTTCGTCCTGATTAACTGAGTCGCTAGCGCGTGCTAGCCTCTCTTGCTTGCAGGACGATTGCCGCCCCAAATCCCCAGCTGTATAAAGCGCACACGCTGCTGTGGTGAGCGGGAAACATGATACACGAAGGCGACAGACGAAACTCACGAAATAAAGCATCAAATAAATACGCTTGAAAATGAGGTTTCGTAAATTACACAAGCACATAAGAATTTATTTTTTATCCTAGGGGAAGACTATTGGCCGTCCTAGAGGTTATATTGGTCAAAAATAGGAAGAAGTAAAAATAAATTGGAAGACGAGTTAAAAACCGGAAAGTTTCCGGGTAAATCGGAAGGGTTGGCAGGTATGCTATTGTTATTATTGTTAATTTGATTATAATTGAAGAATATATTTTGAGTTGTGTTGACTGTTCTAAAGGCTATGTTCATATTACATTTGTTTAAACTGTTGGCAATTTGGTGGACAACTGGACTACTATATGTGAAAGTGGCATATTCAGTTCTTTTAGGTTTATCAGGTTTAAGATTTGTGGATAACTTGTTTTTGATTTTTTGAATTAAGCGGTTTACCATTTTGACCTTATAACCATTAAGTTTGGCAAGGTTCTTTATGTAGTTTAACTCAGTCTTTAGGATAGAAGGGGAAAGTGGGATTCTTAACGCTCTATACATTAAACTATGAAAAGATGCCTGTTTCTGAGAACCGGGTTGTAATGAGGAATTATTTATGGTTACAGACGAATGTGTAGGATTTCTATATATCTGGAAATCAAAGGTATTAATGGTTCGGGTGACCTTTATGTCTGAAATATTTAAGGAGCCCTTGCCTTCATCTTCCTTGGTAAAATTTAAGTTAGGGTTGATATTATTTAAACTTTCTAAGATTTCGCTACTATTGGTGACATTCTTATCGATTATTACAAACGTGTCATCCACGTATCTCAAACACAAACAAATTCCTTTAATATTAGTTCTTATTTTTGTGTGTTCAATAGAGTCCATGTAAATATCAGCTAGGATGCCCGATATTGGGTCACCCATTGCTAAACAGTTCTGTTTATAAATTTTCTTATTAAATATGAAATAGTTGTTGTCTAAAACAAAATTCAATAGTCGCATGAACTTGTCGATCTCCATTCCACTGAGGCCACTATGTTTACAGATGTTATTATAGATGATGTTGACTGTTGCGAATATTATACCCGGCAAACCTAAAATAACTGAATACGCCACTTTCACATATAGTAGTCCAGTTGTCCACCAAATTGCTAACACTTTCAACAAATGTTATATGAACCTAGCCTTTAGAACAATCAACACAACTCAAAATATATTCTTCAATTATAATAAAATTAACAATAATTACAATAGATATTCAGGTTCAGGCATCTACAGATTTAACATGTTCACAGTGTGGAATTTCGTATGTTGGACAGACTGGATGAAGCTTCTATATAAGGTACATGGAACACTTCAATGCAGAAAAACCCAATAAATATTCAGCAATGAGCACGCATATGAAGGAAATTGGTCACCATTTCACTTCTATTGAAAAGGATCTCATAATTAACAGGAATACAAGCAAATGTAAACTTTTTTTTTTTTTTTTTTTTTTTTTTGCTAGTTGCTTTACGTTGCACCGACACAGATAGGTCTTATGGCGACGATGGGATAGGAAAGGCCTAGGAGTTGTAAGAAAGCGGCCGTGGCCTTAATTAAGGTACAGCCCCAACATTTGCCTGGTGTGAAAATGGGAAACCACGGAAAACCTTAGTAAGTTCAATCTACAACCTAATCACACAATATGCTCTTTTGATGTGATTAATATGTACCCAAATATTCCGACCAGAGACACAGTCAACATCATCTATAACAACATCTGTAAACATAGTGGCCTCAGTAGAATGGAGATCGATGAATTCAAGACACTATTACATTTTGTTTTAGACAACAACTATTTCACTTTCAATAAGAAAATTTATAAACAGAACGTCCTAGTGATGGGTGATCCAATTTCGGGCATCCTAGCTTATATTTACATGGGCATGATTGAACACACAAAAATCAGAACTAATATTAAAGGGATTTGTTTACGGTTGAGATACATGGATGACATGTTCGTAATAGTTGATAAGAATGTCACGAACAGCAGCAAGTCTTAGAAAGCTTAAATAATATCAACCCTAACATAAATTTCATTACGGAAGATGAAGACAAAGGTTCCTTAAATTTCCTAGATATAAAGGTCACCCGAACTAATAACACCTTCGAGTTTCAGATTCATAGAAAGCCTACACATTCGTCCGTAACCATAAATAATTTCTCACTATAGCCCGGGTCTCAGAAACAGGCATCTTTTTATAGTTTGATATATAGAGCTTTAAGAATCCCATTATCCCCTACAAGCTTAAAAACAGAATTAAATTACATAAGAAATCTTGCCTAAATGAATGGTTATAGGATCGAAATGGTAAACCGCTTACTTCATAAGATTAAAAACAAGTTATCCACAAACCTTATACCAGACAAACCTAAAAGAACTGAATACGCCACTTTTACATATAGTAACCCAGTTGTCCACCAAATTGCCAACACTTTCAACAAATGTAATATGAACATAGCCTTTAGAACAACCAACACAAATCAAAATATATTCTTCAATTATAATAAAATTAACAATAATAACAATAGTATACCTGCCAACCCTTCTGATTTACCCGGAGGCTAAGCATCTGTCCCCTGGAGATGCAGTGCCACCCAGATTATATGGACTGCCTAAGATCCATAAAAACGATGTTCCCCTCAGACCTATTGTTAGTGCGATAGGTTCTCCTACATATGCTCTGGCTAAATACCACGGCGAACTTGATGCGTCGCTCTAGCTAGCTCCTTACCGGCCTTAACAATCGGGTACACGTACTGTAATCGGAGTAGTTACACAGCTCGACACGCAGCGCTGGCGGCCGACCTATTTGCGGTAGAAATGCATACTTCTTTGTGGAATATATATTGACTTTGATTGCCGATTTATCATAATTTAGAGTTATGGAGAACGTTCTTTGATTGCCGATTTATCATAATTTAGAGTTATGGAGAATGTTATATAAGTTAATTCTGTTAAAATGATCAATCCTAAAGGTTACTTTCATTGATATTTGCCAAAATGATGTCGTGAAATGAAACTGCGGGGAGATGACGTAGTCCAGCTGACATTCTGATATTGACTCTGATTACCAATTTATCTTAATATAGGGAATAAAATAGTATGTTACATTGACTAATATTGTTAAAATTATTAATCCCAAAGGCTACTTTCATTGATATGTGCCAAAATAACATCGTGAAATGAAACTGCGGAGGATAGAGTAGTCCAACTGACGTTCCTTAACTGTAAGGAACTTACCACAATACTTTTGTCTTCTGATGTTAATACTGAGATTAATAGTCATTGTTCAACTAGAGTTTTAAAATTCTTCAAGCGCTGCTCTCAGGAAGGGGGCTGGACAAAACATAAAAGTCTTACTTTTTCCATATTTGTTGTATGCATAACATAAATATTTTGACTAAAACATGCTTAAATTTTAATTTCGATATATATAGTTTCAGATTACATTTCATTCATACCTTTCACTAGAATATTAAATACCGGGCAAGTTGGCCATGCTAAATTCAGACAATAATTTTTACTTGAAATGCAGTAGGGTGGAACAAGTTGGCCGCGCGGCGTGCAGCTGTGAGCTGTAAGCTTGCATCCGGGAGATAGTGGGTTCGAACCCCACCGTCGGCAGCCCTGGAGATGGTTTTCCACGGTTTCTCATTTTCACATCAGGCTGTACCTTAATTAAGGCTACGGCCAGTTCCTTACCACTGCTAGTCCTTTCCTATTCCACTGGCGTCATAAGACCTATCTGTGTCGGTGCAACGTAAAACAAAAGCGAAAAAAGAAGAAGAAGAATTTTAATAAAAATTCCGTGAGAGAAAAGTATTTAGAGTTAATAAATTGTAAACTGCTCTCTGCCCAATGATGATGATGCTTGCTGTCTAAAGGGGCCTAACATTTAGGTCATCGGCCCCATTGCTCGGGTAACAACACTTCATACATTGGCCTTACCGTCATAGCAGTAGTGATTCTTACTTGTCAATGTTTAAATATTAAAGTTCAGATTATCTATATATATATATATATATAAAATAAGAGTTTTGTCTGTATATTGCTCAGAATTTGAAAAGAATGGTATTTCTGCATCAGCCATGTCCACAGTAACCAGGAAATGCACTTTTTACTTTTCCGTAATTTCTGTCTGTCTGTCTATCTGTACATACATCACTAGAAAACAGCCAAAGAGAATTTAATGAAAATCAATATGCAAAGTCGGAGAATAAGTCGCTACAATCTAGGCCATAAATAATTTTATTCACGGTGATAGAAATGGTAGTTTAGGGGAAGGCCTAAAATTTGATTTTCAAATATTTATGTTTTTAGTAGTTCTATCTTCATAAAAATTGGTATGCAAAGTCTAGGAATACGTCGCTACAATCTAGCATATGAATAATTTTATTCACGCTGAGTGAAATGGTAGTTTATGGGAAGGCCTAAAATTTAATTTTTAAATACTTTTGTTATTAGTGGTCCTATTTCATTGAAAATTGGTATGCAAAGTCGGAGAATGAGCCACTACAATTTAAGCTATAAGTAATTTTATTTACGCTGAGTGAAATGGTAGTTTAGGGGAAGGCCTAAATGTAATTCTCAAATATTTATATTATTAATTATCGTATCGATAAATACTACATAACCAAAGTTATAGCGATTTCAATTTCCGACCATTTATGTCTTGTACATTTTTACCGTACTGGCTATGATAACACAGATATTCATGAATTTGTATTTTTGTTGCTAAGTCCATAGCAATGCTGAGCCATGAGAAAATGTTTAAAGATAAAAATTTCATTGCTCCGTATTGAAATTATTGATGTTAAAAATTAAATAATTGAAAAGGAGGTTCAACCTATTCAATACTTAAAAGAAAGAAATGTAGTAATTACATTCTTATTTAAATGGGACTGGTTTCGACCTTAGTCCAGGTCATCAAGTCAACTGTTTTCCAAGAACTTAGCAGGAGTACAAGTACTCATTCAATTATACTGATTTGCGTCGTATATTTTTATATACGTACTTAACTTCCCGCAACCGTGACAAATTCTGGACCTTCAAAACATTCTCCACTCTACTTTGGCGTTCGACCGCAGTGCATGACCTTGAATGTGCCGCGCTGATCACCAGGAGCTGGCGGCTTTCTACTACAAATCTATTCGTCTGCGACTTCAATTTATTTTTGATCTTCGTATATTAGTTGATAGTGTTGTGACTTTGTGCATGACAGAATGTGGTGTCGTGTCTTTGTGCCTATCAGAGTGTGAATCTGACCTCCAATATTCATAAACATTGTACATGTTTTTACGGCTGATGATGACCTGGACTAAGGTCGAAACTGGTCCCATTTAAATAAGAATGTAATTACTACATTTCTTTCTTTTAAGTATTGAATAGGTTGAACCTCCTTTTCAATTATTTAATTTTTAACACCATGAGAAAATGGGTTAACAGAATTTAATGAAAATCGGTATATAGAGTAGGGGAATAAGAAACTACAGTCTAAGCTATAAACAATTTTGTTCATCCTGGATGAAATTGTAGTTTAGGGGAAAGCGCCTAAAATGTAATTTTTTAATACCAATGTTATTGGTACTATCGAAAAGTACTATATTAAAAAGTTATAGAGAATACAATTTCCGATCATTTATCTTTTATTCAGTTTTACCGTACCGACTATGATAAGAGTGGTATTTCAGAGTGGGAATAAAACGAAATGTGAAGGCCTATAATATCGAAAGTGCGGTAACATTGATCAACAATAACATTACATTGACCATTCTTTATTGTGATGTTCTTTGTCTCTTATGCTGCCTCTCAACTCCGATAGATGGGATTACTGCTGCGTTACAAGTAATGAAAATCATTTCTTCCGTATTGAAAGTGTCTTAATTTATAATAATATATGACTACATTTAAAAAACGGAGGATTTCTTTTCCGAAAATTCTTACTCAATCTCTAAAGATCCTACCTTACAAACTCAACGTAGTCTAAAAACACTCCTAAAAAACTCACCTTTCTTATTTCACGAACATGAATATCAAAAACTCGTCAACATGAATCCCAAATTACCCATCGTCAGATCATTGCCAAAAATACATAAAAAGGATGCTCCCATTTGACCCATCATAAATAGCCGAAACAGTCCAACGTACAAAACTTCACAATTCCTCCAGAAATTTCTCAAGAAACATTTTACATTCCACAACAAACACCCTATAAAAAACTCAATAGAACTATGCGAAACCTTAGATAAATTTAATTTACATCCTAACAACATAGTGTGTTCTTTCGACATTACAAACATGTATTCGAACATCCCCGCTAAGGAAACTATAGAAATCATACGAAATAATCTTGCCAAACACAGTACCTTAAGTTTTATAGAAATAAAAGAATGCTTAAAATTGCTAAATTTCGTTCTTCATAATAATAATTATTTCACTTTCAACAACAAGATATACAAACAAGAAGGTCTAGCCATGGGAGATCCCATCTCGGGAATACTCGCCGAAATTTACATCGATAATCTCAAAAAGAATAAAATAACAAATAGAATTAATGGATTGTGTCTTTGGCAACGCTATGTCGATGACACATTAGCAATAATAGATAAAAATTGCAACAATAGTGAAGACATACTAACCTACTTAAATAGCCTAGACAACTGCATCAAATTCACCAAAGAGGACGAGGACAATAATTTAATCAATTTTCTCGACATTACAATTACCAGGACCCTAAACAATTTTGATTTCCAAATTTACAGAAAACCTTCGTTCACTCCCACAACCATAAAACAAAATTCTCTTCACCCACAATCACACAAACAAGCCCCATTTTATAGCTTAGTGTACAGAGCGCTAAAAATTCCGATGTCAACCGCCAACTTGAAAAAAAGAAATAAATACTATAAAAGAAATAGCTATTTTCAACAAATACAATCCCTCAATCATACATAGAATAATCAATAAAGTGAAATTGAAATTGACCACGAACCTCTCCCCAATGGAAAAAAACAAATCAAAGTAAGCAACCTTTACCTATACTAATCCCATCATACATCAAGGAAACATGATATTAAGATAGCCTTTAAGACCCAAAATTCAAATCAAAAGTTATCCTTCAACCACAACAAGATAAACTCTGACAACAGTAAATTTTCGGGTTCCAGCATTTACAGACTGAAATGCGCTTAGTGCAATAGTTCGTACATCGGTCAAACCTGAAGGAGCTGCACAACTAAAAACACAACAAACACTCAGCAATGAGCATCCATATGAAGGACACAGGACACAAGATCTCCAAATGTTAAAAAGACTAGACAAAGGCAGACTCATGACCAAGTTCGAAAATTTGTACATTTTCTTGGACCAAAAATACAATAGTAACAAAAACTTAAATGATCCAATAGACAACCGAAGCCCTCTTTATGAACAATTAATAATTTTGTTCAACAAGTTAAATCTGAAAGACAAAAGATTAGTTGACGTCCTCCACTAAGCCGTTCAATTTATCACGCCCCTGTTCTCCCTCCAACACACACAACTCCTTCCCATGCGCCAATCACAGGCCCACAGCCCCGCCTTCTCAGGCCCACTCCCCTCCACCAAGAACGAGGAGCAAGACGTTAGTGACAGCCAGTGCTTCAAAAACTTCTTAGCAATAAGCTAACAGCCCAACAACACTTAAGGTAAGCTTTTAACTTCACAGTCTCAACTCTCCAACACATTCATTCTTTCTCTTTTCCCGTCATTTCACTCAACTAATTAAGGACTTATCCTTCCTTTCAGATTTTCACATACCTAAGACAGCTCAACATTAATTACATCCGACAACGTCTTGACTGTCGCCCATTCAACCAATAAAACTGCAACCCCATACTTCAACAACATAAACACACGGAGAAACTTACAAGCACTAGTCAATTAGGAAGACTTAACGACATTTTAACCGCCCTCATTCAAGCCATTATTTTTACTGTTTTCAACATGGTTCATTTTGAATCAAATATCACTGTTGTTTACATGCACTAGGCACTCCGTCTTCATAGAGAGTGTCCAACGGAACTATTTTGTTTGAGTCTAAAATATAATTAGTCAACATAAAATCCAAGTTGAATTACGACATAATGCATAATTTTTACATGAGGTGATCATAAATCACATAAAAAATTTCACATCTTGAAGCCATTTCTGATTAGACTGCACCAGGACCGTAATATTGAGGTCCGGAGTAAAAAAAATTTAAAAAAATTTTTCTTCCATGGAAATTATTACATATTTGGAATGTTTTTTCCACATTATTATACAAATTAACATACATGTACAGTAAATTGCAATTATATGTATTCTGCATTCATTCTCAACATTTGTACATAAATTTTTAAACTGTCTTCGAACTTAGCACCAAATAAGACTTTAACTCCCATTATTGTCAATAATGTACATAGGACGGCCTTGTTTTGAGCGAAAATTCACCGTGTTCACTAGTGTAACATTTTTAAGTTAATTTTGATACTTTGTTAATGATAAGATCTTGTAAATGTTTTTTAATGTATTCATTCAGGTAATATATACTTATCATTTCCAACCAGACGTCTGGTAAAATTTTGAGGTATTTGATATGACTGATGATGCCCCACAGAAGGAGAGAAACATGTCTCAACGATTTTTAACGATGTTTAACCAATACGTTAACATCTTGTACTGTATTGAATAGGTTGAGTTAAAATAAATTTCATATATTATTATAAAAAATTAAAAAAAAATTACTGCTGCATACCGAGTATGACAGCCTGACTGAATATTGGCAGGAAATAGACGGGGAGTTAGAAAACTTTCTTCTTTAGCATGCCATTCCTCTGGTTCATACATTTTCTGATACAGATGGTACGTAACACACTGGATCATCATAGTATTTCAGCTATTCGATCCCTACTCTGACGCGCTGTTCTGAATGAGCAGTGTGCATACTTAAGGCAGAGCCTCACTTAGTGGTAGTAGTAGTAGTAGTAGTAGTAGTAGTAGTAGTAGTAGTAGTAGTAGTAGTAGTAGTAGTAGTAGTAGTAGTAGTAGTAGTAGTAGTAGTATGGCCTGGTCTAGAATAACAATTTAGGCCTTTTACAAATTATAGCACCACAATATTCACTAAATAACTCAAAATTCAACTCTGAAAAGAGCCGTTTCTTTTTCTTCACTTTTATTAAATTCTACATTCAATTTATTCCAAACTAACAGTGAAGAGGGGGTTTCTCTTCTGGCTTCGAGGAAAAATTTGCCTGCAAGTCAGATAGATTTTTCCGCCGCCAGTGTAGTGAATTGATATTTTCCGACTCATCGGGTATTCCTAGGAAACAGAATAGTAACTGGGCATAGTTTTTGCCCTGGGAGTCTCCACTATTCAACCCTCTCCCCGCCGAAGAAAGCTGAAGAGTGTTCACGGATCACGGCTGTCTGCGGTTTGTTCATTCCAGGTCTGGAACTTTGGACTGTTAGATAGGCAGCGTAGTCCTGTTCATTAAAAGTGAGAAAATGTGTGGTGTTTAATTTGAACGAGTATTTCGTAATTGAAAGCATTGCTTTTAATCGCGCCATTCCTATTGACGTCATTGTATGTTCATTTCAGTTAGGAAAACCACTAAGACAGTTTTTCAGAGGATGTAAAAAGGCTTTATAATGAAAACATCCGAACCTTATTGTGACTGATGGTATGAAATTTGGTCTACCATCACAGTGAAAATTCCCTCAGTCTTCATATGAGAAAAGATGTTCGGTGACCTCCCGTCGCGTTTCTAGGGTAACGTTAAGAGCTATGCAATTTAAGACAATCTCGCTCACAACGAGTACACTACCTAACCTAGAATTCTGTATAGAATCTAGAATTCCGTAGCGAAGCACGGGTACATCAGCCAGTCTTGGATAAAAATGTGTGGTGTTGCCGTCATATGGCAAATACGACACCGCCTAAAGGATTATTCTATGAAAGAAAATTCATGGGCAAAAAATAGCTGATTAGCGTGATTAGCTGCCACTCCCGGAGGCCCGGGTTTGATTCCTGGCCCTGCCACACAATTTCAAAAGTGGTACGAAGGCTGGAACGGGGTCCACTCAGCCTTGGGAGGTCAACTGTGTAGAGGGGGGTATCGATTCCCACCTCAGACATCCTCGAAGTGGTTTCCCATAGTTTCCTACTTCTCCTCCAAGCAAATGCCGGGATGGTAATTAACTTAAGGCCACGGCTGCTTCCTTCCCTCTTCCTTGTCTATGCCTTCCAATCTTCCCATCCCCAACACAAGGCCCCTGTTCGGCATAGAAGTTGCAGTCGCCTGGGCGAGGTACTGGTCCTCCTTCCCAGTTGTATCCCACAACCCGCAGTCTCACGCTCCAGGACACTACCCTTGAGTTGGTAGAGGTGGGATCCCTCACCGAGTCCGAAAGAAAAGCCAACCCTGGAGGGGTAAACAAAGAACGAAGGTAAATACCCGAAATAGAAACGGAAAACTAAGATGAGAGTGCTACCACCTAGCCACTCCGTAGTTTTGTCCTGGTCTACAGAGAATTTGTGAAATGACAGTGTCCCTTTGCTCTTTTTTTCCTGTTCGGAATACAAAAAAGCCACACAGCAATATGTTTCAATATTTCCTAACACAGGTAAAGGAAAGCAAATCAGCACACCACTAAAAAACGAATTAGCGCATAAATTAAAATTCTTGTTCAGGACGAAGTTGCAGCGAGAAATCACTTTGTTCTTGTTTCCATAAAATTTCTACTCGAAGTACGAAAAGGTGTACAAGAATGTCACAAATTCCAAGATTTATAAACACAATTTAAAAAATATAATCACCACACTGCACAATAAAAAAGAAACTAACTAGCGCATAACTATCAGATCTCAATATCAAGCCAACAAGCACCTCATTGCGAACACACTGTCAACATTTACGACAGCAAAACCATATAAATAAAACTGGAAATGCTGCAATTTGTGGCATACAGCTTCCTGTCAGTGCGTAGTAGGCCAGCGCTCCAGCGGCATTATGGTGAAACTTTCCAATTACAGCTTTATGCTGGGCTTCACAAGCGATTGTCAAGGCTGGTATAAGAAGCGCAGTGAGGGATCTAGTCGGCTGTGTAAATACCTAAGCAAATTGTTTCAGCCACACATAGGACGTACTGAATCATACGTCGGGACTCTCGGTATTTTGTCAACAAGCTGCCAATCATAACCCTTCAACCTAATGTGGAGTCTTTGTGCAGTAAATTGCCGATTGACTCGGTCATGTCTCTCATTGAACACCTGTTCCCTGAGGACATTACTAAGCTATTTTACCACTGCATGACTTCCAGCTTCTAGGTTTATACATAATTTCTTATCAAGTAAATATGTATTTCATTGTAAAACACCTATTGAAAAAACTCACTGGATTTTTGCAATCTAGCTAAAGATTTTAAACTTGGATCATATCACACGACACGTTTGTTTGACATAACCAACATGTATACAAACATTCCAATAGAAGAGACTATCAGAATCATTAAGAAGAATTTAATGAAGAACAAATTAATAAGCATACCAGAAATTGAAGATTTTATTAATGTTTTAGAATTTGTGTTAAATCAAAATTATTTTACGTTTAATAATAAAATTTACCGACAAAAAGGACTATCAATGGGAGCCCCAGCATCAGGGATATTGGCTAATATATACTTAGACTATTTGGAACACACAAAGATTATTAATCAAGAGGGATTGGACGATGTTTACGCTATAATAGATAACAGACTCACCGATAGTAATTTTTTAAAAATATATTGAATAATTTGGAGTTCAATATAAAATTTACTTTAGAAGGAGAAGAAAGATAACTGAATTTTCTAGACGCGGTCACGAGAGAAGAAAAAGGATATTCTTTCAAAATACACAGAAAAACCACTATCATGAACAACTCGTTACACCCTGAGGCACACCATATAACAGTAATGTTAACAGAGCATTTAGTATACCATTATCCAAATCTGAAAGGAATAAAGAACTGTTGTTTACCCGACAACAAGCCCTCTTGAATGGTTTCAACAATAACACGATGGATAAAATAATTAATAAATTTTCAGAGAAGTGACAATCTAAATAAGTAACTGAACCTTGTAAAACTAAGAAATACATCAAGTTCACATATAATAATCCAAACATACATGTAATAACACATTTATTTAAGAGAAAAAATTTCAAAATCGCATTTTCCACAAATAACAACATGAAACAGAGTATTTTCAACCAACAACCGCACCATACCTTTTTCTGAAGTCTTCACAGTCCTAGCGAACTCTTGTATCTATGAATTATTACTCTTTCCCCATCATGTGTTGTTACCACTATGTAATCTTTCCTTATTCCGGTAGATGGCATAGGTCAAAGCATTTCTTTTCTACCCCGTCTTGTTGGGTTATCTTTCTGGGTGGATAGTGTAGAGTTTTTGACTTGAGAAGATGGAAGGATTGGATTTCCAAGTCACCTTTGTGGCATAGAAAAGATATTTTAATAGATTCAAGATGTCTTTGTATGTATCTCGGTCTTTTGAGAATGCGAATTGCTTATATAATTGAGGTATTTAGTTTTCTTTAATCTTTTCTTGGTTTTATTATTGCTTCGTTTTGTGCTCACCATGGTTGGGTTAGAAAGGTTTCCCTCATTACGTGTTTTTCTAATTTATTCGTGTGTTAACTTTGATTTTCCTTTACCGATTCATTATGTTTGTTTTGAGAACTGAAGGTGACACGGATTCATGTGTGGTGTGTGAGATTGTTTGCTGTGTGCCAGCCTATACCTTTCACTCATGTCGCTTCATTAACATACCGCTTGAGCTCATGTTGTATTATTTTATCGCGTGTTCTGTATATTTTATGTCCACCAAATATAGGTGTTGTATGAATACAAGCTAACTGTGTGTTTTGGTGATGGAGACACTCTGTCTCTTTAAGATGGACCACTTTCTGGTCCATACTGTCTGAGCTCGTGAGCTGTTGTTTATTTTGTTATGTGCTGTGTGTTGACTTTTTATACGTCCCTCTATTCGGCGACCTAACCTCTTGGTCTATGTGAGAGCGTAGGTGGTTCTGACGTTTGAGTCCGTGAAACCTTTTGCGTCTAATTTACTTATTTATTGTTCGTTTCACATTGCCGTCATTGGCTTTCTTTACCTGTTTTCTTGTTTAATATGTTATATCCTTTGCGGGTTGCCTTTCCATATTTTTGTTGTTTGGCGTATTTTTAGGGGGTTTGACGAGTCCAGCTCTGCTTCACCATAAATCACTCTTCTGGTGAAACATTTTGACCAAACCACGCTCTGCCTACCAATTGAACTGACACTAGGAACACGACAAAGACCCAGTGCAGTGGATTTGGTCAAAACTAGCAAAAAACTGCCAGGAACTGGACCCGGGCCTCTTACAGACAACAAACATAGAGAGACGCAAAGAAATAAAAATGTAACAGTAATAAGGGCAAGAACATAAATTTATTATGGAGAGGAAATCAAAAAAAGGTTGCATAGGTAAAACAATGGGGCCAAAAATCAAACAGCTAATATTAATAATATGTGGCCCATAATCAAAATACACCATACTCATAGATTACAGCACCTTCACACACGCTTACCTTCATAAAAGACGTGACGAAAGGTTTAGATTAAGGACTTGGCATCTATATTAATTAATTGAAGAATATGAATTCAGGTGGGTACAAAACATTTCTTTGTAGCACATCGGGTCTAAATAGTCGTAAGTTTAAGGAGTAACAGCACCTAATCATAACATTCTCCCTTTCAATTCCCCAGATAAGACAAAACTCTCAACAATCAAAATCACGTCCCCCGAGAATACAATATCATTAAGTAAAAGAGCTTAAGACGGGAGAAGAGGGAAGAGTGCACCGAGCTCATTTATACTCATAAAATAAATGCAAAGAGAAAAGGGGAAGTTTCACGCCAAACAACAAAAATATGGAAAGGCAACCCGCAAAGGATATAACATATTAAACAAGAAAATAGGTAAAGAAAGCCAATGACGGCAATGTAAAACGAACAATAAATAAATTAGACGCAAAAGATTTCACAGACTCAAACGTCAGAACCACCCACGCTCTCACATAGACCAAGAGGTTAGGTCGCCGAATAGAGGGACGTATAAAAAGTCAACACACAGCACATAACAAAATAAACAACAGCTCACGAGCTCAGACAGTATGGACCAGAAAGTGGTCCATCTTAAAGAGACAGAGTGTCTCCAACACCAAAACACACAGTTAGCTTGTATTCATACAACACCTATATTTGGTGGACATGAAATATACAGAACACGCGATAAAATAATACAACATGAGCTCAAGCGGTATGTTAATGAAGCGACATGAGTGAAAGGTATAGGCTGGCACACAGCAAACAATCTCACACACCACACATGAATCCGTGTCACCTTCAGTTCTCAAAACAAACATAATGAATCGGTAAAGGAAAATCAAAGTTAACACATGAATAAATTAGAAAAACACGTAATGAGGAAAACCTTTCTAAAATACGCCATGATGTGACTGTATTTTATTATGTGCGATACATGTCCTTTCATTACCGACATTGTTTTCTACGTACGCACATTTGATTGAATCTTGTGCAGTGTTTGTTGTCTGTAAGAGGCCCGGGTCCAGTTCCTGGCAGTTTTTTGCTAATTTTGACCAAATCCACCGCACTGGGTCTTCGTCGTGTTCCTAGTGTCAGTTCAACCATGATACAGTAAATCTCTCTGAAAAAGATACATTTTTTAAATTGGGAATATATAAACTTACATGCTTTGAGTGCAAGAATACATTTAATATTAAAAACTTCATATTTGGTCCGTATTGAAAGGAGATTAACACATAATAAAGGAGAGTACAAATGATCCACCTTATATCAATACAAAATATGTTGCTAATACAAGATCACAACATTGAGGTCACTCATAGACTCACAAATGTCCAATGGAACATTTTCCAAGACCAAGTTTATAATAGACTTTTTAATGTGTTATCTCGGAAGCAGACGACTTTAGAGAATAAGTTTGAAGCACTCTTGAGCAAATCTAAATCACTTAACAATTCCTCAAAAAAGAATAACGATTCTAGTACTCCCGAAGGTATTTCACATTTTTACCCTCCGCTTATTAATTTATCAAACACAGTAATAAATGAGGCAGAAAGCACAAAACTTTCCAAAGGTCTGAAGCATAATCAGACGAATGTTAACACACCTAGTATCACTTCAAAACTAGTTATTGAGACAGAAGTCGCGATTAATAAAATGTCGAAGGATTCACAAAATGAACTAAGACTGGATGTTAAGAGACACCTAAATAACATATTCAGCTCTCCTGGTTTCTATAAAACTAATACAGATTTACATGTAACTAATCTCATTATTAGACCCGTATTGAACTATACTATGATATACTAACAATTTGTTGGTTATTTTGATCCACCTTTTCAATACAAATTACAATTTGTGTTGCTAAGTTGTAATGTTACAACACTAATTTACCGGGACATGTTTCGCTTTTATTCATAAGCATCATCAGCATATACTATTGCCTCAAGGTTTGTCATTTTTGGGTTGTTGTTACAAATTTCATTACATTGAATGTAAATCTGATTTCAGTTATTCTTGTTATTATTCTTGTTATCACTGAAATCAGATTTACATTCAATGTAATGAAATTTGTAACAACTACCCAAAAATGACAAACCTTGAGACAATAGTATAGGCTGATGATGCTTATGAATAAAAGCGAAACATGTCCCGGTAAATTAGTGTTGTAACATTACAACTTAGCAACACAAACTGTAATTTGTATTGAAAAGGTGGATCAAAATAACCAACAAATTGTTAGTATATCATAATACAGATTTTCCAGAAAAACGAACATCCTGGAACTAAAGAGAAAAATCAAGGACAATCAACTTATTATTACTAAGGCAGATAAAGGGAACGCTACCGTCATTATGGAAAGAACAGATTATATTGAAAAGACAAAAAACTTTAACGACAGCTCTTTTTTGGTAGTCAACAAGGACCCAACTCCACTAACTCAGTGGAAAATCAAACAAACACTTAAAAACGCATCTTTTCTTTTAACCGAAAAGGACAAGTCGAGACACATTAATATGAACCCTAGCTTACCAACTGCGAAAGCACTACCGAAGATCCGCAAGGCAGGTGTCCCCATACGTCCTATAATAAATTATAGGCCAAGCCCTTTGTACAAACTTGCTCAGTTTATTCAACTATTCCTCAAAAAACATTTCACTTTTGCTTCTAATAAATCCATTAAGAATACCTCTGAACTAAGTAAGAAACTAGACGGATTTGACCTACAACCATACCATACTTTGCACTCTTTCGATATTATTAACATGTATCCGAGCATAAAAACTAGCAAGCTTTTTTCTATTATTGAAAATAATCTAAATTCCAGTAGTCATTTGAGCAAACTTGAAATCTCTGATTTTATGTCTGTTATGAAACTATTAATAGATAATAATTATTCTACATTTGACAACGTAGTTTATAAACAAAATGGCTTGGCTATGGAGTCACCAGCCTCTGGCATCTTGGCAGAAATATATTTAAGATTTCCTAGAGCATAATGCTATTGACAATAATGAAAAGATTAACAATATCAAGTTCTGGACCAGATTCGTAGACGATACTTTTGTTATCATTGACGAACGTTCTACTGATGCACCAAACACCCTTATAAACCTCAACAACATAGATCCTCATATCAAATTCACAATAGAATCTGAAAGTACTGGTTCCATAAACTTTTTAGATTTAATGATCACTAGGCTCCCTTCTTCATTTAAATACAAAATTTACAGGAAACCCACCCATACAGCATCAACAATAAAACAAGATTCAATACATCCCTACTCTCACAAGTGTGCTACTTATAATAGCCTAGTTGATCAAGCGTTCAAAGTCCCAATGTCGAAAGGAGACTTGAATAAAGAACTCAACATCATACATGCAATAGCTAGGTTTAACGGTTATAATAAGAATTTTATTGAGCGTATTATTAACAAATTCAGGCACCCCTCAAACTCTAATTTAATAAAAGACAAACCCAAACCTAAATTACTTTCGACTTTCACCTTTAACCACAACATTTACGGTGTTAACAACATATTCAAGAAACATAACGTCAATATTGCCTTCCGCACCAACAATAGCAATATGCATGTTCTTCACAATTCCAACTTAATTAACAAATCTAACCCTTTCACGAAGTCAGGTGTTTACAGGTTTAAGTGCAATAACTGCCGCAGCTCTTATATTGGACAAACACGTAGGAACTTTAAGATTAGATATGCAGAACATCTTAATGCGATCAAATACAACAGGTTTTCTGCAGTACGTCAGCACATTCATGATTATAAACATAAATTTAATGGAATAGAGCACGACTTAACAATATTAGATACGTTGAGCAAAGGCCCCTTGCTAGACATCATGGAGATCTGCTATATACATTTGGATTAATATTTCAATCCAAATTTGAATCTCAATGACATGTTGTGTACTTATTTTCAAATGGACTTTACTTAAAAAACACGCCTCATAATAAAGATCGAAATCTTAATGACAACACGGAAGTCAGAAGTCCCCTATACACTTTAACGCCTAAGTTACTAAAAACGGTCAACCCAAACTATAATAGAGTCCCACGAGTATTTAAATCCTTTGAATTAAAAACTCCCTTATCTCATCAAAAACTAAGCCTACATTGCTCCTCCAAAGAACCCCCCTTTCCACATTAACTTCGGCATGCAATGCTCTGCCTACCTCCGCTACCCCTCAGCATTCCCCACTACCTCTACCGCATCGATACAATACTAAGACCGGGCGAGTTGGCCGTGAGCGTAGAGGCGCGCGGCTGTGAGCTTGCATCCGGGAGATAGTAGGTTCGAATCCCACTATCGGCAGCCCTGAAGATGGTTTTCCGTGGTTTCCCATTTTCACACCAGGCAAATGCTGGGGCTGTACCTTAATTAAGGCCACGGCCGCTTCCTTCCAACTCCTAGGCCTTGCCTATCCCATCGTCGCCATAAGACCTATCTGTGTCGGTGCGACGTAAAGCCCTTAGAAAGAAAGAAAAAAAAAAAAAAAGAAAAAAAAAAAAAAAAAGCAATACTAAGAGTAGGAACTCGAAACAGACTAACGTTGCTGATACATTAAGATGGACATGGTTTACGGTGAATGAGTAAGTACCCATTTTATATAGCAAATAACTCTTAGGGTTTCACACATGATCTAATCACACACCGTCAAGCTCGTTTTTTCTTTCATTATGTTTCCAGGTTCCTTTCGTTGGATGTCTACAACTTCAAGAGGGTCCACATTTTCATAAGACAGTCAAATAAACCCGTCAAATACTATGATAAATTAGTCTCAGCAGCGACTTTAACCGACATATCATTGTCTTCCTGCATTAGTCATCATATGATGATTTTTATGTACTCAACATGATGAGATAATTTTAACCCGTTTGCCTTCTTTATGGCCAAGTATTTTTAGCTCCAGTGTTTTTCATAAATAACAGAATTCAGCCTCAGCTTTTGCGTTTTCTTCTCTACTGAAGTCTTGGGTTCAAGCGATGCGTATGACACAAACTTCTTTTCTTTTTGGACGAACATTTTAAATTGTTTAAAGTAAGTTCAGCACGTGTTGTTTATGTTACGTCTCAATATCTTTACCGTGTATAATAACTCTTCCTCAGTGAAGAAATCAACATTTCAATTTTTATAAGTGATGATGTCAAAACAAAGCTTGTTTTAAGATTATATAAGGCTGATGATGCCGAACAAAAGAAGGGCAAAACATGTCCCTGTTCATTTAACCACATGACCGTGTATTGAATAGGTGGGGTAATGAAATACTTAGCGAGATAACATAGGAGATGACGGTGATTCCTCTTATCCCTTTCGTAAATATTGGTATTATAACCTCAGGCACTTTTTCTCTATCCATACACACTTGAGAATTGTGGAATCTCGCTGGTCTGCAGCTTTTAACGGCACCTCTTATTGTTCTGCCAGCGCCTCCTAGAGAACAAGGCCTGGCAATACGATTCGTGACGTCACGCGACTGGGCCCAGCGCGAGTGGATAGTAGATGAAGCTAATTCCTTACGATAATTGAAAAATACGCTGGTTAAACTACATTCTAACAATATTCTTTATCGTAGGCGCGCATATCGGAAGCAAAATTAGTAATATACCGTAATAATTAGGAAGAACAATTAAAAATGCAAGAAAGAATTAAGTTTTTTTAAGAGTCTTAATACTGAACAACTTTAATAATATGCCTATATGACACTTTCTTTCATATATTTAAGAGTCAAAGTATTAATAATAATAATAATAATAATAATAATAATAATAATAATAGTAACAATAGTAATAATAATGGCGTATATGGCCTCCGGAGAGGCCTGGTGCAGGTCTTTCTCTAGTAGACGGCCTATTAAGCGACCTGCATGTCTGTGAAGATGAGGGTCCTAACTAGGATGATTTCTAATGTTGAATACGCCGCACACACCCAGTTCCCGAGCCACTAAAAGTAACCAATTAAGGTTAAAATACCCGACCCGGCCGGGAATCGAACCCGGGACCCTCTGAACCGAAGGCCAGTACGCTGACCATTCAGCCAACGAGTCAGACAGAGTAAAAAATGATCAGTTTCTTTTACAAAACTCGCCATAAGACCTCTCTGTATCGGTGCGACGTAAAGCCACTAGCAAAAAAAGAACTTTTACAAAACTGAACTTGCTGATAAAAGATCAAAAACAACACGTGAGAACAGCAAAAGCTATTAAAGAAAAATAATAACATATAAACTACCTTACTTTCAGTATATTAGTAGCAGTCCAGGTACATACAAGCTGTAATGCTCAGTGTTGTCGGTCATGAAAACAGGTAAACATTTTTTTTACAATAGAAGCCTAACATAAATTAAGGGGGTGAAGAGCTCACAAAATTTCTCTGTTATGCAAAGAGAATGATTACAGTACATGCCAACAATAGTTTGTTCATCAAGTCATCAAAATTATATTCGCATTCCCTAGTGTATATAAATGTACTCTTATGATTTTGGACCCTGATTCAAATAACCAGAACAGGGGAAAAATTTAAGTTAAACTGGAAATAAAACAACTTATTAAAATGTATGAACTTAAATTTGAAAAGTAGCATGCCAATTCTGATAACATTTGAACTCACCTTCACCCAGACATTTTCTGAAATTGTTCTCAATTTAACTTCACCAGGTTGCTTAAAATTGAAATGGACATGAGGTGAACATGATATAAGAAAATATAAAAGGAAATCTCTTTGAACATTACTTGTTAAAATCCTAAGAAACCATATTAAGAACTTGCATCCCTGCCATTAAATTCATAAAAATGTAGCAGAACACACACTGAACTAGTCATTTCATGCTTTATGAACCAGCTGCATTGTATAGATATGACACACATGAGATCAATTAAGTAATCAGTCCCCAATTTTTCACAGATGCATGATACATTCATTACATGCAATAACAGACGCTGGAAGGAGTACTTTCTCCAAGAGAAAATTCATAACCAAAGTGTGAATAGGCTATAATGCTGGAAGAGGAAATTCATAATTGAATTCACAATTACTCAAACAGGAATGATTACTACTGAAGGAGCTTACAGTGATTAACCCTGAATTCAGAGTTTACACATTCCCTTTCAGTGGAATTCATAGAGGTTCATCAAATGAGTAATTAATAATAGTAATGTACTCAAAAAATGTGAAAGCCTCAGCTTACCACAGACAAAAGAAAAGGAGGGTTAATAATTTTGTAGGATATGTGTCACCAAGATAATGAATCATATTTGTTAAATGGCAAAATACCTGTTTAACATAAAAGGTGCCCTCTCAAATGTAACATCACTCCCTGAAAATTTGACACGTGGCAATAAACATGATAAAATAAAAGTGCTCTTGTGATATTACTGTGTTCTCTTCTAAAGAAACTACTATGGAAAACACAGCTACTAAATTTGGCAATGTGTCAAGAAGTACATACTGTAGATACAGAGATCTTGTTGCCCAAATAATTAAAGAATAGCTCAATAAACTTCTAAATATTGTCACATTATCAACATAATAAATAATATGGCATGTACAAAATTAAAATATAACCCCCTCAGCTTACATTCACCTAGATAAAAATGCTCTCGTCTATTAATTCATGGCACCACTTACTTCACAGGACCATGTCATGTCTTAGATATACAGTATCTGGTTGATTTTAATATAAAATGAATAGTTTAGGGAATCTGCTACCTGGGTGACTGCCCTAAATGCAGATCAGTAGTGACTGATTTGATACATACTCAAGTATCAGTCAGTCACTACTGATCTGCATTTAGGGCAGTCACCCAGGTGGCAGATTCCCTATCAGTTGTTTTCCTAGCCCTTTCTTAAATAATTGCAAAGAAATTGGAAATTTATTATTCCACAAGCATACTACAAGTTCAATAATACCACACCCATACCAGGTAGGAATTTCTGGAACCAACAAACCCACCCCAGCATAAGCATTTCTTGTATTGGATGACAATTGTTGCAGAACAAGTAGCACAATTACCACAGTTTTGAGTGATGGAGCACTTGTGTTGCCACAGGTACTCAAACACTTCTTACCAATTCAAACAAAAATATTGCTATTCTTAAATCAACAAAGGCAACCAACCATTGCATTGAGAGATTTAGTAGACAGTATTACTTGTTTATCATAAGTAGTAAAAGTATCCTATGAAGTATATGAGATGAAGTTATAATCAATTTTGTGTTGTAATATGCATTTAATAATACTTCATATCAACACAAGAAGTGAAAAATCTTGTAGGACCTAAATTGCCTACCATGAGACACAAAGCTAGCAAATAACAACACACCAATATAAATGCAAGTGTTTCTAGTTTAGAAAATACTGTATTCACTACTATCAGTGTGGGATAGATGTGGGACAGGCTCATTCTTGATTAAAACGAAGTAAACACACTGTTCCTTTTCAATGCAGTTCCAGTCTTCTTTTAGAGATAGGCTATTGAACTTTTTTTTTTAATTGCTGGAAGTTCTTGAAAGAAACAGTACTGACATGAGCTTTATAGGTCTCTAAACTTTGAACAAGAGCCTTGGCCAAACTTTCATTGTCTACTCGACAACGCCTATCATCTGGAGCTTCTTGGTGGGCAAATGTGGTATCAGACAAGTACTCTGGGCAGTTTGGAAACTGAGAAGGAACAGCTCCTAAAATGTTGTTGTTTTTTTTTTTTTTTGCTAGGTGCTTTACGTCGCACCTACACAGATAGGTCTTATGGCGACGATGGGATAGGAAAGGCCTAGGAGTTGGAAGGAAGCGGCCATGGCCTTAAGTAAGGTACAGCCCCAGCATTTGCCTGGTGTGAAAATGGGAAACCATGGAAAACCATCTTCAGGGCTGCCGATAGTGGGATTCGAACCTACTATCTCCCGGATGCAAGCTCACAGCCGCGCGCCTCTACGCGCACGGCCAACTCGCCCGGTCTAAAATGTTTAGACCGAATTAGAATGTATTCACCTAGATAAAAATGGTCTCGTCTATTAATTCATGGCACCACTTACTTCACAGGACCATGCCATGTCTTAGATATATCTGGTTGATTTTAATATAAAATGAATAGCACACAAGGAGACATAGAAAATCATTGAGTGAATGTAATTTACAATAATTATACAGAACCTAACATAATTGAAATAAACACAATAACATTGCTGTCTAGCCTGAACTAAAAATATTAACTCACACTAAAGTATATTCCCTCATGCAATATAATAAATATAACTGCCTCACTTGCAGTTAAGGGTTCAGCTAAGACGGAATACTTGAAAGCCAATACCTTATATACCTTCATAATTTAGGCCCGATAAGTTTTCCCAGAATATCACTATACCCACAACAGTAGTCCTATAAAGTAAGGTGAATACTCAGCATATCCCAAACTAAATGTAATAACTGGTAAATTCAATACAGCAAATGCTTAAATCAGTAAGATATAAATCACCCCAAAAAAATCTACTATTTCATTTATAAATAGCAAAGATATAAGAGACCTATCCACCAACCTTTCACAAGCCTTGGATGAGATAAAGGTGCAGTCAATAATTTCCCATTTCTCTCATCATACATGCTGGTCGTCCATTCAAGCTCATGAGTTTTGAAATGGAGCTCGCACACCTACAACACAGGGCTCCATTTCACAGACCATCCCACAGCTTAAGTCATTGAATGATTGAAATCAGATACGATATACTAATATACTAATAACTTTTGGAAGGAACAAAATCATCACGGCGAACAGCTCTTAACCTCTTAGCTCTCTTCGAGTCGTCAGTTGAAAATGAGAAAACATTCTCTTTAGGGCCGGTGCGATAATTGCCCTTACAATTTGGAACACTGCATTTCTGAGGCATCGTTATTCATAATTTGAAAAATCGCAATTCACAACAACACACCATTAAAAATAAGCTCAGTTCTAACCTCACGTGGTGGCCATACCGGCATTTTAAACACAATTTATTAATATTAACAATTTATAAGTACTAACACCCTTCACCGAACTTACACTAATAGGAATATTAAGCGAGTGTTAACACACAAGATTCGATTAAGATGAATATAATCGATGAAAAACACACATAACAAGGAAACACGTTCAAATACACCAAGTGGCAACAAGCTAACTGAGTTACGGGCGTGGGCCCAGTTGGACATACGTCATCAGCTACTCTCAGTCGTATTGCCAGGCCTTGTTCTCTAGGAGGTGCTGGTTCTGCCACCTGGATATCTTCTCCACATGTCTGGTTTTCAATTCAGCAGTTCACTGAAATATTCTTTCCATCTCTTCCAGTTTTATCATATTCTTCACAAATCCTGGGTTCACCATTCCATTCCTACAATTTCTTGTAATTCCAAATATTGTAATGACGTCTTCCGACAGTTAAAATCTTCCTTTACTTCCTTGGTGAATATCTCCCAACGTTGCTTCTTTTGTTCAGCTAATATATATATTTTTTCTTTTGGCAAACTCTGCCTCTACTCTCTTCAGTCTTTTGTGTTTTCCAAGTTTTCTTCTTTTTTTTACTTTATCTTTTGCTCTTTGATTCCACCATGTTGTCTCTTACCTTTCCCCATGTTCTGCAGACCTTACAAATCCACTCTTCAAATTATTCCGTTCCGTTCCTTTTTTTTTTTTGTGCTACTTGCTTTACTTCGCACCGACACAGATAGGTCTTCTGGCGACGATGGGACAGGGAAGGGCTACGAGTGGGAAGGAAGCGGCCGTGGCCTTAATTAGAGTACAGCCCCAGCATTTGCCTGGTGTGAAAATGGGAAACCACGGAAAACCATCTTCAGGGCTGCCGATAGTGGGGTTCGAACCTACTATCTCCCAAATACTGGATACCGGTCGCACTTAAGCGACTGCAGCTATCGAGCTCGGTATATTCCGTTCCTGTTCAACATCGGTTTTTGTAGTTCTTTCCATTCAATCTCCAGACCCTAATCCTTCTTTACTTTTTTTTCCTTTCACCTTGCCTACTTCCGTATCACTGTGCTATGGTCACCCCCAAAGGCCAGCTGTAACATCCATAAGATCTTTCCACTAATATGTAATCTATCAACATTTTAGTTCTTCCGTCTCCCCATCCGTACCTGGTAGTGTGGCTGGGTCCTCCATATGGCCCCAAACTCTCATCTCTTTCCACTCATGCATTCAGATCTCATCTTGTATGCATTTCTCCACTTCCTCAAGGAAATGTTCTTTATTTCCAGTCTGTGGAGCACATGCTCGGAACAAATCTTCTCTTGTCTCAAACTGTAACACTGTCCTCCTCATATTCCCGGCCATCCTTTGTAATGATCGTTCCAAGTCTATTTACTGCATCTTGTCCTCCACTGTAAAGCAGCCGGTATCCTTCCTCTAGTTTTCTTTCCCCTCTTCCTTTTCACTTAGACCCAGGATAGCTATGTCTTTTTCTTTCATTGGTCTTGTCTGTCAAAGGTAGTATGCTGGACTCCCGATTTGGATATATTGTGATAGTGGTCGCCCACTTTTGACAGCTCCCCCAGTACCTGAAGGACTTCGCGTCGCCTGCAGGGGATGCCCTAGCACGTTCCGAAGACGCACCATATTTGCACTCATTTTTAGGCCATTACGATGGGTTCGCTACTCCTGAAGGCATTTTAGATCTGCGACCAGCAGATGATGAGGCTGCTCCTAACATGGAGTACACATGCCCCTAACCTGGCGACAGGCGCTGCTTGATGCATTCTGGTGTTATTTTCTACACTGAGGGGACCATCACCCTCATCCGCCCGAAGCCATTGGTCCTCTTAGGGTGTCGAGTTATTACTTGCCACCGGACACTCTGTGCAGAGTCACAGGCTGTACGGTCTACTCTATTACAGTAGCGTACTGGACCAGGCAGACAAACTCAACATATGCTGTAATTTTATGCCAAATAATAACTGCAAATGAGTTGAACCAATTTTGTACATACAGTGAAACCTCGTTAGTGCATTTTCCGATTAGCACGTCGTAAATTCAAAGTCCCAATTCTGATTGTAATAAATCAATATAAAAACACCTCACTTATTGTGACACGAATTTTCACTATTATCGCTTGGTACGATCACATTTTACCCAGACCTGAAAATGTTACTGTATCTGTCATCTTCTGGAAGAAATGTGATTTCCAACGCAGGTAAGAGCTGTCGCCACAGGTGCGTGATTACGGGAAAACTTCACAGGATAAGTTGCCTTTTGGGGAGCAAGTTCAGTTTTGCTTGCGGGTTAGCAGAGAGAGCCTCGTGTTGAGTGGTACGGTACCCTATATATGGATTGTGAAAGTGACTAGCGTGGTTATAGATACGTGAAATTCCTTAATAACTTGATGAAGACAAAATTAAAATCTGTCAAAAAGTGGACTAGAATAAGTGTGCAGATATCGCACCTTCGACTCCAGGTGGTCGAAGTTTTGTTCGATTCAAAACGGCAGTCGCCGAGTGTAACCTGCAATTGATTGTCTAAGACTGTGACCAGAAGATAATGTTTAATAATTCACCGCTGCAAAATAACAGGCTCCTACTAACATTTGTGTGATCTGCAATGATACTTCAATATTTTTGCTGGCCCTTGTGCACGTGTTTCCATATTGGTCTGGTGTTTTTCACACCTTTCAATGTAATAGTACTTGTTATTTTATAATCCCCAGCAAAAAAGGTTTTCATATTTATTCTCTCGTCTTTCACACCTTTCAATACCTTCCTCTCATCTTTAGAAATGGTAAATAGTTTTCACTGTACGGCGTAAAATGCTCGGAGAAAATCGTATCTAGTGCTTCCATATCCCTATTGGATAGTTTTTATTCGTACATTCATTACTATGTTTTCTCTTTTTCCCTGTTCATTCAAGTATATTTGTATATCTTTTAAATGTAAACTGTAAATAAAATTGTTGAATATCTCAATTCCTTCAGGCATTTACGCACCTGAATTTTTAGTCAAAAAGTGCATTAATTATAAGAGAAAGTATGGTATATGTACTGTACCCCTGGCAGCAGGTATGGACCCACTTCGGAGGCAGCCCTACCCAGGGAGTGAGTTCCAGACCACAGTGACCCGGTGTGTAACATCTGGTATGGGTCCCAGCTCAGGGTAACAAGTGAAGACCTCAATGTCATCTACGGCGGAGAAGGTGGACTTCAGTACGGTGGAGATGGCGGAAGGGACAAACCTGTACTCCAGACGGGCGGCTACGAAAGGCGTGCCTCCATGTTAGAGGCGCCCTAATTTTGAACCTGACAGTAGGTATAAAATGCCTTTGGATGTGGCGAGCCCATCGTGACAATAGCCTATATGGACAAAGCAGATATGGTTCCTCGGAAAAGGTTAGGGCGTCCCCTGCTAAAAGCGACGCGCAGCTCTTCAGGTGCTGGGGGAACTGTGAGAAGCGGGAAACCTTCACCAAACTACATCAAGATTGCGACAGTAAATGTCCTGACACTGATGGGAAAGTCAGAAGAACTGGTTGACATCATGAAAGAAAAAGATACAGCCATACTTGGACTGTGTGAGACCAAGAAGAGGGGTACGGGAGAGATTCCTCTAAAACAAGGATACAGACTGTATTACAGCGGAGGACCTGAACCAAAAAATGGAGTGGCCATCATGCATAGAAAAGAAATCCAAGAATATGTGGAATATACAAAATGCGTCAGCGATAGGATGATGGTGATGAGACTCCGCTTCGAAAATGGTGTGAAAGATCTATTTCAGTTGTATGCCCCACAAACGGGTTGCATAGATGAATATCTGGAGGACTTTTTAGAGGAAGTGGAGACACAGACAGAAGATAAGGAAGTGATATTGATGGGAGATCTAAATGCACAAGTTGGAATGGAAAGACAAGGAAAGGAAGATGTTGTACGACCCTTTGGATATGGATATGGAAATGGAAATCCGGAAGACAAGTACTGGGTGGATTTTTGCATGAGGAACCAAATGATTGTTGGAAACACCTGGTTTAGGAAAAAGAACAGTCAGAAGATTACAAGGTATGGTAGGGGAGACAGACGAACAAAGACCATGATTTATTATATAATGAAACAGAAAGAACACCGTAAGAACATTTTAGATGATACAGCCATGCCTGAAGAAGCCTTTGGTAGAGATCATAGAGTTTCGATAGGAAAATTGAATGTGGGAAAGATTGAAAAACCCCCATTAAGAAGAGAGAAAATAATTAAAGAATGGAAGTTGAAGGAGAAAAGCATACAAGAAGAATTTGAAAGGAAAATAATACCCTTGGTACCCAGGATGGAGATGGGGAATGTTGAAGATGAATGGAAAAGATTTAAGGAAGCACTGGTTGGATGTGCAGAAAGGGTATGTGGTAGAACGTCAGGAAATGTGAAAGACAAAGAGACACACTGGTGGATTGATAGGGTAAAGATTAAAGTGAAGGAAAAGAAAATGGCATGGAAAGCATAGAAATCATCTAAGACTGAAGAAAGTAGAAGAAAATATGTGGAGGCAAAGAATTTGACCAAGAAAGTAGTGGAGGGAGAAAAGAGGAAAAGCTGGGCCTTATTCACACAGAAATTGAGAGATGATATGCAGGGCAGCAAGAAATTATTGTATGGTATCTTAAGAAACAAAAAGAGAGTCAGGTAAAGACCAGATTTGTGAAGGATGAAGGCAGCATAACATCAACAAAGCCAGAAGAAATAAGAAATAGATGGAGAGAGTTTCAAAACTTGCTGAATATGAGAACTGATGATAGTCATTCAATGGATGACCAGGAAAGGCAATTAGTTGATGAAGAAATGGATAAAGAAATTATAATGAATGAAATTGAAATGGCAGTAGGAAAGATGAAGATCGGAAAAACTACTGGAATAGATGAAATTTCAGTGGAGATGGTAAAGGAACCTGGAGCTTTAGGCCTACAGTGGACATATCAAGTTCTCAGGAGTGTCTGGGAGAATAAGGAGGTAACTGATGATTGATAAAAGGAATAATCATCTCAATTTTCAAGAAAGGTGATAAGAAAGTTTTGGAGAACTACAAGGGAATTACTATAATATCGCATGTTACTAAGATAATGGAGAGAATACTGGAAAGTAGGATGAGGTTGAGGGTTGAGAAGCAGATACAGGAAAATCAGTTTGGTTTCAGAAGGGGAAGGTCAACAATAGAGCCCATTTTCATTATGAGAGAGCTAATGGAAAAGCAATGAGAGTACGGGAATGATATGGTGATGATATTCATTGACAATGAAAAGGCATATGACAGTGTCCCCAAGACTAAAGTTTGGGACAATCTGGTGCAAAAAAGAATTGGACAGGGATTAATAAAAATGAACATGGTAATGTACAAGGAATGTTGTAGTTGCGTGCAAACACAAGTTGGCAGGACATGTTGGTTCAAAATCACTAGTGGGCTGAGACAGGGAAGTGTTCTATAGCCAATCCTGTTTACAATAGTAATGGATGACATCGTGAGAACAGCAAAAGCAACATATGGAGGAAGAGAAATGCACATGTTGTTATTTGCAGATGATATTGTGATTTGGGGAGAAGAGGACACGAAGGTTCAAGAACAGATCGATGTGGTGGATGGGAAGGTCGAAGAATGTGGGTTGAAAATAAGTGTAGAAAAGAGTAAAACTGTTGTTATGACAAGGGAGAAGAAAGAAGGGAAAGGTCAGATTAGACTTGCAGACAAGCCCCTGGAAGTAGTGGAGACATTCAAATACTTGGAGAGTGAATTAATGGTGAATGCTCGCCTGGATGCTGAGATTAGTAAGAGGATTCAAGCTGGAAGATCTTTCTATCATAGTGTAAGAAACATGTTATGGGACAAAGATGTGCCAATGGAAGCAAAGGAAACTATGTACAAGATGTATTACGTACCCATAACAACTTGCGGAGCAGAAACTTGGACAATGACAAGAAAGATGAGAGTCGAATACAGGCAGCCGAAATGAAGTTCTTGAGGAGTATGACACAGAAGAGTAGAAGACACAAAATAAAGAATGAGAAAATCTGGGAAGAAATTGGAGTGGAAAAAATTAATGATAGAATAGAAAAGAGCCGACTAAGATGGTTTGGGCACATAAAGCGAATGAGTGATGAAAGAATACCAAAAAAGGTGATGGAAATGCAAATGCAAGGAAGGAGAGACCACGGACGATCACGACTAAGATGGAAGGACACAATCCATAGAAAGAAACCTGGACTGGGACAGAGTGTTGGAGGAGGAGTGGTGGGAGGACTGAAGAAAGTGGCCTCTACCCGGCTACAGCTGGATAAAGGGAAATGATGACGACTATCTGCCACCTGTTGAATGTAATGAATGACAATGACTGTAGGTGTATGTCCACTTCACTGACCCACATCTGTACAGCAGCACTTACTTGGGGAACGGAGAGCTGAAGTACGCCAGATAAGACGAGGTGGCGAGCGCTGAAGGAATCCCGGCCACGTGCACCTTGCCAACGAGACTCAGGCCCGAGTACAGCACCACGCCACCAGAATATTCCAGGACTGCTATCATGTGGAGTTCCTGCCAACAAACCAGTACCATGTCATCGTACATGTGTGACTGTGTCATGAACTTTAGGTAAGATGTGTATTGTTTAATGTAACACCTTGTGTAAAAAATTGGGTTAAATGAAGGAGTTACATTATATTCAAGATCATGCTTTCACGTCTCTGCACAATATTTAAAAATGAAATTTACCGTGGTCTTTATAGCTATTGTTGAAAGTGAAGGAGGATTTCCTGTTGTGCATGTTTATCAAGAACTCAAGGGAGACTTCATTAGTTAGTCGGAACATAAAAAATGATGAACTCTTCTCAGAAGAACTCTTAAGGTTTCACATTACTTTTTCCTGCCTGCTGGCTCTTCAGAAATGTATGCGCGTGTGTTTTGTATTCATGAATCATTCAAGACGAATATTTTCGCACTAGAAGATGTGTGGTTAAGGTTATTTTTAATAAGTATAACTTTCCCTGTTTTCATCTCCTTGTAAGATGTATATTGTTTAATTTCCTGTTGTGTATGTTTATCAGGAACTCAAGGGAGACTTCATTAGTTATTCAGATCATAGAAAGAATGATGATCTCTTCTCAGAAGAACTCTTAAGGTTTCACCTTACTTTTTCCTGCCTGCTGGCTCTTTAGAAGTGTGTGCGCGCGCGTTTTGTATTCAGGAATCATTCAAGGCAAATATTTTCTCACTGCAAGTTATGTGGTTAAGCTTATTTTTAATATGTATAACTTGCCTTCTCAACGATGCATGTGTTTCTACATTCGTCCCTGTTTTTATCTCCTCGTAAGATGTGTATTGTTTAATGCAACACCTTGTATTAAAAAACTGGGTTATATGAAGGAGTTATATCATGTTCAAAATCATGCTTTCACGTCTCTGCACAATATTTAAAATAAAAATTTTACCGTTGGTCTTTAGAGCTATTGTTGAGAGTGAAGGAGAATTTCCTGTTGTGTATGTTTATCAGGAACTCAAGGGAGACTTCATTAGTTAGTCGGAACATAGAAAAAATGAGGAACTCTTCTCAGAAGAACTCTTAAGGTTTCACTTTACTTTGTCCTGCCTGCTGGCTCTCCAGAAATGTGTGCGCGTGTGTTTTTTATATTCAGGAATCATTCAAGAAGAACACTTTCGCACTGCAAGATATGTGGTTAAGGTTATTTTTAATATGTATAACTTTTGTTTTCTCAACGATTCATTTGTTTCTATATTCGTCCCTGTTTTTATCTCCTGATAAGATGTGTATTGTTTAATGTAACGCGTTGTGTAATATAAATGCCTACATCTTGCCTATTTCCCACATTTTGGCTGATGATGACGCAAACACAGCGTCGAAACTAGTTCCAAGTGCAAATACATGTTATAAATAAATATAACATTTTTGTATTGAAAAGGTGGACCGTTTTAAGTTTTTCCTAACATCCTTTCTCAGTTCAATACGGACAAAATGAAATTCCTATGTTTAAACATGTCAATTGTAAACGTGGATTTCTCAACTAATCGATACTTGAAGTATTGTGTATGTTGGATGAAATCTTCTTGTCGCTGCCTGCTCACCTCAAATTGTGAGAACAACTGGCAATGAGTTGTTCAGAACATTCTCCTATTTTACCCAGCCCGTCGCTTGCTAGTGTTTTATCAAATGAAGGTTCTTCAGCAGCTGAACTGCTAAATGTATCAGATACATCAAAATAAATCAAGTATTTATAATAGTGATTGTTGGAACTATCAATCAAGATAATAAATTACGGATCTTACAGGATGTGGAACAGGAAGGCTGCCCAGCATTTGCCAGATGTGAAAATAAAACCACCACTGAAAACCAATTTCATCGCTGCCAAATGTAAGCTGAAAGCTTGCAGCCAATTCTGCTCCATTATCTTTAATGTGGGCCTCCACACTGCCAAGGCATTGTGTCTAAAAGATATTCATTTCAGCTGTGGGCCAATACATTTCAATTTCTCTGCAGTGTCGAAGAACATATTTGGCTCAGCCGACGCAGGCGTTTCTATTTGACGCCCATGGGTGACATGCACATCCGGGTGTGAGATGATGATGTAGGTAGAACACCACGTAGCCAACTCCTCTCGAATAACAACAAGCGATCTGCTCATCCAACAAACATCAGCAGAGAACCCAATCACCACCGGTCTGCCTAACCACAGACACGCTGCTCTACCATGTTCTTCAGACACGGGAAGTCTGCATCAGCAAATGGTAAGACTGCTGAATTTGAAGAAATGTTCGAATGTGAGGGTGAGTACATGAAGAGAAGCTAGTGGCAACAATAATGTCGTATACCGTTATGTGCATATAATCCCCAAACCCTAATCTTCTTTTTCTTGTACCTGTAACAGACTCTTTGCCTGTGAAAAGGCCACAATGTATAACGGGACTTAACCCTAGTACTGCTGCAGGATTTTACGTCAAATGCTGAGGGTAAAGTTATTGGATTACAGACATTTCTTAAAAAAAATTGTAGCCACAAATAAATCATAATATGTATATGGGAATAGCACTAAACATTGATGCAAGAAATAAAAAGACTAAATTAATAATAATGGGTAATAAATATATAAACAAGTTTAAACAATTACAAAAATGTTTAACAATCCTTGGCTGACGTGAATGAAAATATTATTTATGTAATTTGTGCATTATAAGCTTATGATGGAGATCCATTTGTTTTACCTCAATACCAGCATGGTGGACTAAGTCCTTCACACCCTCCTCTTTTCGGTCCTTGTAATACACCAACATCACACCAAAGCAGCCATAGTTGGACCTTTTCACTTTTTTATTTTAAGGAGAATTGCATACAACACACCTGCATTGACGATTGCTGGGAAGTTCCTCTATAGTGTGAGAGGTGCTGCCGGAAGCTGGCAAGTTTTGAACTTCTTTAGCACCACAGACAGAATTCACAATGTTCACAATAAATTCATACCTTGATATTAGTATATCTTTATCTGTATTCTGTGTATATAGAATACTAGCTATAGTACCCGGCGTTGCCCGAATGGTTTTGAATGTTTACCCTTGAGACTTGTATTACCAGTTAGTTATGTGTCAAGTGAAATGTACAATGCCTTTCTGGGATGTTGATTTTACCATCTATTATGTAGTTTTATGGTTTTTTAAAATGTGTCTGATTTCAAGTTTCAGATTATTTAATTTTTGAGTAAAAGTTTGTAGTTGTGGAAGATTGAATTGACTGGGAAGTATTTGATCATTTTAAAAAAAAATAGTGATAAGTACATGGATAGATATGATGTGGGATTGTCACCTATCAGCCTTGCTACCCCAAGAGCAATGCATTTACCACTAATCAAGGGTTATAAATTTCATTTTTGGTTCCGTACTGCCCTGAGATTACATATAATTTAATTTCACATATTGTTTATTCCATCTACTCAATACTTTAATGCGTATGTTTACATTACAACGAGTCACTACTGTCACGAGTCAGCGTGGAGGGGCAATTCATGATGTCACTGCATGTGGCTCACAGATCACAGTATACTTCGTCCAATGGCAAGCTACGATACTACATCCAGTTCCTCGGATTCTGATGGTCTTTTAATTGCCTGTGATGTTTCTGTTGCCATGAGTACTGTCTATGGGTACATGAAAGTATTTGTGTTCTTTTCTTATTTCGTGTGCCTATTTCTAGCCGGGTGCTGCATCTGCCATACGTAGGTAACTGCGTGTTAAGTGTGGGGTATGAGTTGCAGGGACAGCACAAACATCCAGCCCCGAGCCACTGGAGTTTACCAATGAAGATTAAAATCCCCGACCCGGCCGGGAATAGAACCTGGGACCCTCTGAACCGAAGGCCAGTACGTTCACCATTCAGCCAACGAGTCGGACAATTTGCAGTACCACAATTTAGTAGGAGCTAAGGCAATCAGAAAGATTTCAGATGTAGTTCAAGCTGAACAAAGATGAATTGAACTACTTACATAATCTCATCAAGGATGATATTGTTGGCCGAAGTACACTCTGCATTTGCAACTGATTTGGAGGAATCCTAACAGGAAGAATAAAAACAAAGAATTTTTTTTTCTTTTTGCTAATTGCTTTACATCGCACCAACACAGATAGCTCTTATGGCGATGATGGGACAGAAAGAGGCTAGGAGTGGGAAGGAAGCGGCCACTGCCTTATTAAGGTACAGCCCCAGCATTTGCCTGATGTGAAAATGCGGAACCACGGAAAAACATCTTCAGGGCTGCCGACAGTGGCGTTTGAACCAACTATCTCCCATATACTGGATACTGCCAGCACTAAGTGACTGCAGCTATAGAGCTCAGTAATTTAACAAAGAAGAAAAGAACTGTGCAGCAGTGAATGGATCGTACAATAAATATTTATTCACCAATCTCTAATTCAACAGGATAATTTGTATTTGTAATTCGGGTAGCATTTTATTATTATTATTATTATTATTGGGTTAATAATCATAAATACAATTGTATAAATACAATTGTAACTGTTTCCAACAAATGAATGCCTATTAAAATTAGTATGTATGATCTCTAATTCCTTTCCTATTTTGTACCATGCCTCGTGCCACACTTGCTGATTTCTATAGTTAATCAATCCTATGTCATACAGATTCTCATGCACCCGCACCAATTCAATTAACATTTCTTCCATATCGCTAAAAGAAACTGCTTCTACTCACACTTCACGTCACCAGATATGTACTAGAGCAGAAAATTGTGCTCCGCGTGACGAGCGCTGTCATCAGATTCTATGTCACAATGACGTCAACCATGTCAATTGCTGTGACATGACTGCAGTGTCATCACTCTACATTTCATACAGTGTGGAAAAGGCATACCACATCTTTCTGGACATGTCTGATTGCATCAAAATACGCGCGAACTCACGTGGTGACAGTAGTGTGTTTCCGCCTTTAGGGTCATCATCAACCTTAATTAGTACACCATTTTTTGTCGAAGATCCTAAAACAATACCTTCCTATAAAGTAATAAAACTGGTAATATGAGCTATATGTACAGTGTTATAACATTCGTTATGATACGTGGTTAGATACATGAAATGTTACGTGAATATTAAAATATTTTGTGACACAGATTCATTGTGTTAAAAATATACATTTTCACTGAAATAAATGTACAAATGTTGTCTGTGAGTTCTGTGAATTGTAATTCAATTGTACTTTGCATCAATTTTATGAAATATTACATGAACATTAAAATACAGCATTATGATAGAAGTATAGAATTTCGTTAAGAGTACAATATCCAGATGTTTCAAGTAAGTTCTGCAGCTCCATTGTACTTTGTAATAACTGAGTGAAATTTTAATTTCATGACACTGGCACAGAGGGTAATAGATAAAGTCCAAGTGGTAATGTAGCTTGTAGACTGGATATAAACAAATCCTTGAAAGTCTTATAGAATTGCAACAAAGCTCTGCATACGGTGGATTGAGTCGATGGAATTCTCAGTCCATAACAGAAACAAATGGAACCTGATGATGAGAAAACTAAAGTCAGAGTTAACGCAAAGTTCGCGAAGAAAAAGAAGATGGTACAAAAACGAAGTGAGGAAACACTCGCCTTGCGCGGCAGTGTGTGCAACTAGTATGAGCGTGTGTTGAACAGGGAAAGAGGAGGAAGGAAGGGAAGGTGGGGGGAGGGAAGTGAAGAGGGGGAAGGGGAATGACTTAAGGCAGAATCGAAGGACGAGGGAGTGATGGTAATTGCTTCGGCGAAGTACCTTTAATTAAACTTAGGAACGAATTTTGATCAACCAAATTATTATTTCTGAGAAAAGTAATGAATATAGACATGATACTGTATATGCTTTTGGGCATATGCCGTGTCAAGAAAATAAGGTGAAATTCTTTATGTTTCGCAGAGAACTGTGCTCTGCATCATCAGAAGAAAATCTCGACTGTCCATGAGAACAGCTTCCTAAACAATGACTTTTTAAAATTTTAAGACGTTATAATAGAAGTGGAAAGGGTACATTCATTTGTTACCAGATGGCTCCCCGGGCGTGGCACAGCGCTAGCATTCGAAGCGGAACTGACCGAACCATCAGAATCAGTCTAAGAGAACATATGAACTTGACACAAGCCTGGAATGAAACATCTGGCGATGAGGAATGTACGAATTTGGAAAAACACCAAAACAAAATAACAATACCGAAGGGACTGGGAAGGGAACTACCTACGTAAATTCTTAATGACTGGTAACCAGGTATTACTTAATTGATAGCCGGTGTCCCTGTTGAAATTGTTAGGATTTCTACGTGTTTCCACAGCTTCCCGTATAATCCTGGGCCTGTAGTGTCTAGTGTGGGTAAAAGCTCGAGCATCTTAGAACATGACATCATGACCGGCTATTGCCGATTTGTCCGGTTGGTTGAGACGAATATTACGTTCATGTTCCTTGATACGGGTACCAATGGACCGGCATGTTTGGCCGATGTATACCTAACCGCAAGTACAGGGAATTTCGTACACCCCAGGATGTAAAAGTGGGGAAAATTTGGCCTTGTTTTTAATCAGACTTTGAGCAATTTTAGTGGCGCTGCCAAACACGGTTTTTATATTGTGTTTGCGGAGTATCTTGGCAATTCGTGTTGTGAATGTAAGGCAAGTAGGCAGTTCCCTTCACTTCTTCCTTCTGTGAGCTTTGCTTGGTCGTTTCTCTGGGATGTAGAGCTCTATGAATCTGCAAATCGCTGTAACCATTACGCTTGAATGTCCACCTCCACCTGGATATCTGATGGATCAGAAATTCGTCTCACCCTCCAGGCGAGAAAGTTTTATTTTCCATACTAATTGGATTCACTGTACAGACAAGAAATGTGTTCCACCTCTCAATACTTACATTTGTACCGGTTTCAGCATTCCATGGCCATCATCAGCTAGTACATGATTATAATACAGCCATTAGACAATATCACAAAGATGTTATTATGTTAGATCATCCGGATGTCTAATGGGGATGAAAATAAAATAAATTATATTGTAGTAATGTTTTGAAACATCTGTTATCAAAGTGGTAACTAAAACCTATTGAGTGTACTTTGGACACATGAAACATATTAAAATATGTTACAAGTGAACTATGTAGTGCAAGTGGAAAGTTTTTTTAAGACCTTACTGCTGAAGTACTATATAATTTTTTATTTATTATGACCTAACTTGTACTGTTATTTGTAGAGCATAATATAACGTAATGACCTAACCTGTACTGTGTAAGATTAGTGACATAGGCATTTGTAAATAGTAGAATCCTGTTCTATAGTTCCTGGAAAGATCCAGAAAGTTTCATAACTTTTGTACAGGGTGTGTTACTTTGTTTGTAATGTATTCTAGAAAATATTTCTGACTGTTCTGGAAATACGACATTCGCGATCAGGCATATTCTAGAATGTTAGTCAAAGTTCGCGATCGAAAGTAAGGTTGTGATTGGTGAGTCTAGGTGGCGATAGGGAACTCGTGCACGCTGATTGGCTGCCTCCAAGGCCGGAAATTCCTATATATAGTGAGCGAGGCAGTGTTCGAATGAATTCTGTATCCTGAATTCTGTCGTTCTCGGTCTATCTGTCTGCAAGCAGCCTATCTGCTTGACGTCTCCCGGTTTCCGGGATAGCACTCCCCTCGGGTAAGCACTCTTGAATTCCGTTCCTGCAAAAACTTCCGTAATGTTCCGATTTGCTTTTCATACAGGAGTCTGCCCTAACCTCGCCTAGATTCACCAAATTAGTTACTTATGACGCATTAGTATTTCAGCTAGACTTACCTGTTCGTTTCCGAGGCATTCCCATTTCTTGTTTCACTAAAATATGTAGAATGTAGTTTAATATTATTTCCCTTGGGGTTTGCCGCTGGTAGTTCTGTATCACTTGAGGTACGCTAGATTTTGGAGAAACTTTTCCACTTCACTGTATATTGCATTGTACAACTGCATTGGTAAATAGATGAATAGTTGATTTGAAATTTGAATTTACACTGCTACGAAATAAGCTATGTATATCACTGAACTTATAGCTCGTAACTTGGAATTGTATGTGAAATGTATTTGTAAAATTATTTGGTAAATAATATTCTTCAAATCTAAGGATCACGGCCATTTATTTCGGAATCCGCTATCTAAGCCATGTCCATGCCTTTGGTAGGTTCCCAGCCCTTTTCATCTTCCCGGTTTGTTGTTCACTAGTTGGCCCTACTGATATTTACGTGCATGTTTTGTTGGAGATCCGCGTAATGCCAGCTACTGTTCCGAGTGTGTAGTGATTTCTTATATTGTGTAGTTTGCTCTTACCTTCCCCTTTTAACTCTGTTTGTGCATTGTTTTGTGTTACCACTGTAGTAGAGGTAACAAAATACATATGGCACAATATAAATCACTTAATAAGTTAAACGGTCATTATGAATAAGAATGAATACATAACAAAGACTAAATAATGTTTCCAAGACAACATCTTTTCAATCAAACACCAAGATCCAACCAATAACACACAGAGGAATTTAAAAAATCTACTCAAGAACACACACACTTTCTTCTCACCGAAACAGAATCTGCTAAACTTATAACTATGAAACCCCTATTACCATCTGCAAAAGCCTACCCTAAAATACACAAAGAAAATGTACCCACGAGACCGATTATAAACTATAGAGCCAGTCCAACCTATAAACTATCGGAATTCATTCAAAAATTTTTGAAAAAGCATTATTCATTTTTAGCAAACAAAACAATACAACACTGAATACATTTTTGCAACAGAACCAAAGAACTAAAGATCGAACAACACCATACCCTTGCTTCATTTGACATAACAAACATGTACCCTAACATTCCCATCAAACAATCAAAATAATAGAATCTAATTAAAAAAAAACAGCAACTTGAGCACCTTAGAAAGAGATGAATTCATAAATCTACTTGAATTTGCCATAAATAATAACTAGTTCAGATTTCATGATACCATATACCAGCAACAAGACCTACCCATGGGATCTCCTGCCTCCCGAATATTAGGAGAAATTTATATAGACTACCTAGAACACACGTGAATCAATAAAATAGATAATATATATCTTTGGTGCAGATTTGTTGACGACATCTTCATAATTATAGATAATAGATCCAGTGACGCAGATACTATACTAGACAAACTTAACACTTTAGACCCCCAAATTAAATTCACTAAAGAAACCGAAAATAACCGTATCTTAAATTACTTAGACTTGACAATTATTTATTTATTCGTATCAGAAGCATTAATACTATAAATACATATACATGTATACTCTTACTGAATTATATACATTATAGACAAAGTCACACTTTAGCCCAGAAATTGGCGACATCCAGTGCATTTTCAGTTGCCTGAAGTAGATCATGTTTTAGGGCACCAAATGAGCCGTCGTCTGGATTGCACCACACTCACGCAATGATGACTCCACTTCTGCAGGTTGCTTTTACATCTAGTCACGCCTGCCCGTAATCTGTTCAGTGATCTCCAAGTACTCCATTTCTCCATGTGACCAGGTGGTAATTCTTCACTTGGTGTCAGCCATTCTTCGGAGCGAGTGCAGCTTGCGCGCCACATATCAATTCGGGATTGCTGAGGTGTCCCGTTAAGAGCCTCTGTTGTTCTGAGGAAACTTTTCCTTGATTTGAGTCTTGAAGTAACTGGCCTGTATCCATACAGGGGGTGAGCTTCAGAAGTTTCCGCCTTCTTCCTCTCATTTTTTGCTGCAACCTCTCGACGGATATCAGGAGGGGCAATACCAGCAAGACTATACAATTTGTTCAACGGAGTAGGTTTTAGACAGCCAGTAATGATGCGACAGGTATCGTTTAGAGCAACATCGACCTTCCTGGCGTGACTTGACTTGTACCGTACTGGGAATGCATATTCCGCTGCAGAGTAACATAGAGCAATGGAAGAGGTTCTCACAGTATTGGGATGTGCCCCCCACGTAGTACCTGGTATCTTCCTTATATTATTTCTGGCTGCCACTTTTTGCTTGGTGTTCGAGCAGTGTTTCTGGTAAGTGAGAGCACGATCAAGAGTAACTCCGAGATATTTTGGTGTGCTGCAATGTTCTAATGTGGTTCCTTCCAACTGATTTTGAGAGTTCTGTTTGCCAGACTTGACAATAACCAGACACTACAAACACTTATCTTACAAGATCTACAGGAAACCCACACACACCTTAAATACCATAAAAAATGATTCCATTCATCCTAACACACACAAAAGAGCAGCCTATTATAGCATGATATACAGAGCTTTTAATATCCCAATGACAATAGATCAAAATAATGAATTAAAATTAATCCACAACATAGCCAAACATGGAAGATAGGAAAACTTAAAAGGGTCCACCTTTTCAATACAAAAATGTTATAGTTTATTTATAACATATATTTGCACTTGAACTAGTTTCGACGCTGTTTGGCGTCATCATCAGCCAAAATGTGGGAAATAGGCTAGCATGTAGGCATTTATATTACACAAGGCATTACATTAAACAATACACATCTTACAAGGAGATAAAAACAGGGACGAATATAGAAACAAATGAATCGTTGAGAAAGCAAAAGTTATACATATTAAAAATAACCTTAACCACACATCTTGCAGTGCGAAAATATTCGTCTTGAATGATTCCTGAATACAAAACACACGCGCACACATTTCTGAAGAGCCAGCATGCAGGAAAAAGTAAAGTGAAACCTTAAGAGTTCTTCTGAGAAGAGTTCATCATTTTTTCTCTGTTCCGACTAACTAATGAAGTCTCCCTTGAGTTCCTGATAAACATACACAACAGGAAATTCTCCTTCACTCTCAACAATAGCTATAAAGACCAACGGTAAATTCCATTTTAAATACTGTGCAGAGACGTGAAAGCATGATCTTGAAACATGATATAACTTCTTCATTTAACCCAATTTTTTACACAAGGTGTTACATTAAACAATACACATCTTACGAGGAGATAAAAACAGGGACGAATGTAGAAACAAATGCATCGTTGAGAAAGCAAAAGTTATACATATTAAAAATAAGCTTAACCACACATCTTGCAGTGCGAAAATACTTGCTTTGAATGATTCCTGAATACAAAACGCACGCGCACACATATCTGAAGAGCCAGCAGGCAGGAAAAAGTAAGGTGAAACCTTAAGAGTTCTTCTGAGAAGAGTTCATCATTTTTTCTATGTTCCGACTATGTTCCGACTCTAATGAGTTCCTGATAAACATACACAACAGGAAATTCTCCTTCACTCTCAACAATAGCTATAAAAGACCAACGGTAAATTGTATTTTAAATACTGTGCAGAGATGTGAAAGCATAATCTTGAAACATGATATAACTTCTTCATTTAACCACCTTTTGAAAGTCTCTCTCTATATTACATAGCTTCATTAACACCACCATTCTGTAGATGCACAAAATAATCTTGTAATCTTCACAGGTCCGGTATTCAGCTCGACAAGAATATAAAATTGGTATTAAGGAATACGTTTTCTGAGAGTTTGGAGGTTGAAAAGGTGGACCCTTTTAAGTTTTCCTATCTTCCATTCTCAGTTCAATACGGACAAAAATGAAATTCTTAGATTTAAATAGCCAAACATAACGGGTATAGCACAGAAATGGTCAACAAAATCATTCACATAATAAAATCCCAACCTAAAACCAAATTAACTAAAACAGCCAAAACCAAGAAAGATTATGCCTTATTCACCTTCAACACCACCCATATATATACTATAATTAATATTTTCAAAAAGCACAACCTGAAAATAGCATTCAAAACCACACACAACAGCACCAACACCATATACAACACCAAAACAGTCAACAATAACAATAAATATAACAATCGGATGTTTACCGTATCAAATGCAACAACTGTGACACAAGTTATATTGGACGTACAGGCAGAAACTTCACCATCCGCTACAATAAACATATAAATGCAGTAAAACACAACCATTTCTCATCAATTGGCCAACATGTAGAAGAATCTAAGCATAGTTTCACAGACATCAATAACGATATGACGATATTAAACATAAACTCTAAGTGCCCCCTGCTCAACACAACCGAAGATTTCTATATTTCTCTGGACCAACATGCTAATCCCAATCATAACATCAACGATATTACAGAGAAAACCAGTATCATCTTTGATAAAGCCATTCCTGCATTAAAAAATGACTATCTCAAAATAGTACACAAACAGAATATAGCACGCCCTAACAAACCGACGAATCACAAGCCTAACCCCACCCCTAACTCCACAATAGCCAATCCTCTTACCCCTCCACCAACATCCCTCTCCACAGCTAAATGAGCCCCAGACGCACTCGTAGTAGAACACAGCAAGTCTCCAAACATAACACTACATGACCTCCACAACAACAATAGTAAGTACTCTTTTCATTTCCGTACATACACCGGGCATTCCTTTATATGCACACTATACTTATATTAGCTTATATTTACAAATAATAACTACAACACGAATACAGACAAAATTTAAACTCAAGTCTTGCAGTCCGTCATAAAACTTACTGAAGTACATCAACGGTTGAATCACATAGTAAGCAAAAATTTTCACGACAAGGTTTTTCACCACGAATCAATATGACATAATGAACCCTTGAACTTACCATTCCATCGTTGGTCGGCCACAGCTGCTACGGCAGAGCAATATTGAACTCTTAAATCATGGGTCGTTGCGGGAAGAAATTCGGTCACGATCTTAACCTAACGATGGGGTTCAGAAGAGAGCCTAACTACTTGAAATGAGGAGCAAATATGTGCTTACTAACTTTTATTAAATTCGAAATGGCACGACAACATTATTATTTTATATAAATCCTTGAAATAAATAAAAAAATTTAAATTATTTATTATTGAATGTTTCAAACGCAGTCACACTGCATAGCGTTGATTTATTTCTCACAATATCGAAGAGTTGCTTCGTGGAAAGTAATAAATTGGTGGACAGCGAAACTGAAAAACTGAAAAAGGAAAGACCTGAAAACCGGGCACCTATTACTCCAAACGAGAACTGAGAATTAATCCACACGATCCATGGAAAATCTGACTTTCAACAAGTAGAACGCCTGATTTCCTCTCAATTAAGGTTATCCACCAGTCGAATACCCTTGCGGATACGGAATACCCGCCGAATGGACCCTTAATCGAACCAAATTGACTATCAGCTGCTTTGGATAGGTTGCGAAATATTATGGGAAAGCATGGTGTTCACTACGAGTTAACAGCATCATTCACAATTGAAATAAAATTCCACCATGTATTTGTCATTCATGACACCCTTAAGTGATAAAATAATCCCAATGCTAAATGTGCATCACCCAAACAGCTGTTCAGAAGGAACCAACAACAACATGATCAACGAGAATCTTATGTTACATCGTTCTGAAGGAACAAAACTGCGAAATGCAGGAAACACTTATTCATCACGCATTTAGAAGAAATGCCAAACACTGAACTTAATTAAAAAGTGGTAAATCGCTTGAAAAGTATCATTATCAAACCGATTTTCAGGTTAGAAATGATCTACGTTACGCTTAATAAAATTACCAGTCCACATTGAAAAATACAACAAACTTGAGGAATTCTTCCCTTCTTAAACAATGACTACCATTACAGATCCATCTACCTATTGTTTGTCCCAACACACTACCTGCAAAGTTAGCACTTAATCGAATTCAACTACGTATATAAATGAAAGAACGACAAAGATTGAAAATAAAAATAATATTACTGGCTGACGAATCGAAACCACATTTGCAACTCAAGTCTCACACTAATACATTGAGTGCCAATATGCACACTATCAAAGCGAAACGGACGTCAGAACGACAAAACAATTAAGTCCGTAAAATAAAATAAAATATCGAAGTTATTTTAACTCAACACGCATGGAGAATTACAGTAAAATATTAAATCACCATTTGGTCGATATCCAATGTTGGGCAACCTATATCTTAGGGAGCACCTTCCAGCTGTTGGGAGCTGCGCACAAGTTGGCCTCATTATTACCGATCTAACCCTCTTCATATTTCGTATTTTACTGTAGATGCTACCATCGCCTAGGTCACTTCAAAACAAAAAAACATCTAATCTGAGACTTGAGTATGTACAGCTGACATCCCAGACCTATCGTCGGGCTTATTTAAAGTCTGTACACCCTAACACTAATCTCTATGTACACAATACCTTCCTAATTCAAACATCTAATCTGAGACTTGAGTATGTACAGCTGACATCCCAGACCTATCGTCGGGCTTATTTAAAGTCTGTACGCCCTAACACTAATCTCTATGTACACAATACCTTCCTAATACTATCGTCGAGCGTGAACTAGGACGTCTCATCATCAGTATACTCTAGGATAACATGGGACGTCCTAAATCTACTGTCGGGCAGAAATTGGGTCGTATTATGCTTTCCCTAGCATATCAGGCGAACCAGCAATTTCAAACAAACCTTGACATTTCAGTTGTAAACCTGGTCAGACTAACAACACACACGGAACAACGTCTCTTACTATTAAACGAACGCAAGTCGGAAAATGCAGTAAGTCTATCTCATTACAAAAACAACTTGAACTTGAAAAATAAATATCACGTGACGAACAATCCCGCAACTCAAACACGATCTCAGCATGCACAATGAAGTTTTAGGGAAGAAACAATAATTCCCAATACACGTCTACCATTTGGTGGACGTTGTCCAAAAATAATAGTCATCACCACGGCATTGGAAACCCTCAAATCGCCTGCCGTCATTTCTAAACATTTATATCCACGACTATCCAGTGAAACGAAATTCAATAAATTTACATGGTCACACAACACCAACCGTGTATTCTAAATGCTCTTTTATCCTTGAGGTCACATTATCCTAATATTCATACTGACTTTACGTAACTAGTCACTTGACTTTTACTACCAAGATTTTTAATCTTTACTAGAATCGTTTTTCACTTGGGATCTTACTAGAAATCTACTGTGTTTTCACACAGTAGTCGTCTCAATTTTCGGATTGTTAGCGGAATACACTACAGCCTGCCACAATACAGCCTGTCTCACAAATCCTTCCTCGGCAAACATAGCCTGTCTCAACTCATTCTCCTCGCCTTATCCCGGCGGTATTACTTCAAATCCAGGCTCCCTTTCCCCTTCAATATTCCTACCACTCTCATCTCCATATATATAAATTCTTCGCTCTCAATCCATTTTCTTTATATTTCAAGACCCTTTTCAAATTTCAATCGTCTTGTGAAAAACAATAACCATTATAAAATACACCTCTTTATTTTACTGTTACTACAACTTTCGGACCTCGAGAATACAAGAACACACCGCGATTTTCCGTATCATCGACATACACGATGTCACAAAATTTTACTTCCCATGAATAAAACATAACTCTATCGAATTTCACTGGAAATTTTCTAAATGCCTGCGATCCTTGTAAAACATACTAGTTAAATGCACTTTTAACATAGGAAAATTTTTATCCCGCGCTAGACATTATTATTATTATTATTATTATTATTATTATTATTATTATTATTATTATTATTATTATTATTTTCGACAAAAATTTCTGAATTCAAACTATATTTCAAATTAAGACATTCGCCACGACTACTTCACCATTATCACTTTCCTAATTTTCCTCACTTCGGACAATATCTCATAGAACATTAACACCAGATTTAAACTCCGCATTTTACAGTTTCTTGACGTGAAATTTTACAAAACTAAAATTTTCACACGCTGACCAAAATTATAACACTTCTCGCCTGATAATTACAAATATCAACCCGACACTTGCCTTGAAAAATTGGTTGGGACAAACAAAAAGTCTAACTACAACATAATACAAAATGTAGACAGACCTGCATTGATGTCATCTCCAGTATTCTGGCTACATTTTGCCAGCTGACCTCGTGCTTAGCCACACATTGGTACAAGGAACATCATCTTCTTAAACATATCTATCTTACAAATACTGCCTTTTCACACGTTATTCAATGACAACACAAATCATGCACTTTCTTCGTTATGATTTTGTACAGCAAACCTCCTTCGTTCTGCAGTCGACTGCGACTGTCTCCCTTCTTCCCAGACTCAGCTTTCATTCACCCTAATACTACAGGTGTCCAACAGATAACGAAATCAGAACTACTCTGACTAGCTTCCCTACTCCCTTAACACTTTCCAACACACACGAGGTGATACAATAAAAACTGCTATGTATTTAAACAGACGCCTATGCTTTCACAGTTTTGTCGGCGAAAGTTCAGAAAAATTTCTATCACCTTCCCTTTGTAACAGTAGATGTGGACCACAGCCACGAACATGTACTAAGTTATTTGGAGATCAATCTTATGCAATTTTCTGCTGACAACGGGCGTAAGCTTCCGCTGCTTCAGAAACCAGACCGACACTGAGAAATATGCAGAGGGGGGTTTCTTTTATAGTCTTAGGAGGTGACGCTACTCACACCACTAAGCTTGATTACGTAATCTGCTAATTTCGCGTCCAATAAACCGATTTTCATGAAACTTGTTCCAGAATTCCGGACAGACTTGCGATTTATTTAGATGTTAATCTCATAATTTTACCACACTCGCAACAGGTGAAATAAATTATTTCTGCCCGGGCATTTTGCGGGTTTTCTTCATCCATTGACCTTGGCACGTGGAGTTAGTCCACTGATCTGACGCTGATTTGTACTTAGGCTTAACTGCATTTATATTTTACCCTACGGGTTCTGTCTTCACGTAGGGTTTAAGAATAATTTAGATTATTTATTTCTGAATTTAATGTGTTGCCAAAATCTCTCGTTACGCACAATTCTGTGATTATAAAACATTGTTGTGTGCTCGAAGGCTCTGGAAGTGCAACATGGCTGCTCTCAAAAATAAAAGTAGCTTGTTATTTGAAATAAATATTGAGAAAAATAAAAAATAATTTTCTCAATTATGGGTTCAATATATCAGCCATAGAATATTTTTGAAGATCACTTCATGCAACTAAATTAACATAGATACAGAAGCACAAGAACTATAAAGAAGATTGAACAAGGAACTCCACCCAACACGAACTCTCAAATTTTAACGAGCGTTTTAAACATATACAGTTGAACCTGCCTTATACGTAACTCTGTTCTACGTAATTCATATTTGTACGTAATTTCCTTTAGGTCCCGGCAAAATATAATTTAAAAGCGTGTTAATTAAACCTTATTTATGCGTAATTCGTTTATACGTAATTCGCTGTTATACGTATAAAGTGCCAGTGAAATATAACTGAGTTTTGCGTATTTGTAATGAGAATGTGCTTTTAAAAAAAGAAACTACTGTTTCCTCTTTGTCAGCGTAGGCGAAAGTAGAACGATCGGGTTTCGGTGCTGAAACGGAACACAGAGTTTCGCCGAGTGACATTGTTGACCCTTACTTACTGATGCCTTAACAAAGGTGATTTCCATTCGCTCCTCCTCTACCTTCGTCGTTTTTGACACGCCGCCAAAGATTAAGATTACATTATAAGCAAAGTGGGCGGTTTCGGTGCAGAAACAAAAGAAAATACAGTAAATTTGTTTGAATATGAGAATTTCTTTCGTGGGAACAACGGAGAAGTAAAATGTCTACGATGCCGGAGTCTGGTATTTACTGTTGAACAGTAGTTTTGTCATTCAGTTGCTTTTGATTAGCTGTGGAGAACAGTAAAAGGAAGAGTTATACGAGAAGTGGACGCTAATCCACACAAAACAAAATCTGAAATCGCTTCAGACTTAGGGATTGCTTATACCACGCTATGTACAGTCATCAGTAGAAGAAACGCTATTTTGGATGAGTTCTTAAATCTGGGTTCAAAACAGCAAAGCGCAGCCGTCAGCAAGAAGGATGGTACGTAGATTTGGAGAAAGCACTTTTCACATGGTTCCACCAAAAGCAGGCTGCAGCTCTACCAATTAGTGGAGACATGCTGAAGGCAAAGGCGATAGATTTAGCTAAAATGACGAGTATCACTGCTGCTTTCAAAGCTTCGCCAGGATGGCTGCAAGGATTTAAAGATCGTCATGGAAACACAGGGAGAACAATTTGCGGTGACTCGAAATCTGCGAACGACGTCACGGTGCAACATTGGAAAGAGGAGGTTCTGCCGGGTATCATAAGCGATTATCAGCCTCCAAACATCTACAACTGTGATGAGACCGGCCTATTCTACAATCTCCTTCCTAATAAAACATTAGCTGAAAAAGGTGACTCATGTCATGGAGGGAATAAATGTAAAATTCGTGTAACAGTACTTCTCGCCACCAATGCAGATGGATCTGACAAACTTCCTCCACTTGTGATATGAAAATCGAAGAATCCGAGGTGTTTTAAGGGTGCGAAAACGAAACCTAACAATATGAATCCAATGGTTCTATTGCTGTGATTATAAGATCTGCGGCCGTGAAAGCCTTTTCTGATATTGTATCTCCAATGGGGGAGCATTTTTTAAATGGAGAAGTCATTTCTCCTTTAGCAGGTTAGCAAACTTGATTTGCTAACACGGCAGGGCCACACAGTTTGGTCTGCCACTGCTAAGCAGAGTCCTGGAGGGGCGTGCCATTCCAGCTGATGAGTCCAAATGGCACGTCTGGACGAAACTCTGCATAATGCACACGGCCTAACCACCCAAAAGCTGGTTCTATTGCTGTGATTATAAAAAAAAAAAAAAAAAATGAAATTCTTAGATTTAAATTGAATAAGTGATTTCAATCCCTAACTGCCAAATTTCACCTCAACCCAAATATTTTATAATGTTATGTACATTTTTGAGAAGATTGTGTTTATTGAAATATAACCTATGTTTTGTACTACACTCGCGGCAGGCAACATTCAATGGAAGAGTGTCTGAAATAATTTGAATCTCCAATGCCAATCATCTCGTACTTCCGCATGGTTTGGTTACAGTTTATATGTTTATATGTTTATTGTTTAAGTGATTATGTTATCTCATGTTTATACAATTTTGACTCACCCTTCATGACCACTTTGAAACTGACATTGTACTTCGCGTCTTCATGTTCTCTCATTTAATCACACTGATGTAACACTTTGTGTAATATAAATGTCTACATGCTAGCCTATTTCCCACATTTTGGCTGAAGATGACGCCAAACAGCGTCGAAACTAGTTCCAAGTGTAAATATATGTTGTAAATAAACTATAACATTTATTTGTATTGAAAAGGTGGACCCTTTTAAGTTTCCTATCTTCCTTTCATCTATGATTGCGAAGACATCATCAACATACCTAGCCCAGAAATGAATATTGTCGAATTTATTGTCAATTTTGTGGTGTTCAAGGAAATCAAGGTATATTTCTTCCAAAATACCTGAGGCCGGTCGAAACTAGTCCATAGTGACTCATTGTAATGTAAACATATGCATTGCAAACATTGAATAGGTGGAATAAACAATTTATGTGAAATTAAATTATACACTGACTGACAGAGCAAATGCAACACCAAGAAGGAGTGGTCAGAACTTTATGCCAATTGCAGGGTAGACTGACGTCACTGAGGTATGCTCATGATGTGAAATGCGCCGCTGTGTTGCGCACGTAGCGAACGATAAATGGGACACGGCGTTGGCGAATGGACCACTTCGTACCGTGATTTCTCAGCCGACAGTCATTGTAGAACGTGTTGTCGTGTGCCACAGGACACGTGTATAGCTAAGAATGCCAGGCCGCCGTCAACGGAGGCATTTCCAGCAGACAGACGTCTTTACGAGGGGTATGGTGATCGGGCTTAGAAGGGCAGGTTGGTCGCTTCGTCAAATCGCAGCCGATACCCATAGGGATGTGTCCACGGTGCAGCGCCTGTGGCGAAGATGGTTGGCGCAGGGACATGTGGCACGTGCGAGGGGTCCAGGCGCAGCCCGAGTGACGTCAGCACGCGAGGATCGGCGCGTCCGCCGCCAAGCGGTGGCAGCCCCGCACGCCACGTCAACCGCCATTCTTCAGCATGTGCAAGACACCCTGGCTGTTCCAATATCGACCAGAACAATTTCCCGTCGATTGGTTGAAGGAGGCCTGCACTCCCGGCATCCGCTCAGAAGACTACCATTGACTCCACAGCATAGACGTGCACGCCTGGCATGGTACCGGGCTAGAGCGACTTGGATGAGGGAATGGCGGAACGTCGTGTTCTCCGATGAGTCACGCTTCTGTTCTGTCAGTGATAGTCACCGCAGACGAGTGTGGCGTCGGCGTGGAGAAAGGTCAAATCCGGCAGTAACTGTGGAGCGCCCTACCGCTAGACAACGCGGCATCATGGTTTGGGGCGCTATTGCGTATTATTCCACGTCACCTCTAGTGCGTATTCAAGGCACATTAAATGCCCACCGCTACGTGCAGCATGTGCTGCGGCCGGTGGCACTCCCGTACCGTCAGGGGCTGCCCAATGCTCTGTTTCAGCAGGATAATGCCCACCCACACACTGCTCACATCTCCCAACAGGCTCTACGAGGTGTACAGATGCTTCCGTGGCCAGCGCACTCTCCGGATCTCTCACCAATCGAACACGTGTGGGATCTCATTGGACGCCGTTTGCAAACTCTGCCCCAGCCTCGTACGGACGACCAACTGTGGCAAATGGTTGACAGAGAATGGAGAACCATCCCTCAGGACACCATCCGCACTCTTATTGACTCTGTACCTCGACGTGTTTCTGCGTGCATCGCCGCTCGCGGTGGTCCTACATCCTACTGAGTCGATGCTGTGCGCATTGTGTAACCTGCATATCGGTTTGAAATAAACATCAATTATTCGTCCGTGCCGTCTCTGTTTTTTCCCCAACTTTCATCCCTTTCGAACCACTCCTTCTTGGTGTTGCATTTGCTCTGTCAGTCAGTGTATGTAATCTCAGTTCAGTAAGGAACCAAAAATGAAATTTATAACTCTTGATGATGTAACTTACCATCAAAACAAAAAGCCTTTCAAAATCTAGGCATAAACTTAAAAATAGCCAAGTTACACAAAGACATCGATTTCCTGAAACAATGTATTTTATTCTATTTAACACCAAATTTTCTAAGAAGTAACAAAAAGAAACATCGGATTTCACCATAAACTATCAAAACTCAAAATAAAACTAATAAAATTTGATTGAGGGACAAAATTAGGTTTTAAATAGGAAGAAATCGTTTCTAAATCATAAATTAATTGAGACTCACTTTGCAGCAACAAAATTACTTTCAAATGCACCTTGGACACTTTTTTATCACCAAGCTGAAAATAAATTATTCTATGAACTAGCCAAGAAACAACAAAATTTAGAGAAAAAACTGAATGAATTAAAAAACCACAAGCTTCATAATAGATGATTGTAAGCAGTTCCACCCACCCATCATAAACTTATCCAAGACACCCTTAAGCGAAGACAAACATTCAATTCTAGCTAAATCGTCGCCATAAGACCTATCAGTGGCGGTGCGGCGTAAAGGAAAAAATCTAGCTAAAGGACCCAAACACAACTGGCTCAATTTAAATATACTCAATTTAGCTACTACAATGATCACAGAATCAGAACTAGCCAACTAGCCATTACAAAAATGCCAATAGATGCACAAGACGAATTAAGAATCGATGTAAAAAAGGAAGTTGAACAAAATCCTCTCTCGTAATAATTTATCCCACCCATCTAATAACAACAATAATAAGAAAATAATACCCGAACAAAAATGCGTACATGACCTCAAAAAAAAAAATCAAAAATAACGATGTCATCGTAACCAAGGCCGACAAAGGCAATACAACAGTGATTATTGACAAAAATGAATATATTAGTAAAACAAACTTTTTTAAGGACAGCTCCTTTTCCATAATCAAAGAAGATTCCACTCAAAAAGTTCAAAGACTTCTTAAACAAAGTCTGAAGAACTCATCCTTTCTACTTACTGAACAATAATAATGTTATCTGTTTTACGTCCCAATAACTTCTTTGACGGTTTTCGGAGACGCCGAGGTGCCGGAATTTAGTCCCGCAGGAGTTCTTTTACATGCCAGTAAATCTACTGACACGAGGCTGACGTATTTGAGCCCCTTCAAATACCACCGGACTGAGCCAGGATCGAACCTGCCAAGTTGGGGTCAGAAGGCCAGCGCCTCAACCGTCTGAACCACTCAGCCCGGCAACTTACTGAACAAGAGAAAGCTAAACTTATAAGTATGAACCCAGGTCTCCCTACTGCTAGAGCTCTTCCTAAAATACATACGACCGAGCTCGATAGCTGTAGTCGCTTAAGTGTGGCCAGTGTCCAGTATTCGGAAGATAATGGGTTCAAACCCCACTGTCAGCAACCCTGAAAATGGTTTTTTGGTATTTCCCATTTTCACACCAGGCAAATGCTGGGGCTGTACCTTAATAAGGCCACAGCCGCTTCCTTCCCTATCCCATCGTCACCGTAAGACCTATCTGTGTCGGTGCGACGTAAAGCAACTTGTAAAAAAAAAAAAATAATAATAATAATACATAAGGCCGGCGTTCCCATTCGCCCAATCATTAATTACAGACCAAATCCATTATAATACACTGACTTAGCAAATGTCATGGAATAGTCACCTAATAGCGTATGGAGCCTCCTCTGGCCCTGCGAACTGCAGTGAGACGCCATGGAAGTGAGTCGATTAGTCCCTGGTAATCCTGTGGATGCAGCTGACACCAAATCGTTTGCAGGGCGGCCACTAATGCTGGTCTGTTCATGTTATGGATCCATGGCACGGAGCCTGCGTTCCAGGACATCCCAGATATGCTCGATAGGGTTCATATCGGGTCTCCTGGGTGGCCATGGCAGTCGTTGGACCTCCGCTGCATGTTCCTGGAACCATTCCCTGGTGACGTGGGAGCGATGTGGTGGCGCGTTATCATCTTGAAACACTGCAGAACCGTCTGGGCGCTGGAAGGCTAAAAATGGGTGGAGATGGTCTCCGAGCAGCTCAACATACCGCGTACTATTCGAAGTCTCTTCCAGAACAACTAGGGTGCCCATTCCATACCAGGAAAATACACCCCAAATCATAATAGAGACACCAACGCCCTGGACAACACCTTCAAAGCAGGCAGGATGCATTGCTTCATGTGGTCTGCGCCATACACGGTGCCTCCCATCAGCATGGTACAGTTGAAATCGTGATTCATCCGACCATATCACGTTACACCATTGTTCCAGTGTCCATCCCTGGTGACTGGTGACAAATGCGCGTCGTCGTGCCCGATGAAATGGCGTATGGCTTTTAGTGCCGGGAGTGTCCGAGAAGAAGTTAGGCTCGCCAGATGCAGGTCTTTTGATTTGACGGCCGTAGGCGACCTGCACGTCGTGATGAGGATGAAATGATGATGAAGACGACACACACACCCAGCCCCCGTGTCAGCGAAATTAACCAATTAAGGTTAAAATTCCCGACCCTGCCGGGAATCGAACCCAGGACCCTTGTGACCAAAGACCACCATTTAGCCATGGAGCCGGATGACGTTGGGTTAACAGTGGCACCTGTGTGCGGCGCCGGCTCCCATACCCCATAGAATCCATGTTCCTACGGATTGTCCACCGGGAGACGTGTCTAGCACGGCCTGTGTTGAATTGAGCCGTGATTTGTTGCACGGTTGCCCATCTGTCACTATTGACAATCCGTCTCAGATGTCGCCGGTTACGGTCATCGAGGGTGGCTGGACAACCGGTCGTTCGTCTGTTGTGGACGGTGACACCCGCATTCAACCATTCACGATACACCCTGGACACAGTTGATCGTGTGAAGCCGAATTCCCGCACCACTTCCGAAATCGCACTTCCCATCCGTCGGGCACCGACCACCATGCCCCGTTCGAACGGTGTCAGCTCACGACGACGTTTCATATTCACCCGTCACATGCACAGCCATTGCTCACAAGGTCTGCACAGGGGGCGTGTGGTGCGCAGACAACATACCTGCGCATCAGTGCTCCGCTATCCCATGACGTTTGCTCAGTCAGTGTATTTTTTTTTTTTTTCCTAGTTGCTTTACGTCGCACCGACACAGATAGGTCTTATGGCGACGATGGGACAGGGAAGGGCTAGAAGTGGGAAGGAAGCGGCCGTGGCCTTAATTAAGGTACAGCCCCAGCTCTCAGTCAGTGTACAAAACATCACAATTCATCCAAAGTTTTTTTAAGAAATAACTGTCAATTTTTATTTAAAAAGTCTATCAAAAATTCAAATGAGCTAATAGATAAATTAAATAAGTTCAATATACAACCCGATCATTCTATTCATTCCTTCGATATAGTAAATATGTACCCCAGCATACAAGTATCAATTCCTAAAATTGAAAATAATTTAAGTAAAAGCAGCCACCTAAGTAAATCAGAGATCCCAGACTTCATCACTATATTAAAATTAGTTGTAAACAATAACTTCTTTCCCTTTCAAAGGTGTTATTTACCAACAAGATGGCTTTTTGTTACTATCCCAAGTCAAGGCTTGGAAGTGGAGGCCTTGCCCACACATGCTAGAGAAGCATCCACGGTGGTTCAGGTGAAGTGGGGCTGATGATTGAGGTGAAGGCTCACTGCGGGGTGCTAGAACCAACACATCACTTTGCTCTACGTAGCCTGGAGGAGCCGCGGGTTGGAAAATGGGCGATCCCAACCTAGCCGGAAAGTCACGGCTGTGAACTCAGTCATGATAATGCCAAGTGGAGACCACGTGAGTGAAGGGGGAACAAACCTGGCTAGGTTCGGGCCAGGGGCGGACTGAGGGGCGTGGTCTCTGCTACGGAGAGCCTTAGTAGCGGGAGGACGGATGGTGAGAATGACGCACAAACCCTGTTACAGCATTACGTATTTAAAACCCCTTTCCAAGAAACAGTTTTGGAACTGGCTCTTTAGCTGTGGAAATTATTTTCATTTGATTTATTAACAGGCGTGGTTTCTCCTGTACTACCGGTGATTGTGGCCTTACTCATTTCTCATGGATGTGTGCTGCATCCTCATTATAGCTAATAGTACTTCGTTTGTGGAGTGGACGTGTTGGCTTGTCTCCAAAAATGTTAGCGTCTGGGTGGAGTTTTGACGCAGGATGATGCTTTTCGGCATCGTCCGGTTTATTTTTGAAGTTTTCTTTATTTAATGTGACCTGAGAAATGATGTGTGCTGTGAGTATACTACCATCTGAATTATTCTCGCTAAATATTGGATATCTACAAGTAAGTACTGCAAACAACATAAAACTCAACTTCAGTGATGATTAACAAATTTTTGTCAAAAAGTTCTTCATGCAATTGTGTGCCTTACTGAACTGAGGAAACTTAAAATCTTCATGCGGCTATCGAATGTTTAAAAACCTTGAAAGAAATGATGACATGAACGTAAAATCTGTCTCAGAAATTTGTCAAAAGGATAAACGTTTTTAGTGTTCGTAAAAGAATATGTGTTAACTTCATTTTATCATTGTTCACCCATGAATAGGCTATGCCTGAGTAGGTAAATTATCGCCAATTTCGCCTATGTGGCTTTAAACTACGTGGAAATCTGCATGGGCATGAAATTCTAGGTTTCTTAAATTTATCTGGCCTTAAATTTAACCTTATATTTTATTTTTCATGGTAATCTTACGCTTTGGGTGGGTTGGTTTTTCTTATTTTTTTCTGTGCTTGGACCTTTGTTGCGGTCTTACACCGCGACTGGCTGTTTACGTTGTTTATGTGTGTTGATGTGGTTGCTATAGCAAGAATTATTATGCTGAATTCTTCCTAATGTGGGCGTGGCACTGCTAGTTTGAATGTATTCCTGGTTTCAATCCTTACTCCTGTAAAGTATTTCCTATTGTTTTCTATCTCTCTCATTAAAATATTTTCTGCTTGTTTTGGTGTTTCCCGTTTTGTAGAAAACATCTGAGTTCCCGAAATTAATTTGGGTTGGACTAGATTTCCATGCTGATGCGAAGCCCTACTTATGCTACTTAATGTTTAATCGCAAGGTTACAACTTTTATTTTTTCTGGTTAATTCCTTTAAAATAAGTTAAGTAAAGCAGATCCGTGTCTTAAGTTTTAAACTTAGTACAGTATTACTTGGTCATTGCTAACTCTAATTTGTTCGTTTATTGTTATTACATAAAGGACGATGTCCTTGAGTTTTCTTTCATAAACTAGAGTCATTCACCGCTATACATGTTTTGTGTTTGTCGCCTTCCTTGTCAGCGATGTCTCTAATTTGTTTTTCCTAGTTCTTTTTCACACCAGCTTAGGGGTGGTATCGGCTGGTGCATTTGTTGATATAGATGTTGATTCCCATAGGGAATCTGAATTATTTGTTCCGAATGAGTAAATTTATAATACCAATATTAATGGTCCGTTATTGGACATTATAAATTTTCCAGTGTTGAGCCCAGAATAGCACACGAGGGCGAAACGCCGGCAACCAGGAATGAGTTAGCTGGAAAATTTATGGTGCATTTGTTGCTGACCGTTAGCATAATTGGGTATTATATTGTGCTGGTGGGTCAACCCTAGGATTGATTGAAACACGGATGCTTATAAGGAACCAATTTCAAAAATTTCGACATCAAGGGAAGCATGTCTCGAATATTATTACAATTTTTTTTTCAAGTCCACCTGTTCAATACAATACAGTACTTGTATCAAGGAAAGCTTCGGAAGCTCCAGTAGAGCAGATCCTGGAGGACGCCGAAGATGAAAAAATGGAGACAGAAGTCCCAATTGGACAGGCTGTTGCCAACTCAAAACAAGAAATGGCAACAGAAGCTCCAATAGAGCAGACTGCTGTCAGAATCAATCAACACGATACCAAACTTCTAACACAAGAGTGGAGAGTGCTGAATACCACTTCAATCGATAAGACAGGAAAGAAAGTCATTTTAGCCCTTGGTGAAAGAGACTTTGAAGAGCTCAAAAAGAGAAGCCTTAAGTCTAAGCTCGGACTTGGGCAGATCAAATTTCAAGTCATCAGGGAAAACACGAAACCCAACGTTGATAAAGATGAAACTGAAGGTCCTTCAGGCCAATCTTCAGTATAAAAAAGCAGCTGTGGCCAATTTCGCCAGGAAGTTCAAGTCCGAGGCTATTGACGTGGCCCTTATTCAAGAGCCGTGGGTACTCAAGGGCAGAGTAGCAGGACTGGCAGAATCTGGAGGTAAGGTGATGTACGATACATCGGAAATACCCAGAACATATCTTCTTGTGAACAGGAAACTAAAATGTCTTATGTTGCATGAACACTGTTCACAGGACTTAACCGTGGCCAAGATTAAACTTGGAAATGGGAGGGACCCAGAGAAATAACCACAGGCTCTGCATACCTCCCATATGACTCAACTAATCTGGCCACATCAGAAAAAGGTGAGAACCTAATTTGCAACACAAAGAGGAAAGGCAAACACCTAGTCCTTGGACCAGATGCAAATTCACACCCCACGGCATGGGGCAGCACGAACTGCAAAGCAAGAGGTGAGTCTTTACTAGAGTATATTATAGGAACTGTTGACGACACTAAACCTAGGAAACAAGAATACAATTGTAAATAAAAATTATAGGGAGGTAATAGACATTACACTAATCACTATGCATACTGCAGACTTTATTAAAGACTGGAAGGTGCTGGAGGAACCATCATTGCCAGACCAGCAGCACATCCAATTTGCAATAGATGCGAGACTATGTGGGACTGAGAACTAACTGGAACAGATACAGAGAAGTTCTAGGGAAAGCTGTACAAAAAAATATTCCAACTAACGTGAGAGGACAGAAAGAATTTGATGAGGCAGTGGAACTATTAGAAGAGGCCATTATAGACTCATTCCATAAAAACTGTCCTCTCAAAGAAAAGAAAAACACCAAAAAGTAAGGTGGTGGAACAACAAACTAGCCAAAATGAACAAAGAGGTTAGGATGTTGTATAGAATATCATCTAGAAATGGTATGTGTGACTTATATCGTAGGAAACTCATTGAGTATAACCTAGACTGCTCTGTGAGAAAGTGAAATCACACACTGAAACATCAAGGCTCCAGAAGGTTTCTAAAGCAACCCATATAAATGAAGTGGGGACACTGGAGAAACCAGATGGGTCATTTACTCAGGCGGGGAGGGACACGCTGGAGATTCTAATGGTGTGTCACTTTCCTGAGGCTGAGGGAATGACAGAAGAAGAAACAACAGAATAATAAAACATAGGCATGTAAAATGGGCAATCGACACGTTTCATCCTATAAAGGCTCCGGCGCCAGATGAGATACTTCCGATACTCCTACAGGAAGGACGGGAGATACTCGTCAATGCCCTGACGGACCTCTGCAGAGCTAGTTTAGCTTTAGGGTACGTGCCGAAATCATGGTCTGAAGCTAAAGCAGCATTTGTACCTAAGCCTGGAAGGGCAAATTATGCCCAAGCCAAAGCATACAGACCATTATGTTTAACCTATTTCATGCTGAAAGCAGTGGAGAAAATTCTCGATAAATATATCAGAAGAACTGTGCAAATGAACTCAACGTTACATGAAAATCAGTTAGCATATAGACCTGGCAGATCCACTGAGTAGCACTCCACCAATTGGTTTGTAAACTAGAGGAAAGCCTAGAATATAAAGAAATTGCACTGGCGGCATTTCTAGATATAGAAGGAGACTTCAGCAATACAACCTATGACTCTATGATCAAAGCATTGGAAAAGAGCAAGGTGAGTAAAACCATCGTCAAATGGATTAAATCCATGTTAGACAGAAGGAAGATAAAAGCAACCCTGTTTGAAGAAACACTGACGGTTAGGGCCACCCGAGGCTGTGCTCAGAAGGAGTTCTTTCTCCTCTGCTGTGGAACCTCGTGGTGAACAAAATCATAGCTATGCTCAACGAAGAAGGTTTTTATACACAAGGATACGCAGATGACCTAGTGATTGTAGTACGAGGTAAGGTGATGAGTGTTATCCAGGACCTCATGCAAAGATCACTTAACCTTGTGGAGAACTGGTGTCGGGAAGAACAACTATCAGTCAACCCGAACAAGATAACTCTGGTCCCTTTTACAAGAAGAAGGAAATTAGAGGGAAAGAGATCACTGAAGCTCTCTGGACAAGATATACTGTATATAGAGATGAACAGGTACTGCACCTGTGTTAGATAAAAATCTAACCTGGAATCCACATATAGAAAGTAACATAACCCGGGCCAAGAACTTGCTGTATGCATGTAAAAGAGCCGTCGGGAAGACATGGGGCCTAACACCATCAATGGTAATATGGATATACACAATGATCATTAGACCGTTGATGGCCTATACTGCAATCATCTGGTGGCAGAAAGTAAGTCAAGGAAAAGCCAGTAGTAGAATGGATAGCCTACAGAGAATGGCATGCATAGCCATAACTGGGGCCATGAGAACTACGTCGACAGAAGCCTTGAATACTTTACTAGACCTCCCATCACTATGCAATTTCATAAAAGGACAGGCTAGAATGAGTTCATATAGATTGGCACAATCAGAGTGCAGGAATACACAAACACCCCATCTAGGACACTGTAAAATTAACAGAGTAATAACAGGAAGTTCTACACATCCCTTCTGATTATATGATACCAAAGTACAACTTTGAAAAACCGTTTGAGACCCAGAAATGAAAAGAGAAGACTGGGATATCAACAAATGGAATACTGAAAAAGAAGATATAGTGTGGTGGACTGATGGCTCATGACTGGGGATGGCACAGGAGGAGGGATCAACAGGGGAAGACCTGAGAGATCAAATCCAGATGAGCCTGGGCAGACACACCACAGTCTTTCAAGAGGAAGTGATAGCTATCACAACATGTCTTGAAGAAAATCTGTAAAAGAACTATAGGAATAAGAACATTTTCATTTTTACGGACAGCCAAGCGGCCATTAAGGCACTAGAAGCAGTCCGGATAACATCCAGAATTGTCTGGTATTGTCATTAACGCTTTCACGGCTCGTACTTAAAGACATGATACTGTATAGGCTTTTGGGCTTGTGCCGTGTCAAGAAAATAAGGTGAAATTCTTAACGTTTCACAGGGAACTGTGCTCTGCGTCCTCAGAAGAAATCTCGACTGTCCACGAGAAAGGCTTCTTAAACAATGACACTTTAAATTTGGACGTTATAATAGAAGTGGGAAAATGGTACGTTCATTCGCCACCAGATGGTCCCCAGGACGTGGCAACACTAGCGTTCGAAGCGGAAGCTGACCGAACCATCACAATCGGTCTAAGCGGTTCACATAACGTGTTTGTGTAACACGTGACATTGGCAGGTGTATGGCATAGACACAAGCCTGGAATGAAACATCTGGTGACGAGGAACGTACGAATTTGGAAAACACCGAGACAAAATAACAATAGTGAAGGGACCGGAAAGGGAACTACCTACGTAAATTCTTAATGGCTGGCAACCAGGTATTACTTAATTGTTAGCCGGTGTCCCTGTTGAAATTGTTAGGATTTCTACATATTTCCACAGCTTTGATTATTTTCACCATGTTGGTTATTCCTGTCCGTATTGACTTATATTCAAATTTCTATAAAATACTTTCCCGTCTTGTCAATACTTTAATTCGCGTACATGTTTCGAGAGCCAGCGGTGCCATGGACTTGGTACATTGTAACACAACAGTTATATACAAAAATCTTGAAATTGTTAAAATGTCTGTGTTTCAACTTTTATTACAGACTTTATATAGAAATTTTCAAATCATAAAATGGATATCTATTAAATTAGTCACCTGAAAATGAAAACCTGTTTTCCAGTCATTGACCGGGACAGGAATGAAATTAATGAATCATATACAGGCTATTAGTACGACGGGGTCGCCACTTCTAAAGTGATTTTTATTAATGACTGATAGATGCTATGAAATGAGAACGGAGAGTGTTGCTGGAATGAAAGATGACAGGGAAAACCGGAGTACCCGGAGAAAAACCTGTCCCGCATCCGCTTTCTCCAGCACAAATCTCACATGGAGTGACCGGGATTTGAACCACGGTATCCAGCGGTGAGAGGCCGACGCGCTGCCATCTGAGCCACGAAGGCTCCCTAAATTAGTCAGCTATATGTTCATTTTTTTTTTTTAATCTGCTCTGCCCCTTGAACTTACGTCCTTATTACATCTAAAAAGGACTAAAATGTTTCTTTGTGTCTAAGCCAATATTTACTTTGTCATTTAATAAAAACACTTGAAATAATTTTTAAAAATTATAAATAAATAAGCAGGTAGCAGGTAGGGACCCTACCCAGGGAGTGGCGCCCCTGTCTATGCGAGTCCCAGAGCACACTGACCTGGTGTGTAACATCTGGTATGGGTCCCAGCTCAGGGTTACAAGTAAAGACCTCAACGGCATCTACGGCGGAGAAGGTGGACCTTGGTACGGTGAAGATGGCGGAAAGGGCAAACCCGTAGCGTCTGTACTCCAGAGCAGTGGTTACGGAAGGCGTGTTTCCATGTTAGGGGCGGCCTAATTTTCAACCTGGCAGTAGGTATAAAATGCCTTTGGGTGTGGCGAGCCCATCGTAACAATAGCCTATATCAGGGCCTCTCACGCGTGCAGATCGAGGCGCAAGAGCTCCGTGCACTGTGCATCGGTGCCGCTCGGCTTGGCTCGGACCAACGCTTCGTTTCTGGGCCACTCGGCTAAGCTCGGCTCTACTCAGTTCGGATTTGGAGTGCTACGGAGCAAGTTGGGTAGAGGGAGACAGGGGGAGCGAGCGAGACAGGCGTGAGGAAAGAGAGAGTAAGCGCTATTGCTCCAAATCGAGGAATGGGGGGTCTGCACTCTGGTCAACCAAGCCAAGTCGTCTTTTGCACCGTGCACAGTGCATGCACCACGCACATGCACCCTGAGATGCCCTGGCCTAAATTGATGCCTAAATGAAAATGAGACATAGCTCTCATAGTGCATTGGCACTGCTGGTGGCTTCAAGTAGCCTATGCAGTGGCCTCCACGGTATGCACTAGCCTTGCGTCTTGGGTGGTGTGCTAAGTCCCAACTGACGAGCCTAACTTAGCACACGAGGGCGAAACGCAGGCAACCAGGAATGAGTTAGCTGGAAAATTTATAATGTCCAATAACGGACCATTATATTGGTATTATAAATTTACTCATTCGGGACAAATATTTTAGGTTCCCTATGGGAATCAACATCTACATCAAATGCGAAATATATCGAAACTTTGTCAGTGTATGTGCCTTCATCTTATATGACCCATACGAGTAGTTTTTAGCGATTTCGAATTAGCGATAAAATGCGAAATTGATTCAAAATGCGAAATTCTACAATAGATGCGAAACTCGCAGTTCTATACGAAATAAAAATATATCTTTGTAAAAACAATGCATTTTTCTTAAAAATGAGATATATGTTGTTATTTATTTCAGGAGAAATAATTATTACGGCGCCCACCGCGATCGTAAAGCGGTAACATGCTTTGAAGGACACTTCCGTCCTGCTGCACGGAACGTTTATAAGTTCATTATCGCAATTAGCTGGTCGGAGAGATTTATTCTCTTTATTTTGAAGCCCACCCGATTGATGTCAGATGATACCTGAAGCTATTTTCTCTGTGTAAATAGTAACTCTGAGCTGAAATACAGAAAGTAAAAAAGCACCTCATTTTGCCGCTCGTTGTAAACAATCATGGCGGCATCCAAGCGCGGCATGGATGAGTTTATTGCCGTAACTGGTTTGAAAATAGTGATGTTGAAAGTGGAAATGATTCTCTGGAGAGTGAAAATACTTCTTCTTCTTCAAATGACAGTGATAAAAGTGATTCAGATTTCAGTTCTGAGATGATAGTGCCAATTGAAACTACGTGACAAAACCAGAATGTAACAAGAACGAGTCAGAAGTCTAGTTTTTTTTGCTAGTTACTTTACGACGCACCGAAACAGATAGGTCTTAGGACGACGATGGGACAGGAAAGGCCTAGGAATAGGAAGGAAGTGGCCGTGGCCTTAATTAAGGTACAGTCCCAGCACTTGCCTAGTGTGAAAATGGGGAACCGCAGAAAACCATCTTCAGGGCTATCGACAGTGGGGTTCGAACCCACTATCTCCCGGATGAGAGCTCACAGCTGCGCGCTCCTAACCGCATGGCCAACTCGCCCGGTGAGAAGTATAGTAAAATGATACTTAGAATTATGATCTTGTTGACAATAAGCCTCTTTCTGTAACATGTAAACCAGTTTTTGAAATTCACTCTATAGTGGGGAGGGGTTTGGGTAATAAATACGAAAAAATTGACGTAGGGAATGAATTTCTAACCCCACAGTTCTGGGATCCCGTTACTAAGGAAACCAATGCCTATGCCTCTACATTTCTTGCTAATTTATCTGCTTCCCTTGAAACCAGTAATAATTACGAACACAAACATTTGTTTCCTGTTACTATAGACGAGCTAAAAGCTCACTTTGCTTTGTGTATTCTTATGTGATTTATCAAATTTATGTTAAACGACGAAAAATAAATGGTATGTAAGGGAATATTTCATTTCACAAGTAATGGTAGGCCAAAGGGTTAAATAATTCAATGTGCGGAATTTCTTTCACTGCAAGGAAAAATCAATCAAACAGCAAATACACTTTCAAGCACCACGTTCATTCTCTTTGTGTGTTGACCCTTGATCTTAGTCTGTTATTCTTGACATTGATGTTGAGTAGTAGTTCGGTTTAAAAGTACGGTAGCGATTTTTTATTTTATTGTCTGGTAGCCATGGGTAGAAGCGAAGTGACGATCAAACAGCATGCCGAAAGTCACAAATCGGGACATTTTTATGTAAGCGATACAGACGGCCTATATTGATGTGCCGACTCTGCAATCAAAGATATGAAGAAAAAAAATGTTTTGCAGTCCTTCCTTTGCCTTGGCAGCACTTTTGTCCATTTGCGCCTCTACGAACAGTGTCGATGTAGAGTTGTTTTTTAGCAACTACAACATAATTGTAACTGATGAGCGGCCTCAAATGAAGGAGGACACCTTTTAAGCAATTGGCATGTTGTACTTTAATCATCATTGGAATTCCTCTTCCTTGTAGGTGTGTTGTACTGTGATAAATAAATATGTTCAGAATAGTATTTTTCACTTTGAAATTGTGTTTGTAAATTTGAAAATAAGCATATTCCTGTGTGTGCGCTAATACCTTCAGTCTTATGTTGATGTTTGTCTTATTTTCCATAGTGAATTCAAAACTGCATGACAAGCAATGTGTGATTAAACAGTATGATTTTACTCCCAACTGTTGTGTGTGCAGTTTAGCAAATTATGCCTATTTTTAACTAATTTGCTACAAAACGCTAAATTTGAGAAGTTTAGATGCTACAAAACGCTAAATTTTAAATCAAAACGCTAAATCTCTGATTTTTAAATGCTATAAACCACGAACTCTAGAGATAAGGAAGTGCTATTGATGGGAGATCTAAATGCACAAGTTGGAATGGAAAGACAAGGAAAGGAAGATGTTGTAGGACCCTTTGGATATGGATATGGAAATGGAAATCCAGAAGGCAAGTAGTGGGTGGATTTTTGCATGAGGAACCAAATGATTGTTGGAAACACCTGGTTTAGGAAGAAGAACAGTCAGAAGATTACAAGGTATGGTTGGGGAGACAGACGAACAAAGACCATGATTGATTATATAATCATAGAGAAAGAACACCGGAAGAACCTTTTGAAGAAGCCTTTGGTGAAGATCATAGAGTTGTGGTAGGAAAGTTGAAAGTGGGAAAGATTGAAAAACCCCCATTAAGAAGAGAGAAAAGAATTAAAGTATGGAAGTTGAAGGAGAAAAGCATACAAGAAGAATTTCAAAGGGAAATAATACCCTTGGTACCCAGGACGGAGGTGGGGAATGTTGAAGAGGAATGGAAAAGATTTAAGGAAGCACTGGTTGGATGTGCAGATGTGTGCAGAAAAGATATGTGGTAGAACGTCAGGAAATGTGAAGGACAAAGAGACACACTGGAGGAATGATAGGGTAAAGATTATTAAAGTGAAGGAAAAGAAAATGACATGGAAAGCATGGAAATCATTTAAGACTGAAGAAAGTAGAAAAAATATGTGGAGGCAAGAAATTTGACCCAGAAAGTAGTGGAGGAAGAAAAGAGGAAGAGCTGGGCCTTTTTCACACAGAAATTGGGAGATGATATGCAGGAAAGCAAGAAATTACTGTATGGTATCTTAAGTAAACACCAGATTTGTGAAGGATGAAGAGGGCATAATATTAACAAAGAAGAAATAAGGAATAGATGGAGAGAGTATTTTCTGAAGTTGCTGAACATAAGAACTGATGACAGTCATTCAATGGACGACCAGGAAAGGCAATTAGTTGATGAAGAAATCGATACAGAAATTATAATGAATGAAATTGAAATGGCAGTAAGAAAGATGAAGAATGGAAAAACTGCTGGAATAGATGAAATTTCAGTGGAGATGGTAAAGGAACCTGGAGCTGTAGGCCTGCAGTGGACATGTCGAGTTCTCAGGATTGTCTGGGAGAATAAGGAGGACCCTGATGATTGGCAAAAAGGAATAATCATCTCAATTTTCAAGAAAGGTGATAAGAAAGTTTTGGAGAACTACAGGGGAATTACTATAATATCCCATGTTACTAAGATAATGGAGAGGATACTGGAAAGTAGGATAAGGTTGCGGGTTGAGAATCAGATACTGGAAAATCAGTTTGGTTTCAGAAGGGGAAGGTCAACAATAGAGCCTATTTTCATTATGAGAGAGCTAATGGAAAAGCAATGGGAGTACGGGAATGGTGATGACATTCACTGACACTGAAAAGGCATATGACAGTGTCCCCAAGACTAAAGTTTGGGACAATCTGGTGATTGGACAGGGATCAATAAAAATGAACATGGCAATGTACAAGGAATGTTGTAGTTACGTGCAAACAGAAGTTTGCAGGACAAGTTAGTTCAAAATAACTAGTGGGCTGAGACAGGGAAGTGTTCTATAGCCAATCCTGTTTACAATAGTAATGGATGACATTGTGAGAACAGCAAAAGCAACATATGGAGGAAGAGAAATGAACATCATGTTATTTGCAGATGATATTGTGATTTGGGGAGAAGAGGACATGAAGGTTCAAGAACAGATGGATGTGCTGGATGGGAAGATCGAAGAATGTGGGTTGAAAATAAGTGTAGAAAAGAGTAAAACTGTTGTTATGACAAGGGACAAGAAAGAAGGGAAAGGTCAGATTAGACTTGCAGACAAGCCCCTGGAAGTAGTGGAGACATTCAAATACCTGGGGAGTGAATTAATGGTGAATGCTCGCCTGGATGCTGAGATTAGTAAAAGGATTCAAGCTGGGAGCTGTTTCTATCATAGTGTAAGAAACATGTTATGGGACAAAGATGTGCCAATGGAAGCAAAGGAAACTATGAACAAGATGTATTACGTACCCATAAGAACTTGCGGAGCCGAAACTTGGACAATGACCAAGAAGGATGAGAGTCGAATACAGGCAGCCGAAATGAAATTCTTGAGGAGTATGATACAGAAGAGTAGAAGAGACAAAATAAGGAATGAGAAAATCCAGGAAGAAATTGGAGTGGAATAAATTAATGATAGAATAGAGAAGAGCCGACTAAGATGGTTTGGGCACATAAAGCGAATGGGTGATGAAAGAATACCAAAAAAGATGATGGAAATGCAAATGCAAGGAAGGAGAGGGCGTGGACGATCACGACTGAGATGGACAGACACAATCCAACGCAGTATTGTAGAAAGAAACCTGGACTGGGACACAGTGTTGGAGGAGGAGTGGTGGAAAGACCGAAGAAAGTGGAGAGGAAACATATTTGCCCCTACCCGGCTACAGCTGGATAAAGGGAAATGATGATGATGATGATGATGATAACACCTATTAAGTCAGTCACTATGCAGAACTTAAAATATTTCCGCTCTCTTCTTGAAGCTTTTTTCTTTTATTTAAGTCCTTATTTATTTGCTTAGCAAAGAGCAAGAACACATTTATTTGATTCAGACTAGTGCAATAATATTTCGTTCATGAATAAATTTGGTAACCATTTGAGATTGAAGACTAGCAAGGTCATTACATAACCGGCAGCAAAGTAAGGTCATTGACAGCAAGCGAGTACATATTGTTTGGTTCAGACCATGTTATGGCATTTGAATTTGTAGAAAATTTAGTTGAAACTGAAGAATTGGACAGTTAAGATGGCTGACATGGTTGGACATGATTAAGAGGAGGAATTTCCGAATTATACGAGAGGTCTCAGAAATATAGGAACAATTATTGGAATAAGTAAGGAATAAATAAATAAACAAATAAGGTGTTATTTATCTATAATTTTTAAAAAAATTATTTCAAGTGTTTATTAAATGACAAAGTTAATGTAAGCTTAGAGACAAAGAAACATTTTAGTTCTTTTTAGATGTAATAAGGACGTAAGTTCTAAGGGCAGAGCAGATTAAAAAATAAATTTTAGCATATAGTTAACTAATTTAATAGATATCCATGTTATGATTTGAAATTTTCTATATAAAGTCTGTAATAAATTGACATGGTAAGTAAGTTGAAACACAAAGAAATATTTTAACAATTTCAAGATTTTATATATATAACTGTTGTGTTGATAATTACAATGTACCAAATCCAAAGATTATTGATGTTTTGGCACTGCTGAGGAAGAGAGTAATTGGCTCTCGAAACATGTACGGGAATTAGCTATAATAAAATATTTTCCACAGCTTCCCGTTTAATCCTGGACCTGTAGTGTCTAGTGTGGGTATAGTTGGGGACAAAACATGATGGCCTCAGTTCCTAGAAGCGAGCTGAAAGCCAGTAGTCAATTACACTCTGCACCCTGCTGAGTTAACGAGTTCTAAGTGATCCTTGTTTCTTTTAGAGAGGCTGCCAAACCACTCTCTGTAGTATTTACCGTTTCTTCGTGTAGAGTGCAGTATTAAATAACACTAGAATGTTTATATTGTTCTCCCACCTATTCAATACAATACAATCTTAAAAGTTAGGTGGGAGAACAATATAAACATTATAGTGTTATTTAAAACAAATACTTTCAATACGGACCCAAGAATGAATTTTATCACGTGTAATAGAGTGCAGTAGCCGATTTGGCAACTCTGGCTGCAGTAGAGGTAGTAAATCCTATAAGTCACTAACAGACACTGAGCTGCCGCTGGAAAGTAGTGGTGTGAGGCGAAGTCATCATGATTTGTCCTCAACTATAAGTGCTCGAGCATCTTGGAACATGACATCATGACCCGATGATAGAGCATGCTAAGCTATTGCCGATTTGTCAGGTTGATTGAGACGAATATTACGTTCATGTTCCTTGATACGGGTACCAATGGACCGGCATGTTTGGCCGATGTATACCTTACCACAAGTACAGGGAATTTCGTATACCCCAGGATTTAAGAGTGGGGACAATTTGTCCTTGGTTTTAATCAGACTTTGAGCAATTTTAGTGGCAGTGCCAAACACGGTTTTTATATTGTGTTTGCGGAGGACCTTGGCAATTTGATCTGTCGTGTTGTGAATGTAAGGCAAGTAGGCAGTTCCCTTCACTTCTTCCTTCTGTGGGATTTGCTTGGTTGTTTCTCTGGGATGTAGGGCTCTATGTATCTACAAATCGCTGTAACCATTACCCTTGAATGCGACTTTGAGCGTGTCCATATCCATCTGGATATGTGATGGCTCACAAATTCGTCTCGCCCTCTTGGCGAGTTACAAGTAACTATTCTTATTTTGGTTCCGTATTGAAGATGACGTATATCACAAATATTATTATAATATTTACAGATCCACCCGTTCAATACAATACAATTGTATTGAACTCTTGGCGAGTGTCGTGAGAATGCCTTGTTTTTGTGCTGGATGGTGGTGAGAATCTGCATGAAGATAGCGATTTGTGTGGGTAGGCTTACGATAGATGGTATGTCCTAGGGAGCCGTCCGGTTTCTTTCTTTCTAGAACATCCAAGAAAGGAAGACATCCGTCTGACTCCATCTCCATAGTGAATTTTATTGAGGGATGTTGCTGATTTAGGTGGTTTAGGAATAGATTAAGTTTCTCGGGACCTTCTGTCCAGACCACAAATGCATCATCAACATACCTCCACCATATCATAGGTTTGACGGGCGCCGAAACAATAGCCTCCTCCTCAAAATGCTCCATAAAGAAATTAGCCACTATGGGCGAAAGTGGACTTCCCGTAGACACACCGTCCGTCTGTTCGTAAAAATTCCCACCCTACAAGAAATAGCTGGAAGTCATGCAGTGGTAAAATAGCTTGGTAATGTAATCAGGGAACAGGTGTTCAATGAGAGACATGACCGAGTCAATCGGCACTTTAGTGAACAAGGACTCCACATCGAAACTCACCAAAAGTGCATTAGGTTGAAGGGTTATGGTTGACAGCTTGTTGATGAAATACCAAGAGTACCTGACGTATGATTCAATACGTCCTATGTGTGGCTGAAGCAATTTGCTTAGGTATTTAGCCAGAGCATACGTAGGAGAACCTATCGCACTAACAATAGGTCTGAGGGGAACATCTTTTTTATGGATCTTAGGCAGTCCATATAATCTAGGTGACACTGCATCCCCCGGGGACAGATGTTTAGCCTCCTCTTTTGGAATTGAAGATGGCTTTAAGAGCTTCACAGTGGCATTGGACACACGAGTGGTGGGGTCACGTGAGCTCAGTCTGTAAACAAGCTCTGACAATATAGCTGAGATCTTATTCTTATACTCGTCAGTGTCCATAACCACTGTCGCATTACCCATATCAGCTGAGAGAATGGTCAGTTTAGAATCAGCTCTAAGTTCCTTCAGAGCTCTCCTTTCGCCTCTTGTTAAATTGGGTGCGGGGACAACAGCGGACCTTATGAGTCTCAGACATTTCTGTCTCAACTCCTCAGCCTCATCCGTAGGTAGTTTGTGGATGGCTGCCTCAACGGAAGTAATTAACTACTCAGTGGGAATTTTTGAGGGAGCGACAGCGAAATTAAGACCCCTAGCTAGAACTGCCGTTTGGTTCTTCTCCAAGGATTTCTTGGAAAGATTGACGACAGTTTTACTAACATCCGGGTTCGTGCGAGAGACCGCCTGTTTCTGAGCTAGACGGAGGAACTTTGACTTCTGTCTGAATGACACCTGGTTGAATTTTCGTTCAGCCTGTATAGCAGTTATGAGATCGAAAGTCACACACAATTCCGACGAAAGAGTGTAGCTTAGCAGCAGGTGCAAATGAAACAACTCTCGGGAGACTGAATCCAGTTCCCTACGAGTGTTATGAACTCTCTTGATCACAAGAGCCTTGCTAGCACGTTGATATATTCTCCTGGCTTTCAGTGTATTTAACGTGTGCTTCAGATTCACACAGTTGGGAATGATGTTATGGTCCCTGCATCTCAGTAGAAAGCACAAAGAAGAAAGAAGCATAGATATCTTTCTCATTAATTTGCTGAATTCTGAAGCCTTCTTGAAAGTATCCTCCCCATAGAGGTTTTTAATGTTTCATTAATGCTTTCACGGCCCGTACTTAAGAACATGATACTGTATAGGCTTTTAGGCTTATGCCGTGTCAAGAAAATAAGATTAAATTCTTAACTTTCACAGGGAACTGTGCTCTGCGTCCTAAGAAGAAATCTCGACTGTCCACGAGAAAGGCTTCTTAAACAATGACACTTTAAATTTGGACGTTATAATAGAAGTGAGAAAATGGTACGTTCATTCGCCACCAGATGGCCCCCAAGATGTGGAAACGCTAGCATTCGAAGCGGAAGCTGACCGAACAATCACAATCCGTCTAAGTGGGTCACATAACGTGTTTGCGTAACACGACATTGACAGGTGTGCGGCTTGTGTCTATGCCTTCCCCACTCTTCTGGGATCTCTTTCTTCCTCCACATTATTCTAAATAACATATACAGCCACTGTAGCCCTATTGGTCCGAGCTCAATAACTGCAGTCGCTTAAGTGCGGCCAGTATCCAGTAATTGGGGGATAGTGGGTTCGAACCCCACTGTCGGCAGCCCTGAAGATGGTTGCCATTTTTACACCAGGTAAATGCTGGGGCTGTACCTTAATTAAGGCCACGGCCGCTTCCTTCCCATTCCTAGGCCTTTCCTCCCCCATCATCGCCATAAGACCTATCTCTGTCGGTGCGACGTAAAGCAAAAAAAAAAAAAAGCCTGTCTACCCTTTTTCCTTCCTCCCAGCCCCGATCAAGTTCCCTCGCGCACCAAGGCACACGGTTACCACACTAGACATGCAACGGCAACTGCTAAGACGGGTGTCAGCTGTGAGAAATAAAAAAAGGGGATGAGCATGTTTTCTATCTCATCCTGTTTACATTTTAAGCCCATGTCTCTCTTTTTTTTTTTTTTTTTTTTTTTTTTTTTTTTTTTTTTTTTTTACATGTTGCTTAACGCTGCGCCAACACAGATAGGTCTTACAGCGACGATAGGATAGGAAAGTGCTAGGAATGGGAAGGAGGTGGCTGTGGCCTTAATTAAGGTACAATCCCAACATTTGCCTGGTGTGAAAATGGTAAATTACGGAAAACCATCTTCAGACAGTGGGGTTCGAACCCACTATCTTCCTAATGCAAGCTCACAGCTGCGCGACCCTAACCGCACAGCCAACTCGCTCATTCTTCTTCTTCTTCTTCTTCTTCTTCTTGTTCCCCTCCTCCTCCTTCTTTCAAATAGAATATCGCATTCTGCAGCATTTCCCCACAGCAGTTTACAAGATCCGTATTAATTAATGCAACCTTCATTTCAAACTTCTAAACAATTTAGATTAATCACTACCTCAATTATCACCTTGAATCAAAATTATTATGAACAATGGATTCGAAACAAGACCAATTTTACAAAGACGGTTCTGCCTCATAGATCTTTTGTAAAAAGTGTATTTTTAAGTATAGTAATGTTCTGCTGAGGTAAAAACCCAAACCCATAAATGTGAAATTACACGAAGTTATATTGTAAAGGTACAGATGGGCACACTGTGTATTTGAGATTGCTGTAATCATCAGCAAAAGGGACAGTGAAACTAAAATAAGATTAGAAAGTCACGTGGTTCTGCGTGTTGCGGATGGTATTTAGGATATCACAAAGTTCTAGAAGGAATGTTAGCAAATAGGAGAAATCACCGAGGAAACAGGATGTTTCAAAGAATGACAGGGCGGTATGACGAGTATAAAAGGGGCTAGCTCAGAAGACATGTAGTCTCTGTCGCGCCTCATCCGTGAAACTGCATAAGAAAGGCTTACCTATTCTTCAAGTACTTCAAGACCAGTTGTGGTTGCTAGTAATTAGTAGCGCATCAAGTAGAACGCGAGTAAGAGGACAGTCGCCGCTGACTTTTCGATGCCTAACTGAACAAGTATATTTCAATTGTATATATCATGTAAATATTTCAAGGAGAGGACAATATATATTAACGTGAAGATGTATAATCGTCTCTCGCTCAGTATTCATCAAGAAACCTACCCTCCTGCTTACCACTAAGCGCCAACCGCTCGGCTGCACAACCACAAGAACAACTGTTATTTAAAGACGTTTAATCAGTGTTTTTAAGCACTATGTTTCTGATCTTAGTTCATATATGGGCAAGTTTGTTATTTGTAGAAATCTTGAGTGTATCCGAAACAAGTCCTGCAAATATTTTTTACATTAATGTCATTTAATCGCTGATGTGATTATGTTATGTACAGAAAAGGTGGAAATCTCAAGTCTTATTATTTTGAAGTAACATACCACTTAGTTGAACAGCTCATCTCCTATATATACAAGGAAAGTAAACGTATTACACTATGTTCCAATACTGACCTATGAGCTGAAAAATGATAAAAAGATATAGAAAATGACATAGGTACTGAAAGAGAAGATATAAGATGGTATGAGCATGTCCCTCAAAGATACAAGATGGAAGCGGGTGATAAGAGACCAGTGGTAAGATGGAACGGAGAGCTGGTAGCTATGCAAACGGATATGTAGCTGGAAACTGGGCTACATGACTTCTAAAAGTAGACTGACTTACAGGTAAAGAGACAGTATCCTTAGCCGGGATGGAGTTGACCACACCAAAGATGAGCCGCTGTTCCTCGTTACTCCGTTCCACGCGAGCGACATACAGGTGATGGCTGGCAGGGATCAGATAACAGAGGTACAGCTGTCCTACCAGGTCTGTCGAGAGGAACACTCTGGTAGCAGGTCCTCCTCGCCCAAGCTCTCTGGAAAGTTAACACTCCATTATACACTGTCAAAGGGGTGGTCTGCTCCAGTGCATGTAGTCCTTGTGGATTGCTTGAGTTTTCACAGGAAAAAGCATGTTAACTTGTGAATCATTTGCTGTATGATTTATGTTTATTATATTCATGAAAAAAAATCTAAGTAGTTATCTGTCTGTTATTGCTACCCTTGGTTACTTACATTTTTTTCAAAAAATAATCAATGTAAATAATAAAACAAATGTTTCAAATTTAACTTGCTTTTTCCTTTGAAAATTCAAGTAATCCATTAAATTCTGCCGGTCACTGTATGTGCTATTTTGAAAAGTGAAAGACTTTCTTTTTGTATTTTAAAAAGGCCAATAAATATAACTCCACTTTAATTTTCTATAACTTACTTAATGATTAGTCTAGTAATGATATTGAAAATTTGTCTGACTGAAAATGAAATGTAATAAATACGGAAGAAATATTCATACGATTCCAAAAATATTTAGTCACTGATTTCCAGCAGAAAAGTAAATTTTGGTTTGGCAAAATTATCTTGCTTTTGTATGATTTTCCATGTTATAAAGCAATACTCTGAAAATTCAAGATGAAAATTCAACAAAAATGTTGTGCTTCGTAGAAGTTACTGTTTGAGGTGTCTCACCAACACGACTTAAGCCTTAAACCTCTGTTACTCTTATTTATTCTTTTTCATCAAGGAACCGTACATCAAGGTCGGAGTTGACTTAACCCCTCCTTTCCCCTGAGTTAAGACCGCTGTAAATCGTGCGTTGGATGCAAGATGGTGTTAGGCCTATAAGGAGGAACAATTTTCAAAATCTATCCGAGGAATAATTTATGAAGAGGAACAGACTGTCTCTCCTACATCACGCCACAGGGTAGTTTCATATAATGGTCTCTGCTGTGCAAAACAAAAGTAACTTTCGCGTGCTGTGTCAGTGCCAAGTGACTTGAACTATACATAGGAAGAACTGCAACTGAAAGGAATATGCGACGAGATGAACAGAAATCACAGAGACACGTAAATGATGGTCACCTGAACATCACAAACGAAGGGGCGTGGTTCTTAAAAGGGTGTGTGATCACTCTGCAACGTGTTCCCATGCTGGCCACAAGATTGGTAACAAGGTCTTGTGGTAGAGCGTTAACAAATGCTGGACGGTCGTCGGTGCACGTGGACGTGCTGCAATACGCCCCACACGTGTTCCGGGGAACGGGCAGGCCAACGAATATCCCTCGTTCCAGGAGCTCTTCCACCTGCACTCTTCAATGCGGTCGTGTATTATCGTCCGTAAAAGTAAAGTCAGGGCGCAATGCACCCCTGAAAAGACGCGCATGGGGAAGGAGTACACTATCACAATAACGTTGACCGGTGAATGTGTGGAGGTCAGCATGCACGTGTAACACCTGGACATGTTCCTGGGTGCATTATGTCTTCTCACCTCTCACCAGATGAATCTGCTCACATCTGAGAAGAACACGCGACTCCACTCCTCCTGATGCTCTTGGCACCATTTTGATGTGCGGGTGTCAACGGAACACAATGTAAGGGTTGTCGGGCAAACAGACCACCCCAATGCAGTTTGCATGCCACTGTGGAGTGTGAGACTGGGTGCCTTACAGTCCTGTTAAATGTGGTTGCAACTGCACCTGCCATTTGACAAGAATCTTTTCTTGCCTGTTGCACAATCTGCTGCTGTAGTTGACCGTGGTTGACCGCTCCTCTCCTTTGGACAGCGGTGCCTGTGCTCTCCATGCACATGAAACAATGCTGTGAGCAATACCAAACTCCTCGGAAACACTCGTCACACTTCGTCCTTCTTCAAGTTTCCCGATGATTCTTCCCCGAGTGAAGTCATCCAAATGTTTTCTCTGGTCCATGTTGTAATGAATAACATCACCACAGTGCACCGTAAGAGCTCGCTGATTGACTCACACTCTCTTGTCCCGTTCCTTCAACTGCCTCGTTTGGTGGGGCCTTAGTCGCACCGACTTTACACCAGGTTCCTATACAGATGTGAGAGACCTCTGGCAACATGTTACTGCACTTTCAAACATTTCCACCGAATAGTCATTGAGTAGACATCAAGACTGTGACAGTAAATGTCCTGACACTGACGGGAAAGACAGAAGAACTGGTTAACTTCATGAAAGAAAAAGATATAGCCATACCTGGACTGTGTGAGACCAACAAGAGGAATACAGGAGAGATTCCTCTGAAAGAAGGATACAGGCTGTAGTACAGCGGAGGACCTGTGCCAAAAAATGGAGAGACCATCCTAGTTAGAAAAGAAATCGAAGAATATGTGGAATATACAAAATGTGTCAGTGATAGGATCATGGTGATGAGACTCCAGTTTGAAAATGGCATGAAAGATCTATTTCAGTTGTATGCCCTACAAACGGGTTGCATAGATGAACATCCAGAGGACTTTTTAGAGGACGTGGAGACACAGATAGAAGATAAGGAAGTGTTATTGACGGGAGATCTAAATGCACAAGTTGGAATGAAAAGACAAGGAAAAGAAGATGTTGTAGGACCCTTTGGATATGGAAATGTAAATCCAGAAGGCGAGTTGTTGGTGGATTTTTGCATGAGGAACCAAATGATTGTTGGAAACACCTGGTTTAGGAAGAAGAACAGTCAGAAGATTACAATGTATGGTTGGGGAGACAGACGAACAAAGACCATGATTGATTATATAATCATAGAGAAAGAACACCGGAAGAACCTTTTAGATGTAACAGCCATGCCTGAAGAAGCCTTTGGTGGAGATCATAGAGTTTCGATAGGAAAACTGAAAGTGGGAAAGATTGAAAAACCCCCCATTAAGAAGAGAGAAAAGAATTAAAGAATGGAAGTTGAAGAAGAAAAGCATACAAAGAGAATTTGAAAGGAAAATAATACCCTTCGTACCCAGGACGGACATGGGGAATGTTGAAGATGAATGCAAAAGATTTAAGGAAGCACTGGTTGGATGTGCAGAAAAGGTATGTGGTAGAATATCAGGAAATGTGAAATACAAAGAGACACACTGGTGGAATGATGGGGTAAAGATTAAAGTGAACGAAAAGAAAAAGGCATGGGAAGTATGGAAAACATTTAAGACGGAAGACCGTAGAAGAAAATATGTGGAGGCAAAGAATTTGACCAAGAAAGTAGTGGAGGAAGAAAAGAGGAAAAGCTGGGCCTCATTCACACAGAAATTGAGAGATGTAATGCAGGGCAGCAAGAAATTATTGTATAGTATCTTAAAAAACAAAAAGAGAGTCACGTAAAGACCAGATTTGTCAAAGATGAAGGCGGCATAATATTAACAAAGTCCAAAGAAATAAGAAATAGATGGAGAGAGTATTTTCAGATGTTGCAGAACATGAGAATTAATTAACTTATTAGATTAAATTACCACCTAATCGATATTTTATTACATGCCTTTGGCAAAATTATAAAAACATTAACAATCACAGTACATGTTTCAACCATCTTCAGCTGGGTCCAAAAAAGCCTTAGATAATAATACATGAATAGTAAGCACATTAAAAACCTTGATCTTTTTCTCCCGTGAGAACTTTTAAAAACTTTTAAAAAACTCTTACTATTTGATAATGAAAGAGAAAAGGAGGGGGTTAGAGGTGGGTAAGAAAGGATAAGTAGAGTATACTTAAAACTAAAATCCGTGTCTACAATATGTTAAAACATATTCTTCCATTAAACATTTTTGAAAATGTCTTTTAAAAGTCTATTGTGAAGCTCTTCTATGCGATCACTGAGTGACTTGATCTTGTATACAATGAAAGTCGATCCGTATCACATTCTTCAAGTTTTTCGTGTTTGTATGGTGTGTTGAAAATCTTCCTTGAAGGCTTCATTTAGACTACACTAGAAGGCTTTGAGAAGCTGTTTGATTTACCGTTGTCTAAAGGTAACTTCATAGTTGTGTTAGGTGGAATAACGGTCTTCTAATTGGGCAGCTTGCCTCATGATCTGCAACCAGCAGAGGATACGAAAAAATTGTTAAAGTATGTCATCAAATATACAGTATATATATATATTTTGTATCGCATGAGGATACATTGTTACAATTTGGTTATTTACAAATATGTACAATTACACGAAAAACAGTTTCATCTATACACACAGAACAAGTACGAAATAAACAAACAATATCTGCATTGCTGCTAAAGCTGAATATCCAGTTTTGTTAGTTTTGTCAATGCTCCTGTGTGTCAGGCATTCCCAAACTCTTGTTCTGGGGATACAGTTGTATACTCATTGTTATACCCTTCCTATATTCTCAGTTCCTTTCCATGATCTGACTCAGAATGAAAATGGGTTCTACTGTTGACCTTCCACTTCTGAATCCAAATTGCTCCTCTTGTAACTGACTTTCCACCTTTTCTCAAATTCTTCTTTCCAATATCTTGGTGGTATGGGAGAAGATGGTGATTCTTCAGTAGTTGCCACACATCTTGTCTCCTTTCTTGAATATTGGTATTGAAACCCATTTTTTCCCAAACCTCGGGCATGCTTTTCTCTCTCCATATATACTTGAGTATTGAATAAGGCCGTTGTCCCGCTGGTATGGCTACTTCATATGTTCCCACAGCTTTTTCCATCTTCACCCTTTTTAACTGCCAATTTCACCTCTGTCACTGTAATTTCTAATTGCTTCTCTTTTATTCCTTCTATTCCTGTTGCCTGGATACCTTCTCCACGTCTGGTTTCTCACGTTCAGCAGTTTGCTGTAATATTATCTCCATCTGTTCATTATATCTTCTGGTTTTGTCAGTATTACTCCTTTATTCTTCACAAATCCTGTGTTACCATTTCATGGTATTTCTATGGCTTGAGGGCTGGGTGTTTGTGATGTTTTCAGCATTAGATTTCATCTTAGGTAGGGCTCCATCCTCACAGATGCACAGGTTGCCTATACTGTAGGTTGCCTAGGCCACAGAGCTTAAATTGTTTATTTACACCTGCCCTTAGTCAGCCATCTTTAGAGCGGGGTTTTCGTTGCTACACGTCCGTATGTTTAACCTCATATTACCCTACACGTGACCCCTGGGTGGTGCTAAGGGAGCAACAACTTTGGCTGCTGGACCCAAAGCTCTTCTTTGTGGATATCCCAGCAATTCAGAGGATTCATCAACTCAATATGAGAAACATACAGTGATTTCATTAATCAGTGTTGCGGAGGGGATGAAAATTAAGCTTATGTAATCTTAACTCACCTCTTTCTAGAACTGTGTCTTTTATTCCCCGCTACCTTGAGGATGTGTCTGTGTACTTGACCTGGTGTATTAGTGATGTGTCGCAGCCTGTTTATGCGCACGGTTCAACGGAGAAAGGGGAGGCAAGGCTGTGTTGTCATTTCTTGCGTCTTGTGAGGAGGGAGGGGGCTCTAGTTGTGCTTCCGTGACGGGATATTTGAGCCTTATACTTGTCGAGTTTATAAGTTTCCTGTTTACCCATTCAATATATTTACGTATATGGTCGTAGAGGGGATTTCTTTGCTCATTCATTTCATTCAAATTCCGATCTTTGTTCTCTAGTTTATCAAGAAGAGAAAAAAACTTGTCGAACACGACTTTTACAGAACAAGAGTTAGAAGTGTTAGGTAAAGGCCCAAATAATAACTGACACAGTACCAACAAAAGTCAAGAGTTAATATTAACTTTAGCAGAAACTGAAGCAGCCATACAGACCCTTCCAGCCGATATTCAAAATGACCTTAGGTACAAACCTAAGGAAAAAATTCCCTAGTTAATTAAAGGATTAAATTCAAACTCCAACAACACAAGGGTAGATAAAGAACTCCAGCGTAAAGTTAGGCAAAGTAACATAGTTGTAACGAAAGCAGATAAAGGTGGAACAGTAGTAATACTCAGAGGTGCCAACTTTGAAGTGGATTATCAGTAATTGCCCTCCGCCCCCAAGAAAAATTTCGAGTCAAGTCCAAAGCATACGCCTTCCTTCTTGATAATGACACACCCCTTTTGCCCTTCCCTCTAGCAATCTATCGAAAAGTATATCATAATACACAATAACATTTGCACGCAACTTGTTGGTTCTATGATAAAACATTCCTTGTAGCTTGTTTCTCACGCAGCAGCTGCTTTTCGGTGTAGTTTTTCTTGAAGCATCCTTCCAACTGTGATGACATTTTCGTTTTCTGAACCATAAGCGATACCAGTGCAGTGCAGATCTTTCTGTCAACTGTCAGGTACACTTAACACAGCAAATACAACATTACTGAAGGATTTGTAGTGGAGCTCCTTCATTCACAATTAATTTTACAACGCTTATGGGTAGCAAAAGGAAGTCACGATCGAATAAGTAACGTTGCCAACTCACGAGCACTGAAATAAAGTCGATTTAGGAGAAAGGCTCGAAAGGACTCAACATTTTTCCTTTTCTTTTGTTTCCGTCAAAAATTATTTTTTCGTGATAATGTCAGCTTTTTCGTAATTATTTCCCCTTTGACCGTAACTCCGTAATTGTGAGGTGAAATCCGTAATAATTACGGACAATCCATAATAGTTGGCACCTCTGAATACTAAACAATTAATTTGTTGATTGAGAAAACTGAATACGTCAAAGAAATAAACATTTTTCAACAACAACTAACTAGTTTAAGATCCCACACCAAAAATACAAAGGAATTTGAAGGGGATATTAAAGCAAAGCGCCTTCCTCTTAAACGAACAAGAAACATAGAAACTCATAAATATGAACCCAGGACTTCCAAAGGCAAGGGCTATGTCCAAACTACACGAAAAGGACGTACCTATCAGACCTGTAATTAATTTTCGCAAAAGTCCTACATATAAAACCTCTCAATTTATCCATAAGTTTTTGGCTCAAAATTACGTTTTTTACACCAAAAATTTTATAAACAACTCTAGTGAATTTTGCAAGGTAATTAAAGATTTTAAATTAACTTCTTCTCATGTAACATGTTCCTTTGATATCAAAGATATGTGTACTAATATTCCTATAAAAAATACCATCAAGATTATTAAAACAAATCTATTAGATCACAAACTATCAGTATACTTCATAACTAAACCAAATTAAAATAAGTGAGTTAAATCCACCTTCTCAGTAGAAATTACATAGTGTTTATGAAATGGGACTAGTTTCGACCTATTGAAAGGTCATCTTCAGCCACATCGCTTGTAGAACGTATTTGAAACACGGTTGTTTTAAAGATGGTCTTAAACATAGAAGTTTAACACTATGAAAATATTGTTTTTAGAATTTCCTTAAAACACTTTCGTTCACTTGGCTATGGGATTATATATGAGAAGAAGGTCTTTTAGATTCTTTGTAGTATTCAAGAACGTAGATAGAAATCGAAAATTTACAATCTTGATGAGGTATGGAATTGGGCATACATGCATTAATGTAGAGAAGACAAAGTCTTTTGATATTCTTCGTATTCTTTGTTTTACACGTTAAATCATTTATAATCTAGATGAGATGTAGAATTGAGCATATATGCAAAGTAATGTCCTAATTAAAATATGAGTTGAACAAATATATTATTGCAGTGAGCTGTGTATAAAGAAAACAATGTAAAAATATTGAAGGTATTCATGGAGATTAATGACTTTAAAAAATGAAAGTGAAAAAGCACTTGAATTAAAACTTTTTTATTCTTTGTATTCAAATGGTGGAGTGAAATCTTATCCAATGGTGATATAAAATAAAGGAAAAATAATAATGTATAGTAGTTAAGGATCATAACGCTTGGGCTATACTGGGCTTCATTACTAGAGACCTTGTAGCAGTCCTAGTGAGATATGAAGAGGGCGGACAGCCAAGAGACCCGGTTGTCTGTTCTGCATATTTGTCAGGAGACTCTGAATCTCCACCCCCACTCCCCTCCCCCCCCGGAGGAGACTGGTGATATACTGTAGGAAACAAGGACTTAACCTCATAGTAGGATGTGACGCCAATGCTCATCACAGTATTTGGGGAAGTAAATACACAAACCGAAGGGGAGAGAATTTCATAGAATTTCTATGTACAACTGATCTTGAGATAATGAACATAGGTGATACTCCTACCTTCATCAATAATAGGAGTGAGGGGATCATAGATCTTACCCTGGGTTCCATGGGAATCGTACAGGAATTTAAAGACTGGAAAGTTTCTTTGGAGCCTTCCTTGTCAGATCATAGACACATCCTGGACGAACCAATTGGACATCTTTTAGGGAGGGTGTGAGGAGGGGACTGGAAGGAGGACCCTCAAATATAATCAAGAACGAGGAGGAGCTGGAGCTCAGTGTGAGCATTAGTTACCTCTTATGAATTAAACTGCAAAAAGAGTAACAGGAAGCTTCAAGTGAAACAGTTATCTTGAACAACTGAGGAGAAACACACAAAGGCTCTGGAATAAATACAGGGAACGTCAAGATCAAGAAAGTCTAGATTCTTACAAAGAATCACAAAGAAAGTACAAGTCAGAAGTCAAAAAGGCTTCTAAGAAATCTTGGAGACAGTTTTGTGACTCCATCGAGAGTCAACATGAAGCGTCAAGGCTTCATAAAATTCTAACCTTGGATGGAAGGACAAGGCTGGGCTCATTGGAGTCACCTTTGGGTGGATATACATCCACAGAGGGGGAGACCCTGAGCTTATTGCTTGATGCCCACTTTCCAGGTTCATTAGTCACGAATAGTGAAGTAGAATCGAGCAGATACTTCAGATCCGATAGAAGTGGTTGGAAGGAAGCCGTAGAGATTGTTACCCCAAGAAGGGTGAAGTGGGCATTAGAATCTTTTGCCCCTTATAAAAGCCCAGGAATGGATGGGATCTACCCAGCACTTCTTCAGGAAGCGGGCGCGGTCCTTATACCATACCTGGTCAGAATTTCTAGGGCCTCTCTCACTATGGGGTACGTGTACTTCTTGTGGCATCAGGCGAAGGTAGTGGATACAGTTGAATCTGACTTATACGTATATCAAGGGGAAGAGAAAAAACTACTTGTAACTCAGAATTACTTAGAAATCAGACTTACGCAATACATCACATATTTACTGAAAAACCAGTAGAATAGACCGACATGTGTAAATCCTTGCAAATAATAAATACATTAAGACAGATAATATTATTTTGAACTTGATCCAGCCTTAAAGAAATAGCATAGTTTGGCTTGTTTCACTTTTTTAGCATTAAGAATAAAAACCTCCTTTAGCAAACTTAGTAATGAATTCAAAGCATTTTCACTACAACTTTTCGCACTGATGTAACGCCTACACACTTCGACTGAACTTAACACTTCACACAGTTCAGGGGTCAAATTCAAGTCGTTATCTCCACCTCCAATGTCACTGTCGCTTGTTGCTTGTCCATCACCGCCGCGTTGTTGGCATACGTCAGCAATAATCTCTTCATCCGGTAGTTCTCCACATACAGCCAGATTATCATCGAAATCCACAAAAGTATCGAATTCTCCACCCTCCGGTAGCGTTAGCTCATTGCCAGACAAAACTTCGTCCCCATAATCATCATTAGAGACAGCCTCTTCTAGTAAGGCACCAGCTGTGGGGAAACAGTTGCTGATTGTGGAGGAAGGCACCTGCTTTCAGGCAGCCGAAATAAAATCCATGGCTTGTAGCAAATTAATGGAGAGAGGTTCATTTCCTGCATCACTCAGTGTTATTAAATGTTGAACCAGCATTTTTCTATAATGCACTTTGAAATTTGCAATGATGCCCAAATCAAGCGGTTGTAGAACACTGGTACAGTTAGGAGGGAAAAATTCCACTCGGAGTTTCTCCAGAACGATTTGAGGTGGATGTGCTGCACATCGATCCTTAAGAAGAAGGATCTTCTTATCTTTCTTTTTTCAGTTTTTTCAACCACTGTTCCATTGGATTCGTATTCCGTGGGTTTTGTTTTTGCACTCTTAAAACACCTCGGATTCTTCGATTTTCCTATCACAAGTGGAGGAAGTTTGTCAGATCCATCTTCATTCGTGGTAAGAAGTACTGTTACACAAATTTTACTTTTCTTCCCTCCATGGCATCAGTCACCTTTTTCAGCTAATGTTTTATTAGGAATGAGATTGTAGAATAGGCCGGTCTCATCACAGCTGTAGATGTTTGGAGGCTGAAAATCGCTTACGATACCCAGCAGAACCTCTTCCTTCCAGTGTTGCACTGTGACATCGTCCGCAGATTTTGAATCAACGGAAAATGTTCTCCCTGTGAATCCATGACGATCTTTAAATCCTTACAACCATCCTGACGAAACCTTGAAATCAGCAGTGATAATCATTTCAGATAAATCTATCGCCTTTGCCTACAGCATGTCTCCACTACTTGGTAGAGCTGCAGCCCGCTTTTGGTGGAACCATGTGAAAAGTGCTTTCTCCAAATCTACGTACCATCCTTCTTGCTGACGGCTGTGTTTCGATCATTTTGAACCCAGTTTTAAGAACTCATCCAAAATAGCGTTTCATTTACTGACTATTGTACGTAGCGTGGTATAAGCAATCCCTAAGTCTGAAGCGATTTTAGTTTTTGTTTTGTGTGGATTAGCGTCCACTTCTCGTGTAATTTTTCCTTTTTCTGTTCTCCATGGCTAATCAAAAGCAACTGAATGACAAAACGACTGTTCAACAGTAAACACCAGACACCGGCATCGTGGACATTTTACTTCTCCATTGTTCCCACGAAAGAAATTCTCATATTCAAACAAATTTACTGTATTTTCTTTTGTTACCGCACCCAAACAGCCTACTTTGCTTATAATGTATCTTAATCTTTGGCGGCGTGTCAAAAACGACGAAGGTAGAGAAAGAGCGAAGGGGACTAGCCTTTGGTAAGCCGCTAGTAAGTAAGCGTCAAGAATGTCACTCGGCGAAACTCTGTGTCCTGTTTCAGCACCGAAACCTGATCGCTCTACTTCTGCCCACGCCAACAAAGAGGAAACTTCGTAAATACAGTAGTTTCTTTTTAAAAAGCACATTCTCATTACAATCACGCAAAACTCAGTTATATTTCACTGACATTTAATACGTATAACAGCGAATTACGTATAAACGGATTACGTATAAGTAAGATTTAATTAACACTCTTTTAAATTATATTTTGCCGGGACCTAAAGGAAATTACGTACAAATACGAATTACGTAGAATAGAGTTACGTATAAAGCAGGTTCAACTGTATACCTAAACCTGGAAGGTCTTTATATACTAGACCTAAGGGTTATAGACCCATTAGTCTAACGTCTTTTCTTCTTAAGACTTTGGAAAGACAGGTGGATAGACAAATCAGGGAGAAAGTATTAAGAGACTGTCCCCTGCATCCTCATCAACATGCATACCAACCAGGGAAGTCGGTTGAGATGGCACTACACCAGCTTGTTTCTAGGCTGGAGAGCGCCTTGGATCAGCAACAACTTGCTATGGTGGTATTCCTAGATATAGAAGGGGCTTTTAACTGCTCATCTTCGGGCTCCATAGAACGTAGTCTAGAGAGAAGAGGAGTGAGCAGGAAGCTCATAAAATGGATTATGGTCTCACTGCAGGGCCGTCAAGTTCTGTTTACCCTCAACGCAGTAATGTTGAGAGCTAATATACACAGGGGGTGTCCACAGGGAGGAGTATTATCACCAACATTATGGTGTCTGGTAGTGGATGAACTACTTACCAGGTTAAATGTTGGAGGAATTTATGCCCAAGGCTATTGCAGATGACATTAGCCTGATGGCGGTGGGAAATTTCCCCAGTGCGGTTTCAGAGCTCGTACAGAGCTCCCTGCGTAGGGTGGAAAGACGGTGCCACGACACGAACTTGTCGGCTAATCCCGACAAGACGGAGCTCGAGGTATTTACCAGGAGGAGGAGGCTAGATGGACTGTCAGAGCCTATCCTATTTGGAAAAAAATTAGTTCAGACAACCTCAGTTAAGTACCTAGGGGTAATCCTTGAGGCAAGACCGAGTTGGAAGAAACATACAGACCATAAGGTGGATAAGGGTCGCAAGATTATGTGGGCCAGTCGCAAGGCCGTCTGAAAGACTTGGGGCCTAGGACCTAGGGTGTTCCAGTGGCTCTATATTTCTATTGTACGGCCCACGATCACCTTCGCATCTTTAGTCTGGTGGCCAGGTTCGGAGAGTAAAACTGTAACCACCAAGTTAAACAGTGTCCAAAGACTAGCGTGTCTAGGAATAACAGGGGCACTGGATACTACACCATTATGTGCAATGGAGGCCATCCTATGTCTTCCCCCCTTACATTTATATGTTAAGGAAATAGCGGGAATGAGTGCCTACCGTCTCTGGTCACTCGGAGGATGGTCCTTCAAGAATCCGAATAGAGGTCATGCTTCTATTCTTACAAGGCTTCACCAGACCTGCCCTACGACAATGATGATTGGGGACCCGATGAAGCCTAGTTTTAATCTGAATTAGTTCACAGTGGTGATACCCACAAGGGAGGAGTGGGCCGCGGATGCTGGGGCCTGTCTTAGGTCTGGGGGCTGTACATGGACACAGATGGCTCGCGGACAGAGACGGGCACAGGTGCCGGGGTCTGGGGGCCTAAGAGAAGGCTCTCCTTTCGCATGGGTAAATATGCCACTGTTTTTCAAGCCGAGGTATATGCAATACTGGCCTGTGCTGTATATGTATGGAACATGCCAGGACATAGAAGATGCATCACCATTTGCAGTGATAGCCAGGCAGCGTTAAAAGCACTATGTGCAGTTAGAACAACATCAAAAATGGTATGGGAGTGCCAAAGGATGTTAGATCAGCTGTGTGAACTTAACCCAGTTATCCTATTATGGGTCCCTGGGCATACAGGAATCAGTGGAAATGAAGAAGCTGACAAACTAGCGAAACAAGGCTCAAAAGGTCCTTTCATAGGACCAGAGCCCTTCCTAGGAGTGTCACTCCGAAGTGTGAAACTGGTAATATCCCAGTGGACGAACCAGTCTCACTTAAACATTTGGAAAAGAGGTTAACCATAGCAAGGCAGGCACGTGAACTTATCAAAGGGCCTAGCCAAAGTTACAAAAAGGTCCTGATTAATTTGAATAGGACCAGAACGCGAATGGTAGTTGGACTGTTGACAGGCCACAATACCTTACAGAGACACCTACACATCATGAAAATCAGTCAGGATCCGATGTGTAGAAGATGCGGTAGGGAGGAAGAGACCTCTGCGCATGTGTTGTGTCAGTGCGAGGCTCTTGCAAGCACTAGACATCGATATCTTGGCTCACATTTTGTGAGCCTGGAAGACATCAGGAATAGTAACATCCGGACACTGGTATCCTTTATAGGAGCACTAGGGCTGGACTAGGCAAACCCGTTTAAGAGACACAAAGGGTCTTCACAGACCTACGTGTGCAGCCCTGCGAAGGCAAGGCTCACCCATTTCTCATCCATCTATCTAACCAAGTGTTGGACATTTTAGTAAAATAACGTGCTAGGAAGCAAATGACATGAAAAAGAAAAAGAAAAAAAAGAAAATGATCGAGATAATAAGGAAAATTACCAAGGTTTAATGAAAAGTGTGAAGAATGGAGGGAAATTTAAGGTGGGTCTGAAGAATGAGGGAATGGGGGTAAATGCTGAGGAGAGGTGGAATAAATATAATGGAAGATTGAATTTAGATTGGTTAAATTAAAATTTTTAAGAATAATGATAAAAAGATCAAATAGAATGTTGGTTTTTTCACATATTTCAAATAGTAATAGACAAAAGAGTATCCACAACAGACCCTATGAACCAAACAAATGGAGTGCTGCAAGGCGATCCATTGAGTCTACTTTTCATAATAGCCACCGCAGAAGTACCTAGAGAAATTGACACATGACATGGTCATTGTATCACACAACTTGGAAAACATTCAAACAGCCTTGAGCAAACTTACAACGTGGGCAGAAAAGAATGAGCTTACTATAAATAGTAGCAAAACGGTAAAAATGACATTCAGAAGAGGAGGCAGACTATCAGCAAATGGCGTCATCATGTATATGAATATTCCGATGAAGAACATTCTGCATTTCAAATACTTAGGAATTACACTTCAGACAAGTGGAGATGTCTACGACCTTCACATAAAAGAACGAACCATCGCAGCAAAGATGGCAATTAATCGCATAAAGAACCTAGGACAACTATCCCTGCCCACAGCGACGACACTGTTTCGCTTAAAAATTGCTCCCATCATAACATATGGACTGGAAACCATCTGGACACACCTAAAGAAGAAAAATTTTGAAGACATAGAAAAAGTCAAAGCCAATTTCATCAAAAGAGCACTCTGTCTATCAAAGCACACATTATCCCGACTTACGTATGTACTGGCAAGAGAGCAATTTTTCATCGAAGACCTACGCCTCGACCTGCTTTTACCAGCTACGAAAGCCTACTTGGATGTACTCCAGGAACTTAATAAGAAGAGACAAGAGATATGGCCAGAGTTTTATTCAATGGATGCGATGATACATAGGGAATGGACACAAGCTAGACATGACCTACGTCATGTACAGTAGAACCTCGATTATACGTTCCCAGAAACTACGTTTTCTCGTATTATCCGTTCAAATTACGTGGTCCCGCAAGCATCCTAATTAAGTCACATTGTAAAAATCTTGCATTATCCATTCCTCGAAGAAACTATTTCCCGTATCAACCGTTCAGAAATTTCAGTCCCATCAACGCTTTTTCAAGAAACCGTGTCTTACGAAAGGATGGCTACGGCATACTTGCGGATCTTGGGGTTAACATCCAGTCATCACGGTAATTTGAGGAAGCGGAAAAGCGATCGGTGGTGAATTTGCATAAGGGACCATCTTAGCATCGCATTCAGGTGGTACTGTTTAGAGAATGGAGCAGAGTGTGTCCACAACAATTGGAAGGAGACAGAGCTCTACCTGAAGACGGAATGTTCGTACTTGCAAAGCGTCTACATTATGTCCAGGGTTAGATGGTTACTTCTGTTTTTGCTCTTTCCAAGCGTATTGCCGAACAGGGCACTGAGCTTTCAGGCAGCTCCTTCTTAAGTAACTCAATATTATCGTACACTCACTAGTAGGCTGCAACCTTGTATAATGTGTACGTTCGTCAAACCTCAACGCCAACACCAGTAGTTCCGCAGCAACCATGTCGTCCAGTATCCTCGTCGTAAGTGCTCTGTATATTCTGCTGCATTACCTATGAAGATTTGAAGCTTCCACCTAATCAATACATATATTTATACATTATTGTTCTACAGTACCGGTTTCGACCTTGTGAAGGTCATCTTCAGCTGACAATCATAACATACAATTAAAACATCACAATAAGAATGTCACATGGTATGGGTGAAAATATAGTCATTACAATTGTTCTAGTTTAAATAATCGTCTACAATAACTGATATAATAATTTAAAAGTTAACATTACTGTATGTACATGAATGATGCATGTTAAAATATGTTTTCTTAAATTATAAAGGTGTCACATAGTATGGATAAAAACGTTATGAAATGTTTTTCGTCTTATCTTCGTCTACGTTAATCGGTATGAGAGTTAAAACTTTGCACTACTATTATGTGCAAAGGTGATATATGTTGAATTGTGAAGTGTCCACTGTTCCACATTAAAACTTATGGCTAGATGAATAAAACATTTTGAAGTACAGATTAGTTCTTGCGGCGTGTTGTATGTGCGACTATGTTATATGATCAGCTGTGTTCATCCACTGGTGGTATAATACCATACCATGTGACATCTTATTGTGATGTTTTAATTGTATGTTATGATTGTCAGCTGAAGATGACCTTCACAAGGTCAAAACTGGTACTGTAGAACAATAATATATGAATATATGTATTAATTAGGTGAATACCATACCATGTGACATCTTATTGTGATGTGTTAACTGTATGTTATGATTGTCAGCTGAAGATGACCTTCACAAGGTTGAAACCGGTACTGTAGAACAATAATATATAAATATATGTATTGATTAGGTGGAAGCTTCAAATCTTCATATTTGTGAATATAATCAATACGGAAATGAAACTTATAGATTATGATACAAACATCCCCGTCGTCAGTGACAAGGTGACTTTTACAAAGGTAAAGCTAATTCCACTTTGCTTCTGGATTTGAAATCGCAAGAAATAAGTGGATATTTTAAGAATTTCACTCGTATATCACTGACCGATTTCGAGTATTTATTAAATTTGGTTGAACCGAAGATAAACAAGGGACACGAAATTTAGAAAAGCTATATCTGTTCAAGATAAATTGGCACTTACTTTGAGATTTTTAACCACTGGTGACAGCTTCACCAGCTTACAGTATCTCTTTAGAATATCCAAGCAGGTCATAAGTTTTTTTTTTTTTTTTTCCTATTTGCTTTACGTCACTCCCACACAGATAGGTCTTATGGCGACAATGGTACTGTAAAGGGCTAAGACTGGGAAGGAAGCAGCCATGGCCTTAATTGAGGTACAGCCCCAGCATTGTGCCTGGTGTGAAAATGGGAAACCACGGAAAAACAATCTTCAGGGCTGCTGACAGTGGGGTTCGAATCCACTATTTCCCGGATGCAAGTACACAGCTGCACGCCGCTAACCGCACGGCCAACTCGCCCGGTAGTCATAAGTAAATTTGTATCACAAGTGTGTCAAGCAATCATCAGCGAATTAAAAGATCACATAGAGGTAAGGTTCATTTAATTTTATTTCATTTCATTAAACATTTTTTTATGAGACGTCATTGATATTGAAATTATTTGGCACTTCACTGAAGGGTCCCATGATAATGTAGAATTACGTTATAATTCTATTAAATTCAGACAAGATTCCTCAGTGCACTCCATGACCTCTGCGCGTCCTGACTACGAAATGTGCCTGGAACACGTCAACGAACACACTGCGCGCCGCTTTGTGTTCGCCGGAATACAGTCAACCAGATGGATCACAGCACGCCTCACTGCGAATGGTTGCAGCAACGAAGCTCAAGGCGTACTCATTAGAAAAATATGGATGCAGCAACCGTTGCGTTGCATGTTGCAGCCTCCTAGTGAGTACCCGCCTTTACGTTATCGAGACCAGAACAGATGTTGCACCTTACGTACATAAAGCCATGGGAGATTTTGGGATTGCCTGTTACTGCTTTGGTCCTAATGTAAGACTAGGAATTTCACGTTATTGTGTTCAAACGTTAAAACCGCAGTGGTTTTATTTGCGCACGTTACATGTAAAAACTTTGCATCATTTCGCACTCGTACAGACTAGGACATTGAGCGCGCTTTCCAGCTGAGCTCAAGGTCGCGAATAACCATAAATTCAGAAGTTTTGATGATATTTTTTCTGTTTCCAATTTAATCGTGATTAGTGACAGACATAACTGAATATAATGCATTCGAAAACTTGAGAATCGGTATTTATATTAGAAACAATATTCTCGAGTTCAACATAAACATAATTTTAAAGTAATTGGTAAACAAATTATAGAAGGTGATGGAAACATAACTCAACTCGATGCAGGCCGTAGGCCTAATTTGCGCGGTACAAGATTTCCACAAACTGACTATGAACAGTATACCGGTGACCAAATTACAATGGAAGATTTAAAGAAAACGGGATTTCGCAATCATGTTGGCGCTTTTGTATCCAATGTGCTTTATTTTATTAGATTAGAGAATTAAAATATATTTTTCGTCGATTGTTTGGCTTGATGTTATTAGGTTTTTTTAACAGTTTGTCCGATCAAAGTTGCTGAACTGAAAGACGTTTTCAGAGGAATCTGACAAAGTTTGCCTGGTAAAACTGAATGTAAAGTTTCAAAACTTTTAAGTCGCGTACCGGTAATTAATGTTTGAAGCCGGCCCCGCAGTCGAACTTGCCTGCCTCTCACCCGGAGGACACAGGTTCGACTCCCGGCCAGGTCAGGCATTTTTACGTGGATATGAGAGCTGGTTCCAGATTCACTTATTCTACGAGTACCAGTACCTTTAATTGAGGTGCTATCTAATGATGAGATGGCGACCCCGGTCTGGACAGCCCGGAATAACGGCCGAGAGTATGTCACATTGACCATGCGTCATCTCGTAATCTGGAGGCCTTCGGACCAAGCAGCGGTCGCTTGGTAAGCGAAAGGATCATTGGGGCTGTAATTTAGTTTGGTTTAGGGGTGTTTGTAAGATTTTAAGTATACATATTTCTTTTTTGTGATATTTAGCCAAATTGTTCATGGTTCATTCATTCCCGGATTTTCCGTTTTACCGTGTTGTACGTTTTTTTTCGGTGGTCCCTCCAAAAACGGAGAATCGAGGTTCCACGGTATTGACAAGATTTGCCGTACACGGTTTCCATCATCGGATATGCCTAACGGATAAATTCCATGACCCGGACGATAACTGCGGAGCCTACTGTGACCGATATCATCTGATACTGTGCAACAAAAGACAAAACTCATTGACAAGTTTCTGTAAGAACTAAATGCACATTTATCATATTATTAAAATATTGATCTAAAAGTATGAAAAAATTCTCTGTTATATCAAGTAATTGGCCTTCTTGTAATGTTTTAAGAATTCTTAGATCTTGTTGAATATTGGTGAAATTATGGTTATAGTCATGCATATGTTCACCTACAGCCAAAAATGTATTGTATCTAATGGCATTCTTATGTTCTGAGTATCTAGTGATGAAGTTTCCCTCTGTTTGTCCGATGTAAGAAAAACTGCAATCATGACATTTGAATCTATAAACACCTGATTTAGAAAAACAATTAAATTTATTAATAGAGGTAGAGTTTTATAAGATGTCAGATTTCTTATTATTCGTTTTGAATGCTATATTTATATTGTATTTTTTTAAAGCGTTAGTGATTTTGTAAATGTCCTTGTTAAAAGTAAAGGTTGAAATTATTGAGGTATTAGGTTTATCTTTTATTAAAGTAGTTCAAGGTCAATGTCTGTACTGTATTTATTAATTATTCTATTAATGAAAAATTGTTGTATCCATTTGATTTTGCGATGAAACGAATGGTATTTAATTCACTTTTTAGATCTTGTTTGGACATTGGAACAGTGAAAGCTGTATGAACTAAACTATTGTAAGTAGCTCGTTTATGGGTTATTAGGTGATTTGAATCATGATGTATTGTGGTACTAGTCTGAGTAGGTTTTCTGAAGATTTTATAACCTAACAAGGTTGTGTTTCTAGTGATGGTTAGGTCTAAAAAATTAACCTTTCGTTCTAGTTCGGATTCAAGTGTAAATTTAATGTGGGGGTCAATATTAATAAGATTTAGAAGAGTGGACTTCACACTACAAATTTTATCATCTAAAATAACTAGGACCCAAAAGAGGATATTATTAAAATTTAGGTTATTTTCAATCTTGTTGTGTTCTAAGAAATCTAGGTAAACTTCTGGTAGTATGCCTGAAGCGGGTGAGCTTTTTGTTTTTATATGACATTGTGAAAAGTGAAGAAATTGTTATCTAGGATTAATTTCAAAACCAAAATGAAATCTTTGATTTTTAATTTACTTAGATGACTGTACTGATGTAAATTATTTTCAATAATGGGGTAGAATTTGGATATTTGTATACTAGGGTACATATTAATGATATCAAAAGAGTGAAGTGAGTGATGAGGTTGGATTTTGAAATTACTTAACTTATTAATTAGATCTGAAGTGTTTTTGATGGATTTGTTGGACATAAAATGATAATTCTTTCTGAGAAATTTTTGAATCAATTGTGAAATTTTATACAAAGGGCGTGGCCTAAAATTAATTATAGGACGAATGGGACTTTATGTATTTTTGTATTTTTGGAAGAGCTTTAGCCATACGGAGACTTGGATTCATGCTTATTAATTTTTGTCCTGCTCTGTGAATAGGAATAGCTAAATGAGATTCCGTGATTAAATAAAGAAAAATAAAACAATTCATTTCTCTAGATGATAAAGCTTACCACGCAAAACATAAAGCTTTTCTTTATTTAAGCTTAAAAATAAAAATCGCAAAATTAGGAAAAGACATTAATTTCCTTAAAGAATGTATTTCTTTAAACTTAACTCCTAATTTTCTTAAAGGCACTATGAAAAAACATCGCTTTTCACCTCAGACTTGGAAAACCCCATAACAAAACTAATAAAATATGGCTAAGAGATGAAATTAAATTCTTAAAAGGAAAAAATCTTTACTAAATCTTAAATTATATGAGAATCATTTTGAGGTACTCAAGTTGTTGTCCACTGCTCAATGGGATCTTTCCCAATCCCACATTGATGATAAAATATTTAATGAACTATCCAAAAAACAGCAAATATTAGATAGAAAAATTAATTCCCTAAAAAACTCCAACTCTCACAACAACAAACTCAAATCAACAAGTACACCCCTAAACACTTATGAACAATTTCATCCACCAGTCATCAATTTATCCAATGTGCAATTAAGTGATATTGAAAATTCAATTTTATCTAAGGGCCCTAAAGATAATTGGCCCAACCTTAATTTATTCAACGTTGTCACAACTTTAATCACGGAATCTGATTTAGCCATTAATAAAACCGCTCTTGACAAACAAGATGAATTAAGAACAGAAATTAAAAAGAAAATGAACCACATTCTTCTACAAGAACACAAATGTACTTACCCATTTTCTCATAACACTTCTAAAGAACTTTCCATTGAACATCATCATTTATTTGCTCTTAAATAGAAAATTAATGACAATGATCTTCTTATCACCAAAGCTGACAAAGGAAATACTACTGTTATAATGGATAAAACAAAATAAAACAAATAATTTCTTTTCTGTTAGTTCCTTTACCATAGTCAAAAAAGATCCTACCCAGAAAATTCAGAGATTATTAAAACAAACCTTAAAGAACACCCCCTTTCCTATTCACAGAGCAAGACAAAAATTAATAAGCATGAATCCAAGTCTCCCTACGGCTAAAGCTCTTCCAAAAATACATAAAGTCCCATTCGTCCTATAATTAATTTTAGGCCACGCACTTTATACAAAATTTCACCATTTATTCAAAAATTTCCCAGAAAGAATTATATTTTATGTCCAACAAATCCATCAAAAACACTTCAGATCTAATTAATAAGTTAAGTAATTTCAAAATCCAACCTCATCACTCACTTCACTCTTTTGATATCATTAATATGTACCCTAGTATACAAATATCCAAATTCTACCCCATTATTGAAAATAATTTACATCAGTACAGTCATCTAAGTAAATTAAAAATCAAAGATTTCATTTTGGTTTTGAAATTAATCCTAGATAACAATTTCTTCACTTTTCACAATGTCATATAAAAACAAAAAGCTCACCTGCTTCAGGCATACTACCAGAAGTTTACCTAGATTTCTTAGAACACAACAAGATTGAAAATAACCTAAATTTTAATAATATCCTCTTTTGGGTCCTAGTTATTTTAGATGATAAAATTTGTAGTGTGAAGTCCACTCTTCTAAATCTTATTAATACTAACCCCCACATTAAATTTACACTTGAATCCGAACTAGAACGAAAGGTTAATTTTTTAGACCTAACCATCACTAGAAACACAACCTTGTTAGGTTATAAAATCTTCAGAAAACCTACTCAGACTAGTACCACAATACATCATGATTCAAATCACCTAATAACCCATAAACGAGCTACTTACAATAGTTTAGTTCATACAGCTTTCACTGTTCCAATGTCCAAACAAGATCTAAAAAGTGAATTAAATACCATTCGTTTCATCGCAAAATCAAATGGATACAACAATTTTTCATTAATAGAATAATTAATAAATACAGTACAGACATTGACCTTGAACTACTTTAATAAAAGATAAACCTAATACCTCAATAATTTCAACCTTTACTTTTAACAAGGACATTTACAAAATCACTAACGCTTTAAAAAAATACAATATAAATATAGCATTCAAAACGAATACATACATACATACATGCATACATACATACATACATACATACATACATTATCATTATAGACTGTTATGCCTTTCAGCGTTCAGTCTGCAAGCCTCTGAGAATTTACTAAACGTCGCCACAATCCTCGATTTGCAACTAGTGTTGTGGCCTCATTTAATTCCATACCTCTTATCTTTAAATCGTTAGAAACCAAGTCTAACCATCGTCATCTTGGTCTACCTCTACTTCTCTTACCCTCCATAGCAGAGTCCATTATTCTCCTAGGTAACCTATCCTCCTCCATTCACCTCACATGACCCCACCACCGAACCTGATTTATGCGTACAGCTTCATCCATCGAGTTCATTCCTAACTTAGCCTTTATCTCCTCATTCCGAGTACCCTCCTGCCATTGTTCCCACCAGTTTGTACCAGCAATCATTCTCGCTACTTTCATGTCTGTTACCGTACTTCTAACTTATGAATAAGATATCCTGAGTCCACCCAACTTTCGCTCCCGTAAAGCAAAGATGGTCTGAAAACAGACCGATGTAAAGATAGTTTTGTCAGGGAGCTGACTTCCTTCTTACAGAATACTGCTGATCACAACTGCGAGCTCACTGCATTAGCTTTACTACACCTTGATTCAATCTCACTTACTATATTAGATAGATAGATAGATTGATAAATGTCTTTATTGGCGTAGTTAAGGCCATTGGGCCTTCTCTTACACTAAACCAATTAGTATACATTAAAGTCATAAGCAATACTACCGTAATTAATACTAGAAGACACAATTAAAACACAATCAAAATACAACTGAAATAAAATTCCACCACAGTAAGACATACATACAACAGCAATAATAATAATAATAATAATAATAATAATAATAATAATAATAATAATAATATTGTAGTAGCACGATCACTGAAAGGCCAGAAATTCACAGGTCACTCGCATCCTATTGCACCTATTAACGCTCTTTTAAAAGACACTGTAGTTGTTATTCCCCTGACGTCGTCCGGTAAACGATTCCATTCTCGTGCGGCAAACACCGAGAATGAGCTGTTATATGCGGCAGTTCGATGGTGAGGGATGATGAGCAGGTTGGATGTTTGAGCCCTTGTATGTCTGTCATGAACATTTGAGAAGTAATGAAACGTGAAGAAAGGTAGGATGGGGAAGATGTAGTAAGAACTCGATGGAGGAGAGACAAAGTATGATGGTTACGACGAACATGGAGTCGCGACCACTCTAATTTTAGGAAAGATGGTGACACGTGGTCATATTTTCTTAAACTGCATATATATCGCACACACGCATTTTGAGCACGCTGTAGCCTTAGGGAAAATTGCGGCCTGACGTCATTGAAGACAACATCACAATAGTCAAAATGTGGCATTACAAGGGCTTCAATTAATCTCTTTTTAAGCTTTATTGGAAATATATGTTTATATTTATATAAAGAATGTAAAGATGAGTAAACTTTTTGACAGATATGTAAGACATGTGCAGACCAAGTCATGCGTTCGTCCATGATAACACCGAGATTCTTCACTTGTGATACAAAAGAAATTGGAACATCCTGCAGGATTACTCCTGGCAACGGACGTTTAGTTATACTTGTTATTTGACTTTGATGGCCAAGGATTACTTGCGACTTTGTAGGGTTCAATTTCAGGCCGTGCGCAGCAGACCAATCACTAACAGACCGTAAGTCAATATTTTCCTGGAGGTCTTGTGATGTAGAGTCGGTGTAGAGTTGAAGATCGTCAGCGTACATATGGTATTTGCAGTGTCTTAAATTTGATGATATGTCATTCACAAAGAGTGCGAAAAGAAGAGGACCAAGTACAGAGCCTTGAGGGACTCCTCTCTTCACGTGGCGCCATGAGGAAACGATTCCATTATTACCTTTCACACATTGTTGACGTCCGTGAAGATAAGAATGCATCCAAGCAATCGTACTCTGAGAAAAATATAGAGCCTTCAGTTTTACAAGTAAAATGTCAATGTCTACGCTGTCGAAAGCTTTACGGTAATCTAGTAGTACCAGAACTGTGAATCGTCCTCTGTCTATTGCTTGTCTAACATCCTCAGTCACTTTAAGTAAGGCTGTAGTTGTACTATGTCCTTGTCGGAAACCGGACTGGAGAGGATTAAGGAGATTGTGCGTTCGAAGGTACTCAGACATTTGTGTATGAACTACATATTCTAAGATTTTTGATAAAGCTGATAAAATACAGATTGGACGATAGTCTCCCTCGTTCGAAGGCGTTTTACTTTTCGGAAGAGGTAGCACAATAGCCTTCTTCCAGAGAGTTGGATATGTGGAGTATAGAAGAGAGAAATTGATTATGAGTTAAGGTTGGTAATATACAATCAAGAATTAGTTTGACCATGTCAGTCCCTATGTCATCAATTCCTTTTGCTTTCGTGCTTATTCTGAGGACTGCTTTTCTGACTTGGAGGGGTGTCACGTGACTGAAATAGAATTTCTCTCTGTCAGGAGTAGGGTGTGTACCATAATAATTCATAAGTCTCTACAAATCTATTCGTCTGCGACTTCTAGTTATTTTTGATCTTCGTTTATTAGTTGATAGTGTTGTGACTTTGTGCATACAGAATGTGGTGTCGTGTCTTTGTGCCTATCAAAGTGTGAAACTGACCTCCAATATTCATAAACATTGTACATCTTTTTACGGCTGATGATGACCTGTACTAAGGTCGAAACCGGTCCCATTTAAATAGGAATGTGATTACTGCATTTCCTTCTTTTAAGTATTGAATAGGTTGAACCTCCTTTTCAATTATTTAATTTTTAACGTTCTACCATCAGGCGTAATTAAACCGTAAGCGTGTCGCAATTTAGCATTTCGTATTTGTTGTGTTGTCTTATTACGTAACATCCTGGTAGAACACACAACATAAATACTTGAAATTATCGACCTGTTCTAGCTTTGTATCACCAATCGGACATTCAATTCTGTTGTAATTTCTTTCCTACTGACATCAATTTAGTCTTCAAGAGGCTAATTTTCATACCATACTCAAAACTAATAATAATAATAATAATAATTCTGACATCGTATAAAAATCCACCTCTATTAATAAATATAATTGTTTTCCTAAATCAGGTGTTTATAGATTGAAATATCATGATTGCAGTTTTTTTTTACATCGGACAAACAGGGAGAAACTTCAACACTAGACACTCAGAAATAAGAATGCCATTAGGTACAGTAAGTTTCCAGCTGTAGGCCAACATACTGTATGTATGACTATAACCATAATTTCACCAATATTCAACAAGAACCAAGAATTCTTAAAACAGGCCAATTACTTGATATAACAGAGAATTTTTTCATACATTTAGATCAATATTTTAACTCTAATTATAACCAAAAATTAAATATGTGAAAAAACCAACATTCTATTTGATCTTTTTATCATTATTCTTACAAATTTTCATTTAACCAATCTAAATTCAATCTTCCATTCTATTCATTCCACCTCTCCTCAGTATTTACTCCCATTCCCTCATTTTCACCCCCACCTTAAATTTCCCTCCATTCTTAGCACTTTTCATTAAACCTTAGTATTTTTTTCTTATAATCTCGATCCTTTTTTTCTTTTCCTTTTTCATGTCATTTGCTTCCTAGCATGTAATTTTACTAATACGTCCAACACTTGGTTATGTAAGATGAGCCACAATTTGACTTATTTCTCTTCAAATCTTTCTTTCATTCTTTTCATTTAATATTTAACATTCTAAAATTTTGTTAATATTTCCTACATTTTTCTAATTTAATTTTCCTTTCGTTTATATCAGTATTGGATAAGATTTCACTCCACCATTTGAATACAAAGAATAAAAATCTTTTAACTTAATTCAAGTGCCTTTTCACTTTAATTTTTTTAAGTCATTAATCTCCATGGATACCTTCAATATTTTTACATTGTTTTCTTTATACACAGCTATAGAGAATCTCCTTTCCACTGCAATAATATATTTGTTCAACTCATATTTTAATTAGGACATTATTTTGCATATATGCTCAATTCTACATCTCATCTAGATTATAAATGATTTAACGTGTAAGAGAGAGAATCCACAAGGGATAGCTGCCCTAGAACAAGGGGTACCGTACGGTAACAGCATCAAATTATAATCTATTTTCGTACTATTTATCTTAGGATAAAATGAGCTTATATATTTTTTAAAAATTTTGAATTTCCCCTGTTGTAACCATCCTCGATGAGGAAAACTTTATTTTTCTTTACACATACCGTACAAATGATGATTTACAATTGCCAAAGTATCTTGTAAAACATCTAAACAAATATCTTTGAGATACGAAACGGGAATAGCAAAACGAAGGAAGAAATTCATTGAAAATTTTGTGATAGATCCTCGCGCACCGAAGAGTAACCCAATCACTTCCCAGCAACTGGCAGGTATGTGATACTTTTCTTCAGGATTCGTAGTGTCTCTTCTTTGGCCTGTGAACTGTTACTCTCAAACCTTATTGTTGGATCAATAACAACGCCAATGTTTCTCTTCCTGTCAGTCGCGACAATGTCTGCACGTTTACTAGATCCATCACTAGAGATACAGTGCACTTATTCAAAGATATTTTGAGAAGTTCTGCAATACTACTCCTGACCCTATGGTGCCTGTTATTTCTCAATAGTTCCCCTTTCGAGCAGAAACCAAGAACATGAGGGAGGGTTTCTATCTCGCTGCAGTGGCGGCAATGGTTTTCTTGGCTTCTACCGGGAATGCTTCGGATTGCTATCACATTGCAGTTCATTTTAATGGCATTAGTCCATTGGGAAGTTGAAAGTCCTTTCTTCGTTGCAATCCAGGTGTTTGATTGTGTCCATTCTGAAAAATGTGAAACACCTTTTCCACGGTGTGGTAGTTTTTTTCCATGTTTCAAAAGACTTCATCTTCTCTACATTAATGCATGTATGCCCAATTCCATACCTCATCAAGATTGTAAATTTTCGATTTCTATCTACGTTCTTGAATACTACGAAGAATCTAAAAGACCTTCTTCTCATATATAATCCCATAGCCAAGTGAACGAAAGTGTTTTAAGGAAATTCTAAAAACAATTTTTTCATAGTGTTAAACTTCTATGTTTAAGACCATCTTTAAAACAACTGTGTTTCAAATACGTTCTACACGCGATGTGGCTGAAGATGACCTTTCAATAGGTCGAAACTAGTCCCATTTCATAAACACTATTTAATTTGTACTGAAAAGGTGGATTTAACTCACTTATTTTAATTTGGTTTAATCAAAATTCAATACCGACCCTTAAAATGAAATTAATTTCTCTAGACTTCATAACTATCCTGAAATTTGTGCTCAATCACAATTTCTTTCTTTCTTTCAAAATATACCAACAAAATGAGTACGCAATGGGAGCTCCGGCTCCAGGAAGTTTAGCTAACATATACCTATCATCTAAAACATACTCGAATATTAGGTCATATCAAAGGACTGGACCTTTGGTTATGCTATGTTGACGATACTTATAAGGCACTCAATGACAGTCATAATATTCTGAACATCTTAAATGATTTGGACCCTAATATTAAACTTACAGTAGAAGAAGAAGAAGAACGTTCGCTCAATTTTTCAGATATTAAAACAATTTGGAAAAACAACCATTTCCAGTTTAGAATACATAGAAAACCTACCTTTACAGCGACTACAATAAAATGCGACTCTCTACACCCCATTTCACAGAAGAAATCCGCATACCATAGTTTTGTTAACAGAGCCTTTGAAATTCCATTGACAGAAACAGACAGGAAAAAGGAGCTAACTTACATTCGTGAACAAGCCTTATTCAGCGGTTTCGGTTTGAAATTTATCAATAAAATTATCACTAAACGGAAATATAAACAATAAATAAATTTAATACAACAGTCAGAGAAAGTAAAGAAGTGCGTTAAATTTACATTTATTAACCGGAGAATTCACGAATTTAGAAATCTGTTCAAGAAGCACAACACCAAAGTAGCTTTCTCAACAAACAACACTAAATACAGATTTTTAATCATAATAAAGTTAATAACATTAAGGATGAGAAATTTCAGGAAGATATCAGGAGCACATCAATGCAGAGAAGTATAGGAGGTTCTCTGTTATGGGAGCTCATATGAAAGAGGCAGATCAGAAATTTACCAATATCAAACAGGACCTTCAAATTATTAGCAGGATTAATAAAGGAAGACTTAAGAACAATCTAGAAAACATTTATATTCTTCTTGATAAACTAGAGAACAAAGATAGGAATTTGAATTAAATGAATGAGCAAAGAAACCCCCCATACGAGCATATACGTAAACATATTGAATGGGTAAACAGGAAACATATAAACTCGACAAGCAAAAAGGCTCAAATATGACGTCACGAAAGCACAACGGGAACCCCCTCCCACCTCACAAGACGCAAGAAATGTCGACACAGCCTTGCCTCCCCTTTCTCCGTTGAACCGTGCACATAAACAGGCTGCGACACATCACTAATACACCAGGTCAAGTACACAGACACATCCTCAAGATAGCGGGGAATAAAAGACACAATTCTAGAAAGAGGTGAGTTAAGATTACATAAGCTTAATTTTCATCCCCTCCGCAACACAGATTAATGAAATCACTGTATGTTTGATGACATACTTTAACAATTTTTTCATATCCTCTGCTGGTTGCAGATTGTGAGGCAAGCTGCCCAATTAGGAGACCGTTATTCCACCTAACACAACTATGAAGTTACCTTGAGACAACGGTATAACAAACGGCTTCTCAAAGCCTTCTAGTGTAGTCTAAATGAAGCCTTCAAGGAAGATTTTCAACACACCATACAAACACGAAAAACTTGAAGACTGTGATACGGATCAACTTTCATTGTATACAAGTCACTCAGTGATCGCATAGAAGAGCTTCACAATAGACTTTTAAAAGACGTTTTCAAAAATGTTTAATGGAAGAATATGTTTTAACATATTGTAGACACGGATTTTAGTTTTAAGTATACTCTACTTATCCTTTCTTACCCACCTCTACCCCCCCCCCCCCCCATTTCCTCTTCCAATATCAAATAGTAAGAGTTTTTAAAAGTTCCCATGGGAAAAAAGATCAATGTTTTTAACGAGCTTACTATTAATGTATTATCATCAAAGGTGTTTTTTTTTTGTTTTTTTTGACACAGCTGAAGATGGTCAAAACATGTACTGTGATTGCTAACGTTTTTATAATTTCGCCAAAGGCATGTAATAAAATATCGATTAGGTAGAAATTTTATCTAATAAGTTGATTTAACTCATCGATATGGTTATGAAGTGGACAGTTTGCAATACAAATGCTAACCAAGCAAGAAATAGCGCAAACATCTATTTTAAACTTACGATGAAACTAGCAAAATAAACAAAGATATAATATTCTATAAAGAATGTTTGAACAACGAACTGTTACCAAAGTTCTTAAAAGGTACGCAAAGGAACAATATATGCTCAATATTCCAATCTACAACACAAAGAACAGTTAACCGTCTTTGGATCAACTAAGAAATCTTTCCTTAATCGTGAGCTTTACTTAGCGCACCTCTCAGCTTCAATAACCCTGGTACTGTCAGAATGGGAGTCCAATGGAAAAGAAACAAATAACATTGAATAAGAAATTAACAACCTAAAAAGCAATTACCCAATAAAACAAAATAAGCCACAATTTAAAGCGACCTTCAACCACGAAAGATTCCCACCCCCTGTCAAAAACTTGTCGAACAAGAGTGTTAGGTAAAGGCACAGTAGCAACAAAAGTCAAGAGTAAATACTAACTTTAGCAGAAACTGAAGCGGCCATACAGACCCTTCTAGCCAATATTCAAAATGACCTTAGGTTCGAAGCTAGGAAAAGAATTCCCTCCTTAATTAAAGGATTAAAATCAAACTCGGACAACAGAAAGGTAGATAAGGAACTCCAGCATAAAATTAGGCAAAGTAACATAGTTGTAACGAAAGCAGATAGAGGTGGAACAGTAGTAATACTAAACAAAACGTTGAGAAAACAGAAACTTTTGCCAATCCTGTTTACAACAGTAAGGGATGATATCATGAGAACAACAAAAGCAACATATGGAGGAAGAGAAATGAACAACATTTTATTTGCAGATGATATTGTGATTGGGGGAGAAGAGGACATGAAGATTCAAGAACAGATGGATGTGGTGGATGGGAAGTTCGAAGAATGTGGATTGAAAATAAGTGTAGAAAAGAGTAAAACTGTTGTTATGACTAGAGGGGAGAAAGAAGGGAAAGGTCAGATCAGACTTGCAGACAAGCCCCTGGAAGTAGTGGAGACATTCAAATACCTGGGGAGTGAATTAATGGTGAATGCTCGCCTGGATGCTGAGATTAGTAAGAGGATTCAAGCTGGAAGCTCTTTCTATCATAGTGTAAGAAACATGTTATGGGACAAAGATGTGCCAATGGAAGCAAAGGAAACTATGCACAAGATGTATTACGTACCCATAACAACTTGCGGAGCAGAAACTTGGACAATGACAAGAAAGATGAGAGTCGAATACAGGCAGCCGAAATGAAGTTCTTGAGGAGTATGACACAGAAGAGTAGAAGACACAAAATAAAGAATGCAAAAATCCGGGAAGAAATTGTAGTGGAAAAAATGAATGATAGAATAGAGAAGAGCCGTCTAAGATGGTTTGGGCACATAAAGCGAATGAGTGATGAAAGAATACCAAACAAGGTGATGGAAATGCAAATGCAAGGAAGGAGAGGCCGTGGACGATAACAATTGAGATGAACGGACACAATCCAACGCAGTATTGTAGAAAGAACTGGGACACAGTGTTCGAGGAGGAGTGGTGGAAAGACCAAAGAAAATGGAGAGGAACCATATTTTCCCCTACCCGGCTACAGCTGGATAAAGGGAAATGATGATGATGATGATGATGATGATATTTTATGTTGCTTTATCTATCTTTTCCTTAAGTTTTCCACAGCAGTGTATTTTTTTAGAACTTTTTTAGTTACTAGCTAGTTTGCTCTGTCACACGAGTCCTCTTTTTCTTTTAATCTCTTGCGCATTCTATAATGTCTTATATAATAATAACATGGTCTCATCTACCATGTGAAGGCATTTTAATTTCACGTCATCTGACTACATGTTTGTCAATTTCAATGATCTGTTTTACTCTAGGCCCACTGGATGGCAAAGTAAACCGAATCCCACTTGGACGTCTATGACTGATTCCTAATAAATTTTGTTGGGCAAACACCAAATATATCACCAAAGATCTATTACATGCGGACATTGTACAACACGGTGTGTCAAATGGACTTTTTTCCACCTTTCGAAAATCTGACTACCTCTGCCAGGATCGAGAGGCTGACACTCTACCACTGACCCACTGCTTGGATACTTAGAGAAGAAGTATGAAGATTATGCTGGATGGAAAGAAGGTAGCAGAAGTTGATGAGTTGTAACTCGAGATGGCCATAGGATTCAGAAAGGCGCTCATTTGTACCATCAAGTGAGGAACCTCCTCTGGGACAGCCAAATAACAACATACAGTCTGGAAACATCAGCAGACTCCAGGTCAATGCTGCTGAAAATGAGGAGAGATAAGACCTGGACTGAAAAAGTCTGCGAAGACATCCAAGTGAAACCACTCATCAAAATTCTAGCAACATCAAGATTCAGGAAGGGGGTAACATGTAAAAATAATGGAAAGCAACCAATATTAGTATCAAATCCACAGTTTTCGGGGTCGCAGAGATGATAGTGCACTTCGGATGCATTTTTTTTAAGTTGGTTTATATCGCATCGACACAGATAGGTTTTATTGCGATGATGGGACAGGAAGGGGCTAGGAGTGGGAAGTAAGCAGCCCACTGTCGGTAGCCCTGAAGATGGTTTTCCGTGGTTTCCCATTTTCACAGCAGGCTAATGCCGGGGCTGTACCTTAATTAAGTCCACTGCCACTTCCTTCCCACCCCTAGCTCTTTCCTGTCCCATCGTCGCCATAACACCTATGTGTGTCGGTGCGACTTAAAGCAACCAGCAAAAAACAAAAAAACAAAAAAACTTAGCACAAATGTGACTATCTGGGAAAAAATACTGTAATACTAGCACACCTAGGTGTGGGGCAGAGAAATAACAGAGTAACCTCAGCCTCTAACTTTTACAGTATCGTTAGACACCTACTATGGGATGAGAAGGTCCCAGAAAGAACAAAAATGACCCTGTACAAGTCATATTTCATTCCCATCCTTACATATTCTCTGGAAACCTGCACACTAACATCAAAGGATTGTAGTAGGATTCAAGCCTGTGAAATGAAATTTCTTAGAACTGCCCTCCAAAAGACACGACTTGATCACGCGAAAAATGATGAGATCCGATCTAACCTAGGTCTGAATGAATCGATGGAGGAAAGACTTAGGTCACCTAGACTTAAATGGTTTGGATATGTTAAACGATTGAATAGCACAAACGTTACCATGTGCTTACTTGGAAAAGAGAATAACAGGTAGAAGACCAGCTGGAAGACCAAGAAGAAGATGGATGGACCAACTGAGGGAAGACGTGGAGAGAAGAGGGAATTGGGAATCTGTCATGGACAACAAAATCTTTTTGAATAGGCAACTTTGGAAGACGCTCGTTTTTAAACACCCTACCCGGCTCGCTGGAAGAGCAAACCGATGATGATGATGATTAACCCTCCTTGATGAAGCTGGTCCTAAGCATCCCAAAACTGTAAATATGGACCTACACCAGTTGAAAAATAAACGGTTCATATAACTATTATTGTTGTGTTGTGTGGTCCCCTTGAGCCCTAATTTATATACAGTATATCATGAAGGTTACACACTCGCCATCTGGCCAAGAGAAACAAACAAAACTCGTCATGAAGTGATTTACTTATTTATTTATTTATTTATTTGTTTATTTATTACTTACTTAGTCACGCCCATATTCTCTGTCCAGATATGCTCGAGGCAGATTTCTGGCACCAGTGGTCGAGACTCCACCATACTGTCGGGCATCTGGCTGGTCATGAGGCGAGATTCTGGAGGCGGTGTGCCACAAGAGGAGGAGCTCAGAAGCCACGGCTTTGCTGCCGTGCTGCTGGCACGAGGAGCCATGGGCGTGAAGTGGAGCTTGCTCGATCTGAAACACCCTAACATTTTACACACCTGGTCCAAATATATGATTTATGTTTTTTATGTTAAAATCTCTACATATAACAAAGGAAGCATGAGTGTGCATGTCTCTTACAACATACCTCTGGTATGCATGAAACAATTTCAACTCAACTAGGTATACATGACTCACTATCTCGAAAAAGAAAAACACTGTGGGGATAAGACACCACTAGCACCCCTATGGGTAGTGGTGGGAAGGGGGTGACATGTAAAAATAATGGAAAGCAACCAATATTAGTATCAAATCCATAGTTTTCGGGGTCGCAGAAATGATAGTGTCACTTCGGATGCTGTTTCCAGCATAGCTTTCAACTACAGTAAACTTGGCACAAAAAAAAAAATACTGTAATACAAGCACGCCTAAGACTGGGCAAGAGTGGGTGGTATGTAAAAATAATCGACCGGGCGAGTTGGCCATGTGGTTACGGGTGTGCAGCTGTGAGCTTATATCTGGGAGATAGTGAGTTCAAATCCCACTGTGGTTTCCCATTTTCACACGAGGCATACGCTGAGGCTGTACCGGCCAGGGCCACTCCCTTCCCACTCATAAGCCTTTCCTATCCCATCATCACTACAAGACCTATCTCAGTCTGTGCGATGTACAGCAAATAGAAAGAAAAAAAATTGAAAACGACTAATATCAGCGAACAAAAAATAATTTAGAAGCCTCCACCTTATCAATACAATATTTATTTACTATAATGCAGTAAATACAGCACCGGTTTCAACCCCTATGGGGTCATCCTCAGCTGACACACATTAAATTGGTTTCAAAAACATCACATGTAAGACATTACACCTTCATACGACTGACCCAATTAAACCAAACATTAAAAAGTTGCTTATTAAAATGGATCTTTTTTCATTGGCTTAAAAAGTACTTGTTATGTGAGGCATATCACCTCATTGTGCCTAATCTAATGAACATCAAATGAAGTTTACACTTGTTTACACTAGTGTTTGTAAAATTGTTACATATTTACAGCATTTATTGACTTTAAAAATATGTATACATAAAAAGTTTTAGATCCGATGTAACAGGCCGGTTAAAAATGGATGAAATGTAAAAACAAATAAAATGGGTCCAATTTTTGTTCTAATTTGTACTGTTTGTTATTGCTGCATTGTACTTCTAATGGTAAGAACACGGTGTATATATGCTAAAGTTGAGGCTTATAATTGTTTTTCATTCGTTCCAATTTTCCTTGACTACTGCTAGTATGCAGGTGATGAAGTTATCTTGATATACATATGTTGCTGTGAAGAATTGCGTGTGTCATTATTGAGTTAAATAGTGCCTATTATGAACTGAATTTCATTTGATATGCCGTACATCTTGAAGTAAGGTTTAAATTATGTCGATGTTAGCCAATGTACATTTGTTTTGGTGATAGCGCGAGGGCTTCTTTTATGTTGTAGAATATGATATCTGTAAGTAGAAATCATTTGTATAAGAAACGGCGTGTAATAGGCTGTGAAAAGTGAGTTGTGTGTTCTAAATTATTTTTATGTTGTAGTAGCAATCAATACGGAAATGAAGCTAATAGATTATGATAATATCAGCGAATCCATAGTTTTCGGGGTAGCTAGATGTACTTTGGATATCGCATAAGTCCAAGTTCAGCTTTCATCAGCATGGGGGTGAGAAAATAAAATGTCCAAAATGACTAAGATTTGTGTTGAAACCACCGTTTTTGGGGTCACTAGGCTGATTGGTTACTGTCCTAATGACAGCTGAAATATATAATCATCATCTTCATCATCATCATCAGTGTCCCACTCCAGTCGCCCGGGTGTGGTTAACAAGCCTCCTCTACTCCTTTCTGTCCTTCCACTTTTCCTGCTCCATTACTTCCGCCACATCCAATCCAGCTTCTCTAATGACCTTCCAAATATCATCCATCCACCTTCTTCTCGGTCTTCCAACTGGTCTCTTTTCCTTAACTTCTCTTTCCAATTCCCTTCTTGCTACCCATTCCTTTCCCATTCTTTTTACATGTCCGAACCATCTCAGTCTTGATTTCTGTACCTTCTGTACTAACGGTTCTATATTTAGCTCTTCTCTGATTTTAATATTTTATCTTTTTAACCGATGTTCTTAAAAATTTCATTTCTACTGCTTGGTTCTTACTATCTTGTCTCTTATTAGTTACCAGTGTTTCTAGTCTGTATGTTACAATTGGTATGAAATACTGTTTACATAATGTTAATTTCGTTCTCTTGGGTACTTTGTCATCCTATAAAAGCTCTCTGACTTGATGATAAAATGTTGTACTTTTACTTACTCAGGATTGATTTCATTACTTCCCTTAATAATGCTACCCAGATTTGTAAACTGTTCTATATTCTCTAACTTCCTTGCTTGAGACCTTCTTTTGTATAAAATGTTTCAGAGTCACCACTCACCACTTGTACACTGCTTTTACTCTCATGATACAACATTTTTATTTAATGATTTTGGTACATTCCTTTTCAGTAGGCATTCCCATACATGTTTTCCAAATCCATAAATACGAATATGATTTCCTTGTTCCTTTCCAGATGTTTTTCCATTATCGTTTGCACTGTAAATATCAAGTTTAATGTTGATTTATTCGGTCTAGAGCCATATTGTTCTTCCTCTAACTGTGTTTCTATTATATACCTAAGTCTTTTTTCTATGACTTTCACCATTATTTTCAGCCCATGTGATAATAGGGTTATACCTCTATAATTTTCACATTACTTCCTATTTCCTTTTTTGCACAGTGGTACAATGCTTCCTTGTTGGCAATCTTCATGTATCCTTTCATCCTTCCATATGGCATTGAGGGCTCAGTATAGCCACTCTAGTCCAATGCTCCCTGCTGCCTTTATCATATCAGTACTGAACTCATCTTTTCCAATTGCTTTACCTTTGGTCATTGCCTTCACTGCCCTTTCAAGCAACCATGTTATCGGGTTCTCTTCTTTTTCTCCGTCTATTAATTCTATTTTCGTATCTCCTCCTTCCTGTGAACAGTTACCCTCATTACGAAGTTTTTCAAAATACTTTGCCATCACCTTCTAAAGACCATTTTCGTCATGTACTATGGATCCATCTTCTCTCTCTAATGCCTTGATTTTTTTCTTGATTTATTCTTTTCTATTTTATTACCCTCAACTATCTTACTCAATTTTGATGGTAAACTCTCCCCAACATTTCTCCTTTTCTTCCTTGATAATCCTCCTTACTTGTAGTTTCAATCTTTTGTATTCCACATGTAGCCTTTCTATCTTATTCTCATCCCTCTGATACTTTATTGCTTTTTCTCATCCATTTCTTTCTTCACCTTTTTCCTTTCTTTTTTATTTTTATTTTGTCTGTCCACCATCGTGTCTCCTTTCCCTTAATGCTTTTGTTTTCCCGCATACCTCAGTTGCTGCTTCCACAAATGTCTGTCTTAAATTGTCCCACTCTTCTTCTCCACTTCGTATTTCCGTGTTAGGCAACTTCCATTTTATACAATCGTGCAATGCCATTCTTTTATCTTCCTCCTCCAATTCCCTAATCCTGATCTTTGGTTTCTTCTTCAATACAATTTTAGGGATTTTTACTTGTTTTAATTCCACAGTTAATAATCTACGATCACCTTCCATAATTTCACTGGGGATTATCTTTGTATTCATGATGTATCTTCCCGATTCTCGGCCTGTTCTTATAAAATCGATTAGTGTTCCATACTGTCCATCCCAACTTTATCAGCTGATCTTATGGCTATTCCTCTTCATAAACCATGTGTTCTTTATTATCAGGTTACTTCTGATACAAAAGTCTCTCCATCTTCATTTCTATCGCCATACCCATGCGGGCCCAGAACATTCTCATACCCCATTCTATCAGTTCTCACATGAGCATTCAGATCTCCCATTATCATGATCCCATCTCCACACAATATGTGTTTCTTTTTCTTCCACGCTACATCCTGTCTATGGAGCATACACCTGTATTATCTTCAGTAGTTCCTTGTTTACATGTATGTGCATTATTATATTTCTTTCATTTACATACTCATCTTCAGCTATTGGTTCAACATTCTGATTCACTACAAATCCCACTCTTTACTGTTACCCATCCAGTACAAGGTGTACCCCTTCCTTAGTTTCTTCATTCCTTTCCCTTTCCATTTTACTTCACTTAATCCCAGGATGTCGAGTTTTCGTCTCTCCATTAGGTCAATCAATTTATTTTCCTTCTCATTCATTGTTAAAATATTTATTGTTCCAAATCGGGTTTTGTTCTCTGCTCTAACACTTGCACGAACATCAGGATTACCATCATACTGTGCAGCTCTAGTCAGAGACTTGTCAATTCCATTTCTATTTTCGAACTTTCATCTGAGGCTTGTATTGTAGTTGAAAGAAAGTACAAATTTACTCCTCTGCTGACCTGCTAAGCCTAACGCATCTGAGGATTTTCTTTTGGGGTTTACTCCCTTAGCCTTTGAAGATTCCTATTCTCCACAAGGCGGCAATTTCCTCTAGTAATTTTTCCCAGAGAGGATGGGTTGCCTCATCCACCATCTTTGCCATTCCGAAGGTCTCATTCCCTCCCTAAGATGCTGTTAAGGTCTTCACCCGTAACCCTGGGCATGGGTTCCACGTTATACCCAGTGAGACTGGGTCACTGCCTGAACTTAGCTCTCCTTCACACCGGCCGACTGATGTGGAGGATACTCACCCCCACAACATGGATGCGCCATACAAGAATTACTCAAGTGAAGGATAGGGAAGATGACACTATCCCCCTTGAGGCAGGTTAACGGTTGTGTATGACGCGTAAATACACACAGTGATCACTTGGTTTTATTATTTATTTGAAAGGATCATCGACTTCCCACACAAGGTTTAATGCGAAACAAAGTAATCTAAATCTAAAACTGAAAATTTAACACACAATACAAAATAACTGATAAAATATCAACATCACTTCACATATTCTATAGCTTGTCTACTATTCGAATCTGCATATTTACTCGTGTCTTAGACCCCCTTAGCTTTTCAAAATGAAGAAAACGAAGGATCCCCCGCCAAAGTAATTTGTCAGAGAAGTGGCTATGACATCACACAAATTTGTGAATAGTTTCGTCCGTACGATCCAGTACAACCATGTTTCGTAGTTAAGAAATGTCCGCCTCCATAGCGCAGGCTTATTGTGTCGTACAAATACGTGAATAGTTTCGTGTCTGTCCCACGCATTGCGAACACGCATCAGTCGTGCTTTATGTCTGTGTTTTTTATGTCCGCCAGCATAATGGTTAGCACAATTAGCTGCCGTTCTTGGGATCCTGATTTTGATTCCCAGTACTGTATTGCCAAAGATTGACGAATGGCAGCAAGGTTGATTTGCGGTAAAAATGCTACATGTAACTCTCTTCCACCGGGGGCCTGCCTAAAAAAAGAGCTGCACCACCTCGGGATGAGGAAATGAGTTTACTTTAGTTAAGAAATATTCGCGGTTGTTGCTAGGCCTATTAATATAGCAGGCGAGATCATTGACAAAGTGATTGTTTAATATCTTGTAACTCGGGTCAATATAGGTTTTTTAGGGCAGAGAAGTAGGTTTAAAACGTGATAAAAACAATCCAATCACAATTGTTTTACTCTACAAGTTATGAATCTCATTACAAAACCGTATTGGATTTCAGAATAAGAAGTTATTATATTAACACTTTGAAGACGATGTCACCCCATGTGGGGTGACGGACCCTCATACAAAATATAGTATGTCACCCCTCATGGGGTGACACGGCAGTGTGTCCAGGCTTTTCAACTTTAGGCTGTCGCACGAAACTAGCGCTACCATTCGCTGTTGTATTGCATTGCTTGTTCACGTAAGGTGTTCATAGAGTGCAGCGCAGTGCCCATTCCTTTCTCAGCACGCTGGGCATTGCGCAACAAACAGTGGAATTTCTCTGACATTTGTCACCCCATGGGGTGACATACGCAACCATCAGAATTCAATTATTAATGGCAAGGAAAATGATGTGGATTGGAGTCTATTATTGCTTTATTCTTACATACTGGTTGAGATTTAGCACTCAGATGAAATTGTAAACAGGGGCTACGTGTGAATAAAATAAAATGTTTCTGCAAACCTGGGAATATTCCCCAGTAATTGTCACTGGCTGATGATTTGGTTGAATCATTGCCCGATGCAGCACCGGAATCTTTGCTAGTGTCCTCACTACACAAACTACTGTTGAATTCTGACTCGGAAAAGGTGGCATCACATTGCAAATCCTAAATGTCAACATCTCTTGATTCAACACTCGAACCCTTTTCAGGTTGATCTTCTATCTCTCTATCGGTAATCATGGCTTACTCAACACAGAAACACATAACATGAATTAATTTCTTGTCATAAAACTGTAAATTACAAGGAACTTGTTGAAAGGCGCATAAATCAACACCTCACAGTACAGAGCACAGTGTTCCACAACAACAAAGGTAAAAAGGCCGTCACCCCTGTAGGGGTGACATGCGCTTTCTCTGTTGCATAGTCAACCTAATAACCATATGTCACCCCAATGGGGGGACATAAAAATAGTAACTTGAACATAAAATATGTCTTTGATTATCATCTACGAATGCAATTACGAACATCCGTAGCCCACAACAACCTGAAAAATGTATACGGCATTTCAGCAGTTTACCGCGGAAAAAGCAAATGTACACTTCGACGCTAAAGTGTTAATAAAAACCACCTTTCCAATACACAATAGTCCTTTGTATTTAGGGTAAAACCATTAATAGATATTACAAGTAGGACATAAGAATGAGCAAAACATGTCCTATATTACAAGTAGGACATAAGAATGAGCGAAATATGTCCTACTTGTAATATCTATTAATGGTTTTACCCTAAATATAAAGGACTATTATGTATTGGAAAGGTGGTTTTTATTAATATAATAACTTCTTATTGTTTTACTCGCCAACATACCTAAAAAATAATAATAGTATTGATTTTTTATGTCCCCACTAACTTTCAACGATTTTCAGAGATGCAAAATAAAACATACTAGCGTATGCATTAATAAAAATTGGAAGACAATGAATGTACAAAATTAAACATTATGATAATAAAACGCATTACCATATCCATAAATGCGGCAGACTTTCCTGTTATTTACTTTTATTCTTTCCGTTGTGGAACTTTTTTTGGCACTATCCAGGCAATACCATACCCATACCTGCCACCTTTACAAAACCAAAAATTAGGAAATTTTGATATGAAAATCAGGAGAGACAATTGGTCAAAACTGCTTATTCTACATGTCTTGCGCAATACATACATTATCGTAACAAGATCAATACATCATGTCGTCAAGTCCACATTGAAATGAACACATATTTCCAGGGAAACTGAGTGGAATCAAATTCCACAAATATTTTACTCTCATATGTATTCATATTCATTGATACCTAAATACTCGTATACAACAATGGGAAATTTATAAGAACATCTTCCATCTTACTGATTTACAGAAAATTCTCCATCTGTAGAAAATTTCCATTGATTAAAAGAAGCAGCAGTCAAACCTCTGTCAAAGGTTTGTTGAAAGAAGTTTTGCCCTGTAACCTTGATTTTACTGTCAACAACCTCTCCAAGTTTTCAACACCAATAGATGACTTGAACTGTGTTCGTGTTTTAGTCACCTGACTAAATATCCTCTCACATTCCGCGTTACTGTGAGGGATTGTTAAAATACCAAGAATAACACACATTAATCTATCAGAGAAGAACGTTTGAACTGATGAGAAAAATTCCTTCTTCTCGCCATGCTTCAGATGCTTTACGAATTGGGAAGTGCAACTACCAATGACCAAGTCACAAGCATTCTTCTGGTTTCCCCTGCTGTGGTAATCGAATTCCAAAAGAGAGGAGAATTTAACCACTGAAGGTGTACAAATGTTCATATCAAATTCTTTAATGTGTCCAGCAGCAGATCTTGCAGTAAATGGATGTGAGGCACACTTGACTGCAAAATTAAATTTGATTTATCAAATGTAGGAATAATGTTTGATAAAAACAGACATAAAGGCTTATTTAAATTTGATGACAGGAACATAGAAATCCTTTCTTCAGGTGACAAACTGCAGTTAATGAAGGAATCCTGTTTAGTTGTTTTAGGTGAAGAAGTGCATGGGACTGGTGATTCATTCTCTGCTGATGTTTGTTTCATCTTTGGAATATGGTAAGTTTTGAGATTTCTAAGCTGACGCGTCTTACGAGACTTTACTTCATAATTGAGCTGGACAAAGGCTGCCACTGTTCCAACCACCTGGAACTGCTGAAGATAGTACAGGTGTATGCTCTACAGACAGGATGTAGCGTGGAAGAAACAGAAACACATATTGTGTGGAGATGGGATCATGATAATGGGAGATCTGAATGCTCATCTGAGAACTGATAGAACGGGGTATGAGAATGTTCTGGGCCCGCATGGGATGGCAATAGAAATGAAGATGGAGAGACTTTTGTATCAGAAATAACCTGATAATAAAGAACACATGGTTTATGAAGAGGAAAGCCCACAGAAAGCCACCGGGTGCACACATGCTTTAAAAGTTTCCTTGTACATTTAGCTTTAACTCGCACCGACACAAATAGGTCTTATGGCGACAATGGGATAGGAAAGGGCTGGGAGTGGGAAGGAAGTAGCCGTAGCCTTAATTAAGGTAGAGCCGTAACATTTGTCCGGTGTTAAAATGGGAAACCACAGAAAACCACCTTTAGGCCTGCCGCCTGTGGGGTACGAACCACTATCTCCGGAATGCAAGCTAACAGCAGCGCGCCCCTAACCGCACGACACCAACTCACTTGGTCCGATTCCTTAGCTTTGTACATATGACGACTTCCCCATAACCACACATTAAATTCGATAACACTTCTAATAACAATTAAGAACACTGCAACTACAACTTCAAACAATACAGGAGTACTATGGTATATATTATAAGACTTCGGGCCAACTGCAGAAACGGTGTTTAGACATGCCTACCGTTAAACAATGCCTAAGTATGGCTGCCGTATTGCAGAGATGTTATTTATCACTTAGACACTGTCTAAAACCGATGTTCAACCGGTCATGTTTAAACACCGCCAAGAGCACTGTTTAACCTCAAATGAGAGGGGTGAATCACAATCAGAGGTTATGTACCATGAAACATGTAATTTGTATTATCATGTTGAGACGATTCCGGGAAGAAAGGTTACTCCGACGGCCTCTCTGTGGGTCTTCCACTGCAAAATCGCAGCAATTCATTTGAAATGTACGAGGACATAGATCTTAAAATAAGGTTTCGCTTTTCAAGAGACTTCTTTCTTGAGACTGACAAAGGGACAGTCCGGTAACTGTCAACTTGAATACAACTCTTAGCAACCGATATGTTTTATTATATACATGGGGTAATTTCCATGGAATTATAGGTCACTTCGACCGCATAATATCAGAATTACGTGTCCCGATCATCAGAGGGCTATCACATCAGCCGAGAGGGATTCACTTATATTTACTGCCAAGTAAACACACATAATAGTGAAAACTAAAAAGTAGGTTGTATGTATATATATACATATATACGTATAAGTTTTCGGCAACTATAAGATAGGAAAAGGCAAGTGGTGGTGATGCTGGTGATTATTGTTTAAAGAAGAAAACTGGGGAAGAAGAGCCGTGGCCATAATAACAGCCCTACCATTTGCCTGGTGTAAAAATAGGGAAACTACGGAAAACAATCTTCAGCGCTGCCGATGATGTGTTTCGAACCTACGATCTCCAGAATGCAAGCTACAACATGTTCGGTTACACATCTTCACTTCGTCGAAGCTACCATACCTATGAGTAGATTACACTCTCTGTAACAACGCTATAATCAAAGCTCCACTTCCCCATATGGTGGCATGTCGCTTTAGTGTCGATATTATAAGATTTAATTTCTACCGAAAGCGATACTCTTATCTGTGGGCAAGTCATGCTCATGCTTAGACATATTTGAGTAATGTGTACAAAGACAAACAGCTGACTGGTGTTCAGCACATGCACCGACGAATTTCATTGGTTGCGACAAGCAAAGAGTTGCATGATAGATACTTCTATCTCCGTTTTCAAACCAATATTGAAACTTGGCGGTCTGTGCAGTGTGGTGTGCCCTAAGGGTCGATGTTAGAACCCCTTCTTTTTTCTATTTACATTAATGATGTCTCCTAAAACCTAACGCACTGCAAACACCATATTTATGCTGATGATGTACAAATGTACCTCATGTATGTATGTATGTATGTATGTATGTATGTATGTATGTATGGAGATGTATGGAGGTATCTATCATGCAACTCTTTGCTTGTCGCAACCAATGAAATTCGTCGGTGCACGTGCTGAACACCAGTCAGCTGTTTTGAGGGTAAGAGAAGTAGAGGTAGACCAAGACGACAATGGTTAGACTCGGTTTCTAACGATTTAAAGATAAGAGGTATAGAACTAAATGAGGCCACAACGCTAGTTGCAAATCGAGGATTGTGGCGTTCAGTCTGCAAGCCTCTGAGAATTTACTAAACGTCGCCACAATCCTCGATTTGCAACTAGCGTTGTGGCCTCATTTAGTTCTATACCTCTTATCTTTAAATCGTTAGAAACCGAGTCTAACCATTGTCGTCTTGGTCTACCTCTACTTCTCTTACCCTCAAAACAGAGTCCATTATTCTCCTGAGTACCCTATCCTCCTCCATTCGCCTCACATGACCCCACCACTGAAGCCAGTTTATGCGTACAGCTTCATCCATCGAGTTAATTCCTAAATTAGCCTTTATCTCCTCATTCCGAGTACCCTCCTGTCATTGTTCCCACCTGTTTGTACCAGCAATCATTCTCGCAACTTTCATGTGTGTTACTTCTAACTTCTGAATAAGATATCCTGAGTCCACCCAGCTTTCGCTCCCGTAAAGCAAAGTTGGTCTGAAAACAGACCGATGTAAAAATAGTTTCGTCTGGGAGCTGACTTCCATCTTACAGAATACTGCTGATAGCAACTGCGAGCTCACTGCATTAGCTTTACTACACCTTGATTGAATCTCACTTACTATATTACCATCCTGGGAGAAACACACAACCTAAATACTTGAAATTATCGACCTGTTCGAGCTTTGTATTAGCAATCCGACATTCGATTCTGTTGAATTTCTTACCTACTGACATCAATTTAGTCTTCGAGAGGCTAATTTTCTTACCATACTCATTGCACCTATTTTCAAGTTCCAAGATATTAGACTGCAGGCTTTCGGCACAATCTGCCATTAAGACCAAGTCGTCAGCATAGGCCAAACTGCTTACTACATTTCCACCTAACTGATTCCCTCCCTGCCATTTTATACCTTTCAGCAGATGATCCACGTAAACTACGAGCAGCAAAGGTGAAAGATTACAGCCTTGTCTAACTCCTGTAAGTACCCTGAACCAAGAACTCATTCTACCATCAATTCGCACTGAAGCCCAACTGTCAACATAAATGCCTTTGATTGATTTTAATAATCTACCTTTAATTCCATAGTCCCCCAGTATAGTGAACATCTTTTCCCACGGTACCCTGTCATATGCTTTCTCTAGATCTACGAAACATTAAAACAACTGCCTATTCCTCTCCTAGCATTTTTCAATTACCTGGCGCATACTGAAAATCTGATCCTGACAGCCTCTCTGTGGTCTGAAACCACACTGGTTTTCATCCAACTTCCTCTCAACGATTGATCGCACCCTCCCTTCCAGGATGCCAGTGAATACTTTGCCTGGTATACTAATCAATGAGATACCTCGATAGTTGTTGCAATCCTTCCTGTTCCCTTGCTTATAGATAGGTGCAATTACTGCTTTTGTCCAATCTGAAGGTACCTTACCAACACTCCATGCTAATTTTACTTCTCTATGAAGCCATTTCATCCCTGCCTTCCCACTGTACTTCACCATTTCAGGTCTAATTTCATCTATTCCTGCTGCCTTATGACAATGGAGTTTATTTACTATCCTTTCCACTTCCTCAAGCATAATTTCACCAACATCATTTTCCTCCTCCTCATGAGCTTGGCTGTTCGCAACACTACCAGGATGATTTCCTTTTACATTGAGAAGATGTTCAAAATATTCCCTCCACCTCTCCAGCGATTCCCTGGGATCTATTATGAGTTCACCTGAATTACTCAAAACACTGTTCATTTCCTTTTTCCCTCCCTTCCTAAGATTCTTCATTACTGTCCAGAAAGGTTTCCCTGCTGCTTGACCTAGCCTTTCCAGGTTATTACCAAAATCTTCCCACGACTTCTTTTTGGATTCAACAACTATTTGTTTCACTCTGTTTCTTTCATCTACGTACCAATCCCTGTCTGCCTTGGCCCTTGTTTGGAGCCATTTCTGATAAGCCTTCTTTTTATGTTTACAGGCTGCTCTCACTTCATCATTCCACCAAGATGTTCGCCTTTTCCCATCTTTACACACAGTTGTTCCTAGGCATTCCCTTGCTGTTTCTATTACAGCATCCCTGTATGCCACCCATTCACTTTCTATATCTTGAACCTGCTTACTGTCTACTGTTCGAAACTTCTCACTAATCATCTCCATGTACTTCGGTCTAATTTCCTCGTCCTGGAGACTTTCTACCCTTATTCGTTTGCAGACAGATTTCACTTTCTCTACCCTAGGCCTAGACGTACTTAGTTCACTACAGATCAGATAGTGGTCTGTATCATCGAAAAATCCGCGAAAATCTTGTACATTCCTAACAGATTTCCTGAATTTAAAGTCTGTTAAGATAAGAGTCTATTATGGATCTGGTACCCCTAGCCTCCCATGTGTAGCGGTGAATAGCCTTATGCTTGAAGAATGTATTCGTGACAGCTAAACCCATACTAGCATAGACGTCCAGCAAACGCTTCCCATTCCCATTAGCTTCCATATCTTCCCCACATTTACCAATCACCCTTTCGTATCCTTCAGTTCTATTCCCAACTCTCGCATTGAAATCGCCCATTAGCACTATTCTATCCTTGCTGTTGACCCTGACCACGATGTCACTCAATGCTTCATAAAACTTGTCAACTTCATCCTCATCTGCACCCTCACATGGTGAATACACGGACACAATTCTTGTCCTAATTCCTCTCACTGACAAATCTACCCACATCATTCGCTCATTTACGTGCCTAACAGAAACTATGTTGCGTGCAATGGTATTCCTGATGAAGAGCCCTACCCCTACCCCTTCCCTTTCTAACACCCGTCAAGTACACTTTATAATCTCCTATCTCTTCCTCATTATCTCCCCTTACCCGAATATCACTTACTCCTAGCACATCCAGATGCATCCTCTTTGCTGACTCAGCCAGTTCTACCTTCTTTCTTCCATAAGCCCTATTAATACTGATAGCTCCCCATTGAATTCCATTTCGTTCGTCAAGTTGTTTCCAAGGAGTCCCTTGTATGTCAAATGGGAGTGGGACTCCATTACTCCCATAGGTCCGAGGCTTGCTTAAAGTGTTCTGAGCTCGGTAAATTCATGAAGCAGGATGCTGCCCTACTTGCACATAGTCCAAGTGAGGATCTCTCCTCTAACGGGTTATGGACCACCGGTGAATTGTATAGTCCTAGCTGCCTGAGCACAAGGAGGGCCACGACTCACAATATGTCCAAGATGCCCACTCCCATTCCATAGCAACTGGCATCCCGACTCTCAGGACCACTTACTAGGCTACTCAGCCGTTGCCCATGGTTCACTAACTAGGACGTGACTACAGTAACCCACAAACATGAACCATCTCCAGATCGAATATTTTCAGCCATAGACAAAATCAATCAGGATTTAACATCGTTTTCTTCTTGATCTTTGAGATGGGGTGTTACGTTAAACCCAGCAAAAACGCTGGATACCGGAAACTACTTGCAAAGGACCAGAGATTCCATCTATAAGGTTATGTAGTACTAACATACCATTCACGTCATCAGTAAAAGTCCTAGGTGTTACTTTCGATGATGACATGTCATGGAAAAAGCATTTAACAAACATCACTCAAAAAACATTCTCTGCATTGCACATGCTGCATGGGATAAATACTTATTTCCTGAAAAACTAAAAAAAAGAAAAGAAAAAAAAAGGTGGTAGAAGCTCTGGTTTTCCCTCATTTCGACCATTGTGACGTGATTTATAGAGATGCTGGGTGCAAGTTATTGAGCAGATTACAACGTAGTCAAAATGCATTTGTGAGATATGTCTGTAACCTACGGTATTATGACCATGAAACTCCTACATATAACCACCGATCTTGGCCCCAGCTAGAAATCCATCGCACTGTTCATACCCTATGCCATCTCCATGAAATCCTTCATTCTTCACAGCCATTTTACCTTACTTCACATTTCAAATACCTATCTTCTTATCACAGTCTTAACACCAGATCTACTAATAATTCCATCCTTGCTTTACCTACCCATAGATCTGCCATCTACGATAAATCATTCACGATAATTGCCTGCCGGGAGTGGAACCTCGTTCCTGAAAGTATCGGAGGGTTAAGTGATATTTGCACTTTCAAGGAAGCTCAGTGGAGAAATTTTTTGCACCAGTAAGGTTCATCTGTAAACTTGATGCTGCTACTTACAACCATTCTATTGTCATGGATGTTCTGGTAGAAGATTAGTCTCATATTCTTACCCGATCTGTTTTCCAAATGTTATTAAATTTTATGTACTACCTCTTTTTACATGTAGGATATTAGTTTTAAGAATTTATACTTTTATTATACCTAATTTATTTCATCTTCATTTAACCTTATCACACATCATTCTCGTATTACTATTAACTTAATTAGTATTAAATCTATTATTGTAAAGTAATACAATGTACATTTCAGTGCCAGGTTAGATGGAAGAGAAGGCCTGCAGGCCTTAATCATGCCACGTAAAATAAAACATTACTAACTAACTAAAACTTTAAATGATGTCTTGTTAAACATTGGCTGAACATTGTTTATGCAATGGAAGATCGTGCTTGATTTAGACGTTGTTTACGTAGACGTTGTCTAAGGCTTAAAACTAGTCATTGTTTCTGCAATCGGCCCTTAATGTCTCAAAACCTGACTACTGCTACTAAGTTAAAATTTCCACATCTCTATTCCCTCACAGGAAGTATGTGAGTGAGACGATTGGTCTCTAATGAGCCTTCCGAAAATAGTATAAACTCATGCTCCACACATGTGAATCACGCAAGCATGAAATATACTTAAAAATAAGGGTGTGGCTTTCAAGAGCCGCAGTTATCAAAAGAATGCTTCCAGTCACTATGTATTACATTCAGAAATACACCTCGCAACATACGCTAGTTATCAGCTGGTGGTTTGGCACGCTTTCAACAACACAGCTTTATACAGGAGTGGCTTCTGTTACAAGTACACCCAGCTGGGAATATCGTCTCCAGAAACCATTTGGGAATAACTTCACACAATTTGGACTTTATAATCAGAAATGAAACTATTTTTAAAAGGTTCAAAAACACGGGACCTTGAATGCTCCTGGTCTCGATTACAGTGCATGGCTGACGAGATGGCAGTGAAGATGATGTTACTTGGAATGACAACACGCCGGTTGCAGGGAAATTAGTGGCGCAAGACAATTAAAATGAAAGCAGTGATCAGGTTTACTGTGTGGTAGGCCTACTGCTCAACTGACAGTCAAATGACTGGCCAGCGAGTTATTTTGTATCAATATTGCATATAATAATTCTTATCCCTTTTCTCTACGGGGTCAAGTATGATGCGAGACAAATCTTCGTAGTGAGCTGTTATGACTATGTGCCCTTCCTGACGTTGACCTCATCGGAAGAATTAATGAAATGAAATTAATGGCATGATATGGGTAAATAAAATGGATTATATTGACTTTATATGTAGGCCTAAAAGTCGTGTTCACCCTTCATTGACTTTTTACATTTAGAAATACTGCCTTCCAACTAAAATTGCCAGTATAACTCAAATACATTCATAGGTTTGTTAAAGAACAGTGTAGAGTGTTTATATGTACAATTTACAGCTCTTTATAGGCTAGAAGTAATGTGTTCACTGCAAAAAATTTGAGGTTATCGCATATTGGACCCCCCTTTACAATTTTTGGCTGTAAAAATGGGGAAAAAAGGGGTCTAATAAGCGAGTATATCCGGTATACGTGCAGTCTAACAGACTTATTTTTCTGGAGATCTATCTGTATCATAGCCCACCTTGGATCACAGCTGAGCTCCAGGTCACAAATAAATCAAAATTTCTCAAACTAGGATTTTACTCCTCTCTTCTCTATACGTACTCGTTCACATCTAGTCTTCCTCCTATTATGTTCTATAACTCTATCCTCTCCCATCCTCATCATGTGTCCATACCATTACAGCTCACTGGTCTCTATCCTGTCTTGCAGTTTAGGGAATCAAATTCTCTCTCTGATTTCTATGTTTGTTTCATTCCAATATGGAATTTCATCTGGGCTGCTTGGATTCTGCATACATCACATTTTGTTCTTGTCCAAGTGGCCGCTGTGTTTGTCTTGGTACCACTCTATACTTCTCTTGCATTCTCTCTCCAATTTATTCATCTTCTACGAGTATACTCCCCAAATATTTGAAGCTTTTCACAACTTCTAATTGTCTTCCATTTACTTCAACACCGTATATACGCAAATAATACCCACATTTTTTTTTATTGAAGCCCGAAATTGGGGTACAGGTTTTATTTACGTCAATGTTGGCATTTTTTCAAAATCAGCCTTCCTAAGGGTGCGGGGATTATTTGCGTAAATACGGTATTCTCTCTTCCTTGTCCATCACTACTGCCTTACTCTTCTCCACACTTATTTTCATTCCATATTCCTCTATCTCCCGATTCCGCACAGCAACTTGTTCTTGTACTTCTCCCCATATTACGTCATCTGGCCTTTGTCTCATTGCTTCCCATTTATTGTAGTACATTGTTGGGGATTTCATCCATGACTCTGATGAAGAGTAGAGGGGAAGTCCTGTTTCTAAACTGAATCAGTTTGTCTTTACACTACTCGCAGACTTTTCATACATGGCTATTCTGCTCTGCCAAGCCCGGACCAGTTTTGATATAAACTACATATCACAGTTTTACTAACAATGTACACGTTTGGTGTTTCTGAGTGTTATATGCAACAGTGATGGAAAGATGAAGAAAATGTTAAGAATGTTGGTACACCAAGTATCAAAGAAAGGAAGAATTCTAGGACTGCCACTGGATACATGCGATGATGAGAAATGAAGAAGTGATGTTGAAATTCAATTTTTTTAAAACAGCTCATGAAAACTCTAACACAACTGATTTATTTTAACGTGCACATAATGACCCTGTATTGTTAGAATGCCCACAGCAGGCAGTTGTGTTGCTTAACATTCTTTTCTTTAGAAATGGATATAAAGAAAGAAGTCAAAACAACCTACTTACACAGCAAGTCAGTAATGTTTTAATTTTATCAATAATTATTGGTATGGTATACTTTATTTCCAATTATAATTTACAGTATGCCACATACCATCTGTGTTCCAGTACATAAGCTACAGAGCTAATCGTAGACTAGTATGTACCAAGACCATCAACACATTGTTTAAAGTTGCAATCATGCTACATCGCTATTCATGTTATAGGTCAATTCACAACATTTGAGATGATGATTGTTTTAATATATCCCATTTTACCATTATAAATTCTTCGTCGTGTAAAAGAGGCTCCCTATATTTTTCTAATAAAAACTGGAACGAAAAAATGCATTCATTTTTGTGGACTGAGATTCAAAACATATTTTTGCTGCTTTTAATGATCTTTACCAAGTCATATCATGAGTTACGGCAAAACCATAATTTCTCAAAATAGTTACGATATTTCTCCGAATCCAAGATGATCCTGAATGCAATTTCCACCAAAATAATTAAATCAGGCTTAAAAAGTGCATTGTGAAATCATTTGAATGCCTTTCTCCTACAGTACGCATTTTCAGACTATTTTTGTCTTCACGCCAGCGACGAACACTGGCTTTAGCTATTCCGTATTGTCTTGCGGCTGCACAAATATTCCTTATTTCATTAAGTTTCATAACCATTAAACTGAAATTGGCACGACAACATCAAAGAGAACCAGTTGAAAATTTGCCGGAAATACCAGTTTCAATTCTCTACAATATGACAATCCATCAAGAAAATATTCCTGCTGTCTATAAAACTGTTACTTTTACTGAGCGTCAGGTACAACTGGCTGCCACTTCATACGCCGTGGTATGACCTTTCTGCTCTTGTCTTTTTCACGCACATATCTCACAATTTAATCTTCGACTCCTTTAAAGTGTCCTTATTGCGGGCCACTGAATACTGTACATTACGCATTTTTAATGCGGAACATTGGCTTTGTATTTTCTTGTGACAGCCTAGCTCTTACGTCTCATGGGTGACGGACGTGCGTAAGATCGGCTCCACAGTTTCAGTGAATTAGAAGGTGTTATTCTAAAGGGAGCTATATAATAAGTGGTACACGAGTGTGTGATACAGTGTTGAATCAAACCAGCGAGTATCAGTCATTGTAACAATCAGCTCACCAGTATTAAGTAGTGATTTCTCAGGCAATATGGGCCGTAGCAAGCGCAACACCAGTGACCAGAGCAGTAGTGCCAACGCTGTTGAAGAGGCAGTCACCAGGATACTAAACGAAACCATCAGCTCTGGTAAGTTCCTTGAAAAGATAGTAGCCGCCATATCGGAGCGCGTGACAGAACTCGTCATAAAGGAATTAGAAAAACCTGTCCAGTTCAATTCTGAAATTGTGGCAGAATTGAACGCAAAACTCAAAAGCAGGGATGAAAAAATCCGTGAGATGAGGGAAGACTTTGCTGCAAGATGTGACTCACTGGAACAATACAGTAGAAGAGCTAATGTTAGAATTTTTGGGGTACAGGAAAGTGTAAGTGAAAATACAGACGAACTTGTGGTAAATGTTTTTAGAGAGATAGGTGTGAATGTGAATTTGCAAGACATTGATAGGAGTCACCAAGTCGGACCTAAATCTCCAGGGAAACCTCGGCCAATCATTGTCAAATTCACATCATATCGAACAAGACAGGAAGTGTTTCGCATAAGAGAAAATTGAAAGGTACCCCAGTAACTATTCGCGAGGATCTAACCTCCACCAGATTGTCAATTCTTAAGGCAGCTATTCTCCGCTTTAATCAGAGCAACTGTTGGACCTCGAGTGGAGACATCATTATTAAGAAACCAGATGGCAGTAAAATTAGAATTAACCGGCTGAGTGACATTCCTAAAGACAGCAGTTAAATGTAACAATTCACTGAATTGAGTGTTTATATTCCTAGATTAGTCCATATTTATTTCTCTCAAGATCGTTAAATTTTATCTTAGAATAGTTTAGTGAATTATCATTTATTTTCGTTTAGCTTAGTTAAAATTTCTTTTTTACAACTATTTATCTATATATTTTACTGAATAATTGCATTTGCTTTCTTATTTCCTTATGATTAATTTAATAACTTTCAATTTTAAATACTTTTAATTTTTATTTTATTAATTTAGACACAACACCCTTAATTTAGTCGCGCTTTAAAATAATAGGTAATTCTAGGCACAGTTGATTATATTCCTGCACCCCACTACTTCAATTAATGTTAAATTCCTCCTAGTTCTTTGTGTTTATCTGTACATTTTGTTAACTTTCATCGTTCCAAGTTAGCAAGAGTTACAAGTAACAAAACAAATTCCTCTGACGTCACCAGTCGATTTCAACAGCCACCGTATGTCGCCTCAGACCAGCTACCCTCTCCCGTCCTTCCGCTGTCCCCACTCCCCTCATCCTCTAGCGCAAACCTTGATCAAAGTACCGCTAGTATACTCAAGAATTTCGTCTCGCAACATACCAGAGCCCTGCACGTCTGTCATATAAACGCGCAAAGTATATTAGCAGCCAACCGAATGGACGAGATTGTAGAAATATTCACTCCACCTGTTTTCCATGTCCTGCTAGTGTCTGGGTCATGGTTAACAGACAATAGCCAGTCTTCTTTGTGTCATCTTGAAGGCTACTCACTTCTGAGAAATGACCGCACTCACAAACGGGGTGGAGGGGTGTGTGGCTATTTCCTAACTAGCCTCAAACCTAAGCTGGTCGGTCATTCACTAGGCAGGTATGAGAGAAAACCGGAATACATGCTCGTAGAAATAACAACGAGCGGGATTAAAGCGCTTGTAGGAGTAGTTTACAAACCTCCGAATACAGGTCACTTAGAGGATTTTGAAGCTGATTTGACTAAATTACTGCCAGACTACCCTCACACAATAATTATGGGGGATTTCAATACGGATCTGACACAACTTCTTCCGAATCCACACGACTCAAAACATTATTTCAAACCTATAATATGGAAATATTACCTCTCTCTCCGACTCACCATACATCTCATTCGCACACACTATTAGATCTTATAGTTACCAGCAACTCAGACAGAGTCCTCAATATTGGTCAAACCTCCGCAACTGGTATATCTGCACATGACGCAATATACATCTCGTATAACCTCCGGCCACCAAAACCCTCCCAGAAATTTATCACCTATCGACCAGTGAAAAATATAAATAAAGATAGACTCTTAGAGGATGCAGGCAAAATACCCTGGCATGACATAACGAACTATAACAATCTAGATGACAAAGTTGACTTCTTTAATAGCAAAGTAACGGGACTATTTGACAACCATGCCCCAAAGCGGCGAGCTTGAACACTTCGAGAATATCGAAAGGACCCTCCCCGTGGTTAAATGACAAAATTAGACAACTTATGAAACAAAGAGACTGCGCTCACAGACAGTACAAAAATGACCCTACCGTACAAAACTTTGACGAATATAGGAAGTTACAAAATAAGACAACACAACAAATACGAAATGCTAAATTGCGACACGCTTACAGTTTAATTACGCCTGAAGAATTTTAATTAAGTTGGTACGAGCGAGAAATGATGCAAAGTTTTTAAATGTAACGTGCGCAAATAAAACGACTGCGGCTTTTATAACATTATAACACAAAAACGAGAAATTCTCAGTCTTATATTAGGACGAAAACAGCAATAGGGAATCCCAAAACCTCCCATGGCTCTATGTATCTAAGGTGCAACATCTGTTCTGGTCTCGGTAACATAATCGTATACGATAATATTAAAATACTAAATTTGTGTTACTTAAGAAAGAGCAGTTTCGATTCCTGCCTGAAAGCCTAATGACTATACAGAGCCATGAGAGAAATGCCAAAAACCTTTTTGGCGACACACTCAAATTTTTTTTTTTTTAAACCCTTCTAATTCTGGACATAATGTAGGCGTTTTGCAAGTACGTATATTTCACGAAACTCGTTCTGTCTTCAAATAGAGCTGTCGAAATGCGCTTTGTCTCCATCCAATTGTTGTCGGCACTCTCCGCTTTGATTTCCGAGGATTCTCTGAACAATACTACCTGAATGCAATGCTAAAATGATCCCTTATACAAGTTCACTGTCGGTGGCTTTTCCAGTACAGTAGGCCTACTTCTTCAAATTACCACAATGACGGGACGTCAACACCAAGATCCGTAAGTATGCCGTAGCCATCCTTTCGTAAGATACAATTTCTTGAAAAACATATGGTTGAGGATTTAGAGTTGATGGGACTGAAATTTCTGGACGGTTGATCTGGGAAATCGTTTCTTCGAGGAATGGATAATGCAGGATTTTTACAACGTGATTTAATTAGGATGCTCGCGGGACGAATAATACGGGAACGTATAATCGAGGTTCTACTGTATTCAGGGGATTGTTGCTCGCCCGGTCACCCATGCTGCAAGCTTCTCTCCAGCCAAGTAGAATGTCATTCTCTCTTCACTATTTCCCAAGAACCAGCGACGTTACACACAGGCTAGCGATGTAGCCTCTAGGCAGACACTGTGCGCGTGGTGGGTGAAGGGAAGCAACGTGTTTAACGTGGTAGCTGCCAGTGGTGTTCATTATTGTAAGGTCGTGAATGCAAGACGACCCTTGATTTTTCAAATGAGATTCTGAGAAAAAACATAGTATTGGATTCAGGTATATGAGAGGGTACCAAAAAAAAAAAAAGATTTTTTTTTTTTAATTTATATATTGTACCGGGAACACCGCTACGAGAGAAGTTCGAAGTATGTTTGTTGAACTTCGCGCGAGATGGAAGGTAGGCAGCCCGCCGAACGCAGTGACGTACCCAGCGAGTGACGTGGCCGCCGTAAGCCAGCTCTCCGCTACCATATATGGTAATGATCCAGCTCGCCCTCAAAAGTACATCTTTGAGCTAATTTATCGCTATTTTGACACTGCCAACTTAAAAGCCTCTACAATGGACATCATCTCTTCAGATTTCAAGAAAATCCACCGAGTATTATAGAAGTTATAACGGTAGATAGTACCCGAGTTCTAGACACTTCCATGCGAACGTGTATAAAAGGAAGACCACCCGACCTACGAATTCAGTGTCTGTCACTCCGCCGTCTCTGTGATACGGGTGACAAGAGAAATGTTGTGCGTATCGAACTTCTAGTCGACAGTCTGCGAAATCCAAGTTCGGTATTTTCTCTAAGTGTTGTATCAAGACTTTGTCATATTCTTGAAGTGCCTGAATGGGACTTTACTTTTGAGAGCATCGTATTGGAACTTTGTCATATTGCCACATTGGGACTTTGTTTTTTTCGTGTGTCGTGATTGGACTTTGATGTTTTGTTCAAGTGTCATATAAGAACTTTGTTTTTTTTCTGAAGCGTCTCATTGGAACTTAGTTATTTTCGCCAAGTGTCGCGATAAGACTTTATTATTTTCTTAAGGTGACGTACTGGAACATTGTCATCGGAACTTTATTTTCTTCGAGTGTCGTGTTGGGACTTCAACATTTCGACACGTTGGAACTTTATTTTCTTCGAGTATCGTGTTGGGACTTTAACATTTCGGCACATTGGAACTTTGTTATTTCTACACATTGGAACTCTGTTTTTTTTTTTGAAGTGCCACATAAGGACTTACTTATTCGACGACGATTGAATTTCACGTGTGTTGTGTATCGCATTGAACTTACGTTTCGAACTTATTCGAACTTATATTTTTGAATCAATTTCTGGAACATTGAACTTAGGGGACATTCAACATTACGTTTAATTGTGAAATATGCAATGCTTTCTAAGTGCTGCACAGGGACTTATGTTTTGATTCTTAAAGACTGTGACAATTCGGAATACGCATATCGCATTTCCCTAAAGCCTACTTTCCAGTATTTTGAGTGATCCATAATTTATGAAGTCAGACTTTTTCTTTCAAATATTATTTTCTTTAATGGCTATTCACTTCGCTTATTAATGCAACAGGACAGTTTCCGAGTGCTACTTATTCAGTTCATTGCCAATATGTTTTAAACCTTCAGAACTGTGCATTTAGGACTGCAGTAACAGTAATCCTCTAGAACATCCTGACTTACAGTGAGCTTGCCTTATGAACTTGCATTTCTACCAGTACTTGTTCTTCGAGTGATTATTCTAGAACGTTTTTGCAGTAATCATAATTAAAAGGTCATATCTGTTCAGACAGTGCCCTGAATGTGTGGAGTGCCGTACAGGAAATTCAGGTGTGAATTACGTCTCGAATCGAACCCAGGAACGCGTACCAATCTTCGAGACTTCCAGAACGTCGAGACACTTCCAGAACCTCCAGACGTTCCAGAACTCCTCATCCGAGCAGATGTGGTCCCTGCCCAGTCGATGTCCAGCACCATCCCAGGACTTGGAGGTACCAACCAGCCATGACATTTCCACGCTGCTGTATGAAGGTGATATGAACTTGCTCTTGATGATCAATAAACTCAATTTATCAAAATAATCTCTCAAATTGATAACTATACCTCTCTCTGTACCAGCTCCAATGATAAAGCCACAACCGAGATTAAGAATCATGCTCGTTCATTTAATATCAAGCGCCTTAAAGATATGAACACATTTTTACGGGTACAATATTTTCAAATTTTTACAAAACAACCTTATCCCCTTCAAAATACTCTCCATTACAATTAAAACATTTGTCCCGCCAGTGCTTCCACTGTTCCAAACATTTTTTGTAGTCACCTTTAGAAATGGCTGACAGCTCCTCCCTCGTTTTTTCCTTCACCTCTTCAATGTTGTCAAACTGGTGTCCTATCAAGCCCCTTTTCATGCTTGGAAATAAGAAAAAGTCGCGCAGAGCCAGATCAGGCGTGGGGCAGATGAACCATACCACTTTTTTCCAAAACACTGTCTAACAGAGATGGCTGTGTGTGCAGGTGTGTTGTCGTGGTGGACGAACCAGTCTCCTGTCTGCCACAAATCGGGTCTTTTTTTTTATGAACACTGTTCCACAATCTTCTTGAAACTCCCCAATAAAAGGTTTGCATGTTGTTCACTTAAACTTGCCATCATAAAAACGAAACACGAACGAAACAGTGCTAGCAAACACAATCACTGCAGATGAACAGACAAGCCAGGTCGACAACACAGGCGACACTGAACTGGCAATGAGTTGCGCTATACATGCGTAGTGGCAAAAATTCATAGTACACAAGCTTCGCCCACGGCAATGTTATTTCGGTTATTTTGTGGTACCCCCTTGCATACTCTAGGGGCTGCCTGGCCGAGGCGGTAAAGACGGGCTCGGTTCGCCCGGAAGGACGTGGGTTCGAATCCCCGTCAGGAATCGTAAAATTTAAGAAACGAGATTTCCACTTCCGGAGGTGCATATGGCCCTGAGGTTCACACAGCCTACACCAAAAATGAGTACCAGGTTAATTCCTGGACCTTCCACTCCTCCAAGGGTCTTCGTGGCCTGTACGGAGGTGACTTTGCTTTGCTTTAATCGTATACTCTAGCACTTCAATATTGACATCCCATGTTTACCCATTTGCTACCACAAAAGAACTGCGCACACATATTTTCTGCTTTTGATCAATCAATCAATCAATCAATCAATCAATCAATCAATCAATCAATCAATCAATCAATCAATCAATCAATCACCACTAATCTACATTTAAGGCAGTTGCCCAGGTGGCAGGTTTCTCTACTGAAGTAAACTAGTTTCCTCATCTCGAGGTGGTGTAGCTCTCTTTAGACATACCCCAAGTGGAGGACAGTTGCAGGTACCATTTTAACTGCATATCAACCTTCTTGCCATTCTTAAATCTCTGGCAGTACAGTACCGGGAATCAAACTCAGGCTCCCGAGAGCGGCAGCTAATTGTGATAACCATTACACCAGCGGGCATTTTTAACTACAAAACACAGATATATAGCACGACTGATGCCTGTTTGCAATGAATGGTCGGAAATGAAACGTTTCACAAATTTGTGTGATGTCATCAGAGCTACAGTAAGGCTTGTACCCACTTCAAAGCAGAATCGTTCTTTACCTGGTATTTTTTTAATACAGTAGAACCTCGATAATTCGAAATCGGTTAATTCAAAATCCCGCCTAATTCGAAAAAGCTCTCGTTCCCGGAAATATGAGATACAGTTTTGCATGTTATTTAAATTGTTTAATTCGAAATACGGATAATTCGTAATTCGAAGTACAATGTCAGCCCCATTACCGAAATTCAGACTTTTAATTCGAAACTGCCTTTACATTTTAAGACAATAGTATGTTACAGAGTAATTTCTACTCAAAATTTATCCGCTCCGCGTGATAATAGAACGCGTGTTCCGGAACGTGGAAGGGTAGCTTTCCGCACTTACACTCACTTCGGTGGGTCTACAGTGCCCTTCATGATTGCTAAATTGAATGTAATCGGAATTCTTTTGTATTCAACCTTTTAAGGATCGCCGTAATATCACGCAACAGGCAGCGTGCGGAAAAACAGAATCCGCGAACACTGGCAATGTCGACAGTTGACGAAAAACGTGGCTCGTATAATAAATTCGTAGGCACCGAACAATATTGTCATTGCCGATTAAACTGCATTGCTTTATTTTAATGCAAACCCAAACAGTCTTATGGTTTTAAATGGGTCATAATAGTACGTTGCAATGCACATGGGATGGAAGCAAGAAACTTTATCCCCTCGTCATAGGAAAGTTCGATAAACCACAACGTTTTAAGGGCGTCGGGCACTTTCCATGCCAGTACAAAGCATCTAAAAATGCGAACAGTACAGAAATCCAAAAAATAATGCATTTGCACAGGGGGACCGGCATAATTTATCCTCGTCTTTGAATTGTGTGATTTTTTTTCTTTCGTTGCGTGAGGTTATGTTTGCCAGTGATTTATCCAAGTGCATTATTTGAACATTGTAAATGCACCTTGTTGGATACATTTCGGAAATAGTTTTTTCCTTGGCATTTGAAAGGTTTAAACTGTAAATCGAGGTGATTGCATGTATTAATGGGTCTTAGAATACTTCGTGACGCGGCAAGTGTTTACATTTCTGAAGTACGAGAGAAGTACCATGGCGGTAAACTTCCTTTGTAAATACAAGGCATCTAAAATGCATAAAGTATAGTAATCAAATTAATAAAGCACTTTTACATAGGAGCCAGCATAGATTTCTCCTCGTCTTTGAATTGTGCTTTTTTTTCTTTCGTTGCGTGAGGTTATGTTTGCCAGTGAGATATCCGAGTGAATTACTTGAATACTGTAAATGCACCTTCTTGGATACATTTTGGGAATAGTTCTTTTTCCATGGCATTTGAAGGGTATAAACTGTGAATCAAGGTTAACTGCATGCAGTAACGGGCCATAGAATATTTTGTAACACGGCAAGGGTTGGTACTTCTGAACTGTTAATTGGCGGTTAATTCGAAATCACGTAATTCGAAGTCCGATTTTTGAGTCCCAACGACTTCGAATTAACGAGGTTTTACTGTAACTGCAAAGAAATTGGAAATTTATTGAACATCTCCCTTGACAAGTTATTCCAAACCCTAACTACCCTTCCTGTAAACGAATATTTGCCCCAATTTGTCCTCATGAATTCCAACTTTATCTTCATATTGTGATCTTTAATACTTTTAAAGATACCACTTAAAATTATTCGTCTAGTGTCTTTCCACTCTTCCATTATAAATTTCCATTATAAAAAATCCAGTAAACTCAGTCCTGGTAGCCAGCGTTTCGCCTTATCCTGGCAACGAGGAATGAGTTTGCTGGAAAATTTATGATATCCAACAACGGACCAACTATATTGGTATTATAAATTTACTCATTTGGGACAAATATTTCAGGTTCCCTATGGGAATCAACATCTGTATCATATGATGGCCAGGCAGCGTCAATTTTTGAAAATGAGTCTCCCCTCATAGTGCATTGGCATGCAGCCTACGCAGTGGCCTCCACGGTATGCACTAGCCATGTTATAAATCTCATTTTTGGTCTGTATTGAAAATGTATAGTTCAAAAACAATAAAGGCGATCTTAAATCCAACTATTCAATACATTAATTTCCACTTATAGTGGTTACATAAACATATTATCAGTTAAATGGGACATGTTTCGTCCTCAATTCAGGGCATCTTCAGCCTAAAACCAATCTTCAAGAGTACACCTTATATGAAGATGTTTTTATGACATTCATTTTAGTGCTTGTTTTTCACGCTCTCATGTCGTTGGCATTATATCATTGTCACATTGTTTTTCCACAAAAAAAAAGTTTTATGAACCGTTTTAATTAGAAATTTTGTAACAGAATAAGTTTTAGTCTCTGACAAAATCTTTTTATGGTTTAATCATTGACAGTGTTTCCATCAACATGTTTGTATAATGTATCATTTCTCACATCATTATATACTGAATTTTAGTAACTGGCTAAACATTTAGCTTCGATATTAAAATAAGGTGTACTCTTGAAGATTGGTTTTAGGCTGAAGATGCCCTGAATTGAGGGCGAAACATGTCCCATTTAACTGATAGTATGTTTATGTAACCACTATAAGTGGAAGAGCCTCCGTGGCTCAGACGACAGGACGTCGGCCTCTCACCGCTGGATACTGTGGTTCAAATCCCGGTCACTCCATGTGAGATTTGTGCTGGACAAAGCGGAGGCAGGACAGGTTTTTCTCCGGGTACTCCGGTTTTCCCTGTCATCTTTCATTCCAGCAACACTCTCCATTATCATTTCATAGCATTTATCACTCATTAATAAATCACCTTGGGAGTGGCGACCCCATTGTAATAACAGCCTATATATGTTTCATTCATTACATCCCTGACCTGGTCAAAGACTGGAAAACAGGTTGTAGATTTTCATTTTTCATTATAAGTGGAAATTAATGTACTGAATAGGTGGACTAAAGATCGTCTTTATTGTTTTTTATGCACTAGCCTGCGTCTTGGTAGGTGAGCTATTTACCAACTGATGAGCCCAACTTAGGACACTGGGGCGAAACGCTGGCAACCAGGAATGAGTTAGCATGTCCAAGAACAGACCAATTATATTGGTATTACATAGCACTTAGTTGGCGAGATCACCTGCTACAAACACATATCTTTCTGTATCGTTTTCCACTTAGCTGATTACGTTATCAAATAATTCTGAATCAGCGTCTGTGTCACCCTTCCCAGGTTTGTATACTCCAAAACATCAAGTTGCCTATCATCTTTAGAGATGAGTCTTACATCTGGAATTTAATGTTTGTCATCTTAAACTTTTTCGTAGCTTACAAATTCTCCTTTCACCAGTATACATAGTCTACGATACACACTCCAGTTCCATGAGAAAATTTCTGCATTCATCATATCATTTCTCAGCCATGTTCAACTCCTATTACAATATCTGGTGAGTATATATCTATTGAATTATTTAATTCTATTCGTCTCTTTACAATACTTCTACTGTTCAACACTAACAATTTTATGTCATCCCTAGCTGATGCAATGCTCCCTAGTCCACCTGTTTCCCTGAATGTACCTCCCTATAACCATTCTAAACTAACTCCGTACCACTGCGTTCAAGTGAAGGCCAGTCTCCTACCCACCCATTAGGATCTACAAATCTCACTCCCACTTTTTGACTGGGCAAACACCAGATCACATCAGGTTGCATATTCATTTCTTTCGCTGCTACACACTTTGTTTTTCTGCAAAAGACACAGCTTTCAATTCGAAAGCTGTTCCGTCTTATTCAACTCCATAACTAAAAAAAAAAAAACCATAATAAACTTCATTGCAATTCTGTACTGACATCTGCATTAGTATAGAATTTTGTATTTGCCATCCACCTAGTCAATATAATGTAATAAAGTACCATATTTCCTCACGTATTAGACCCCCCCCCCACCTTTATTTTTTCACTTTTACAGCCCAAAAGTGTAAGGGGGGTCCAATATGCGATAATCTCAAATTTTGTGCAGTGAACGCATACTTCTAGGCTAAAATGAACAATAAATTGTACATGTAAGCATTATACACTATTCTTTAACAAACTAATGAATGTATATGAGTTATACCGGCTATTTTTGTTGGAAGGCAGCATTTCTAAATGTAAAGGGACAAATAGTGAACATGACTTTTAGGCCTAAATATAAAGTAAATATACTCAGCTTTAGTTAATCGTATCACATCATTTGTTTCTTCTCATTAATTCTTCTGATGAGGCTGACGTCAGGAAGGGCATAAGGTCGTTAAAACTCGCTGCGAAGATTCGTCTCAGTTTATACTTGACTCCGTAGAGAAAAGGGACGACGGTATCATATTATGCAATATTGATACAAAAGAATTTAATGGCCAGTCGTTTTTCTCTGCCAGTTGAACAGCAGACCTACCACACAGTAAACCTGAGCAATGCTTTCATTTGAATTATGGTCCTGGGCCGCCAACTTCCCTGCTACCAGCGTGTCGTAATTTCAAATTACGTCATCTTCACTCCATCTCGTCCGTCATGCACTGCAATCAAGAGCATTTGAGGTCCCGTCTTTTTTTAACCTTCTAAAAATAGTTTCATTCCTGACTATAGAATCCAAATAGTGTGAATCCTTTCCCAAATGGTTTCTGGAGATGGTCTCTGATATTCTCAGGTGCTGTATGTGTAGCAGAAGTCACTCCTTCCAAATAAAACCATGCTGCAGAAAGCGTTATGAGTTGTACTTCCGCATGTAATAAATAATGACTGGAAGCATTCTTTGGATAACTGTGGCTGTTGAAAGCCAGACCCTTAAGTATATTTCATGGTTGTTTTCTATATTTATCACATCAGCATTTACCTAAACAGCAGTAAATGAGATAAGAGAGACTGCATTTTTTAGGTTAGGTATGCTATCAAGTGCCTGGATAGCACCAGAAGCTCCACGACAAAAACTATAAAAATAAATAAGAGGAAAGTTTCCTGCATTTATGGATGTCTACAGGTGTGACGGTAATGCGTTTTATTATCATAATGTTTAATTTCGTATGTTCGTTGTCTCCATTTTTTTTATTAACGCATAGTATGTTTTTTTTAGTGGTAGCAGGTAGGGACCCTCTTCGGAGGCAGCCCTACACAGGGAGTGGCGCCCCTGCCTATGTGAGTCCCAGAGCACACTGACCCAGTGTGTAACATCTGGTATGGGTCCCAGCTCAGGGTTACGAGTGAAGACCTCAACGGCATCTACAGCGGAGAAGGTGGACTTCGGTACGGCGGAGATGGCGGAAGAGGCATACCCGTAGTGTCTGTACTCCAGAGGAGCGGCTACGAAAGGCTTCTGTCTCCATGTTAGGGGCGGCCTAATTTTGAACCTGGCAGTAGGTATAAAATGCCTTTGGGTGTGGCGAGCCCATCGTAACAATAGCCTATATGGACAAAGCAGATATGGTGCCTCGGAAAAGGTTAGGGCGTCCCCTGCTAAAAGCGACGCGCAGTTCTTCAGGTGCTGGGGGAACTGTGAAAAATGAGCAACCAGCACCAAACTACATCAAAATTGCAACAGTTATTGTACTGACACTGACGGGAAAGACAGAATAACTGGTTGACTTCATGATAGAAAAAGATATAGCCATACTTGGACTGTGCGAGACCAAAAAGAGGGGTACAGGGGAGATCCCTCTGAGAGAAGGATACAGGCTGTATTACAGCGGAGGACCTGAAGCAAAAAATGGAGTGGCCATCATACTTAGAAGAGAAATTCAAGAATATCTGGAATATACAAAGTACGTCAGCGATAGGATGATGATGATGATGAGACTCCAGTTTGAAAATGGCGTGAAAGATCTATTTCAGTTGTATGCCCCACAAACTGGTTGCATAGATGAACATCTAGAGGACTTCTTAGAGGAAGTGGAGAGACAGATAGAAGATAAGGAAGTACTATTGATGGGAGATCTAAATGCACAAGTTGGAATGGAAAGACAAGGAAAGTAAGATGTTGTAGGGCCCTTAAAAATGATTGTTGGAAATACCTGGTTTAGGAAGAAGAACAGTCAGAAGATTACAAGGTATGGTTGGGGAGACAGACGAACAAAGACCATGATTGATTATATAATCATAGAGATAGAACACCGGAAGAACCTTGTAGATGTAACAGCCATGCCTGAAGAAGCCTTTGGTGGAGATCATAGAGTTGTGATAGGAAAATTGAAAGTTGGAAAGATTGAAAAACCCCAATTAAGAAGAGAGAAAAGAATTAAAGTATGGAAGTTGAAGGAGAAAAGCATACAAGAAGAATTTCAAAGGGATATAATACCCTTGGTACCCAGGACAGAGGTGGGGAATGTTGAAGAGGAATAGAAAAGATTTAAGAAAGCACTGGTTGGATGTGCAGAAAAGGTGTGTGGTAGAACATCAGGAAATGTGAAAGACAAAGAAACACACTGGTGGAATGATAGGGTAAAGATTAAAGTGAAGGAAAAGAAAATGGCATGGAAAGCATGGAAAACATCTAAGACTGAAGAAAGTAGAAGAAAATATGTGGAGGCAAAGAATTTGGCCAAGAAAGTAGTGGAGGAAGAAAAGAGGAAAAGCTGGGCCTTATTCACACAGACATTGAGAGGTGATACGCAGGGCAGCAAGAAATTACTGTATGGTATCTTAAGAAACAAAAAGAGAGATCAAGTAAACACCAGATTTGTGAAGGATGAAGGTGGCATAATTTTAACAAAGCCAGAAGAAATAAGAAATAGATGGAGAGAGTATTTTCAGAAGCTGCTGAACATAAGAACGGATGACAGTCATTCAATGGACGACCAGGAAAGGCAATTAGTTGATGAAGAAATGGATAAAGAAATTACAATGAATGAAATTGAAATGGCAGTAAGAAAGATGAAGAATGGAAAAACTGCTGGAATAGATGAAATTTCAGTGGAGATGATAAAAGCAGCTGGAGCTTTAGGCCTGCAGTGGACATATCGGGTTCTCAGGAATGTCTGGGAGAATAAGGAGGTCCCTGAGGATTGGCAAAAAGGAATAATCATCTCAATTTTCAAGAAAGGTGATAAGAAAGTTTTGAAGAACTACAGGGGAATTACTCTAATATCCCATGTTGCTAAGATAATGGAAAGGATACTGGAAAGTAGAATAAGGTTGAGGGTTGAGAAGCAGATACAGGAAAATCAGTTTGGTTTCAGAAGTGGAAGGTCAACAATAGAGCCCATTTTCATTATGAGACAACTAATGGAAAAGCATTGGGAGTACGGGAATTATATGGTGATGACATTCATTGATATTGAAAAGGCATATGACAGTGTCCCTAGGACGAAAGTTTGGGACAGTCTGGTGCAAAAAGGAATTGGACAGGGATTAATAAAAATGATCATGGCATTGTATAAGGAATGTTGTAGTTGCGTGCAAACACAAGTTGGCAGGACAAGTTGGTTCAAAATCACTAGTGGGCTGAGACAGGGAAGTGTTCTATAGCCAATCCTGTTTACAATAGTAATGGATGACATCATGAGAATAGCAAAAGCAGCATATGGAGGGAGAGAAATGAACATGATGTTATTTGCAGATGATATTGTGATTTGGGGAGAAGACGACAGGAAGGTTCAAGAACAGTTGAATGTGGTGAATGGGAAGATTGAAGAATGTGGATTGAAAATAAGTGTAGAAAAGAGTAAAACTAGAGGGGAGAAAGAAGGGAAAGGTCAGATTAGACTTGCAGACAAGCCCCTGGAAGTAGTGGAAACGTTTAAATACCTGGGGAGTGAATTAATGGAGAATGCTCGACTGGATGCTGAGATTAGTAAAAGGATTCAAGCTGGAAGTTGTTTCTATCATAGTGTAAGAAATATGTTATGGGACAAAGATGTGCCAATGGAAGCAAAGGATACTATGTACAAGATGTATTACATACCCATAACAACTTACGGAGCAGAAACTTGGACAATGACCAAGAAGGATGAGAGTCGAATACAGGCAGCCGAATTGAAATTCTTGAGGAGTATGATACAGAAGAGTAGAAGAGACAAAATAACGAATGAGAAAATCCGGGAAGAAATTGGAGTTGAAAAAATGAATGATAGAATAGAGAAGAGCCGACTAAGATGGTTTGGGCACATAAAGCGAATGAGCAACGAAAGAATGCCAAAAAAAAGTGATGGAAATGCAAATCCAAGGAAGGAGAGGCCGTGGATGACCACGATTGAGATGGAAGGATACCATCCAACGCAGCATTATAGAAAGAAACCTGGACTGGGACACAGTGTTGGAGGAGGAGTGGTGGAAAGACTGAAGCAAGTGGAGAGGAACCATATTTGCCCCTACCCGGCTACAGCTGGATAAAGGGAAATGATGATGATGATGATGAGTATGTTTTTTGGCCTCTCCAAAAATGGTTAAAAGTAAGCGGGACATAAAATCAATATTATTATTGTTATTTGTTAGGTACGTTGGCGAGTAAAACATTAGTTATAATTGGATTGTTTTTATCACGTTTTAAACTTATTTCTCTCCAAAAAATACATTTATTGGCCCGAGTTACGAGATATTAAACGATAATGATCTCGCCTGCTATATTAATAGCAACAACCGTGAATGTTTCTCAACTGAAGTATACTAGTTTCCTCATCCCGAGGTGGTGTAGCTCTTTTTACACACACCCCAAGTGGAGGGCAGTTGCATGTACCTTTTTTACTGCTTATCAACCTTCTTGCCATTCTTAAATCTCTGGCAGTACACTACCGGGAATCGAACTCGGGCTTCCGAGAATGGCAGCTAATTGTGCTAACCATTACGCTGGCGGGTATTTTTAACTACAAAACACAGATATATGGCATGACTGATGCCTGTTTGCAATGAATGGTCGGAGATGAAACTATTCACAAATGTGTGTGATGTCATCAGAGCTACAGTAAGGCTTGTACCCACTTCAAAGTAGAATCATTTTTCTCCTCTTCATTTTCTTCGTCTTGAAATTTGTTTTTAAAGTCAAAAACTTCATTATTAGTTCCGTATTTTGAACTGAGATTCACACATAAACAAGGGAATTATAAGGTACCCCTATTCACCCTTGTTTATTCATCTTGAAAAGCCAATATACGAGTAAATACGGTATTTGTAAATATGAAACTCTATACTGTAGTAACAGGCTATTGTACAAAACACTGTTCCCTATCAAAAGGAAGTTGTTAGGGCATTGTTGTCTTTATTTCATTAACATCGAAACACAATTTTGCGCTGTTGGTGTACTGCTACAAAAGACTTTGCCATAAAGTGGAATCATTGTTCTCCTTTGACGAATTATGCTGGAGAGGGAGAAGAGTTTTAATTATTTTAAAATCTTCCTTGTTCTGAAAAGCCAGGGGAGTCTAATACACAAGCATCTGGGGCCTTCTTTAAGTTATTTCCTCCCTAAGAACGCAAGATGGAATCTAATTTTGAGTCAATGTGATAACTTACCTGGGCGAATGTATGGGACTGCTGGACTGGATAGGTGATACGTAGTGGACGCTAGTACCAGGACTCGCCTTACTGCTTTCTCCAAGGAACAGAGGTACTCTCCCTTGAGAAAGCCGACCAGAGCCAGACGCGTTACTGACCACACTGCTGGACGCTCCACCCGAGTGAGGGAACACGCTGGAGGTGCTGTGAGAGGCACACAACACCTGGCACTCCTGAAAAATCAAATGAAGTGCCTAGATATCCGGTCACAAAAACTTCTGACAGGTAGCAAAAGAACTCCATTTACTTGTGTAATTAACATACACTGTTTCTTTTACTAAAAATGTGGCAGTATAAAGACAGCAGTGGGAATAGATTGAAATTTTACACCCACATTGGAGCACTTTAAGTCTTAAGAGTATTAGCTACAATGTTTCTTCATTCTTTCCGACCTTTCTTCGTCAGTTATGGTGAATTGTTTGCGTGTAAAAGTCTCAAGTCTGTTTCTTATTTTATTGTATCAAAAATTATTTTTTGTTGAATAAAATTCTTTTCTACACTGAAACTCGGTTAACCCTTTCGCTTTCAAGCTCTCAGCTGATGGATGTGTGAAAACTGACAGCCATATTTAGCACACTATGCATACACTTCTTTTAAAATTGCATTGAAGGCACACCAATGAAGATATCAACATGAAAGTTGGCAAACTTATAGAATATATCACTTAGTATCACTGCATGTAAGTCATTTCCCTAAACCAAAAGTGTTTAATGTTAAAAAATAATAAATATAGAAGCAAAGTTATAAATTTCAGATTTTGAAAGTTTGGAAGTAATTATAGGAAATAGTATTCACAATCCGAGTTTGTTATTCATGTCAGTAGGAAGGCTATATTATTGTTTACTATCATGGTAAATATCACGATTGTATGTCCATTGCATCCAAGAATAGATTAAAATGTTTAAAGTGATGTAACACTGAAAAATGTCAGCCATTTTTGCATAAAACACACATTTCTTAAATCTAATATAAAAGACTCGCCAACTCTACACTTTCCGATTCGGACAGAGAAACATCACCATCACTTGAATAATTGTCTAGATATTCAGTGATATCATCGTCAGCTAAATGAACACACTTCCCCATGTCGCGTGCGATAAATAACTAGGCCTAACCTAAATGAACTATATCTTACACTTCACTATCACTATGCACCTAATTACCTAAGAAAACTATTTCAATAATGAACTAACAAGTAAACTAAATATATTGCCTATGATACAGGCTAATTTCACTATATAATCACGAATGAAAACAGAGAAAAATGAACGCAAGTTTGCTGCCAACCACGATGTAAACAAGACACGGAACTCCAGTGAGCACATGTTTCAGACCTCAAGAATAACGATAAATACAGTTAGCCGGCAGTTCCCGCGGAGTATAACGTGAGATAAAACTGTACTCTTCTTATTCCGTGCAAAAAAAAAAGGTATTTGGTGCGTAAATAATGAAATAATTATAATAAAGGCGGATAACAACGGATCGTTACCCTGACAGTTTTTGCAGGACCCGTGAGTACCGATAGATCGTTACCTTGAAAGCCAAAGGGTTAAGAAGTTCCTACATAAGAAGTGTGATATTCTTGGTCCCTTGATCGGTTGCATTAAGATATACGTCAATTTTTCCCATTTAAAGTGCTCTGTTGTAAATATATTTCCCGGTTAAGCAGTTCAAATTTTAGAGCCCCTTGAGATAGAAAACGTCCGCTCAAAGCAGCTCGTGGTTAGAACCCTCCAGTCTCCGCGCAAGTTGAACCCTTTGTTAGACCGTTTGCGTCTGTCATGGAGCCGTAACACAAGGATGAGGGCACATGAAATAAAATTCTTGCGGGGAAATAAATTGTTTACATTTAGATGTGCTAGTGTAGCTACTACACCTTTATCACTTGCACTTAATACCCCAATACTTCCCCCATGCACTCATTTCTGCAACTATGAACCTGCGTTTCTTTTTTTTTTTTTCATTAACTATAACATGAAGAGGACTAAAGCAGCAAAATAAACTCAATACCAGCTTGTACATGCGGTACTCGCGAAACAGCCAGAAACTACGCACGTTGCCGTGACAACCAGTAGGAAAGCACGGATGATAATAGGCTTACGACAGTGTGGCCAGACAGTTGGTATGGGACACAAGAAGGGAAAAAAATTCTTTTTTTTTTTTTTTTTGCTAGGGGCTTTACATCGCACCGACACAGATAGGTCTTATGGCGACGATGGGATAGGAAAGGCCTAGGAGTTGGAAGGAAGCGGCCGTGGCCTTAATAAAGGTACAGCCCCAGCATTTGCCTGGTGTGAAAATGGGAAACCACGGAAAACCACAAGAAGGAAAAAAACAAGTTAACAGAGTGGAAGGCAAATGATAAAAGCTATGTACAAAAATTGTGTTAAAAGTGTGAAGACTAGTATAGGAAAAACAAAATGGTTTAAAGTTGAAACTGGTCTCCGACAGGGAAGTGTACTATCCCTCATACTATTCATTACAGTCATAGATGAAATTCATAGAACATTAAACAAGAGATTGGGAAGATAGGCAACAAAAGCATGTTGTTTGCAGATGATGTACTGAAATGCGGTGATGATGAAACAGAAGTGCAAAAACAAGTAGATGTATTGGGTTGAAAGTAAGCACAGAGGAAAGTAAAACAACAGTGATGACAAAGGGAAGGTAGGAAGAAAGGAAGAGGAAAGATAAAACTGAATGGTAAAATTCGGGAAGTGGTTAAATTTTCAAGTACTTGGGAAGTGTGATCACAGAAGATGGAAAGATAACCGAGGAAATTGGAAAATGAATACAACAAACCAACAGCTTCTACCAGAGTGTAAGGGGTATTTTGTGGAATCAAGATGTCCCGAAGAAATGTAAGAAAGTATTATGTTCAACCTATCAGAAACCCATACTAACCTACGCAGCTGGATCGTGGAATATAAAACGAGAGGAGAGTAGAATACAGGCAGCGGAGATGAAATTCCTAAAATGTATCGAGGGGAAGACCAGAAAGGATAGAAACAACAAAGCTAAAGTGGTATGGGCATATGATGAGAATGAGAGAAGAGAGAGTGCCAAAAAAAGCTTTTTCGGAGAAGTTAACAGGAAAGAGACCAGGAGGAAGACCCTGAAAGAGGTGGACAGTTTCAGTGTGGCAGTGCATAGAGAAGAGGGGAGGAAGACCAGAAGATGAACTTAAAAAACAGGTGAAGAGTGGTGGAGAGACAGGCAGCGATGGAGGTCCTTGATTCACAACCCGACCCGGGAAGCTGGAAACGGGAAATGAAGATAATAATGCTAAAATACAATGACGTGTTGTGATAATAAACTACGCTTGAAAGAGTAGCTTTGATAGTCTAATGTTCAACATTTCTTTATGACACTAATCTTGATGTTCACACATATACTCATTCATTCAATCCATTGTTATAATGTTGACTCAGTTATTTTAAATTTTAAAAGTCTTAATGCTGAATATTTTATAAAATCTGCATCACTAGGAGGTTTGGTAATAAAAAATTATGTATCTCAATAAGCTTGTGCGATGAGATATGTGCGAGTCGCATGTTTTGAACAATAAATTTAATATCTTCTTAAGCTTAGCTCAGGGTCAAGTTGTTGGGTTTGATGTCCCATTAACTAATGTGCGAATGTTATCCTCTTCATAATCACGTTCTGTTGGACAGATAATTTGCTGTCTTGGCCTGTCATTTGTGCGCTTGTCAGGAGCACCCGACAAAATGGATAGGTCCAAGGAGTCCCAGACCAAGGATTTTAACTTTCATTACTTAAGTGCTATGGCTTGGGAGATGGGTGAAAGACCTGCATCAGGCCTCTGCAGATGCCATGCGGCATTATTATTATTATTAATATTGTCAGGGCCGTACCCAGGTACTTTTTCGAAGGGGGTTAGGACGGGGGAGGGGGGCTTCTCAAAACAAAAACTATAGAAACAAACCTTTTTTACTTTCAAATAAATTTTACAAAAACAAAAGTTTGAGGTTTAGAGCAGTGCCTTTTACAACTCAATGGGTGAAGTATAAAGGTAAATTTATAGCGGTCCGGCGGGCAGAACACGTGCATGCAGTGCGACGGAAAGATAGAGGTTTCACTCCAAGTATTAAAAATATTTAAAGGTTTAATTCATTTTTTAAAATCTTCTAGTGGCTCGAGAACATAAAGTATATGTTTATTGAACTTGATTTTTATGGTGCATAATTTACTAATAATATAAAAAACAAACAATCTGTATATCACATTTCCATTTATGTTTCCAGTAAATTTGTTTAATGTTTAAAGATGGCACAATTCACTTGTTTACTTTGCAAATGCTTGTTTTTATATTTCTAATTTATTGTAGGCTATTTCAAAACCCCTGTGTTATCAAGTGCACTCCCATTTCGCCCATCTGGGTACAGCCTCGATTAATATTATTATTATTTAAGTTTGTTTGGGCCGGCCCGAGGACTATGGTACTTGTGTGTTGTCAATGTTTGCTGCTGCTATCTTCTCTGTACCTTGCATTCCTAGGATCATAGCCTGCCTGCACTGTTGTTTATTTCTGTAAGGAGCGTTAGGAAGAGTCTGCTTTTGATAGTTGAACGGTAGTTACTTCTGGTTTTCTTTATTATTATTCTTAATAGGTTCGTCACGACCCCTGAGGATCACAAGTGACTTGTTCGGTACGTCTTCTTTCATCCCAATACCTCTTCACTCTCTCGCTCCTCCTCTTTCTCTCGGCTTCCGTGATCTGAATCTGGATCCTGATGTCTGTCCATCTGTGACCTTCCACGAGCTTTCTGTATTTGGTCCTATCCTGTACTGTCATCAGTGGATATTTTTCCTTTATGCCAATAGTCTCCCAATCTTCTCTGACTTCCTTCATCCACTTATATCCAGTTAAGCAGGTTGCATTCCATATCTTCTTCATCAGCCTACTGTCATCCATCCTCATGTGATGTCCAACAAATCCTAACCTTCTCTTTCTTATCACACTCGCATATACAGTAGAACCTCGATAATTCGAAATTGGTTAATTCTCGTTCCCAGAAACGTGAGATACAGTTTTGTGTGTTATTTAAATTGTTTAATTCGAAATACGGATAATTTGTAATTCGAAGTACACTGTCGGCCCCATTACCGAAATTCAGACTTTTAATTCGAAACTGCCTTTACATTTTAAGACAATAGTATGTTACAGGGTAATTTCAACTCGAAATTTATCGGCGTCTTAATAGAATGCGTGTTCTGGGACGTGGAGGGGTACCGTAGCTCTCCGCATTTACACTCACTTCGGTGGGTCTACAGTGCGCTTCATGATTACTAAGTTGAATGAATTCGGAATTCTTTTGTATTCAACCTTTTAAGGAACGCCGTAATATCACGCAACAGGCAGCGTGCCGAAAAACAGAATCCGCAAACACTGGCAATGTCGACAGTTGACGAAAAACGTGGCTCGTATAATAAATTCGTAGCCACCGAACAATATTGCAATTGCCGGTGAAACTGCATTGCTTTATTTTAATGCAAACCCAAACGGTCTTATGGTTTTAAAGGAGAAAGTGCCAGCCGGAGAATCGTAAAAAGAGTGGGGGACGACGGTCATTGTAGTGCGCTGCAATGCACATGAAAGCTAGAAACTTTATCCCCTCGTCATGGGAAAGTTCGATAAGCCACAATGTTTTAAAGGCGTCGGGCACTTCCCATGCCAGTACAAAGCATCTAAAAATACAAACAGTACAGAAATCTAAAAAATAATGCATTTGCACAGGGGGACCACCATAATTTATCCTCGTCTTTCAATAGGGATGTATAGAACTAGCACCGATAGAGCGCACTGCTGTTGCACTGGGTAAGCGCAATGCGCTCTTCATCTGTCTCCTGTGTACACATGCCGCTAAATATCCACGAATTTAAGTTGCTTAAACTGTTATTTTCGTGACTATGTCGAGCTGTTGCAGTGTTCCTCTTTGAAAAAATTAGAGAAGCCCATTTTCGTTTCACCAGTTTCCACAAAATAAAGAAATGAGGAAGAAATGGATACATGCTCTTAGAAGAAAAATTTCGGTGAGAAGAATCTGACCGAAAATATTAAAGTGTGTTCCCATTATTTTCAACCCGGTGACTTCAAGAAAATTTTGTTGGGTAAGTACGATTCACGAAGGGAAATAATTCCTATTTTCTACCTATAAACTGATTAGGCAATTTGATAACTACCACCGGATTTATGCATTTGTATTTAAAGGTGAGACCGGATTACCACATTAAGCCTACAATATCGGAATATGCAGAAATCAACTCCCTTGAAGTACGGGAAGAAATCGTGAATATACCCGAAGATGTGAATGTTACATTTGTGACTCCCATTTTCAAAGACATCAGCACTCAAAAAATACAACAGGTAATTTGGTTGTTGAGCAAACAATGCGTAATCCTGATGCCATATTGCGCTATACAGGGTGTAGACGTCGAACATTGTAATTTGGTGTTTGCTGTTCTGGGAGAAAACAGATACAATTTACTGATACAGTAAAACCTCGTTAATTCGAAGTCGTTGGGACTCAAAAATCGGACTTCGAATTACGTGATTTCGAATTAACCGCCAATTCGCAATTCAGAAGTACCAACCCTTGCCGCGTTACAAAAGGCCCGTTACTGCATGCAGTTAACCTTGATTCACAGTTTATACCTTTCAAATGCCATGAAAAAAGAACTTTTTCAAAAATGTATTCAAGAAGGTGCATTTACAGTATTCAAATAATGCACTCGGATATCTCACTGGTAAACATAACCTCACGCAACGAACGAAAGAAAGAAGAAAAGGCACGATTCAAAGACGAGGAGAAATCTATGCTCGCTCCCATGTGCAAGTGCTTTATTAATTGGATTACTATACTGTATGCATTTTAGATGCCTTGTATTTACACAGAAAGTACCCGATGCCCTTAAAATCGAACTTTCCTATGACTCTATCCTTGTACGATTTCCCGCCATGGCACTTTTCTCGTACTTCAGAAATGTAAACACTTGCCGCGTCACGAAGTATTGTAAGATCCATTAATACATGCAATCACCTCAATTCACAGTTTAAACCTTTCCAATGCCAAGGAAAAAACTATTTCCAAAATGTATCCAACAAGGTGCATTTACAATGTTCAAATAATGCATTTGGATAAATCACTGACAAACATAACCTCACGCAACGAAAGAAAAAAAACACGCACAATTCAAAGACGAGGATAAATTATGCCGGTTCCCCTGTGCAAATGCATTATTTTTTGGATTTCTTTACTGTTTGCATTTTTATTATAGATGCTTTGTACTGGCATGGAAAGTGCCCAACGTTAAAACATCGTGGCTTATCGAAGTTTCCTAAGACGAGGGGATAAAGTATCTCGCTTCCATGTGCATTGCAACGCACTACTATGACCCCCATCCCTCACACTGTACAATTTCCCGGCTGGCAATTCTCCTTCAAAACCATTAGACCGTTTGGGCTCGCATTAAAATAAAGCAATGCAGTTTCACCGGCAATGACAATATTGTTCGGTGCCTACGAATTTATTATATTTGCCACGTTTTTTCGTCAACTGTCGGCATCGCCAGTGTTCGCGGATTCTGTTTTCCCGCACACAGTCTGTTGTGTGATATTACGGCATTCCTTAAAAGATTGAACACAAAAGAATTCCAATTTCATTCAACTTAGCAATCATGAAGCGCACTGTAGATCCACCGAAGTGAGTGTAAGTGCAGAAAGCTACCCCTCCACGTTCCGGAACGTGCGTTCTATTATGACGCGGAGCGGATAAATTTCGAGTTGAAATTACTCTGTAACGTACTATTGTTTTAAAATGCAAAGGCAGTTTCGAATTAAAAGTCTGAATTTCGGTAATGGGGCCGACATTGTACTTTGAATTACGAATTATCCGTATTTCGAATAAAACAATTGAAATAACATGCAAAACTGTATCTCATGTGTCCGGGAACGAGAGCTTCTTCGAATTAGGCGGGATTTTGAATTAACCGATTTCGAATTATCGAGGTTCTACTGTATTCCCTCTTGAACCCAGACTGTGTTTCTTCTTGACAGTTATGAATCTAAGGACCAACAAATCTGACAAAGAACTAGGCCATAACTTCGGAATCCACGAAACTACTGTTGGGATAATATTTAATTTTTGGATTGATTTCATGTACTGCCAATTTAAAGAGTTGAACATGTGGCCTGATAGGGAAAAAGTCCTTGAAAACATCCCCCTTGCTTTTAGACAGAAATATCCCTCGACTAGAGTTATAACTGGTGCAACTGAGATTATAATAGCAAAACTTGTTCCAAGGGCAAACATTCCACTTTAATAGGGCTAACTATCCTCAACCGTTTGTGTTACAGGTGAACTATGTAATGCGAGTGGAATGTATTTTTTTTTTAAGACCTTGTTTGAAAAATACGATATGATGTTTTATTTTTATTGACTTAACCTGTACTGTATAATGTTGTAACATAGGCATTTGTAAATAGTAGAATTCTGTCTATAGTTCCTGGAAAGATCCAGAAAGTTACATAACTTTTGTACAGGATGTGTTACTTTGTTGGTATGTGTTCTAGAAGGTGTGTTCTGTCTATTCTGGAAAAATACGATTTTCGCGATCATGCGTATTCTAGAATGTTAGTCAAAGTTCGCGATCGAAAGTAAGGTTGTGATTGGTGAGTCTAGGTGGCGATAGGGAACATGTGCACGCTGATTGGTTGCCTCCAAGGCCAGTAATTCCTATATATAGTGAGCGAGGCAGTCTTCGAATTAATTCTGTATCCTGAATTCTGTCGGTCTCGATTTATCTGACTGCGAGCAGCCTATCTGGTTGAAGTCCCCCGGCTTCCGAGATGGCACTCTCCTCGGGTAAGCACTCTTGAATTCCGTTCCTGCTAAAATTTCTGTAATGTTCCGATTTGCTTTTCATACAGGAGTCTGCCCTAACCTCGCCTAGATTCACCAAATTAGTTACTTATGACGCCTTAGTTTTTCAGCTGGACTTACCTGTTCGTTTCCGAGGCATTCTCATTTCTTGTTTCACTAAAATATGTATACAGTAAAACCTCGTTAATTCGAAGTCGTTGGGACTCAAAAATTGGACTTCGAATTACGTGATTTCGAATTAACCGCCAATTCGCAATTCAGAAGTACCAATCCTTGCCGCGTTACAAAATATTCTAAGGCCCGTTACTGCATGCAGTTAACCTTGATTCACAGTTTATACCTTTCAAATGCCATGAAAAAAGAACTATTTCCAAAATGTATCCAAGAAGGTGCATTTACAGTATTCAAATAATGCACTCGGATATCTGATTACTAAACATAACCTCACGCAACGAAAGAAAGGAAAAAAGAGCACGATTCGAAGACGAGGAGAAATCTATGCTGTCTCCCATGTGAAAGTGCTTTATTAATTGGATTCAGGGGCGTATATAAGGGGGGGGGGGCCAGGGGGCCTGGGCCCCCCCCCGAAAAATGTATAAGCCTTGAAGAACAGGACCAAAATGATGGGAATTTTCGATCGTTGTTGAGATACCGAGCCAACAGTTAGCTGTTTATGTGCCATACCTGGACGATTTTTGTAACTAACTAAAAGAACGCTTTGAATCTCACAAGGAAATAGTTGCATCCTTACAAAACATCCTTCCACAATTGTGTATCATAACAGATTTCGGTTCACTGGAGGCTGCTTTTAGTTTCTACGAAGGAGATCTGTCACATAAAGAGATTGTGCAAAGTGAGTTTATGTTGTGGAAAGAAAAGTGGCGTCAGGAAAATCCTTCAAATCTTCCCAAAATGGCTGTAAGTTCTCTAGAAAAATGTGACAAGACTTTCTTCCCCAACATTTATACCCTTCTCAAATTACTCGCCGTTCTTCCTGTTTCTATCGCAACCGTAGAAAGAACTTTCTCTAGCCTAAGGAGACTGAAGACTTACTTAAGGAACAGCACATCTGAAAGTAGGCTTAACGGGCTTGCTTTACTCTCTATCCACAGAGACATTATAGTTAGTGATGAAGAAGTTCTTGATAAGTTTGCAAGTGTACCAAGAAACCTGGACTTCGTTTTGTAACCATTGGTGTAATGTATGTATGTATGTATGTATGTATGTATGTATGTATGTATGTATCAGCCCAAATCAATGTTTCCTTTTTCCTTTCTAAAGTGTTTGAAATCGTCTGACCTCTTAAAATTACTTAACCTAACCTTACATCAATCTTGGCCCCCCCCCAAAAGTATATTCTATATTCGCCACTGATTGGATTACTATACTGTATGCATTTAGATGCCTTGTATTTACACAGAAAGTAACCGATGCCCTTAAAATCGAACTTTTCTATGACACTATCCTTGTACGATTTCCCGCCATGGCACTTTTCTCGTACTTCAGAAATGTAAACACTTGCCGCGTCACAAAGTATTGTAAGATCCATTAATACATGCAATCACCTCAATTCACAGTTTAAACCTTTCCAATGCCAAGGAAAAAACTATTTCCGAAATGTATCCAACAAGGTGCATTTACAACGTTCAAATAATGCACTTGGATAAATCACTGACAAACATAACCTCACGCAACGAAAGAAAAAATATCACACAATTCAAAGACGAGGATAAATTATGCCAGTTCCCCTGTGCAAATGCATTATTTTTTTGGATTTCTGTACTGTTTGCATTTTTATTATAGATGCTTTGTACTGGCATGGAAAGTGCCCGACGCTCTTAAAACATTGTGGCTTATCGAACTTTCCTATGACGAGGGGATAAAGTATCTTTAAATCCATGTGCATTGCAACGCACTACTATGACCCCCATACCTCACACTTGTACGATTTCCCAGCTGGCAATTTCTTCTTTAAAACCATAAGACCGTTTGGGCTCGCATTAAAATAAAGCAATGCAGTTTCACCGGCAATGACAATATTGTTCGGTGCCTACGAATTTATTATATGAGCCACGTTTTTTCAACTGTCGGTATCGCCAGTGTTCGCGGATTCTTTTTTCCCGCACATTGCCTGTTGCGTGATATTACGGCGTTCCTTAAAAGGTTGAATTCCAATTTCATTCAACTTAGCAATCATGAAGCGCACTGTAGACCCACCGAAATGAGTGTAAGTGCAGAAAGCTACCCCTCCACGTTCCGGAAAGCGCGTTCTATTATGACGCGGAGCGGATAAATTTCGAGTTGAAATTACTCTGTAACATACTATTGTTTTAAAATGTAAAGGCAGTTTCGAATTAAAAGTCTGAATTTTGGTAATGGGGCCGACATTGTATTTCGAATTACGAATTATCCGTATTTCGAATTAAACAATTGAAATAACATGCAAAACTGTATCTCATGTTTCCTGGAACGAGAGTTTCTTCGAATTAGGCGGGATTTTGAATTAACCGATTTCGAATTATCGAGGTTCTACTGTATGTAGTTTAATATTATTTCCCTTGGGGTTTGCCTCTGGTAGTTCTGTATCACTTTATGTACGCTAAGTTTTGGATAACCTTTTTCACATCACTGTATATTGCATTGTACAACTACATTGGTAAATAGATGTATAGTTGATTTGAGATTTGAATTTACACTGCTACGAAACAAGCTATGTACATCACTGAACTTATAGCTCGCAACTCGGAATTGTATGTGAAATGTATTTGTAAAATTATGTGGTAAATAATATTCTTCGAATCTAAGGATCACGGGCATTTATTTCGGAATCCGCTATCTAAGCCATGTCCATGCCTTTGGTAGGTTCCCAGCCCTTTCCATCTTCCCGGTTTGTTGTTCACTAGTTGGCCCTACTGATGTTTACATACATGTTTTGTTGGAGATCCGCGTAATGCCAACTACTGTTCCGAGTGTGTAGTGTTTTCTTATATTGTGTATTGTACTCTTACCTTACCTTTTACTGTGTTTGTGCCTTGTTTTGTGTTACCCCTGTAGTCTGAGGTAGCATTTTGAAATACGTTGTCGTTACTAAGACCATACACAATTGCCTGATCCTTGAATTCAGTTAGGAACCGAAGGAAGGAAATAACTTCATCAACGGAGTTAGCTGAAAATTTTGAGATACCTTTGAACACAGTGGTCAACGGGTGAGGCAGACTGGAGAAAATCTGGGGAAAGACAGGTGTAGGGGGTGCTAGGGAAGGCTTAGAATAGTCTAGCGGGTTTACTGAGGCATCGTACCTTTGGTTTGGGTGCCCTTGTGAAAAGGACGGAGTACAGGATAGGTTAGGACTAACGTTATCCTGCAATGTTACGGGCGCAGACAACCTAATATGAGAAAGGTTCTCACTAATCTGAGGGACCATTTGGGCATTAACCGGTTGTGTAGAGGTTATGCAACTCAGTACGGGTGGCGCTAAGACAGGGGGGTGGTTTTGCACCATTGAATCAGACCCGGGTTGATTAGGAATAGAAAGTAAACACTGAGCTTCAACGGAATTAGCAGGAATCATAGGAAAACTTGTACGGTTACCAACATGCAAAAGAGATGTATCATCAGAATGACTTACAGGTGTCCTAGGTCCAGACAATGAAACAGAAGATCCCAGGGCAGCATTAGTCACCTCAGACTCCTGAATATGCCTAACACCACCACTAGGTGTCAGATCGCCCACTTGAGCAGCAACAGATGCCTCGCCACAAATAACACTGTCACTCATTGCAGATGGGATCGACACTTGAATTTGAGAAACGGTGTTATTTAACTTATTGCCTTCAAACAAACCACTGATTCTGTCGAAAACTTTGGAAAAATGCATACAATATAGTAATCCAATGAATAAAGCACTTGCACATGGGAGCCAGCATAGATTTCTTCTCATCTTTGAATCGTGCTTTTTTTCTTTCTTTCATTGCGTGAGGTTATGTTTGCCAGTGAGATATCCAAGTGCATTATTTGAATACTGTAAATATACCTCCTTGGATACATTTTGAAAATAGTTCTTTTTTCATGGCATTTGAAAGGTGAATCAAGGTTAACTGCATGCAGTAACGGGCCTTAGGATATTTTGTAACACAGCAAGGGTTGGTGCTTCTGAATTGCGAATTGGCAGTTAATTCGAAATCACGTAATTCGAAGTCCGATTTTTTAGTCCCAACAACTTCGAATTAACGAGGTTTTACTGTAGTTCCTGCCTTGATCCGTGTACCCAGATTTCACCTTGCTTTTTGGTGCCCCATATATGTCTCAAGATTCTTCTTTCCTCCTTCTCCAGTTGTAAGCATGCTCTCTTGCCCAATGTCAGCGTTTCAGTTGCATATAATGCAGCATTCCTGATGGTTATCATGTAGCGTCGCAGTCTGGCATTCCTCGAGAGGTTCTTCTTTCCATATGTGGTCATGGCTGCATATTGGTCCAATAAAAAAGCAATAAATCCTCTGTTATAACTGACTAGCATGGTCCAATGTAGGCCATAAAAAGTAAAATAAAGTAAAAATAAATTATTATTATTATTATTATTATTTAAATTGTCTGCAGATTAATCTTGATACGAGTCTCAACTTTTTTCAATATTAACAATATGCACGCAAGGACTTGAATGTCATAATGGCAACCCATAAACTGGGAAGAAATTGAATTTTCAATAATTCAAAGTATCTTCAGCCTTTGCAAGCACATCAAACCTCAACTGTAGCAGATGTGCTTCTGTCTGGCTGAACAGCCCTCATTTGTAAAATTAACTGCACTTTCTGGTTGATTTCTAAAACAATTACAGTAGAAGTCCATTATAGCGAGAATTCATAACGGCGAAAAATTTACTCGCTATAACGGATTGTCGTTATATCCGATTTTTGTATAAAAGTTGGAAAACCCTTCATGCACTGTAAAATCGGTATGAAACGCCAATCAGTTTGTTCAAAACTTGCGTTTCCGTAGATGATATTCACACTAAGGCTTACTTGTTTGTTATTTTTCGTAATCCGATACTACGTGAATATTTAATTTCATTCTGAAAAAAAAATTTAGTACCATATATCTCCGAATCCAAGATGAACCCCACTTTTTTCCTTCAAAAAATTTTAATCAGACTCAAAAAGAAGTTTGTAAAATCATATGAATGCCTTGTCTTACAGTAGGCCTACGCATTTTTAGACTATTTTTAGACGCCGAACATTGACTTTCGTCACGCCGTATTTCTTTTTTTGGCGGCTGTACAATTATTTATTTCCGTGGGTTTAAGGACCAAAAACTCAACACTGACATCATAATATCGAAGAGAACTCGTTGAAAATTTTCCGGCAATACCTATTTCATGCGTCTCTACAATACAATGATCCGTCAGGAAATTATTCTTGCTGTCTATAAAACGGTTACTTTTACGCAGTGTCAGCTATAACCGGCTGCCGCTACACGCACCTCTCACTTGCCGGGTTCGGCCAAATTCAGCGGCTAGCAATGTATTGGCCTAATCGCGAACGCTGAAAGTCAATGAACGAGTTTATTGCGCCACGGTATGGCCCTTCCGCCCTTGCATTTTTCGTGCACATACCTCACAATTTCATCTTCGACTTCTTTAAAGCGTCCTTGTTGCGGACCACTGAATGCATTTTTTGTACAGGACGCATTTTTTAGCTCTTTGTCTTCACGCTAACGCCAAATATTGGCTTTAGTTAGGCCAATGCCGTATTTTCTTGCGGCTGCACAATTATTCTACATTTCCGTGTGTTTAATAAACATTAACCTATAATTGGCATCATAATATCGACTAGAACCTGTTGAAAATTTGCCGGCAATACCTTTTCCACGTATCTTTACAATACGACTATCCATCACGAAAATATTCCTGCTGTCTATAAACCTTAATTTTACTAAGCGTCAAGTACAATAGACGCGTTATGACTCTGAAACTGAGTAACCACGGCTTTTCTAAGAATTCGAAGGGTCGCATGCTTTGATGCTATTCTGCAGATTTGAGAAACACACAGGCTCTGTACAACCGGTTGTCGCGGCTAGCGATGTGCAGTAAAGAGGCGGTCGTTTATTGTCAACGAGTTAGGTGCGCATGTGAAAAGAAGCAGCGTGGTTACCGCGATAGTTGCCAGTGGTATCCATTAACTTACTGTTAGGCCGCGAATGCAACAACCCTTGAGTTTTTGCATTAGACTCTGAGAAAAAAAAGTCTTGGATTCGGAGAAATACGGTATCACTCCAGAGATTTCTGTGGCAAACGCCTCAGTTTTCTTCTTCAAACAGCGTCACCTAACCTAACCGTATACAGTAAAACCTCGTTAATTCGAAGTCGTTGGGACTCAAAAATCGGACTTCGAATTACGTGATTTCGAATTAACCGCCAATTTGCAATTCAGAAGTACCAACCATTGCCGCGTTACAAAATATTCTAAGGCCCGTTACTGCATGCAGTTAACCTTGATTCACAGTTTATACCTTTCAAATGCCATAAAAAAAGAACTATTTCCAAAATGTATCCAAGAAGGTGCATTTACAGTATTCAAATAATGCACTCGGATATCTCGCTGGTAAACATAACCTCATGCAACGCAAGAAAGAAAAAAGCACGATTCAAAGTCGAGGAGAAATCTATGCTGGCTCCCATGTGTAAGTGCTTTATTAATTGGATTACTATACTGTATGCATTTTAGATGCCTTGTATTTACAAAGGAAGTACCCGATGCCCTTAAAATCGAACTTTCTTATGACTCTATCCTTGTACGATTTCCCGCCATGGCACTTCAGAAATGTAAACACTTGCCGCGTCACGAAGTATTCTAAGACCCATTAATACATGCAATCACCTCGATTCACAGTTTAAACCTTTCAAATACCATGGAAAAAACTATTTCCGAAATGTATCCAACAAGGTGCATTTACAATTTTCAAATAATGCACTTGGATAAATCACTGACAAACATAACCTCACGCAACGAAAGAAAAAAAATAGCACAATTCAAAGACGAGGATAAATTATGCCGGTTTCCCTGTGCAAATGCATTATTTTTTGGATTTCTGTACTGTTTGCATTTTCAGATGCCCGACGCCCTTAAAACATTGTGCTTATCGAACTTTCCTATGACGAGGGGATAAAGTTTCTCGCTTCCATGTGCATTGCAACGCACTACTATGACCCGCATCCTTCACCATTGTACGATTTCCCGGCTGGCAATTTCTCCTTTAAAACCATAAGACCATTTGGGCTCGCATTAAAATAAAGCAATGCAGTTTCACCGGTAATGACAATATTGTTCGGTGCCTACGAATCTACTATATAAGCCACGTTTTGTTTTTCAACTGTCGGCATCGCCATTGTTCGCGGATTCTGTTTTTCCGCATGATATTACGGCGTTCCTTAAAAGGTTGAATACAAAATAATTCCGATTTCATTCAACTTAGCAATCATGAAGCGCACTGTAGACCCTCCAAAGTGAGTGTAAGTGCAGAAAGCTACCCCTCCATGTTCCGGAACGCGCGTTCTATTATGACGCGGAGCGGATAAATTTCGAGTTGAAATTGCTCTGTAAAATATTATTGTTTTAAAATGTAAAGGCAGTTTCGAATTAAAAGTCTGAATTTCGATAATGGGGCCGACATTGTACTTCGAATTACAAATTATCCGTATTTCGAATTAAACAATTGTAATAACATGCAAAACTGTATCTCATGTTTCCGGGAACGAGAACTTCTTCGAATTAGGCGGGATTTTGAATTAACCGATTTCGAATTATCGAGGTTCTACTGTATGTAGCCTATCATGAAAACATATTTGAAACGCATGTAGAGAAATAACCTCCTCGTGAAAAATTTACATGTAAATAGCCGTAACTAGACGAGAGAAGATATGAAATATCCTCTAAAATCAGTGATGTACTCTGCCATATCTTGAGGTTTATCACATTCTTACTTAATTTCCGTATATAACATTAAAATTAAGATATCGTTTACTTCAGTCTTTATTTTTAACGAGTTAACAACTGCTATCGGCCACGTTATTTACGCATTTATTACGAAAACGTGTTTTCCTCTTTCATTTTGAATTTTCTTTAGAGAACAGCAGTCAATGGGTATTACTAAACTCCAACATCGCCTTTGAATGTCAACGAGACAGCTCGCAAAAGCACAAAGTGAGAAAACTATACCGTACCAAAGATGATCGATAGCATTTTGTTGCAAACGTTTCAATTTTCTTATTCAAACAGCGTCACGTATCCTAACTTAACTGTACTATACGTATGATGAAAACACACTTCAAGCGCCAGTAGAGAAATTATACCTTTCTCGCTATAAATTTTCATAATAGCCTTTCCGTAATTTAACCAGACTAACCTCTGAAATCAATTAAGCACTCTGCCATATCTCAAGGTATATCCCATTCTTACTTACTTGCAGTATTTAGCCTCAAAATTAAGCGGTCGTTTAGCCGGCCTTAATTTTAACGAGTTAACAACCGTTATCGGACACGTTATTTACGCATTTATTACGAAAATATGTTCTCTTTCATTTCGAATTTTCTTTACGGAACAACTGTCGACGGATATTACTAATCGACTCCAACATCACCTTCGAATGTCGACGAGAGAAATCGCTAGTGCACATGGCGAGGAAACTATGCCGAAGGTAATCGATCGCATGCAATATCATCGCTGGGGTGCATAAATATCGGTAACGGAAAAATCACTCGTAATAACGGATGCGCCAGTGATAGGGTTCTCGCTGTAACCGAAGAACGATACACAGTTTAATATAGGAATTTTGAAGGGACAGAAAAAATATAGTCGCTATAACGGAGTTCTCGTTATATGCCGTACTCGCTATAGCGGACTTCTACTGTAATTCCACACCAACACAGTGAAGCCACGCTCCCTACTGCATATAATGCCTATCATATTGTCATCATCCAGGTATTCTGCCTTATGGCAGGTCTATCATGGGATAAACCTCTTCCACTTTTGCTTGTTCTGTGCCAAGTTTTTCATGTCCGAATGTTTCTTTCCTTTGATATTGTCCAACATTTGATATCTTTTCCTTCCTCTTCCTCGTTTGCCTTTCACCATTCCGTCTTTTGGTAAACAGGCCCTCCACAAATAATGTCCGATCCAGTTCAGTTTTCTCCTAATGATTTGCAACATACTTCATTCTTCTCCAACTCTTCGTAATACCTACCCATTCCTTACCCGGTTTTCCCATTTCACTTGTTCTATTCTGCTCCATACCCACATGTCCAGTGCCTCCAATCTTCTCTAGTCTTCCTTTTGCAATGTCCAAGTCTCTGTGCCATACAGAGCTATGCTCCAAATATAACACCTATCATAAGCTTTGTCTTAATCAACCCCTTCCAGTTTATGCTCAAAGGGCAAAGTCGAGACATTGTCTATTGCATACAGCTCAAATGCTAGTTGCTGAGACCTCTGATCAACAGCGGTTCATTGCGTGATGTGTCATCAATTTGTGAAAATTTGGATTTTACAATTCCACTTTTACAATATTGTCATTGTCTTTATTAAAAAGACTACATTAAATAAATAAGGACAATTACAGTATTATAAAGGTGGAATTATAAAATCCAAATTTTCACAAGTTGATACTTTGACAATACGGGCTCTAATATGAAGTTTATAACGTGCATTGTGTCATCATGGCGTCGATCTTCCTTTGTGGTCAAGTGCCAACTTTGGATAATGTGCAGACCCTATCCTCTTCACGCAAGAATGGGCCACTAGAACCTATAGAGGACACAAAGTCCTCTCTGATTCTTTTAAATGTGATACATTCAAAGAGGCCATCATGTGGACACTCACCTCCCTAGTAGCCTTGCGGATCTCCCATACACTGTGTAGACCACTGCGAGAGTCGTACATCATACAGATGGAAGGATCTTCGCAGGTAAAGACCAGCTTCATGTGAGGATCAGACATGTGGGACAGATCACCTACAACAGAAACAATAAGAGAGATTGATCACCTCATCATGTTTCTTCTTCCAAGCACTATTCCACAACGTAAACCATTTTTTTAGCAAACATCATCTTGAAAACTGGGATGCATATGACATTCGACAGAGAACAGACTCGCATACATCCAAATCATGCATCATATGCTGCAAAATATGGCATCATTATAACTTTTGTTTTTGAAAACCATATTACTAATACCAATTATGTTTTGATTAAAAACTTCCATATAAGCCAATTAAACTTCTAACAAACTAGCTGTTACCCACAGCTTCACCTGCCCAGAACCTCTCTGTAAACCACGGTTGTGGCATTGCCTTTTGGGGCTAAGATGACCAGGCTACTGGCAGAGCTAAATCTGGAACATGCGACATGGAACTTTACATGTGAAAAACAGTCCTCTTTTAAGTCGAGGCAAAAAAAGGGTTTCTTTATTTCTAAAGGAGATTCCAAATACAAATTTTCAAGTCCGTAACATCTTAGTTTTTGAGATGTAAGTATCCTCATAAAGAGAATTCAACTCCTTCTTCACTTATTTTCGACCTCCAGCTTATTAAGTTGATTTTCTGAAAACAAAAAGTTTGTGTTTCTTTATTTTCAATTTTCACATCTGTAACATGTTAAGTTTATGAGATATACTGTAGACATACTCATTTAAAAAACTGCCCCACTCCTTGGCTGAGTAGTCAGCGTTTAGGCCTTCGGTTCACAGGGTTCCGGGTTCGATTCCAGGCCGAGTCGGGGATTTTAATTGCATTTGATTAATTCATGTAGCTCAGGGACAGGGAGTTTGTGTTTGTCCCAACATTCTCCTCTTCATATTCACTCAACACACCACAACAGGAACACGCAATAGTAATTACATCCCTACACACAGGGTCAAATCCACATGTGCGACACAGTTCAGACCCGCGATTCCACAGGTGTGGGAAAAGCGAAAGAAGAAGAAGATACTCATTTTTAAAATTCAACCACTTTTTTATTATTTCATCCCCTTAAGTGGATTTTCAAAAAAAAAAGTGTGTTCATTTATTTTTAAAGGAGATTCCAAGTACGAGTTTTAATGTCTGCAAGATCTTACTTAAGTTTCTGAGATGTATGTATCCTTATATAAAGAACTGAACTTCCTCACTTCTTTTCACTCCCAGTGTACCCCCCCACCTCACCCCTTAAGTCAATTTTCTGAAAACAAAAATTTGTGTTTTTATTTTTAAAGGAGATTCCAAACACCAATTTTCATGGCTGTAACATGTTAGGTTTTTGTGATATATTGTAGATAATCTTACTGCTGTAAGAATCCCGGAGCTGACGTTGCCATGGTTACGGCAGTTCATTTCTTTATCCGATTCCTAGAGCAGGGGTAGTGTGGTGCCAATATCACCATAACGGTTGGTTTTAGGGCCTTAAAACATGGTTTTCGGGCCCATAGGGCTTACCGAGTTTTGTTCTTTGCGTCAAACAAACAAAACCCCATGGCACTACAGCCCTTGAAGGGCCTTGGCCTACCAAGCGACTGCTGCTCAACCTGAAGGCCTGCAGATTACAAGGTGTCGTGTGGTCAGCATGACAAATCCTCTCAGCCGTTAATCTTGGCTTTCGAGACTGGGACCACTATCTCACCGTCAGATAGCTCCTCAATTCTAATCACGTAGGCTGATTGGACCTCGAACCAGCCCTCAGGTCCAGGTAAAAATCCCTGACCTGGCCGGGAATCGAACCCGGGGCCGCCCGGTAAGAGGCAGGCACGCTACCCCTACACCACGGGGCCGGCGTTCTTTGCGTCAAGGGGCTTAAATTGAGCTTTGTCTCGTCCTTGTACAACAAATTCAATATTTCCATTATATTAGCCTAGTATTTTTATATCTCCCCCTATGCCCCCTCCCCATCGAATTGTTTTGAAAATAAAATACAACCCATGTCCCTCAGGGAAAATGAATATTTACATTAGTAAAATCATTTTTAGAATCGGACCAGTAGTTCCTGAGATTAGCCATTAGATACAAACATACTTTACCTCTTTATATATATTATTAGTACAGATGCCGCATCTTCAAATTGACAAAAAGAGCTTGCCAACAATCACCGATAAAAGAGTCGACCAGTGTTAGTAAGAAGTTCACACTGTTTTGTATTCGTATGCGATTATTATTAGTGACAAAATGAATGTGAAGAAATGGAGAAAATCTTACAATGTCTATTTCAAATGCAAACTTCACATCAAAAAACAGAGTGTAATTAACCCTCAAAGTGGCAGTCATTTATCCTGCAGCGGCAGAATAAATTGTGTCAAACAGCACTGACATGTTATACATACATAAAACAGTAAACCATTTTATTCACAAAAGCACAAAGAATAAGAAGATGATATTAAAGCAGTTATTTATCATTTAAACTTCGTAGGACCAAAAAAAAATATTGAATTTGTTTATATAACACTGACCTGCAAATTCAAACTTTCCGATCATTGCATGAAATTTACATAGTGATCTTCTATATTTCGGGCATGCTGATTCTGGAACTGAAGTCAGTTTTGCGCTATCACATCAGGTTTTTGTGCAAATTCAAAATGAAAATTTGATAAATATGCAGCACGCACACATGCAAGATTACTATTATCAACTGTAAAGAATGCTTCTTATTATTCTCACCCATCTGAACACTCCTATCTTACACTGGTTTACTTATGAACATAATATCAAGATATGTAGTGTATTGTGTTAACAGACCTGTAGAAAAACACAGACAAATGGACCAAAATTTACCACACATTAAGCCTCATAACGTATTGAGAATGGTAAGTCTACGTTTTCAATTTTATAATGTCCTGCCTTGCTTTTCGTGTGTGAGGAGTAGTTGGACCAACAGTAATCTGCCAGCATGTTTTTGTTCCATTTCCCTTGATATCTGCGTTCCATTTCTTGTAGAACCTGATGAAATCTTTCTCCTTGCTCTTCGCTCAGCATTCCTAGATTCTCAGGGAAATAGTCCAGATGTGAATGTAACATGTGCACTTTCAAGGTCATTTTGCAGCCTAAATCTGGCAAAGAAACAAGCAATCTATCCACCATTTGTTTGTAGTCTGAATCCTTTGTGTATCCAAGAAAGTTTTTGACCACATTCTGGAATGCTGTCCATACCGATCGCTCTGCAGCGCAAGTAACATCTTCAAAATTAGCATCAGAAAGAAGTTTTCTGATATCTGGACCTGTGAAAATACCCTCCTTGATTTAGGAATTACTGATGCCTGGGAATCGATGACACAGATTCTGAAAGCATTCACCTTCATTGTTTAGAGCCTTAACGAATTGCTTCATAAACTCTAGTTTGATATGAAGCGGAGGTAACAGAATTTTGCTCTTGTGAACAAGAGTTTCTTGTTTTATGTTTTTCGACCCTACAACCCATTGTCTACATCGTCATTCTTATTGAGTCCAGTGATGTAACCTTGCTCGACTGTCCCACTCACAGAGAAAGCAGGAGTGCTTTGTATACCCTCCTTGTAAACCGAACAGAATACAGTAGAACCTCGATAATTCAAAATCGGTTAATTCAAAATCTCGCCTAATTCGAAGCAGCTCTCGTTCCCGGAAACATGAGGCACGGTTTTGCATGTTATTTAAATCGTTTAATTCAAAATACGCATAATTCGTAATTCGAAGAACAATTTCAGTCCCGTTACCGAAATTCAGACTTTTAATTCGAAACTGCCTTTACCTTTTGAAAAAAAAAAATAGTATTTTACGGAGTAATTTAAACTCAAAATTTCTCCGCATCATGAAAGAACGTGTATTCCGGAACGTGCACCTACTTCGGCGTGTCTACAGTGTGCTTCATATCTGCTATGTTCGAGCGGAATCGTAATTATTTTGTATTCGGAGTTTTTAGGAACGCCATAATTCACAATATCACGTAGCAGGCAGTGTGCGGAGAGGTAGAATCCGCGAACTCTGAAAATGCAGACAACTGGCGAAAAAGCGTGGGTTATAGCCTATAATCAATTCGTACGCACCAATATTGTCAATGCCGATGAAACTACATTGTTTGTTTGTTTTATTTTTTTAAATGCTGAGGCCAAATGGACTTATGATTTTAAAGGAGAGAATTGCCAGCCGGCAAATGTACTTTGTTGCTATGCAGTGCACAGTGCACACGGAAGCGCGAGACTTCCTTCCCCTGGCATAGGAAAGTTCTAAAAGCCACGATGTTGAAGGGTGTCGGGCACTTTCCATGCCAGTACAAGGCATCTAAAAATGCAGACAGTACAGCAGGCCTAATCCAAAAAGTAAAGCATTTGCACAGGGTAGCCAGCATAATGTTTCCTCGTCTTTTCTTCCTTTCGTTGCGTGAGGTTATGTTTGTCATTGTTTTATCTGAATAATGTAAATGCACCTTATTGGATACATTTCTGAAATAGTGTTTGCCATGGCATTTGAAAAGTTTAAACTGAGAACCAAGGTGATTGCATACATTAATGGGTCTCAGAAATGCCGTGGTGGGAAATCGTACAAGTATAGTCACTGTACTGTTGTAATGTGGACGGAAGTGAGAGACTTTCTGCCCTCGTCATAGGAAAGTTCGATAAGCTGCGATGTTTTAACCCATTCGCCTCACATTTAAATACCATAGGAGTTCACTAAGAAATCACATTTAAATACCGCTCTACGGCCGTCGTCATCACACTATTATTTAGAAAATCATACAAAACCAACCAGTAAATATTCCTTTCTGAAAATTTGCATGCATGATAACGAAGTAATAAATTTACCAATGCCGCTATTTTAGTACGTCTGCTGGGTGTGGTACACCTCAAAACATTCTTCTAAGTGAAGAGCTACTCCGCACTTTTTGCACTGCCAGCAACTTTCGCTTCTTTTACCCCGGCTGTAGCACACAACACACCTTCTTGTGACTTTTGATTTCTTCTCTGTAGGGGGAATACGCACAGGAAAGTGGGCCCATGATTTAGCTTGTAATCTGGTTGGGGTGGTGCTCGCTGAAGGTCGACCTCGAACCCGGCAACTGAACAGTCTCTAGTAGCTGCTGCGCAATGCTAGTTCGGAAGTCCGTGTAGCTCGTCTTTCTGTTAGCAGCGATCTTGTGATACACAGTGAAGGAATTGAAAATACACATATCTAGGAGGTAAAAGAATATTTTCCTATACCCTTTCACTGTGCGTCGCATGACTGGGAACAGAGCTGTAACCTGATCCTGAAGGTGAACACCACCCATCCCCTTCTGGTATTCAAGGCCACACTTGGGCTTTATCACTTCTTCCCTCGGGGTTTGTCCTCTCTTTCGTCTGAGTTTGCCTGTCCCTGTGTTTAGTGGTGAGAAAGCAAACATCCTTGTTATCTTTCCACTTCACACAACATACTGTTGGCAACCCACGTCTCATACTCTCCACGTCCTACTGATATCGCGAGGCATGTCTTTTCGGTTCTGTCTAACAGTTCCAATTAAATTCATCTGCTTGTCGTGTAGCCTTTTGAATAAATCTGGGGAAGAATACCAGTTATCTAGAAACAATGCATGTCCTCGGCCTAACAAGGGTTCACACATGTTGAGCACGACGTTTGTACTTGGTGGCAGACTCTGATCCGTTACATCATCACCTACATAAATTTTGAAAGACAGACAGTAGCCAGAACTTGATTCACAAATTTTGTAAATTTTTATTCCAAACCTAGAACGTTTAGACCTATTACACTGGACATATGAAAGGCGGCCTCTGAATTTCATTAGACTTTCATCTAGAGCAATGTCTTGTGAAGGTAAATATAATTCTGAAAATTTTGAGCAGAAATGTTGTATTATAGGCCTAATCTTTCTTAGTTTGTCACTACTATTGACTTCTTCATCGTCAACAAAATGTAAAAATCGTGAAATTATAATAAACCTTCCCCTGCTCATGGTTTCACGAAAAATAGGAGTGTTTATACACCTGTTTTTACTCCAGTATAACTGTATTCTTGACTTTCGCACTTGTGACATTAGTATAACTAACGCAAAATATGCCCTAATTTCGTCGGGTGTAGTCTCAAACCATTTGTCATCATCTTTCAACTTTTTTCTGTCAGGATTGCTCAACTGTTTTGCTGCATATGAATTTCTCTCGGCAGATATTATGTCATTTAAAGATAAAAACTTCATTGTTCCGTATTGAAATTATTGATGTTAAAAATTAAATAATTGAAAAGGAGGTTCAACCTATTCAATACTTAAAAGAAGGAAATGCAGTAATCACATTCCTATTTAAATGGGACCGGTTTCGACCTTAGTCCAGGTCATCATCAGCCGTAAAAAGATGTACAATGTTTATGAATATTGGAGGTCAGTTTCACACTTTGATAGGCACAAAGACACGACACCACACACTGTATGAACAAAGTCACAACACTATCAACTAATATACGAAGTTCAAAAATAACTAGAAGTCGCAGATGAATAGATTTGTAGTAGAAAGCCGCCAGCTCCTGGTGATCAGCGCAGCACATTCAAGGTCATGCGCTGCGGTCGAACGCCAAAGTAGAGTGGAGAATGTTTTGAAGGTCTAGAATTTGTCACGGTTGCGGGAAGTTAAGTACGTATATAAAAATATACGACGCAAATCAGAATAATTGAGTGAGTACTTGTACTCCTGCTAAGTTCTTGGAAAACAGTTGACTTGAAAAAACAATTGTAGAGAGAAGAAAAAATGTAGTAAAAAGCGCAATATCGGAAAACAAATAAAAACTTATATGCACAGTGTGCTATTTTTAAATGAAAAATTTTTAGGTTATGATTGAAGTAGTCGAAGTTGGTGCAAGACAAGAGTTAAAATTTGAAAGAGGAGAACCGAAATGAAGGTCGTGGTTTTTTTTTTTTTAATAGAGAAGGAAGAATAAATTAAACGAGGAAGAGTGATAGTGAAATAAGAGAAAGAATAAAAGAAATTGAAGTTAGATGGTAATGAGGAAGGATAAGATAGGGAAATGAAGGAGGGGTAGTTTAGGGTGGGTTAGGAGGGTGGGTTATTGGAGGTAGAAAATGTGGGTGGGAACTATGTAAGGCATGGAAAATAGAATTGGGGTTTTGGAATTTGGAATTTTTGAGAAGAAGAATTAGGAATTCAAAAAGGATATTGGGTTTTTCAGAAATGTCGTTTAAATTGAAATTAGGGTTGAAGTACTGGTCAAGGTGGATAAAGCAATTTTCAGTAATGTTTAAGAGGGGGCCTTTGTTAATGATTTTAAGTATATTTAAGTCATTGTCCAAGCATAGTTTCACCAGTGTGGTTCTTTCTTTCCTACTCCATGACTGTTAGGCCTCCCCTTTAGATCCTGGACACCAGCATGTAGACGATGACGATTACTATTACTTTCTTTCTTCCAAGCACACAACACGTAGGCAATGTGAGGTGCCTCCTGCATGACCATTTCGCCCCACAATTGGAAATGGGAACAGTTCATTTACCAATCCTCTAACTACTCTGGTCTCGGTAACGGCTTATCAACGTTCTTCATAATGCATCAAATAATGACATTTCTAGCAGATTTGAAAAAATTTGCTTCCAGTACCTTCTGATCAGACTGGAACAGGTGCACTTATCTTTATTATCTACAGTATACCTCCCATAAAGATACTATATGTCCAAATCATTTCCCTTTCGGCTCTTTAACATTTTCCTAAGCGTGACAATAAACAGGTTTTTGTTTTCTTATCGAACCAGGATTGCTGACATGAATAAATATCAACACTTCAGGTTTATATCAGAAAGAAAACTGGCTGGCTCAGCTGAGTACATAGCAGCTAGCAAAGACAGCAGTTTATGATGCTACTTTCCATTACTACAACATGCTATTGTACAAACTATTTTTTGATAACGATCGAACATTTCTCATTCGAATGACTCATAATTAGCACATTTCCATAAATAATCATTTGAGTATCGAAATAAAACTAAGAGCATGTCAAAACACCTGATATCAGGTGCTTGACAGTTGGAGGGTTAAGAATAGATATTTGCCAGAAATCTTTTTCTGGATTTTAGGATTAAAAACCTGGGGCAAGTATTACATTCTTTTAAAGTTGCACTATCAACGGTCTCATTTTTTTTAAAGCAAGGATGGGAAGGGAAAGGGCTGGGTATGGCCAGATACCAGCCCTCGTATTTACCTGGCGGGCTACACACGCAGGTGTTCCAACCCACCATCTCATGGCCTGTACAATGAAGCCATGAAGATATCCATCCCAGACGTCCAAAAACCAGGGAGAAAGAAGTAGGCCAAGGCCCAATGGGGCTGTAATTTGGTTTGGTCTACGACTGTTTGTAAATTATAATTACACTTATTTCCGTTTTGTGACGTTTAGCCAAAGTGTTGATGGTTTCCATTCATTCCCAGATTTTCTGTTTTCCGTATTGTACATCTTTTTTCCATAGTCCCCCCAAAAACAGAGAATCAAGGTTCCACTGTACTCACACATTACTGCACAGATTCTTAGTGAGACTAGCAGCGGGAGTGATCCCACAGTGAGGCAGTTCTCACAGTGATGTGTGTGTGTGTGTGAGAGAGAGAGAAACCATTCGTAGCAACAGACATGAACTGCCAATGATTGTAAAACAGAAATTGGAGAAAGGAAGAGGTGGTGTCATCTTGTGCTTTCTACACCGCCAGGCCATAATGACCGTCTAGTCAACTCTGGAGAGAAAACAGATACAGTGAACCTGTCAGGAAGCATCTCTTTGTCCCTGATTACAACAGAGATAAAAAGGTGTCGAATTTCAGGGACCAACTGTTTTCATGTTATTCAGGTCTATGGATAGTTTTTCTTTTTTTTGGTACAATTTGCTTTACATCACACCGACACAGATAGGTCTTACGGCGACAAAGGGATAGGAAAGGGCTAGGAATGGGAAGGGAGCGGCTGTGGCCTTAATTGAGGTACAGCCCCAGTGTGTGCCTGCTGTGAAAATGGGAAACCAAGGAACACTGAATTCATGACCAATATCAAGGAAGCCCCTTCCACAATACCACTAGAAGACACCATCAGAAAGGTCCCAGCGGTCAAAGATGTAGAAGAGTGGATCACTGCAAAACCAAACTAAGAACCTAGGCATAGATACCCACGCGCACCAAGTTGGAGAGGGCCTATCACACCTGTGGAAGTATCTATGCATCAAAGTACCTCTCCAACAACCTCAAAATCAGGCACTATAATGCGGTAGTAAAACGCCTCTGAGTGTCTCGTTATGACCAGGAATGGCCCTCTGAGGAAACTAGAACTCAAAGAAAGGAACATCCTGAGGGGAATACTGGGACCTGTAAGAAAAGAGGAATTGAGCACAATGATGAGCTATACAAACATCAGGAAGATATCATCTTCTATGGGCACCTAACCAACAAGCAGGCTGAGGGAAGGCATCCAGGAACAAGTGGATCTCTTCAGTCAAGTCTGATCTGGAACACGAGTCCATAGCGTCACTTATGAGCTGGCTCACAGCCAGAAAATGAAGCAGTATTGGAAGAGGAGAAAACAGAAGGCCCAAGTGACAAGAAGATACGAGCCCTGTGGTCCTCAGCAGTCCCAAACGACATATAGTAATAATTCTCTTGCTTGCTATCCTGGAGTTGAGCACCAAATAGGCTTCAGGAAGGGTCGTTCAACTGCTGAACAGATCCACAACCTCAAAACGATCATCACGCATTGTAATCTCGGGTCCAAACAGTACGTGTCAGTTTTTGCGGACTTAAAGAAGGCCTACGATTCCATAGCCCGCGAGGTTCTGCTAAACATCCTCAACGAATTTGGGGTTGACCTGAAACTACTGGCGTTAATTAGAGCCACCCTAACGACACAAAATCCGAAGTAAAGTTCCTAGGATGCCTATCAGATTCCTTTGAGATCAAAACAGGAATTAAATCTTAAACATTAATTAAATAACAATAATAATAATTAAATAATAATTAAAATATTAATTAAAAAATAATCACTTGTAATCAAAACAGGAGTCAGACAAGGAGATAGGCTCTCTCCGATGCTCTTCAACTGCGTACTCAAAAAAAATCATTAGAACCTGGCGATCAAAATTATTAGCAGCTGATTATAGTTCTCTGAGAATGGGAACAAAATCTAAGGGGATCGTGATCTTCTGTCTAGCGTTTGCTGATGACATCGCCATTGTGTCAAATGATGTAGAAACTGCTAGGATGCAAATCAACCTTCTAAAAGAAATCGCTGAACAAACTGGCTTGCAGATATCTTCTGAAAAAGCCGAAGTAATGACCAACATCAAAGATGACCCAGCAAAACTCCAGACAAAATATGGGAAGATCAACGAGTAGAAAAATTTAAGTATCTGGGTGAGATCATAATGAAAAATGGACAGGACAAAGAAGCACTTAAGGAACGAGTACACAAACTTGAAATAGGCTATCAAACGTCTCACTCAATCTACAACAAAAAATGCCTGTCCCAAAATACTAAAGTACAGCCTATCTCCAAATGCTAAAGAAAGGACTTCTCGAAGAACTGGAGAAAAAAGAGCGCAAAATCATCAAAGTATCATGGGATCCAATTACAAAAATGGCACCAATTATAAAAAAATCCAACAAAGAAGTGTACAAGGAAAACAGAGAAAATTACAGAAACAATCCGTTAAGAGACAGGCACGATATTATGGTCATCTCAAACGAATGGACGGAAACAGACTGACCAAACAGGTCTTTCACGTTTTTTACTCCAAACCCAAACCCACAATTACCCTGATTTAAGAACACCAAGGAAGACGCCTTCAATGGAGATCTCTTGCACAAAAAGATACTGATGAATGAGATAAACCGAGACAAGGTACTGCCTTGACAGAGGAACGCAAAGAAAGCGAAGCAAACTGTAACAAGACTTAACGTGGTCCTAGATGGCCCCAATGAATAATTGTACCGGAGGTACACCCGCTCCGTACATTTCAATTAAGTGTCTTTCAGAAGGCCATTTAGAATATCAAATATGAAATTCATTTCGGAAGAAGTTTGAACATTCATCGACAGATGTCTCTACTATCAACTTAGGTGCTCCCTCTGATGAGAGGATGGACAATTAATTTTCAAGAGAAATTTTGTAAACATTGGTTTCCTAAACTGTGTTGTTTGTACATTGTTCTAAGGTTATTAGCACTCCTCTCTCTTCCCATCTTAAAATTGTAGCCAACACAAAATTTTGTACATTTATTTAAGTAACCAATCAGGGTTTCTGATATGTATTTGATTGTCTAATGGAAATTGTGGGTGTGTCAGGGCTTTGGCCCAGAGAAATCTGGAACCTTCCTCTCGGCTATACTGTCTTTCGATCCCTCCAGTCCAGCAGTAGCTTCGTCCATCTCCAGAAGTTCCACCAGCACAAGGTAACGCCATGTAATAGTCTAACTCGAGGGGAAGGTTTCAAAATTCTTTTTTAAATATAATCCGGCAATGAAAATTCTACATCAGGTTTAATAACTTCGGGAATAAAAAGTGGGAACCCTTCAACTTGGTCTTGAGGTGTATCTCCATCTGGTCACCTCAGTAGTACAGTCTCAGCCCAAATAGGCTTTTAGGTACTTGTCAAGTGTACTTCACCTCCTCTAGCATTTTGTTTTTAACTAAGGCCACCTAGAATGGGCACTTGTTACCCCTGTTAAAGTTAACTTCCATTATTCATTTCCTTTTAAATGTAACTGTTGAGCAGATTTTGGTAAAATGTAGACTGTGCCTTTAAGAGGCCTGAACTTGTAAAATTTGGAGAATAGTCTCCTAGAGAGTAAATGGGTAAAGCAAAGACGCTCAGTTTCCTTGTGCATGTATTGAAGGGAGCAGTGGTGCTCTTGTTCCAGGGAGCTTCAAGCTCATGTCATCTAATTGTTCTAACATTGTTTCTTGAGCTCACCTGAATCTTTTTTATTGCATAGCAAAGTGTAAAAACTGAAAAGAAAAGAAAAAAAATTAAGAAGGAAATATATTTCGTAATTCAAACTTGTCTCTATCCACCCATTCATGCCCGCACCTTCTTTCACCACTCCTTTCCACAAAAACACCTTAACAACAACAACAATAATAATAATAATGATAGAATTAGTAAAATCAGAAGAGTAAATATTTTCAGAAATTTCAAGGTCAGTGACAGAGAGAGAAGAGTATGATTAAAAATGTCTTATTTTACTATTTTATATCCAGTGCCTTAATTATAAAGCAAATAAATACATTAATTTATTACGTGTCTACATAGACATTGATACTCTGGTAAATCTACCTTTACCATACACGTTACACACTGTACTGTGCTTCACGAGGCACAGCTGACTAATGGACTTCAATGGTTATTGCCATTAAACAAAAAGCTGAGGAATGTGGGAACTTGGCATGTCTTGCAGCTGTTGCCATCCATCGGCAGCCTGCACAAGCCACACATGCACCGTGACGCACTCACATTAACGTCACAGACAATACAAAATTCCAAGCTGATACAAGCCTCACCGTGTTTTGACATGACAGGAACGATCTCATCTAGTGGATGTAAGAGGGAGAAGACGGTGGGTAGAGGTGCTGATTCTGTCTCGTGCAGGCTGGGTGAAGGAGCCGAGGACTGAGCAGCTCTTTCCAAGAGAATGCCGTACTTGAAGGGCCAAACACTGCCAACCTGTACAAATAATACAACAAGTTATTGGAGAGTTTACACATTCTTCGAAGAGCTAAAAATAGCTGAAATTTTTTTAAAATGATACAAGATTGAAAACCTTCACACATCCTCTTATTTCCCAACAAGGATCAACGCCGTTATCCCATTCTTTAGCACAGCCGTCGTCATCTTCTTCCTCCTCCTCACATTGCCCACAGATCACAGAATACACTCTTTGACCAATCTAACACATCAGTTGAGTATAAACCGGACTTGACTTCACCATATCTAGCCATCGCTAGTTAGGTCTGTTTTCCTTCAGAGCACTGGGGAGTACCGGCGACAATTTTGTGGCCATACCACTAGAAGTGTGGCACCCATTCGGAACTAGATTGTGGCATTGCAGATGAGGTCCCGAACTCCATCCCCATTCTGATCCACACCTTAATACTTCTTGTATTTAAGATGAGTTGACAAGTGGCAGTCACTTCTCCCCACTGTATCCAAGACACATTTATCCTTGGTCTGCACTGCTGTTACTTTACAAACAGGATCCCAAGGACCACAAGGAGGAACATAGCATTAACTTCAAGAGTGCCTTCGTTCAGATTGGTCTCCATGTAGCGAGTCTAGATTTGATGCTGAACATGCAACCTGTCATTCACTGTTTCTGCCATTCAGTGCATCTACAAATGCACTAGCTGCAAAGATACATTTTTAGTGGACCAATTAACTCCAAATTTAGGTTTGTGAGACGTATCGACTGCAGTTGTTCAATTCTATCTCCATTTACAGTAGTCATTCTGTAGGCTGTACTCTCTCTTTGCTCATCTGAAGAGCAAAGCCTCACAGATGCTCACAGCATTTTCACACTTTCTGAAAATATGCTGAAAATCACAAAATAGTTCAGTATAATCTTCAATGTTTCTACTTCACTAACTTGGACAGCAGCAGATGTACAAGAATGAATGCAATGTTATTGTTGATCACAGAAAATATAAAAAAGAACAAGAACAGATGGACAGAAAATGGGAAGATTAAAGAAAGGAGAGAAGTACAATGAAGGTGATGACTGCAGGATAGAAAGAGGAGCAATAACAACTGGAGAAAAAGACACTCACCTTGTGGAAAAGTTCAAGCATTCGGAAAGTGAATTAGAGGAAAATTCATGATGTTATGAAAAGAGGATGTAGACAGGCAATGTTTTCTATCACAAAGTACCAAGGGGAGAGACAGAGATGGCAGGAATTAAGGGTTTAAAAGTTGTAGGATAAAATGTATATCCTCTGGAGAAATGAACGAATCCTACAAATGCAAGGAAAGAGAGGCTTGCTTACTTTGATGGACAGCACAATGGGTATTAGACAGTGGTTTTTCCCTTATCTAGCTGTATCTGGATACAGGGAAATTATGAACTTGATAAGACTATAGAGCTTTTACTCGAGTAATTTTCCTCCTTTTCAGCATATTTTACCTTGGAAAATGAAGGGGCAGAAAATTATGCAATTATAATTTTGAATCTAAAATAAAAGTTATATTTATTTTAAAATGATATAGAAGTTCAAATAACTATAAATTAAAATCAATATCAAAGATGAGGGAGGCTAGAGCATCTGCCTATCATCAACTCGTCACCTTCATCTTGTTCGCGATTCCCATTTTCTTGAAACTCTTGTGAAATGAGCCGCCATGCCCAGGTAAATCATTCACAGATAAATTCAAGGGAAGGCCTGTACGGTCATCGTCAGTATACGAGACCCTGCAGCCATCTGCTGCACGTGGTCCTTAAATGGCTTATTAACACTTGCATTAAAATCCTGAAGAATTGATGTTAAACCATCAAGAATAATGACCAGATCTTTTTTTCACCCTCTGCATTTCTTTGTTGAACATTGTCAACAAGATGGGCATGGAAGCTGTCCAAAATTAGGATTTAACAGATAGCCTGGATGATACTTGGGGCAAAGCAATTCATAGGCTGTCAAAAACTGCTCATTCACATAAATCAGTTGTTTAAGATTGTTATATAAATTACCACATTCTGCATAGTCCACTCCTTTAAGCAATTTTAAAAGGAAATGGTATGATTAGTTAATAGAAAATCCATTTAATAATAATGAAAGATGCATGCAATCTTTCATTAGACTGACCACCATTCATCACTTCTTTTGTGTACAAACATGTAGTCTGGTAGAAAACTCCCCTTTTGGAATGGTTTCCCTCTTAAATATCACAAATGGAGGGAGTTTTCACCAATCCACAGTGAGCCATAACATGAGTGAACTTTCTCTGCAATGTTGTTCACCTCATGAAACTCGACACTATTTTTCCAGTAGCGTACATGTGAGACTCTACACAAAGCGCACATGCTGCAGTACGATTCCCATCATTTTCTACAAAAACAATCACTGTTAATTTAAAAAACCCATAGCTTCACTTACGTATGTAAAAATAATTAGCAAAGAGTTCAGTATAACAAGTGTGCCTACTACAAGCAAAGACCAGCTTGCCAAGTGGCCCCGTTCTTACAGCGCTTACAGGGAGGAGGGGGGGGGGGGGGGAATTACCGTATTTACTTGCCTCTAACAGCAAGTTAATGGTCGAACACAGTGCTGCAGCAGGTCTGCGTTTAAACACGAAAAAGTCCAAAGTAATGGTCATAATCAAACGTGTCATTCAACATTTCATGGTGCCGAAGCTTGGACGCTAACACCTGAACAAAGAGCTAGAGGTGATGCACAACATCAAAAAGAGATGGCGTGGAAAGATGTTAGTATACAAATGAGCATCAATGGAATTTTTGAAAGTAGGGAAGATCATAAAATGAAATTAAGTTGGAAATCAAGAGGATAAACATTTATTTATAGGAAGAAAAATTAGGGAGTGGAATAATTTATCAAGGGAGATGTCAGAAAAATGTCCAACTTCTTTGAAATAATTTAAGAATGGACTAGCTAAACAACTAATAGGGAATCTGCCAGCTGGGCTACAGTACTATATGCAGATCAGTGGTGACTGTTCAATCAGAGGAGTTCTTCGCAGCCACTATAACAGAGCTTTCCCGACGAGTTTGTTGCTGCTTTATAAATAGCCGCATCAAGGAGAGATCCTCAGACTTGTAGAATAAACCTTGCAAGCTCCTCTTTTCCTTCTGCATCCGCTGTTTCCTACCACTTGTTTAAAACCTTTATTTCTCTTTCTTCTTCTTACAACTGAATAAAAACATAGGCCTTTTCAATCGTGAGATTACCAATGTGACAGTGAGCTTGTCGGTTGAACTGCCGGAAGCTAGAGAATGAAGATGCCCACTATTTGATGAGAGGGATGAACAAGGACATACCTGAAACTGCAGAGGCGCTATGTAGTGCTCCCCACTGCCGGTGAACACCTGAATGTCGCCGAGGTCTACCAGACACACACACGGCAGAGTGGTACCTGAAACAGTCAGAATATTACTCCTCATGTACAGAGCAATGATTGGTATGACCCTAGTTCCACTGTAAACGGTCCGTTATTGGAAATTATAAATGTTCCAGCTAAGTCGTCCTTCACCCTAGTATGTCAATTTGGGCTCACCTATCACAGAAGTGCCAATACATTATGAGAGAGTCTTTTTTACAAACACTGATACTGCTAGGCCATCAGAAGATATTGATTCCCATAACCTCAAATGTTTGTCCTGAATGAGTAAATTCGTAATTCCAATAGAAATGGATTTCCCATTTTCACTTCCAGGCAAATGCCAGGCTGTACCTCATCCCCGACCACACATCAGGAAATGGGCGTAACGGGCCGAGGGTCCCTCGTGCCATCTTTCCAGTTAACAAATTATGACAAGATATTCATTATGTTTTCAGTCCACTTCAAAGTTGAGTTTAACAAGGTATGTAGTTAATTTGGGTATATTTTCATGGTTATAGTAAATTTTCCTAATTTTGCATACCACAAAGGGTTAAAAGGAATATTATACAAACTTGATGCTATCACACAAATAACTATTAAAATTATTGCTGAAAGTCACTCAACTTAACAAAGAGTCAAAATCTTCATTGCGATCTCGAGATCAACCTCAGCTGATGGCATAAAGGAAGGAGGAATATATCACGAGTGACCTATTTAGTTGGCAGTGACTACCTAAGGATGGCATATTTTGGTCTATTCCAGCCACACATTACTTTTTGGGCTGTTATAATGGAGGGGGGTCTTCTTGCATATATAATATTCTTCTAATACAGAAGAAGGTTCTCCGCACAATGTGGTGCAGTTGACTATTCTCAACCCCTCTTCATTAACCTTAAAATACTGACTTTATTTATGTCTCTTAGACATAAATGAATTCAGTACTAGGGAAAACATTCACCTTCATGATACTTGGGGCAAAGCAGACACTGACATCCCAATTCATAGGTTGTCAAAAACTGCTCATTCACATAAAATCAGTTGTTTACCACATTCTGCACAGTCCACTCCTCTAAGCAATCTTAAAAGGAAATGGTATGATTAGTTAATAGAAAATCCATTTAATAATAATGAATCTTAAATGCATAATGTTAGTATGAAGTTTTAATAAAATGTGCTTGTACATTTCTTCTTTTTATGATGCCGTCTCCCTTCGAAGGTTGGCGATCCAATTGATTATGATTACACGCGAAACGGCAGCACGGAAGATTTCTGTCGACGTATATCCAACTTGAGTTTATTGTATTGTATTGTATTGAACAGGTGGACTTATAATATTGTAATAATACTTGAGACATACGTATATCCAACTGCCGCAACCTATCTCCGACATTCCGTGTTACCGACGCTGGTAGACTTAATTTGAGCTCTTGGTGGAGAATAAATTCTGGGACACCCAGTGTGGAGGGTGCAACCGTGGGACCAGCCGGCAGTAGGACGGGTTTTTTCTCAGGGACAGCTGCACTGTTCACTGTAGTATTTGTCGGGTGCGGATGATATAATTTTCATATCCTCTGCAAGTATGGCAAGTGATTGTTTCTATGGAAGAGTGCGTTAAGGTAAACTCTTCAAAAAGCAGTTTCAAATAATGGTGTTGGGCATGCTACCAGAGCAACAAGTGATGCACTATTTCAAAACCAGGAAAAGGGCCTGCCAATATCTTGCCCCAATCTGCTGTATTTCCAGAACGAGTTCAATGAATGGGACCCAAATTTTACTGCCAGTTCTGGGTGGCATAACAGTGGAAAAAACAGTACAGCATTAGGCAGCTTAATATCTGTGGAGAAAAACTGTCAACAAAATCCGATGATGTTGTGAAGTTTAAAAGGGAACTTCAAGAAATAATTCCTGCTGAAGGATTAACCGATCAGATTTTTAATTGTGATGAAACTGGGCTACATTGCAACATGCTGCCATCAAAAACTCTCGCACCCAAGCCGAGACGTCTGCACCTGGCTATAAGCGTAGTAAGGAAAGAGTTACTATTCTTGCCTGCAGTAATGTTACTGGGAACCTTTATGAAGAAGCCTAGGGCATTTAAAAACATTTCTGTTAATGCTCTTCCAGTCCTCACACCAGGGACAGGCCGAATGGCAGATTCCTAAACATACCGGAGGCGACATAGTTCTGTCCCCCGACCTTCCGTAACACAAATACATCCACACACAAAGGTGCCCCCTTCTTCAATCAACAACCAACCTCTCACACGGCTCTTTGGCAACATAACCAATAACCTGAAGCACAAATCAAAATAAACTGAGGACAGTAAACAATACTCTGGAACTTGGGATAAACTTACCAATTAATGAGAGACCTGGGCCTTCGCTTGAAGTGACAGTGTTGAAATGCCTGGAGATAGATTTGACACAGCCACCCTCAGAATGGAATGTTGATGTTCCATCACTGATCCGAAAACGTAATTTTGATTTTATGAACTTCATTTTTGAAAATGTTTTATCACAAATATAAGTACTCGCAAAAGCGCACAAGAATTTTCTCGCAAATTTTAGGAAAGCCAGAAATTTTTTATTACTAAGCGCCCTGTAGAAGTTAATAAGATTTCCTTCTGCGAACTTGTCATTTACTGGGAACAACACTGAAGTTCAATTAATTTGATCTGTAGTTGCACAGGTGCATCACCGACATCAACTGCAAATGGATTTTCGAACAAATTAATTTTCTCTACATTCACAGAAAAGTCTTTATATCTGACTATGGAGATGGAGTTGGACGGATGCCTTCCTTTCTTGGATGTTCTAGTAAGAAAGAAACCGGACGACTCCTTAGGACATACCGTCTATCGTAAGCCTACCCACACAAATCCCTATCTTCATGCACATTCTCACCACCATCCAGCACAAAAACAAGGCATTCTCACGACATTTGCCAAGAGGGCGAGATGAATTTGTGAGCCATCACATATCCAGGGGAAGATGGACACGCTCAAAGTCGCATTCAAGCGTAATGGTTACAGCGATTTGTAGATACATAGAGCCTTGCATCCCAGAGAAACAACCAAGCAAAGCTCACAGAAGGAAGAAGTGAAGGGAACTGCCTACTTGCCTTACATTCACAACACGAATTGCCAAGGTCCTCTGCAAACACAATATAAAAACCGTGTTTGGCACCGCCACTAAAATTGCTCACAGTCTGAGTAAAACCAAGGACAAATTGTCCCCACTTTTACATCCTGGGGTATACGAAATTCCCTGTACGTGCGGCAAAGTATACATTGGCCAAACATGCCGGTCCATTGGTACCAGTATCAAAGAACATGAACGTAATATTCGTCTCAACCATCCTGACAAATCGGCAATAGCTGAGCACGCTCTATCGTCAGGTCATGATGTCATGTTCCAAGATGCTCGAGCTCTTACCCACACTTGACACTACAGGTCCAGGATTATACGGGAAGCTGTGGAAATATGTAGATGTCTGTCTGTTAGATCATCAGCCCAGGGGCTGGTTAGATCCTCAAATAGCACCACCAAAGGCTATGCAGTTATAGGAAAACCACAAAAACCATTGGCAGTACCTAAATGAGGCGTACTAGGCAAGACAAGGAGTGAGGTAGTTTGCCATTGCTTTCCTCACTGGGCCAGGCAGTGCTATTGTAGCACGACTGACCCTATGAGCAACACCTTTCATAACACTCGGACGCACTGGCTGTGCTCTGAATGCCATTACTCAGCACGACCCACACCCCAGCAGTTTCCATAATGTCACAGCCATGGGTGAGACTGGGACTTCAGTGGAAGCTATACTCTACTCTGGCCTGTGCCAAGAGATGGATGCAAAAGTACTGCATCCATAAAGAAATGACAGCAGATCCTAACAATTTCAACAGGGACACAGGCTATCAATTAAGGAATACCTCATTGCCAACCATTAAGAATTTACGTAGGTAGTTCCCTTCCCTGTCCTTTCACTATTGTTATTTCGTCTCGGTGTTTTCCAAATTCATATGTTCCTCGTCGCCAGATGTTTCAGTCCAGGTTTGTGTGTATATCATACACCTTTCAATGTCATATGTTATATAGGCCCTACACACGTTATGTGAACCGCTTAGACTGATTATGATGGCTCGGTCAGCTTCCGCTTTGAACGCTAGCCTTGTGCCACGTCCTGGGAGCCATCTGGTGGCGAATAAATGTACCATTTCCAATTCTATTATAACGTCTAAATTTTAAAGAGTCATTGTTTAAGAAGCTTTTCTTGTGGACAGTCGAGATTTCTTCTGAGGACGCAGAGCACAGTTCTCTGCGAAACGTAAAGAATTTCATCTTATTTTCTCGACGCGGCATAAGCCCAAAAGCCTATACAGTATGATGTCTATAAGTACGGGCCCGTGAAAACATCAATGGCAATGTCTTTAAATCTGGTTTCAATCTCATTCTTCAGAAGGTCAATCAACTTAATAAACCGATCATATGGTACTGAACTGTTTGAGTTCGCTTCTTGAAGCCAGTACAACATGAAAAGTGTGGGAACATGCCCTTCTCTAACTGCTGTAGAAATAATTTCACTTTATTTTGGAACACTAACATGTAACTATACACTTAATTTAAAAGCATGCCTTTCCCTTGTAATCCCTTCAAAATATTTAAATGTTGCGTTAAATCTGTGAGTATTGTTAAATCCCACATCCAGTTTTCGTCCCCAAGTTCTGTATCTTCTTTCTGTTTCATGTTCATAAATGAGGTTATTTCTTCATGAAGATGAAAGAAGCGTTTCAAAATATTACCACGACTATATCTCACTACGATAAATTACATCGCCGTAATCACAATCAATTTCAGCCAGAAATGACTGGAACTGCCGATATTGAGTCCATGCGATCGAATATATTTAATTGTAGATGTCACTGTGTTCACCACATGCTATTCCACATAGCACTTGTTGAATAATGCAGTGTAATTCAAGAACCATATCAGTATTTCTGTTAGTAAATTTGCCGGGCTGAGTGGCTCAGATGGTTAAGGCGCTGGCCTTCTCACCCCAACTTGGCAGGTTTGATCTTGGCTCAGTCCGGTGGTATTTGAAGGTGCTCAAATACGTCAGCCTCGTGTCGGTAGATTTATTGCCACGTAAAAGAACTCCTGCGGGAGTAAATTCCGGCACCTCAGCGTCTCTGAAAACCGCAAAAGAGTAGTTAGTGGGACGTAAAACAAATAACATTAGTAGTTAGTAAATTTGTTTCTTATTCTTCCAATCAATCCCATTTTTGTACCACTCATATTCCTTGCTCCATCTGTTATTATTGCTGCCAATCCATCCCATTGTAAATCGAGATCCTTCAATGTTTCACTCAGTTGGAGAAACAAATCCTCGCCTGTTGTAGTTCCATGGACGCTTCTTAAAGATGACAGCTCCTCAGTTATTTCACATGCTTTGTCAATCCCACGAATAAAAATTAAAAGTTGTGGTGTATCACGGACATCATTACTTTCATCCAAAGCCAACAACAAGCACTCGAATGATTTAGATTTTTCGTATAGTTGTGAGCAGAAATTAGCCCGCGTTCTTCTGTTCTTGTATATGGACAAGAAAGAAATTCCACCTATCAATACTATTTATTGTAAAGTAGACTTACATCAGTACTGGTTTCGACTGTATACAGTCATCATCAGCTGACAGATCACAATATTACATCCATTAGGCATTGGTACGTTACAAAGATGCCATCATCCATTAGCGCATCCGGATGTCTAATGGGGTTGTGAGTTAGATGTTATCGCCATTTCATTTGTGATTACGTGAGGTTAAAATTGTTCCTGAGATTAAAATATGGTAGTAAAAAACTTAACTAAACTTAAAATAAATTGTACATGCACATTAAACACATTAAAAACACAGAAAACATGTATATAAAAAACACTTGGTGAATTTAAAAGTTCATGTCTTGCATGTTCTTTCTTCAGGCTTCATCATTGGGGTCTTGTGCGCCTATGTTTATGCTGATTGATTTTGAGCTCGTAAACAGTTCTTGACTAAAGATATATTCATATATGCTAGTAACGAAAACACAAGTTATTGAGTAGTCAAATATTCTTTTAAAACACGTTCACAGCTGAGCTACATATTATCGCTACCCACAATATTTGACCACTCAATGACTTGTGTGTTCAGACAGCAAGGATCTGAACTGTGTTTTTTGTCTTCATGACTCTGCTAAAAATCCATTCACATTCACCATTGCTGTGTGTAATTGATAAAATAGCAAGCATCACCTTAGACATATTTAAGTACACCATCAGCTAATTTCATCTGACCTACCAATGCCCACTAAACATCAAACCTTAATTTTGCCAGGTCTGTTTCTTCGAGCTGAACGTTTCAGCTGGGAGTGCAGAATATCAGTTTCTTTATCTAAATGTTCAGTTTCACTAGTCAGAATGTTCGTAAACTTGTTAATAAAATATCTAAGGCTAGAAAATGTGCCTTACTTATAGCAGAAATATATGCAACTTCTGCATTAATTAAAACTTCATCTTTAAATGCAAATTTCTGTACCATGTAGTCACATGACGAAGAGAAACACTTTCCAACAGACTTAAAGAATATGCAATTTTCCTCAAAGTGTTCACCAAAACAAACACAGAGTTCCCTATCTTCAGATCACAATCATCCTTTTGATTTGCTGGAGCATGACAATCTACATCAAAGAGAGAGAGGAGGTTTCACGAACCTTGCCATCACATTCTTCAATTGCGACCGAAGAGCTATTCTCAAAGATATCCATAAAACTTGACAGAAAAAAGGCAAACAGATTTATGTAAATTTGATGGAAGGAACATGAACAGTCGTTCTTCACGTGACAAAGCATGCCTCTTAGTGTCACCAGTAGTTGCATTTTTGTTTTTGATGAAACTGTTGATTGGGTTTTGCTTTTAACAGAGGAGTGTGGCGAAATGTTGAAATGCTTGACACAGGTGTAATACAGTGATATAATTTGAAAACAATATTCCTTAACCCATGGGTAAATGCAAATATCAAGCTCGAATTATTATTATGACTTGTGATGTACATCCACTTATTAGTATTAGTGAAAATGAAATGAAACCTACAACCTGTTTTTCAGTCAGTGACCGGATCAGGGATGTAATGAATGAATCATATATAGGCTATTATTACGATGGGGGTCGCCACTCCCAAAGTGATATATTAATGAATGATAGATGCCACGAAATGAGAATGGAGAGTGTTGCTGGAATGAAAGATGACAGGGAAAACTGGAGTACCCGGAAAAAAAACTGCCGCCTCTACTTTGTCCAGCACAAATCTCACGTGGAGTGACCGGGATTTGAACCACGGTATCCAGCGGTGAAAGGCCAACGTGCTGCCGTCTGAGCTATGGAGGCTACTTATTAGTATTAGTATTATTTACGATCACATTATTTGTGAGGTTATGTCGTGAAACGTGCTGTGTACATATATTTATATGAGTTTAGTTAATGTAAGAACCTGTAATTAATAGTATATAAGGTATTATTACCTGTATTTATGGTGTGAAATCCACTACAGTATAATGCAACACATTGTAATATCCAGAATATCACTAGGTAAGACGAGAACTATGCAGAATATTCTTTACATTGTCTCTAGGCTTTAGCCACTCTAGAAATTACTAGAAATATGACATATCCTTCTGGAAGCCTGGCCAGGCAACCTATACAAGGAGACAGTCTCGATGTTGAACAGGAGTTACTGTTTAACAGGAGTGCATTCTGTCAGACAACAGGAGTCAGTTCACGTTGAGGAAGTGGCAGCAAATGATGACAGAATGGGGTGTGGAGCACTGGACCACCCCTATCTACAACACAAGGGCCAATCCAACAGAACCAGGAGCTAAAAAGGATGCTATGGGTCCACATGATAGACAAAGAACATTGACTGTGGGACCGTCAGACACTGCAGTCACTCTTTGTGCTGCGAAGACGCATCAACCGTGTCACCGGCTATTCCCCAGCGGAGCTGTTCCTTGGTCGACAGCTATACGGCACCGGGGATTGGGAGATTCGTCCACCACCTACTTCTGGTCAAGATGATGCAGCCGTTTCCCTAGCAGAGTGGCAGCAGCAGCAGAACATCAAGGAGAAGCAAGCTTTGGCTGAGAAAAGATCCCTTACCCAGGCCAAGGCTCAAGATGTTGAAGAGACCCAGACCTTCCTACCAGGCCAACAAGTACTGCGACGTAACCACCCAGTCAGCAATAAGATTGGAGGGTTTCACCCAGGTCTTTCACCTAAGTGGATTGGTCCCGTCGAGGTGGATAAGCAGCTGGGCCATGGGGTCTACTTACTAAAGATCAACCCTCCTGTCAAGGTCCACGCATTGGAGTTCCGGCGAGTCACCCAACCGCTGCGCATGCAGAGTAAACCTGGTACTGCCACGGGTCCACATGGAAGAGAGGCTAATAATGTCATAACACAATCTGGTCGTGAGGAGAATCCATCGACTATCACCGAGGAAGAGGCCGGCAGCGAGGCAATCCCGATCCCCGACACGTCACAAGCTGGTCAAGAGGAGGAGAGCACATCCAGCAATGTTGAGGAAGAAAGAAGACACAATCTGCGACCAAGACAAAGTTGACAAGTGTGGTAAACTGTGGGAATAGTTTCAAGTTATAGGGGGGATAATGACGCAGGTGTAATAGACTGATATAACTTGAAAACAATATGCTTTAACCCATGGGTAAATAATGCAAACATCGAGCTCAAATTATTATTATTATGACTTGTGATGTACACCCACTTATTAGTATTAGTACGAGTATTATTTACGATCGCATTATTTGTGAGTTTATGCCATGAAACGTGCTGTGTACATATATGTATATGAGTTTAATTAATGCAGGAACCTGTAAATAATAGTATATAATTTATTATTAACTGTGTATATGGTGTGAAATCCACTACAGTATTATCACAAGATATTAGAATTATTCCATATTGACGGTTTTTACTTTAAGTTACAAAAAAAAAAATTAAATGTATCCTCCTAATTCAATACAAAACATAATTCCATCATTAGATGGACCAATAAAATTCAAACATGTTTCGACTCGTTTGAGCCATCTTCAGTGAAATACGGAACGTTAAAGTAATCTACATAATACAAGCTAAAAATGTGCTAAAACACAATGAAGGAACAAAAGAAAAAACAAAAGAGACATGACGGAAATAAAAATAATAATCTATATATATAAAGTAGCTTGTCCTGACTGACTGACTGATTCATCATCGCCGAGCCAAAACTACTGGACATAAAGAAATGAAATTTTGGAGATATATTCATATTAAGATGTAGGTGCTCGCTAAGAGAGGATTTTTGGATATTCCGTCGCTAAGGGGGTGAAAAGGGGGGTGAAATTTTAAAATGAGTGTGTCTATATCTCAAAACTTTAAAAGTTTACAGATGTGAAAATTGGTATTTAGAATCTTCTTTAAAAATAAGGAAACACGTATTTTTTTGTTTTGAGACAATCCCAATAGGAGGGGCACAAAAGGGTGAAAAATGGGTTGAATGCCTTTAATCGGGATACCGGTACTTATATCTCAGAAAACCGAGCTCGATAGCTGCAGTCGCTTAAGTGCGGCTAGTATCCAGTATTCGGGAGATAGTAGGTTCGAACCCCACTGTCGGCAGCCCTGAAAATGGTTTTCCGTGGTTTCCCATTTTCACACCAGGCAAATGCTGGGGCTGTACCTTAATTAAGGCCACGGCCGCTTCCTTCCCACTCCTAGCCCTTCCCTGTCCCATCGTCGCCATAAGACCTATCTGTGTCGGTGCGACGTAAAGCAACTAGCAAAAAAAAAAAAAAAAAAAAAAAAAAAAACTCAGAAACTGAAGATATTACAGACATGAAAATTGGTACTTTTGATCTCTTTTAAAAATAAAGAAACACGTATTTTTTTGTTTGGGGGAAATCCAATAAATGGGAGGGTGAATTTTTAAAATGGGTGCATCTATATCTCAAAACTCTTAAAGTTTACAGATGTAAAAATTGGTACTTAGAATCTTCATTAAAAACAAAGAAATACGTATTTTTTTGTTTTCGGAAAATCCCAATAGGAGGGGTGAAAAGGGGTGAAAACGTGGTTGAATGACTTTCATGAGGATACTTATATCTCAGAAACTGAAGATATTACAGACCTGAAAATTGGTGTTTAGGATCTCCTTTAAAAATAAAGAAATACATATTTTTTGTTTTTGGAAAATCCAATTAATGGGGGGTGTGAAAAGGGGGTGAATTTTTAAAATGAGTCTATCTATATCTCAAAACTTTTAAAGATTAAAGATGTAAAAATTGGCATTTAGAATCTCCTTTAAAAATAAAGAAACACGTATTTTTTTGTTTTCGGAAAATCCCAATTGGAAGGGTGGAAAAGGGTGAAAAAGCGGTCGAATGCCTTTAATGAGGCTACTTATATTTCAGAACCTGAAGATATTACAGACCTGAAAACTGGTATTTGGGATTTACTTTAAAAATAAAGAAACAGGTATTTTTTTGATTTTGGAAAATCCAAATAATGAAGGGTGAAAAGGGGGGTGAATTTTTAAAATGAGTGTGTCTACATCTTAAAACTTTAAAAGTTTACAGATGTAAAAAAATGGTATTTAGAATCTTCTTTAAAAATACAAGAAAACGTATTTTTTGCTTTCTTTAAATCCCAATAGGAGGGGTGTAAATGGGTGAATAATGGGATGAATGCCTTTAATGAGGATACATATATCTCAGAAACTGAAAATATTACGGAACTGAAAATTTGTATATGGGAGCTCCTTTAAAAATAAGGAAACACGTATTTTTTTGTTTTTGGAAAATCCAATTAATGGGGGTTAAACAGGAGTGACAAACTGGGGTGAATTTTTTGAAAGACTATATCTACAGAATATCTGAGAAACGTAAAATGTTATAGACGTAAAAAGTGGGTATTTGGAATCTCCTGTAAATGTAAAGAAAGATACGTGATTTGTTTTCGGAAACTCCACGTAAGGGGAAATAAAAGAGGGGGGAAATTTTAATAAGCGAATTTCTACTGTATATCTCAAAAACTTAACATGTTACAGAAGTGAAAAATGGTATTTTTATCTCTATTAAAAATAAAGAAACGTGTATTTTCAGCTTTCGGAAATACCACTTGGGTGGAAGGGGGGGGGGGGGTAAAAGTGACTGAAAATGGTGTTGAATTCTTTTAATTAGGCTACTGATATCTCAAAAATGAAGATATTACAGACGTGAAATCTGCTTTGGAATCTGCTTTAAAAGTAAAGAAACACGTATTCTCGGAAAATCCAATGAAGGGGGGGTGGGGGGGGTGAAAGAATTGAAAAATTAATTGAATTAATTGTATGAGAATACATACATCTAATAGAAACTAAAGTTGTTACGGACGTGAAAATTGGTATTTGAATCTCCTTAAACAAAGAAAAACGCGTTTGGGGGGCGGGAGTGAAAAGGAGTTGAATTCCTTTCATGAAGACACATAAATCAAAAACTGAAGAAGTTAGAGTCGTGATAATTACTATTTAGAAGATCCTTTACTATTAAGGAAACAAGTATATTTTGCCGGAAAATTCACTTACGGGGTGGGGGGGAGGGGAGTGTGAAAGGAAATGAAAATAAAGTGAATTATTTTTATGGGGATACTTATATCTCAAAACTGAATGTAACAGATGTGAACATTGGTGTTTGGAATATCTTTTAAACATAAAGAAACACGTCTTCTATTTTTTTTTGGGGGGGGGGGGGTGTAAATAAAGTTAACGGCGGTGGGGTGTAAAAGGAGGTGAGATCAATTGATTTTACTGTTCATAATGTACTTAAGGAGCCTCCGTTGCTCAGGCGGCAGCGCGCCGGCCTCTCGCAGCTGGGTTCCGTGGTTCAAATCCCGGTCACTCCATGTGACATTCGTGCTGGACAAAACGGAGGCGGGACAGGTTTTTCTCCGGATACTTCGATTTTCTCTCTCATCATTCATTCCAGCAACACTGTCCAATATTTCATGCCATTTGTCATTCAACGATCATTGCCCCAGAGGTGTGCTTCGGCAGCCGGCACAATTCCTATTGTCGCTGCTAGATGGGGCTTTATTCATTCCATTCCTGACCCTGTCGAATGACTGGAAACAGGCTATATAGTTTCGATGTACTTATTCTGATCATAAACCGATCATTTTTAATCTTTCCTGGGCTGGTTTTCAACAGCCATCTTTTCCTTCGGAGAACGTTCTTAGATTACAGTAGATCCTCCTGGCATGTAAATAAAAATTTAAACACATTTGAAATAAACGATAGGAATGAGATGGACCGTCAAATTGTTCACCTCTATAATAAGGTCAACAATGCACGGAAGTATGTCATTGGTATCGCCAGAAATCCCGCACACTTGCCTACGCGCGACAATGGTGCTGGTCACATTGTAACTATGACACTGGCAGCAGATGTAATTTACCGCCAAGTAGCTATCTTGCAGCTTGCTGTGGGGTTCAGAACATCTTTTAATAATAATAATAATAATAATAATAATAATAATAATAATAATAATAATAATAATAATAATAATAATAATAATAATGTTCTGGACCGTTGTCAAATGTGCGGATCCCCCTGGAAAATGGTCCTGGACGGGTAATGACTAAGAATGCAGTCCGGCCGCGGGTTCAGTACCGCCAAGGCACCTAAGACGACACCACGCCGGATCTCCTGAAGGATTTGATCCATATTAAAAACGCTTATAGGAAAAGATGGCAAAGATTTAGGGACCCAACTGACGGGGTGGAATATCTGGACCTAGCCCGGGAAGTACGAAATCGATTGCTGGAAAGAAAGATTGAAAAATGTGAGGAAACATACGGTAATCTATTAGAAAACGAGTCAGATCGCGAATTTTGGCGGATTCTCGCAGAAAACGAGTCAGATCGCGAATTTCGGCGGATTATATATCTAAAACAATTAGCATTCAATTATAAATTTCAGTATAATACCGTAGCGAAGCACGGGTATCTTGCTAGTATACAATGTTTACACGACTAGATGGAGCAATAAATAACTAGCTGAGACAAATTCAGTGAAAATAGGTTAATATAAAACATAACTGAATCCAAAAAGTGTGCTAAAACTAAGAAAATAAAGTAAAATAAATGATACAGACGGAAACGAAACAATAAGTGCTAATGTTGAGGTTGCGGACCACTTAGTCTAAAAATGTTAGTTTAATAACAATACAAAAACGAGAAGAAATCACTGTCAAGAAGTTAATATAAAGAACCACCTAATCGATACTTTATTTTATCGTTACTACACTAGATCGCGCTCAAAGACAGACCTTCTGGACAGCGCAGAATAAACATCTTTTCCAAATAAGAACGAGAGGCAAGATGTCCTGATCAGGTGACCGCCATTTTATAACAAAGGAGTCACCAAAGAACTTTTACCAAACAGTCAACACTGCAATTTTTTTTTTCATTATAACTTAAGAGTATCACTTGTGCTTATTATCCTAATGTTTTTTCATCTTAGCTTTTATTTTTACAACTGAAGATGACCACTAAGTGGTCGAAACATGTTCTGTAAGTGTTAATATATATTCAATTTTGCCAGAGGCAAAAAATAAAGTATCAATTAGGTGGTTCTTTATATTAACTTCTTTATTATACTCATCGATACGGTCATGAAATGGACGACTTGTAACATGAAATCACTGTGTTGAAAATTCAGGCTGACAGTCTGTCTTTGTAGAAACACCATCACCTCGAATGGCTAGGAGGGGAGCGAAGAAGCTTGAGAAACCAGAGTTTGAGAGGAGACAACGTGCCAGGTGAAATGTATGTGATAAGTGATGGAAAAACGCCGATATAATTTAAATTTTAGAATAGCAGCATTCTCAATTTAGCGGTCTCGTTCTCAAAGATTGTTTCCAATGTTGGCTAGATGTATTTGCCTTATTTTATCTGCTCAGCGTGGAATGCCGTCTACTGCATGTAATGACCTAGCCGCTCTGCCATGGAGTGCCGTTACCTACACGCACTTTGCACTGCTTGCTTTGTGATTCCAACCTGTGCCTGGATTCGTAACTATTACCATTCTGTTGGGTTATATCGATGGAGAAAGCTTTGGTCTTTCGTCTCGAGTATAAAAATATTGATTTTGTTTCCATTACAAGTGATAAATCGGATTTCAAAGAGCGAGTTTTTTGTTGTGGTGTTGTGTTTACATCATGGCGGCTAAATGCATGCTTGCAATCACGGATTAAGATGTGCAATTCTTGTAATGCTGGGAGAAATGTGAGAAATGGGCGACCAGCAACCAAATACATCAAGATAGCGACCATCAATGTAGTGACATTAACAGGGAAAGTGGAAGAAATTGTAGATTTTATGGTTGACAAAGATATAGCTTTGCTGGGTATCAGTAAGACCAAATGGAAAGGAAAAGGTGAGAGGAAACTAAAGAAAGGATACACCTTATATTATAGTGGAGGAAGAGAAGCCAAAAATGGTGCAGGTCTCATAATTAGAAAAGACCTAGAGGAATACCTAGAATTGGTGGGAAACATAAATGACAGGTTGATTAAGTCAGATTGAGACTTGAAACTAGTGTTACAGATATAATTCAAGGGTATGCTCCACAAACAGGAAATACAGATATGGATCCAGAGGAATATCTGGAAGGCCATATACAAGACAAACAGGTTGTGATCATAGGAAACGTGAATGCCCAAGAAGGTCAGGAAAAAAAAAAAAAAGGAGATGAAGAGATTATAGGTCCATTTGGATATGGGAAGAGAAAGAAGGCTGGAGATATTTTGGTAGACTTTTGTAGAAGAAATGAGCTGATCATTGGTAACACATGGTTTCGAAAGAAAAACAGTCAGAAGATAACAAGATATAGTTGGGATAACAAAGTCAAAACTCTAATAGATTACATTTTGGTCAAGAGAGGTAACAGGAAAATGTTCGTAGACGTAACAGCCCTCCCCAGTGAATCTTTCGAAGATCACAGAGTTGTGATAGCTAAGTTAAAGATGAGAAAGATACAAAAGATGACAGAGATTAGGCAGAGAAAGCTAAGAATGTGGAAATTGCAGGAGAAGGAAATAAATTAAGAGTTCCATTTATTTTTTTTTTGCTATTGGCTTTACGTTGCACCAACACAGCTATGTCTTATGGCGACGATGGGACAGGAAAGGGCTAGGACTGGGAAGGAAGCGGCCATGGCCTTAATTAAGGTACAGTCCCAGCATTTGCCTGGTGTGAAAATGGGAAACCACGGAAAACCATCTTCAGGGCTGCCGACAGTGGAGATCGAACCTACTATCTCCCGAATACTGGATACTGGCCGAACTTAAGCGACTGCAGTTATCGAGCTCGGTGAAGAGTTCCAGACACACATTAAAACAAGTATACCTAAGGAAGGAATTGGAAGGGTCGAAGAAGAATGGGCATACTTTAAAAACAGTCATGGTCGAGTCTGCAGAAAAGACCTGTGGAAGAGTATCAGGAAGGAAGAAAGATCAAGAAACGCCCTGGAGGAATGACAGGGTAAAAGATACAATTAAAAGGAAGAAACAAGCTTGGAAAAAAAGGCTGAGAAACAGAACAACACAATGAAAAACAGGATACAGGCACTGCAAGAAGGAGTGCTCCAAGGTGGTTCAAGAAGAGAAAAAGAAATACTGGCAAAAATTCACCGAATCTCTGCAAGAAGATAAAAACAGAAACAAAAAGATCTTATTCCAGTGGGTTAAGAAGAAGAAAAACCCAGGTGAAGGTGCTAACTTCATTAAAAATGAGCAGGATATAACACAGAGGTGGGGAAAATACGCTGAATAGCTTTACAATGTGCAAAATACCTCGGTACAAAGCAAAATCGAAGAACCAGATTTAGTGCAGATGGAAGAGAAGGAAAACGAAGTGTCCATGGCCGCTAAAAGAATGAAATGAGGCAAGGCAGCTGGAATTGACGAGCTCACCATAGAAATGATAATAGCAGCAGGAGTAGTTGGTCAACAGTGGTTGTATAGACTCTTCAGAGTAATATGGAGAGAAAAGACTGTTCCAAAAGAGTAGACGAAAGGGGTCATTTTACCAATTTTCAAGAAAGGAGACAGGAAGCAATGTGAAGGATTGACACTGATACCTCATACAGCTAAGATCCTTGGAAGAATCTGGATAGACGAATAAGACCCAGAGAAGAGGGAAAATTGGCAGAACACCAGTATGGATTCAGAAGAGGCAGGTCACCTTTGACCCAATATTTACATTGCATCAAATGATGGAAAGGTATTGGGAATATGGAAAGGGCATGGTTAATAACGTTTCTAGATATTCAAAAGGCAGTGTCTCAAGGAATTTGGTATGGAAAACATTGACAGAGGCACAGATTGGGAATGAAACAATGCAGATGGTAATAACATTGTATCAAAATTGCAAAAGCTGTGTTAGAACCAAAGTGGGTCAAACTCAATGGTTCAGAGTTGAGACAGGCTTAAGACAGGGAAGTGTATTGTCTCCTTTACTCTTCAATATCAACATGGATAGAATCTATATATATAAAATAAGAGTTTTGTCTGTACATTGCTCAGAATTTGAAAAGAATGGTATTTCTGTATCAGTCATGTCCACAGTAACAAGGAAATGCACTTTTTACTTTTCCGTAATGTCTGTCTGTATGTATGTACACGCATCATGAGAAAACAGCTGAAGCGAATTTAATGAAAATTGGTATGTAAAGTCGAGTGATGAACCACTACAATCTAGATTATAAATTATTTTATTAACGCTGAGTGAAATGGTAGTTTAGGGGAAGGCCTGAAATTTAATTCTCAAATATTTCTGTTAACAGTGGTCATGTCTGAATGAAAATCGGCATCGAAGTCCCGGTAATAAGTCGATATAATCTAGGCTATCAATAACTGTATTCACGTAGAGTGAAATGGTAGTTTAGGGGAATGCCTAAAATTTAATTCTCAAATATCTATGTTATTAGTGGTCGTATCTTAATGGAAATCGGTATACAAAGACGGGGAATAAGTCGCTACAATCTAGGCTATAAGTAATTGTATTCACAGGGAGAAAAATGGTAGTTTAGGGAAGGCCTAAAATTTAATTCTCAAATATTTATGTTATTAGTGGTCGTATCTTAATGAACATTGGCATGCAAAGTCGGGAAATAAGTCCCTATAATCTAGGCCATCAATAATTTTATTCACGCTGAGTGAAATTGTAGTTTAGGAGAAGGCTTAAAATGTAATTCTCAAATATTTGTTATTAGTGGTCGTATCGATACATACTACATAACTAACATAACTTCAGTTATGTAGTAAGTTAGTAGCAGTAACGTAGTAAGTTATTAAATTTCCGATCAATTATGTCTTATACATTGTTACCGCACCGCCTATAATCACAGAGATATTCATGAATTTGGATTTTTGTTACTAAGTCCATATCAGCGCTGAGTCACGAGAAAATGGGTAAACAGAATTTAATGAAAATCGGTGTGTAAAGTCTGAGAATAAGGAAATACAGTCTACGCTATAAATAATTTTATAAGACGCCCTAATATTACAAAGCCGAAAGTAAACTAATGTGAAGGCCTACAGTGTAGAAAGCTCATAAAATTAATCAACAATATTACATTGACCATTGTTTGTTGTGATGTGCTTTGTGTCTTCTGTTTCCCCTCATCTCCAATAGATAGGATTACTGGTGCACACCGAGTATTTTTTTTAAATTTGCTTTACATCGCACAGACACAGGTAGGTGTTATGGCGACGATCGGATAGGAAAGGTCTAGGGGTGTGTAGGAAGGGGCCTTTGCCTTAATTAATGTACAGCCCCAGCACTTACCTTGTGTGTAAATGGGAAACCACCGAATACCAACTTCAGGGCTGCCGGCAGTGGGGTTCGAATCCGCTCTCTCCCGGATGCAAGCTCACAGCTGCATGGCTCTAACCACACAGCCAAATCGTCCAGTCATACTGAATGTAACAGCCTGCCTGAATATTGGCGGGGAGTAGCTGGGGAGTTAGATAACATTCTTCTTTAGCATGCCATTCCTCTGGTTCATAAATTTTCTGATACTACCGGTACGTAACACACTGGTTCATCATAGCATTCGAGCTATTCAGTCCTACTCTGAGGCACTGATTGGAATGGGCAGTGTGCATATTTAACGGAATAATGGCAGAGGAGTGTTCACGGCAGTCTGCGACCTGGTTATTGCAGCTCTGGAACTCAAGACTGTTAGATCGGCACCGTAGTACTGTTCATTGAAAGTGAGAAAGTGTGCGGTTTTTCATTTGATCGAGTATTTTATAACATTGCTTTCAATCGCTACATTCCTACTGACGTTTTTGTAATTACCTATGTTGAATTCAGTTAGGAAAACCACTAAGTCAGTCTTTCTGAGAATCCCGTAGCGAAGCACGGGTACAACAGCTAGTTCTACATAATATCAAGGAGAAGATGATGGACGAGCACATAAAGTCTATGCTCCTTTGCTGATGACACTGTTGTTTGGGGAGATAATGAAGAGGAAGTACAGACGCAAGTTGATTTATGGAATGAGAAGATAAGATATTTTGGAATGAAGATTAGTACTGCAAAAAGTAAGACTTTGATCATGACAAAAGGTAACAGAAAATCCAGGGGAGTGATAAAAATAGGAAATGAACCTCTTGAAGTAGTAAAGTTTTTTAAATATTTGGGCAGCGTGATATCACAAGATGGAAATTTGGGTGGAGAAATTAATTTATGAATACAGCAGTCTGCAAGTTTCTACCAGTGTGTGAGAGACATCGTATACAACAAAGATGTGCCAATGAAGTGCAAGAAGGTTACTGACCCATGCTTCAGCAGCCTGGATGTTAACTAAGCAGAACCAAAGTTAGATACAAGCAGCTGAAATGAGGTTCTTGAGGAGCATACAGGGAAAGACAAGACAAGATGAGGAAATAAGGAGAAGCGTGGGAGTGTGTAAACTTCCAGAAGAGATTAATATATTAAAGCTAAAATGGTTTTGACACATGATGAGAACGCCAGGAGAGAGAATACCCAAGAGAACATTTATGGATACAGAGACGTCCTAGAATGAGATGGAGGAGCTCTGTTGTGGACTGTACTGCAAATAGAGGAGTCGATAGCAAATAAAGTACTAGAAGAGGAATGGTGGTAGATCGCGTAAGATGGAGGGCTTTGGTGCACTACCCTACCCAGAGAGAATCTGGAAAAGGGAATGGATGAAGAAGAAGAAAAAAGAGAAGAAGAAGAAAAAAGAGAAGAAGAAGAAGAAGAAGAATGAATGTAAACTTCGATTTCTTATTTTAATAGTATTGAAAGGTTGAACCATTTTATACTTTCTTTTAAATTATAAGCAATCTTGTGATGTTGCCCAAATTATATTTTATAAACACGTCACGTTAAAAAAATGTTAAGGAAAATCTACACTAATGTAATGTACACACTTAATAGAATAAAGGAAAGGGACAGGTTTTTGGTTACTCGTCGTGCTTGATGGACTCTTGAAGACAAAGCTCCATCGTCTGGTCGTTGGAACATCATGGTTTTATTTATTTCGGCATACATCCAGGCCCGCCGAGGTTCCAACCCGGTTCAGGACTGCATGACCACACTGGTTGATATTTTACAACAGCAATTCTCCATTATAGCCAGGCATCATGACACCTGAAACTTGTACAATTAGTATGATACTAAACACCAAAATAAATATGTTAGCGTTTTTATACGACACTCGCCTTATTATTTCAGTATTAAACACTGTATTTCGTGTCTTTATAATTCACCTCTCGAATTACCGAACAATAATTATTCAATTTCACACAATCTGTGACTAACTTCTTTCTTAACGTGTATGTGTGTCTTACTGGATGCTCAATCTCTTCTCCTATTTTTAATAACATTTCTTTTTAATAAAACAAAACCCTATTCTGTAATTGTAACCTTTACTACGGTGGTTACACAAAACAAGTACTAAAACACAATAAAGGAGGGAAGTAAGAGTAATTACACACTATCGCAAAACACTATACACTCAGAGAAACATCAGCTGGCCTACGCGGATCTCTGCCAACAACATAATACGAAATACGAAATATCAGTAGGGCCAACTAGTGGACAATGAATCAGGAAAATGGAAGAAACTACGACCTTGTGAGGGCATGGATATGGCTTAGGTTGCAGATTCTGAAATAATTCGCCGTGATCCTTAAATTTGAAAAATATTATTTATAAGTGAAAATTTTACAAATACTTTCCGAACAAAATCCACCAATTTACAACTTACGAACTAAACGCTCCGTGATACACATATCTTAGAGGTTCTTTGATAATGGGCTTCACTACGAGTTTCAAACTTCAAAGCAACTATACAACTAGTTACAAATCCAGTAGTACAATGTAAGTTAGTAGGTTAAAAGCAACGTAAGAACAATTACAATTTACAGTGAAGTGAATGTACTCTCCTAAACTCTAGCGTACATCAAGTGATACAGAACTACCAGAGGCAAACCCTAAGGTAAACGTATTAAATTACAATCTACTAATTTAGTGAAATAAGAAATGGGAATGCCTCGAAAACAAACTGGGAACCCCAGCAGAAAAGCTAAGGTGTCGTAAATAATTAATTTGCCGAATCTAGGTTAGGCTAGGGCAGACTCCTCTACGGAATAGCAACTGAACATTACGGAAATTTTAACCGGAACGGAAAGTAAGAGTGCTTACCCAAAGGTGCGCCATCCCGGAGGCGTCGCGCACGACGCAGGCCAACACAGACTAACGGCAGATCAGGCCAAGACAAGACCAAATTCTGACGAACACGAAGAGTGCCACATATAAAGAATCATTTTCCTCTCCTGTAGAACATAACATTTCCATTTAACATTAATTGCTTGTACTTCGATATCACATTTCTGAGCGTACATTACTTAGATACCACGGAGTTCTGAGCTTATGAGTTCCTATATATTCTGTTTTTATTAAACTTATCACTCAGTTGAGCGAGTTATTTCGAGTTATCCATGTGTTTGGACGTAAACCGACTGGACGTATGCTTTCACATGATTTCTGTTAACTTCTTTTCTATCATAACCTTCAATGGTTCCTTTATCTTTGATCCAGAATCCATTGAAACGTTATAACATGCAGAAATCAAGAGCAGAAGCAGCATTGCAAGAAGTGTGTTTCCAAAATTCAAACATCCTGGATGCAATCGTGACCTGCAATTCAAACTTCGCTGGTGTCTAGGGAAATGTAACTCGTTACTGGTGCTGCTTTGCGATGTCAAAGGACCGACGCTTAAAAAAACCGATCCTGCGCCCTCGAAATATGAATGCATCACATTGTTGAAAATCCCAAGGCCACAAGGAAATCTTGTGAAAAATTAACCCTTACAGTCTCTTTTGGCTACATCTTTCAAAATGACAAATACAGCCTTCAACAGTTGTTCGGCATCCATGATAGGAGAAACGCACAATAGGAAAACTTACTCCATGATGTTTGCAACATTCTGTGAGGAGACGGCACCAGAAGATTCTACGAGAAAAAAGAAGTGATTATCTTACGTTAGAGCACCAGTCGATGTCCCCCAGGGCTGCGTTCTTACCTGAAGGTCCCTTGTTATTTGCTTGCTCTTTGTGGCTCAGCTGGACGTTGTGGAACGTGCACCACAAGACGTGAGTCAGAGGCTTCTCGGCGGTATAACAACGCAAGACCACTTTCTCGCCGCTGTGCGAGGCTGCACCTCGACTCCACACGGCCGTCTTGCCCCGCGCGTACAGTTCTTCTTCGCACGTCACGTCGCCATTCTTTGCGCTGCGTATTTTCCATGACTCGCTCTTCTGCAAACAAGAGACACTCGATATTAAATATGTATGTGCGTTACAGTGGAAGCCATTTTGTTTTCAGCTTCTATAACTATGATGTTCTTCAATCTGTCAAAAGTAATGCAGAATTAATAAAATTATAAAAAACTTGAGAAAGAAAACATGTAATAACATTAGAGCTGAAAACAGAATGACAAGTTTTGATCTTGAAAGAGCACATCAGATTCTATGAAATTACACCTTTAATTTTTATTTTACATTTATACTTTTACATCCGAGGCCGATGAGAGCGATACGACAATTTTCCTCCCTTTGCTCGCTTGCTGAGCCTAACACAAGATGAGCCTTTGACAGTCCTCTATCCAATCTACACAGCAATAGCGCTGTGATAAATTCGTGTCATTTCATCAAACATCCTAAGGAAGAACTCCTCCACCTGCAGACTGTCTGGTTTGGTTCTGGCCACCAGCCACTCGACTGTCACACGCGCTAACAGGTCGATCCTGACCGACCTTACTGAACCACAGCTTAAAGAGGAGCAGTATAGTTTTAGAAGGAATAAGGATGATCATGGAGAAGGAAAAAGGAAAAGATTTCATCTTTATTTCCTAGATACTGAGAAGGCTTATGACAGTGTATAGAGACAAAAACACCTGGAAATGCCTTGAGAATAGCTCAATATCATGTGCTTTAATTAATAAATTCAAAATGCTGTATGAACACTGCCAAAGTTTTGTCTAGGTAGGGTACTGATATTCAGAGTGGTTTGAGACTAGGCAGAGCACTATCACCACTTTTATTATCATTGTAATATGGATGAAATAATGAAGAGTTAAGATCAACAACTCTGATTTTAAAGCTCTTGTCTTTGCAGATAATATGGTGATACGGTGTGATCGTGAGGCTGAAGTCCAAAACGGCAGTGTTGCCTGTTAGTCGACAGAACGTCTGTACCAACATCAAACCATCAGTTCAGTGTAGCAAGAACAGATAGCCAACCATCTTCAGGAATCACTAGTAGTAGAATGGAGCACAGTTTTATCATTAGGGCCCGGAAGTTCGTGCATTTGCATGTTTCTTTTAGAGGTTAAAAATGTATGCTTTAAACATTATGTGCATGAATTATGGAATTTTCAGTCATTTGAACACGCTTTTATGGTGCATATAACTGCATATTTTTGAGATTTTGATAAATGAATCATATTTTAATATTTTAGCACCTATATGGCATATTTTAATCAGTTTAATGGTTTTTACAGCATTTATAATCAGCTTTTTTCATCTGGTTGATGTTGGCAATAATGTTGCGCATGATGATGCAACTTGTCATGTGGTGACAAGTTACGTCACGCAGTGAATTTCCTGTTTCATCATCTACCCTCACGTTTTGCGCTTAGCTGTCGAGTGGCTGTCCACCGAGTCGTGTAACGGTGTTGTGAACTGGTTGTGACCAAACTATGTTTCACGTATAAAGTGTCAGTTAAAAAGTCCTTTGAATGCCAAAAATAAGAGCAACTTCAAGTTGTAGATTATCTAATTTACTGAAAGAGATTTCAGGTGACTTAATATCTACAGATAATAGGGTACCTTTCTGTTGAGCGTGTGAGAAAACTATCGGGAATGAGAAAAGATTTCAAATAGTTAAACACATAAACACAGCAGAACATCAGGAGAATTTAACTAGCAAACTCGCAAATAAAGAGCCTGTTCAAAAACAACTATTAGAGTGTTTAGGAAGTAGGATTAGTGAATTTTCTTACGACTTGCGCCAAGCATTTATAGCTGCTGATATTCCCTTGTATAATATTAATAACCCCACATTAAAACATTTTCTTGCCAAATACACTCGACATGTGCCTGAAACACGTACTGTACATTGCGTAAGACTTACGTAGGACATTGATACAATGACGTATTGCCAAATTTACAAATTGAATTAGCAGATCAGTTTGTGTGGTTGTCTATAGATGAAACCACTGATTCTGAGGGCCGATTTATTGCGAATGTAACTGTGGGCGCCTTAAATAAGGAACAAAAGACGATACCATATCTTCTTAATGTGTGTGAATTGCCGGCCACTAACAATGTAACTGTAACGCAGTGTGTGACGGACTCAGTAAAATTATTATGGCCATCTGGAATCAAATACGACCGCCTACTTTTATTTGTTGCCGATTCCAGGTACTTATATGGTAAAATCAGAATGAACACTGAAAGGCATTTTTCCTAACTTAATTCATATAACTTGGTTGGCACATGCTCTTAATCGTATTGCTGAGACAATACACAATTCTTTCCCATTGGTAGATCGGTTTGTGGCCTGTCCAAAGAAAAATTTTGTTAAATCTCCTTCAGGAGTCAAGTTGTTTAGATCAACAACACCCAATATCCCACTTCCTCCTGCGCCAGTGTTAACACGATGGGGAACATGGCCGGATGCAGCTCAGCTCATAGAAGTATTCAAAGAGGTTGTTAATTCTTTCTTTTTTTTTTTTTTTGCTAGGGGCTTTACGTCGCACCGACACAGATAGGTCTTATGGCGACGATGGGATGGGAAAGGCCTAGGAGTTGGAAGGAAGCAGCCGTGGCCTTAATTAAGGTACAGCCCCAGCATTTGCCTGGTGTGAAAATGGGAAACCACGGAAAACCATTTTCAGGGCTGCCGATAGTGGGATTCGAATCTACTATCTCCCGGATGCAAGCTCACAGCCGCGCGCCTCTACACGCACGGCCAACTCGCCTGGTGTTAATTCATTGGACTCAAATGAAGCTGTATCAATACAAACAGTGCAAAATATTCTATCAGGCATTGAGTTAGAAGAGAATCTTGTTTTTATAAATGCCCATTTTTTTTTTTTATTTACCAACCGCCATAACGTCACTAGAAGCTGAGGGATCTCCCTTAAAGGAAACACATACTGTTTTCGAAAAAACAATATCCAATCTAAATTCTGTTCCTGGTAGTATAGGACCAAAAGTGAAAGCAAAAATAAGTTATGTAACTTCAAAAAATCTTGGTTATAAACAGTTGTGTAATATTCGAGACAATCTCGAAAGAAAACCGTCTGTCACACCAAGAGACTTGCCTCTTTCATTTAAATATGCCCCAATAACATCTTGTGATATGGAAAGAAGTTGTTCACGTTAGAAAAGTGTTTTGCGAGACAACAGATGACGTTTTTCTGTTGAAAATTTGTGCAAAGTGATGGTTTTGAACTGCAATTCATCACTCAGTATTGACAGCGGGACTATTTCTGCTACAACTTCCAAGGAATAAATGTAAGTTTATTATTATCAATGACTTGTACACTGCCATTTTTTCATTTTAATAGTGCATTTATTGGTATACTATCAAGTTTTTAAGAGCATATTTCTTAGTTTTTTAGCGCATGAACTTCCGAACCTTACTTATCATCTTGTGAGAAAACTTTGGGATAAGAGAGTTCCATTAAGATCAAAATTAATACTTTACAGAAGCTTCTTAGAATCAGTTCCCACATACAGTCTAGAAACCTGCATCCAAACCAACAGAAATATCAGCAAACTACAAGTCGTGGAAGTTTTTAAGAACTATGATTCAGAAAACAAGGAGGGATAAATAAGAAATGACAAGATATACCATCTTGTCCAAGTGAGAAAAAAAAAAAAAAACCCTTAGTGAGATCTGTGTTGAAACCAGGCTGAAATGGTTTGGTCATCTCAAAAGAATGGACCCACAAATATTATCTGGAGTGTAGTTTGAGAAGGAACACTAAGGCAAAAGATCAAGAGGTCGGCCAAGGAAGAGATGGATCGACCAAATTAGAAATGATCTAGCTGAACGAAGTCTGGATTTGTGGCAGGTTATGGAAGAAAACATCTAAGGAAAGAAGCAAATGGAGTGCTCATTCACTGCACCCGTAAAACTGGACCTCGTTCAAGATGATCAAGCCATATATATTTTACAGAACTTATGAATATTATGACCAAATATAAAAATATTTTAATTGCCGGATTGAGTGGCTCAGACGGTTGAGGCACTGGCCTTCTGACCCCAACTTGGCCCAGTCCGTGGTATTTGAAGGTACTCAAATACCTCATGTAAGTAGATTTAATCACACATAAAATAATTCCTGTGGGACTAAATTCCGGCACCTCGACGTCTCTGAAAACTGTAAAAGTAGTTAATGGAACGTAAACCCAATAACATTATTATTATTTAAAAATTTAAAATTCCATATACAAATTCTCAATAATTGTTGAAATGCTTGAACTCGTCTCAACGATGTGCCTCCTCTCTCCCCACTGGTTCAACTAGGAATGCAGCGTCTCTCTAGATGGCTGGTTTCCATTACGTTACACACCGGCGATGTGGAACTGTACATGCAGAATTATTATTTTCATATTTTAAAATCTTTTGGAAATGATTTAGGGGATGTTTAAGTAGCATTAGTGAATTAATAAATTACATAATTTAATGGAGTCTGAATTATTGTGACAATTTAGTAGAGTGAATAATGAAGAATCATTGAAGTTGTTCTGGGTGGCCTTTTTTGCAATGTGTATTTCTATTGCTTCCTTTATATTTAATGATTGTTTTCTGTGATGTCCTTTAAGTGGTGCGCATTGTCATATATGGGCTCACAGAAGGCCCATGTACCTGATGAGGAAATTCCATTTTGTTTGGCTGACATGTGGCATTAAAATTTAGTTCTGTCCCGATTGATCTTCATTCATCTTGTCTACATTACCTAAACTCAATGAGGTTTGACCTTTTTCTCTGAGTTTATTGTAGAAAAACCTTTAATAACATTTTGATTTCTAAGTTCCATAACATTTGGTTCACTAGAACATCTCTTCATCCCCGAAAATACACATCACATACATATCAAGCACTTCAGTGATCATAACATCTCAAGCCTAGCAAGTGTGTGTGTGTGCCTACCGGATGTAGCTAACATTCAGCCACGCAGAGAGCCATTTTTAATTTTCTACTTGCCACATAGTTGAGCATTAATTTATACTTCACTAATTCTAGTTGAAATAAAATAAATCATAATGTGCGTAAATGGTCACCAAAGTTCACCACAGTAGATCCCTCTTCTCTAAGCACCCGCCTGGGGGGACATGATCGTTAAGGCATCAATTCTATGTGGCCTGACACCATGATTGGAGGATTCAAGTCCCGGCGATGGAAATAAATTTCACCATCAGAATGTTGGCCGGAAGAAGTGATGGTGTACAATGTCTAATCACTAGAATAGGTCCTGTCTGCTATGGTAATGGAGTAGACCATACGGCTAGTGTCTCCATGCAGTAGTAAATAACCTGACCTACTATAAGAACCAACGCCATAGGGCAGAGGACTCCTTATAGAAGGGAAATAGGCCCTCAGTGGAGGAAATGCCACTGGAACACCAAACCAACAGGAGCGTCTGTACTGCATGTTAGGAGCGGCCTACAAGTTTCGGCTCTGCCTCTGGCAGTGGAGAACCCAACGTAACAAAAGATTATATGACAAGTGTAATGAAGCCTCGGAAAGTGCTAGTAGGGTGTTCCCCATGAGTGATGGGGAGTTCTTGAGATGCTAGGAGAACCGCTAGAAATAGGTGATCAGCAATGTAGTGACACTAACAGGAAAAAGGGAAGGAAATAGCAGATTTTAAGACTGAAAAGGATACTGCATTGCTAAGAGAAAACTGAAGGAAACCAGCAGTGCTGAATTGCCAGGTGCCTGAATGCCATGGCGACTGCAATTTTGCTAGTGCCACTGAACTTCCGCTCTCCCCAAAAGATATTGTTTTCTGTTTTCTCATACATTCTTTCTTCTCGTACCCATCACTCAGCTTTAAATGACAGTTGCAGGATGATTTCAGGTTGTTTGACGCCAACTCCAATCAATAAAGTGGGATTGCTCCATCCGATATCAGAAGAGAAGTGGCTGCCAACAATGAAAGGAACTCACGCCCACTCTACGGATATCAACCTGCTCAAAGGAGAATAAAATCGAGAAAGAGCTTCCTAACAACTACCCAACTGTTAAAAAGAACAGTTGCAAAAGCATGAGTTGCCATGTGGAAGGAGAGAACTAGTATTTTGTCTGAATGGATGGAACCAAAAGAATCTCTACCTGCTGGCCACACAGAGAACTGGCCTATCTGGAAGTCCCTAACAGACTGCGAGCTGAAGTTGCAAGAACAAGGGACAACATATATAAGTGATATTTTCTGACCACAACAATTCTATGTGATTGTGGCTAATTTCAAACAGCACAATATCTCTTATGTTGTCTCTTGTGCCCATTCAGATGTACGACTGATTTGACTCAAGCTAATACAATTGCTCTCATAGTGGCTACGTTTTGGGCGGGAACTGTTTGAAGTCATTTCATGAACACATATTTGTGTACTTGTGCCTATTTCATGCTTCTTTTCTTTGTGTTTTCATGTTTCATATTTTGAACTTCTGACATTAATAAGTAAATTTTGAAACAAAAGCCTCATGGCATATGACTTGACTGACCCTGCTTTAAACCAGGCCACAAATCTTCTTGAAAATAACTGTTAGACTAAAGAGAATGTATATAATATACTTTGCACAAGACCTTCCACGTATATGACATGTATATGTATAGAGACCAAGGGAGACTTAGCACTATGGACAAACTGTTACAAGTGAACTATGTAATGCGAGTGGAATGTATTTTTTTTTTTAAGACTTTGTTCAGTCCAAACCCGACACCTAGGTGAGATGCAGTTCAGTGTACTCTGTCCACCAAATCATGTACACCATACTTTCTTCCAAATGTTAGAAATACCAAAACTTCTCGCTTGTTGCTAACACTTTTGCACTACTTTCCCACAACAGTCACAGCACAGCTAGGCCACAGGTTCTTGCTGACGATGCGGCTGCCGACACGGCCGTTTGCCGCCAGCCTTCATTCAATGTCAGTCCAAACCCGACACCCACGCGAGATCTTGAGCCCAGCAACATACTTTTACCTCAAAGTATTTCCCTGTTTGCTGCGGTTTGTGTGTGTTACAGCGGCTGCAGTGACCAGCTTCTTCGGGCAGCAACCTGAAGTGCCAAATTGGGAGGCACAGCGTGTGCCTTGGGCGTTACCATCCGGGACCACTATCCTGCGGGGAACATTCGTGGCAGGCGGACTGGACCGTGTCTCACCCCTGCTTATTTGGTGCAAGAGACCACTGAACTGCATCTCACCTAGGTGTCGGGTTTGGACTGACATTGAATGAAGGCTGGCAGCAAACGGCCGTGTCGGCAGCCGCATCATCAGCAAGAACCTGTGGCCTAGCTGTGCTGTGACTGTTGTGGGAAAGTAGTGCAAAAGTGTTAGCAACAAGTGAGAAGTTTTGTTATTTCTAACATTTGGAAGAAAGTATGGTGTACATGATTTGGTGGACAGACTACAAATTGTCTACTCATCTGTGAAAGAAGGCATTTTGAAGTGCAATGTGACAATCCATGTGGATTTTGTGATATTTATTCGAGAGGTGGATCTATATTATTTTTTTTGAAAATTATGTGACAGTTTGTGTTGTTGGTTATGACAAAGTTAACTTCAAGAAATCAGGTGTGTTAAAGTAATGTACCTTTACTATCGGTACTGTGTGAAAACGTTCTATCGCTTGCTCCCCAGTGAGGTTATTTCATTGGTCGAGCAGGGCTCGACTTTCGGGGGGAGGAAGATGGTACAAGTGAACTATGTAATGCGAGTGGAATGTATTTTTTTTAAGACTTTGTTTGTAAAATATCATATGATGTTTTATTTTTATTGACCTAACCTGTACTGTATAATGTTGTAACATAGGCATTTGTAAATAGTAGAATTCTGTCTATAGTTCCTGGAAAGATCCAGAAAGTTACATAACTTTTGTACAGGGTGTGTTACTTTGTTGGTATGTGTTCTAGAAAGTGTGTTCTGTCTATTCTGGAAAAATACGACTTTCGCGATCATGCGTATTCTAGAATGTTAGTCAAAGTTCGCGATCGAAAGTAAGGTTGTGATTGGTGAGTCTAGGTGGCGATAGGGAACACATGCATGCTGATTGGCTGCCTCCAAGGCCAGTAATTCCTATATATTGTGAGCAAGGCAGTGTTAGAATTAATTCTGTATCCTGAATTCTGTCGGTCTCGGTTTATCTGTCTGCGAGCAGCCTATCTGGTTGACGTCCCCCGGTTTCCGGAATGGCACACTCCTCGGGTAAGCATTCTTGAATTCCTTTCCTGCTAAAATTTCCGTAATGTTCCGATTTGCTTTTCATACAGGAGTCTGCCTTAACCTCGCCTAGATTCACCAAATTAGTTACTTATGACACCTTAGTTTTTCAGCTGGACTTACCTGTTCGTTTCCGAGGCATTCCCATTTCTTGTTTCACTAAAATATGTATATTGTAGTTTAATATTATTTCCCTTGGGGTTTACCTCTGGTAGTTCTGTATCACTTTAGGTATGCTAGATTTTGGAGAAACTCTTCAACTTCACTGTATATTGCATTGTACAACTGCATTGGTAAATAGATGTATAGTTGACTTGAAATTTGAATTTACACTGCTACGAATAACCTATGTATATCACTGAACTTATAGCTCACAACTTGGAATGCATTTGTAAAATTATCTTGTAAATAATATTTTTAAAAACTAGGGATCACAGTGATTCATTTCGGAATCCGCTATCTAAGCCATGTCCATGCCTTTGGTGGGTTCCCAGCCTTTTCATCTTCCTGGTTTGTTGTTCACTAGTTGGCCCTACTGATATTTCATACATGTTTTGTTGGAGATCCGAGTAATGCCAGCTACTGTTTTTCCGAGTGTGTAGTGTTTTCTTATATTGTGTAGTTTGTTCTTACCTTCCCCTTTTAACTCTGTTTGTGCCTTGTTTTGTGTTACCACTGTAGTAGAGGTAACACAAACAATAGTCAATGAGAGTAACACAGATGACTATCATTTGTTACAGCAGCAGAACCTTTACTGGGAAAAAATTTTTTGCTATTTTCTTTACGTAGCACCAACACAGATATGTCTTATGGCGACGATGGGATACGAAAGGCCTAGGAATTGGAAGGAAGTGACTGTGGCCTTAATTAAGGTACAGCCCCGGCATTTGCCTGGTGTGAAAATGGGAAACCACGGAAAACCATCTTCAGGGCTGCCGACAGTGGGGCTCAAACCCACGATCTCCCGATTACTGGATACTGGCCGCACTTAAGCGACTGCAGCTATCGAGCTCGGTACTGGGAAAAATAAGAACTAATGATTTCATAGTCACATGAACTGGAAAATACACTGAATCTGTGAGATGGGAGTTTGGCAAATTCATTATTTGCACAGTGTAAGATGAGTGGCAAGCAAGGTTATCTATCAGCTCTAGTGAGTGACTGGAAATGTCATTGTACACCTGGAAAATATTATTGCAAGTAATGAAGCAGCTCCAGTGACAAAATGGTCTTCTGAGAAACTCACAGATTTTAAATTTTTTCACATGCTGCACTTTCTTCTGGATTTGTTTTGAAATCATGAAGAATTTCTCTCGTCTATTTATGAGGGAGCAGCTATTTCACACCGCTACTGAACTATATGCAAAAAATACAGTAACATCACTTGAATTATTCAGAACTACGCCTGGCCCAAATGAAAATAAATTTAAAACAAACACATCTATTAATGGCACTTTCCAAGAGATACAGCTGAAGTGAATTGGTCAGTTGCTAGTTCTGCTGCCGATTTGCAGAAAGAAAAACTGATTAGATACTTCAGGGAAAGATTTTTGGTTCACGAAACTGTAGAAAAGTGCACAACCATATCTGATACTTTCCACCGGTCAACTGAAAATGATTTGGAAATTCATGGTGTTGGTGACATTTCAATGTTGGCAGAGCATTTGAGGAAACAAGTCACAAAATGTGAAAATGATGGGAATGCACACAAAATGATTTGTACGAGAGGAGAAAATTGTTTAACTGTTAGAATTGGCAGGCAGTAACAGACTTCCTATCTGAGACATCTGGTACTGTGCATGTGAGCGAGGATTTAATCAGATGAACTTAGTTAAAGACAGATTCAGATAGTCATTAGAAGCAAACATTTCGTGTTATCTGAACAAAACTGCAGTCAAAGAATTTGATCCTGCAAGGACTGTGGACCCGAGGTTTCTTGGTAGGAACAACACAAGGCGCATCCATGATGACAAAAGACCATGCAAGAATCAGATCATTATTCTGCAAGATTGTTAAACTATGTTTAATACCTTTTGAATTTTATAAAATAAATCTGACATTAGCATTTACAGCTAATATTCCTATAATTCCTCTTTAATTTAACATTCTGGATGGTTTAAATGTGTAGATTAGAAAAATTAACACTGGAAATCTTGAAGATTTTCCAAGATATTTGCTGAAGAGTTTCCCTGCTGGTCCCTTTAGAACATTGATCTCATCCTTACATTTGTGTTGTCAGCAACGACACTTTACTCTGAATCTTTAATTGAGAGGAATTTCCTTTGCTAGACTAAACCTATAATCACAACCTTATCATCAAGTAGAATCTCAAGAGGAGATTTTAATTTATCCAGTTTTAAAAAATTAACATAACATCATCTTGTATGACTGGAATATCACCATTACAAGGACGCAATATACAAGAACTGTACATTAAAAAAGAAAGACTAAAGTATTACCTATATACAATGTTACAAAAAATATATATATATTTTTAGTGCGTCTACTTGTCAACTTTGCCATATATTTTGGTACATCCTTGCATCTTCTTTAAGCTTGAAGATTTCCCCTGTAAAGAACAAAACATGTTCTTATTTAAAAAATAAAAAAGTGTATTTCTTCTAAAAGGTCATTTTGATTTAAGTATTATGTCAATAGAAAAAATTAAAATCCACAGCCTCCTCCCAGTCACTCGACCAGGTCAGAAATGAAGGCCCCATCTAGCTGTGAGGATAGGAATTGTGCCAGTTGGCGAAGTCTGTCGCACTCCTCCGGACTGGGCAAGTTGGCGGTGCAGTTAGGAGCGCGCAGCTGTGAGCTTGCGTCCGGGAGATAGTGGGTTCGAATCTCACTGTCGGCAGCCCTGAAGATGGTTTTCTGTGATTTCCCATCACCAGGCAAATGCTGGGGCTGTACCTTAATTAAGGCCACGGCCGCTTCCTTCCCATTCCTAGGCCTTTCCTATCCCATTATGGCCATAAGATCTATCTGTGTCGTTGCAACGTAAAGCAAAAAAAAATAGAATAGAACTCCTCTGGGACAATGATCAACGGCTGATAGATGAAATGATATAGGAGAGTGTTGCTGGAATTAAAGATAACAGGGATAATCGGAGTACCTGGAGAAAAACCTGTCCCACCTCCGTTTTGTCCAGCATAAATTCACATGGAATGACCGGGATTTGAACCACGGAACCCAACGGTGAGAGGCTGGTGTGCTGCCGCCCGAGCCATACAGGCTTTGTTATATCAATACATTGGTGACTCATAGAAACTTGTGAAATTGTTGGAATTAGTGAGTTCCACAATTATAGTCCACATGGAGCTGTATTGCAGATGGAGTGGGAAGAAAGCATTGCCGACAAAAGAGCGCGGGACAACGAAGAGAAGGAGCAATGTTGCAATACATGTGGCAAGAGAGCTGTGTTCACTGTGCTAATTGTTTCTTAACAGTGAAGGTTACTTCATGCTTGCACTTTTGTGTCCGCACAAATAATTATGCTGTTATTCATAAACTGCTTTTTTTTTTCTATTTGCTTTAAGTCGCACCAACACAGATATGTCTTATGGTAACGATGGTATAGGAAAGGCCTAGGAATGGGAAGGAAGCAGCTGTGGCCTTAATTAAGGTACAGCCCCAGCATTTGCCTGGTGCGAAAATGGGAAACCACGGAAAACCATCTTCAGGGCTGCCAACAGTGGGGCTCGACCCCACTATCTCCCGATTACTGGACACTGGCCGCACTTAAGCGACTGCAGCTATCGAGCTTGGTAAACATTTTTTTAAAGATGTGAGCATGTGCATAATAATAATAATAATAATAATAATAATAATAATAATAATAATAATAGCATAGTTGAACAGTTAAGTTTTAAATATTGTTTGTGTATAATATATGCCTAGAAGCTTTTAACTTGAATCCAATGGCGGAAAGTGAAGAGACTGAGGAAACGTTTTGGCAAAGGTATTCCTACATCGAGATGTTATTTGTTATGTACGACAGTAATCTGACCTGGAGAAAGTTAATAATGGTCCTCTGCTTGAATAAAGTGTTAGATAGAACTGCAGCTGCAGCTAGAATAAGCAAAGGCACTATAGTTAAAGTAGGAAAAGACAAGTATGCTTATTGTAATTTTTTTTTAACTTTACGTTGCACCGACACAGATAGGCCATATGGCAATGACGGGATAGGAAAGCCCTAGGATTGGGAAGTAAACGACAGTGGGGTTCGAACCCACTATCTCCCGGATGCAAGCTCACAGCTGTGCGACCCTAAAAGTATGGCCAACTCACCCAATGACTATTGTAAATGGGCAACTGTCGTAAGAGAATTATTTTTACTGACATTGAAAAATATACTGCACTGCCAAAAGTCATGGGAAGATACAGAATGTCATGTTAAGAACGAGTTGCGCCTCAGCGAGCCCTAAAAACGGCAGCAATACGGCAAGGCATTGACTCTTACAAGGTGTTGGAATCTTTCTAGAGGGATCTGGACTCACGCATCTTGCACTGCTACCCACAATATCTGTCTTGTGTAGTTGGTGCAGGGTTCATGCAGCATACACCAGCATCGAGAGCATCCCATAAATGCTCGATTGGATAAAGATTGGGGGATCTGGAGAGCCAGTCCATGGTCGTAACTTCACTGGAGTGCTCCTCCAACCACCTGCATGCCACCACAGAGCAGTGACATGGCGCAATGTCCTGTTCAACCATGGCATATCCATCAAGGTACTCTAAGGCCAGAAAGGAATGCAGATGGTCAGAAAGAGTGTCCACATAACGTGCATCTGTCAGCGCTCCCTGCAGTCGGACAATGATGCCTAATTGTGACCATGAGAACGCTGCCCAGACCGCAACCGAGCCACCTCTCGCCTTGATACGACCTTGTTGACATGCAGGATCCAAGCTTCATGGGACATATGCCATACGTTCACGCGCCCATTAGCTCGATACTACTGGAACCAGGATTCATCGGATCATACCATACGCCGCCACTGTTCCACGGTCCAATTCCGATGTTCGCGAGCCCATGCATGTCGTTGAGCTCTGTGTCGAGGGTCAGCCAAAAGACTCGAGTTAGTCGTCCGCTGGTAAAGCATATGCGGTGCAGCTGCGTCCTTACAGTTCTGCTAGAAATGGGCTCCTCACTCCCAACATTCAACTGGGCGGTGATCCGACTCACCGCAGCCCATCAAGCGCCCAGCATGGCGACGTGATGGCTGTTCGTTAAATACCTGTGCTCTTCCTGTATGGCGGTTAACACAGGTGGTAACATTCTCTCTGCAATATTGAAGATCCACCCTCGAAACTGTCGACCTCAGAAACCTGAATTCATGTGTAATCTTTGAAATGCTATGACCCATAGACCGTGCACCAATGATCATTCCAAGTTCAAAGTCGGTTGCCATCTTCACGACACTCAGCTCGGCTACGCCGCAACGTTCAGGGGTCATACACAGCACATTTTCTAATGGAAAACCCAATCCTGTGACTTTTGGCCACTCAGTGTATTTGTTCTTGCCACAAATAGGCCACTAATCTTAATTATACATTACATATGCTTATTGCATTATTTAAAATACATCTTTAACATGCGATACTGACGTTGCAGAGAAGAGGCCGGCGTTGCTCTCTTAAACGTCCATCCCATTGTTGTTCCGTGTGGACTATAACTGACAATTCACAAAATGGAGAACTTTCCCGTTTCTACAACTAACTTACGAAATATACATACGTCTTACCTGAGCATTTAACTTTTGAAATAATTAATATTGAATAATTCTTATGTAAGAATCTTAAGCGGTTGTGAAAAACATCTTGTGAAGGAGTGACAGATGTACTATCACAACATGATGGGAAAAACACAAAGACAAGTCAGTATAGGAAGACAACAGGCAAGGACAATCGACACATCTCTCTTCTCGCCCCCAATGAGCTCGTTTCTGCTTCCCGGCTTCATCAGGAGGGCGGGCTGCAGTCTTCACGTGGGAAGTAAGACAGATAAACAGATGAAGACTAGGAATACAGGACAAACAAAAAACACTTCTTATCATTCTGCACAACACACTCAGGAACTACAATGGAACATTGTTGGAAAGATCAGAAGTTAACCCCACATAGTCCCTCAGCATTTCTGTTAAATATTCCTGCTTTTGATCTTGGTGCCAGTTCTTGATAAAAGTTCTTAGAAGGTTAATTTTCTTGACCGGTATGACCCCTATATGGTTTCTATTATGCCATACCTCCCAAAACCACACCAATAACTACAATATTTCTACGAAAATGTAAGGAAAACAATTTAAAATGTAATTCTAAATTAGAAGACGCTGACAGTACCTGGGTGTCCTCAGACAGGGCCACCTGGCTCAACCGGTGAACCAGGAAGGACTCGTGATTTAGCTGCGGTTTGGAAGATGGCAGCACCACATCTCCAGGATGTCTCTCCACCTGCCGCCTGCCTCGCGGGATAAACTCCTGGAACGAGTTAATAAAATCCAATTTGTATGTGAGCTACTCCTTTTGGCTTCAGAATAACATCAAATATTGTAATTTTGAATAATACATAGGACATCTTACCCTACTTCCAACAAATGGACTGTGAATACCCAGAGTACTTAAAACTAAATCAAATCATTTTATATATAAAGTGCACATTTATCCATCATCAACAGAAATTCCTGTGGGGCGCCAGTAAAACACGTCTGAACAGTCTGACGTTCAGCACCACAGTCACACCTAGGGGAGGATGTCAAACTCTTCTTATACAAAGAGTCTGCGCACCTTCCACACTATGTCCGTATTTTGTTCAAGACAGACCATTTCTTCAAAACCTGCTGGCCTATAGAGGATACAAGGAACTAGTCTACAATATATTTGGCCACCAATCTGTTACAGTAACTCCATTGTTACCCATAGTCTGTGCAGTTTGTAGTGACTGGCAACGGGATGGTAGGGATGTCTTAAGATGAGAATCAGGGAGAGCAAATAAACATCACAGAGCTGTGTTTGCTATATGGCTAAGGATGAGTGCCTTCAAGCCTGGTGTAAGTATCGTTAAACCAACGAACACCACCCCAAGCCCACGTATACCCTCAGCATTTCTGTTAAATATTCCTGCTTTTGATCTTGGTGACAGTTCTTAATAAAAGTTTCTTGACCGGGATGACCCCTATAAGGTTTCTATTATGCCATAATACGATGTTGTCTAAAGGGAACCGATTTTCTTATTGGCCAGCTGCACTTCGTTGCAACCGCCATTTACAGAAATAAATACCCGCCGTAGATAAATCTCAGGTCAGAACGACGTCAGTTATGCCCAGATTATTCTGACTCGCATCCAATGCCCAGTCATTCATCAGCATACCAAAACTTTCTGAGTGTAGTTTCACGTATGTCACCTATATAGAGGTATGTTACCATGTCTGCTCCCTGCACAAGTAGTTCTGTATACATCACATTTCATTGGAGGATGTTGAGTTGAGCGTGTAGCATTGAACAGTTTCTTGCTGCTACAATCTGTTTGTTGTGCGTATTCCCAGTGTTTGTATCTACATGGGAGGTGAATTGTATTTTGCCAAGTAGAAAAGTCCATTGCCAACTTAATACAATGGGCACTAATTGTGTTGAAACCTGAAATTAGTTACTAAATACAGAAGCGCCTGCAGGAATTTGGACATTTCTCCCAGGGCAAGGGAAATGGCACTACCCAGTTTAAAAAAATGTATGTCTTTATTTTTTGTATCTTTTATTTTGTTTCTGTATGTTTCTTCTTTATTACATACAACTGCCCCTAGTTTAACACACACTGCAAATGCCATTAATGTCAAAGGACCTCCTTGTAAACCACATTCACATTTTAAATGAATATTTTTTCACAATTCTCAATCAGTCTTCCCTGGTCAAGCCCTTGTACAATTTTAACTTTGACATTGTCAAAGCAAACACCGCTACATACAACTGTCCATAGAGTAAAGAGCAGGTCAGTGTTGGAAGGTGCACGGTCAATTTGCGGAATGAAAACGATATTGACGGATGACGAACCTGCCAATACCTCTGCAATAATTACGTTTGGTTTGCGGTCTATTGTTATAAGATTTCTGATGAGTATGACAATAGCTCCCACAGCTTATGAAGTAGCATAGATCATTGAGGAACTCAACTGAATAGTACAGTTCTGCAGTATCCCCACTGTCAGAATCAATGGAATATTAAAACAAAAATTATATAACTGGTCCACCTTAGTCAATACAAGTGTGTCTTAAAGGAGAAAATATTAGAAAATTCACACAGTTGGTAAATGTTTCAGTCCCACTGAGCCTTCTTCAGCCTTAAAGACAGAATATAAAGTTAATACAACACTTGAAAAACACAATACTAAAATGTCCTATAAAAAATTAATCATGAAGTGTCGTAGAAACACAACCAAAAACATCAGATAACATATAAAATCTCTTGTTCTTGAAGTCTTGATGTAAAAGGCAACTTAAGATGTGCGAACAGTGGTTTCAGATATCAATTTGTAAAAATGATATAGGCTAATTATATTAGGAGCAGTCAAATAAAATCTGAATACGTGCCATAACACAAATTCTGCGCGAAAGGTGGCAACAATGTTATTACATATCGCTACTGCCATCGCTGTGGTAGGGGAAAGGCATACAGTAGTGACAACTCACTGGTGTACACAGATGTTAGGTTATGTCTTTGTTGGTCTAGCGTGTTCGTACAGATGCAGAAATTGAGGCAAGCAGAGAAGTGTGATTCGTTTTCCAGTGTCTGAGGGTGCTGGAGTACACGAGACTATCTGCTGTGTACAGCGAACACTGTATGTCCATGATGAGTGTGCACGAGTGGCATAGATTCCGAGAAGAGCGCACATCACTGCAAGACGATGCGTGCACAGGAAAGGCCCATCGAGGCCTTATCCGGGAAAACCCAAATCATAGAGGATGGACATCGGTTTCATTTTAATGAGGAAGTGCAAGAGTGGATGCAGTTGCGGATCCATCAGCAACCTACCTCTTTCTACAAAACTTGAATTGATTGTCTCGTCTCCCAGTGGGATACCTGTATTAACGCTTTTGGAAATTAATTTTGAATAAAAGCATTCCCTGACCACGTTGTAGCGGGTGTTCAGTTTTCATTTGACTGCCCCATATAAATTACGTACCTGGTCAATACAAGTGTACAGTCAATAAGAAAAAACTCTCTGCACTGTTCCCTCTAACTGACGAACACTTAATAACATCGTCATTTTTGACATAAATATGTCTTAATGGCTGGGGGTCGTCTGAAAAATTACCATCAAAAAATGGATAATGGAAGTGTAATCTGGCAACTATGCAGATTGTGATGTGAAGTATGGATGGATGGCCAGGCAATGTTACCTAGCAACCGCATACGCCAGTCATCCAGGTGGTGGTGATTGTTTTAAGAGGAAGTACAACTAGGCAACCATCCTCTCTATAACACTAATCAGAGGGAAAAATGGAAGGGATCCGACACTTCAAAACATGAAGATATCGGTCGAAGAAAGACAAGGGCCACGAAGGGCGTGAAAATGAAAGACTCCCTAGCCCTCGCAAACCAAATAGCGTCAGGGTCGGAAAAAAACAAGAGATGACCAAGTGAGGTCAGATAGGATAGATGAAAGCGAGGAGCCTGGCACAAGTAAGTGAAGCAACGCCAGGACTCAGCTGAGGGCCCCGGGGTCGCCAACCCACGCTCCAAAATTCAGAGCCTCTGAGGCCCCTTTTAGTCGCCTCTTACGACAGGCAGGGGATACCGTGGGTGTTATTCTACCACCCTCCACCCACAGGAGGAAGTCATCCAGGCCTTTTCAATTTTGACATGCATGGTTGCATGCTCACAGTTATATATGATTGATCTAGTTTATCTGGAATTGATGTTGGCTTCATCTGTTGCCTGAAGAACCGCACAAGTCTCAACATAACCTCACCCAAATGTACGCTCATCAAAGAAAACTCTATAAGCATCTGTTAGCTCTCAAGAAATCAGCCTATATGGAAGACCACGCAAAGATACAAGCTAAGGAAGCTCTTAAAGACCCCTACATAGCCTTGAAGAAAAAGGTACAAAATCAATCAAATCATATAACCATCGAATCTTGGGAAACCCACTTCACAACAATTCTCAACAAAGAAAACAGAACCCGAGCTCTCGACATCAGAGAACAGAACAATACAACAATATCTGCAATAACCCTTACAGAATTAAAAGAGACGGTATTTACCATGAAAAAGCGGAAGGCTGCAGGGCCAGACGGGATATATACTGAAAATCTACAAGACTCCCTAGAAATACTAGATCCCGTATGGACAAAACTCTTCAATAGAAGTCTTGAAAGCGGATTTATCCCAGATAGCTGGAGGCAATCACGAATGAAAATCCTCTATAAAGGAAAAGGAGAAACCAATGATGAAAAGTCATACAGAGGAATAGCGTTAGAGAACAACTCCTTCAAGATTTATGAAAGAATTCTCACCCGGCGACTTGAGAGGGAAATTGAAATCCACATTCCGGAGGAGCAATTTGGATTCAGGAAAGGGAGAGGGACCCTGCACACAACTGCAAATCTACTAAACGACACACATGAGGCACTAAGGCACAGAGGAGGAAAATTTCACGTTGTCTTCATTGATTATACGAAAGCCTTCGATTTTCTGAACAGAGCCAAGTTAATAAAGAAGCTAGAACATATGATTGGACAAAACAACCCTCTGGTAAATACAATAAATAATTTGCTAGCATTCAGTTTCGTTGAAATCGAAGACGGTGTAACAACCTCGTGAATACTGGGGATAGCAAAAACAGCGCTGTCAAGACTAGCGTATATGCTTGCAAAAGAACGCTTTTGCATAGAAGATATGAGGTACATCCTACAGCTACCATCTACACCACAAGCAGAAAAAGTCCTTAGGAAAAGAAAAGAAAAACAAGAAAAAATATGGCCGGAATTTTTCACAACAGAAGCCATGCTAGACCGAAGATGGAGTGGACCAAACCAGGTTTTGCGAAGTGCCATTACTAGACTATCTGTACATGGATTTCATCATAAATTGTGCATGAAAACATACTTCCATGACCCAGATGAAGACTGCTTATGCAAACTATGCAACAAAGTGTGTGAGCGTTATCATTTTACAATTTGTACACAGAGACACAAGACTCTAAAGGAATACAGCAAAGACGATCAATGTATACCAATTTTATGCACGTTTGTGCGCTCTTTCCTTAATAATAATAATCTCACCCATACTAAATGATGACATTAATGGCAACCGTGAAGAAATATTTGTTTCTCTGGAGAGTAAATACTAAAAGACATACCTGTGGTTCGGAGGCCGCGATCATATTATCCTTCGTTACATCCAGATTTGCTGACAGCCTTCTTTTCAGCACAAAAATAAGGTTAGGATGAACTTCTCCGGTTAGCGACGGAGAAATTATTCGGACTTGTGGAACGATACACTAGCTGCGTTATTAAAATGTTTCACCCTACATCTCGGAAACTTCTAAAGCAGTCGACTATAAAGAATATTGGCTAATTTCCTAACGTGCCATTTCACATTTCACGCAAACTACAAACCCATGCAAACCTAAACACTACTCGCAACAAGTTAAACCATGCTATACTTGGCGGCGTTGGCGCTACGAACAAGTGTACCAACTTAATACAGTAAATATTCAAAACTACAAAGGCGAAGAGTTTATACAAATGTTTAACTTTTCCTCAAAGTACGCAATCATTATTACGGTATCAATATTTAGTATACGTCAGATGGTCTTGTCTTGTCTTGCGGATATTTATTTGGGATTCAATAAATTCTTTCCCAGTCACGAGACCATTAATATATTACACTTATATCGCAAAAGCACACGATTACATCACTAATGCACGATTTTAGCATGATCACACGTAGATAGATGCACTTAAAGAAACAATATTATATCGGGTATAAGTAGATTCATGGAAGTATTACATTCGGTACTGAGCAGAGACACAAATAACTTAGTAAGTTGGAATAGGAGTAACGTGTTACACTGTACAAGATCGGAAGGTAATAAAAACCTTGATACAGTATTGTTGGGAGATCAGAAGAATGCACATGCCTGGTGAGGCACGGGGAGAAGAGGTTTTCACCAGCAGAGCCAGTGACGCAATGGTTACCATAGCAACTCCACTACTACCCAGGCGACTTTAAATTATCTTCTACTGGCAGCTCTTCATTCTTGTCAGCTGTAATTCAGCAAACTGCAAAGTGTGAGTCAATGTTTTCGTGTAGCAGATAAGAGCCGATCTGTCTGGGCAGAACAGGAAGTTCGTGCTTGCAGGCCACATTCCTCATTCTTGCGTTCTTCTCATCTCTACACAGTATCTACTCACCAGGAACATATAGCAGTGCCACCTCACAAACATGTCGGAAAAAAACAACTGAAAATTTGATCATAATTACAATTTGATGTGAGTGTTATCAAGGTATTCGTTTAAAATAGTAATGATCGTAAGCGAAGGTTGGTGCAACAAAACTGAAAGTCGTGTAGGGAAAGGTACTTGAACTTTAAGTAATTTCTGCATTAAAATGGCCTGGTGATGTCCATATTGGGGGCAATGAAAAAACAAGTGGTCACTATCGCCCTGAGATTCTCCGCAGGAACAAGTTGGGTCGTTCGTAATGTGAAATCGAGTTAAATATACTGGGGTTAAGGCATGATTAAAACGTAGTCGGATGATATTGGTAATGTGACGTCGTGTATACATACCATTTGCAAACCACGGCAGTGTGGGAATACTCGGTTGAATTTGATAGTAATGTTGGCCTTTCGTACGAGCAGATAATCGCCATTGTGTGCACCATGTGTGTTGAGCTGCAGTTTTGATATGTGGAAAGAAGTCGGGAATCGGAATTTTAATTTGTAATATATTCGCGGTATCTTACTTTAACAAGATGGCGTCAGCGAAGGATGTAAGTGAAGATAGCTCCCGGTTCTCTTGCGAAATAATCGGGAATAAATGTGGTGTAAACAAGAAGCGAGTGAAGAATGGTATCCAGTGTGAAAAGTGTTTAATTTGGTACCATTTTGAGTGTATATGTAGTGCTGGTTTTGCTGAAAATGAAGATACTTGGACTTGTGTTAGCTGTGGCGAGAGCAATTTGAATAGCGGTAACAAACCTAGGCCTACAACGGTCAACGAATCGCTGGCGTCTCATTACTTGGAGGATAGAGGTAATGATAACGTACTTGTAATTCTCTCTTTATTGCAACAGGATTTACAAGCATTAAAAGCGGAGAATGAGATTTTAAAGGAAAAGGTACGTTTACTGGAATCGAAAGTACCGGTACCAGTAAACTCTCAGAACACAGGTGGCTCCGAGAATTCTAGCGCGTGTTGTCAAGTTGCTTCAGATTCTAGGAGGAAAAGTGTACAGTTTAATAAGGACAACTTTGTAATTGACACCAAAAATAGATTTTCATCCCTGAGGGAGGTAAGCGATACGCAGGGTATCCGTATAGGAAGCAGTCAAACGTATAGCGCAAAATCCGTTACGAGAAGCGGCAAAGTTAGGCCTAAAATCCCACACAGTGCACCGGCGAAAGTATCGAACGTTCTTATATTTGGTTATAGCCAGGCGAGGGGAATTGCGGAGAAAATGGTCAATGAAGATATTACAGCATCGGCAGTCATCTATCCTGGGGCCCCAATGAAGAAGGTATTGGAAAATACGGAGCAGGCGGCAAGAAATCTCGGAAGTCGTGATGCAGTAGTGATCATCGGTGGGACGAACGACGTAGCTCACAACGACGCTAAGAATGTTATTTCGGAACTTAAATGTACACTAGGTAAGCTGACTCACACTAACATTTTTGTAGTGAACGTGCCCCACAGGCATGATTTGATTAGAGCCTCGTGTGTGAACACTGAAGTGGACAAAGTTAATACAGATATGGCTAAAATTTGTAAACATTTTCGTAATACACAGGTAATTGATAGCAGCAGTTTCGAGAGACACTGTTACACAAAGCATGGCCTTCATCTAAACAATTCAGGTAAACGAAAGATAGCAAATATTGTTCTAGATTTTATTAATCATAAGATATGTACTGTAAAAAAGGCAACTCCCTTGAGTTATAATACTGACCAGGAAAACTAGTAGAAAGAGCCAGCTGTACTTCAAGCTGGCTCAGCCAACTAGTAAATGAAACTCAGGAAAGTAAGGAATTTCAAGTTACCCAATTGCAACAGTCAATTTTTAGGGAGAAAGGGGGTCTGAGATTGCTCTTGATAAACTGTCAGAGTGTAGTAAATAAACAATTAAAATTCGGTACATTGATGGAATCTTATGAGACTGATGTGGTGATAGGAGTGGAATCGTGGTTGAGAGAAGGGGTGGGTAATAGAGAAGTATTTCCAGAAGGGTACACAGTCTATCGTAGAGACCGAGGAGATAAAAGGGAGGAGGGCTGTTTATTCTGGTGAAGGAAACATATTGTTCACATGAATGGTTTACCGATGAAAGGGATGAAATATTAGGGATAAAATTAATTTGTGATAATATGAAGGAGGTGGGAATTATAGGAACATACAGGCCAGGAAGAGAGGAAAGAGACATGGAAATATTTGAGAAAATAATAGATTATACTCATAAAAACAATAATAATGATGTGGTAATAATTGGGGGAGATCTGAACTTGCCTGAGGTTGAATGGAATGGAGCTGCAAGTGAAGCCCATGAACAGAAACTGGCAAATAAGTTAATTTGGGAGGGAGGATTTACACAAGTAGTACAAGAACCAACTCGTCTCAATAACTTACTATTATTATTTATTATACAATCTTCCTGCAACAGCTGCAGGTTGCCCAAAGACAAAGAGTACCTTCACAACAATAATGGATGTGGATACAATAGATAATGTGTTCGTATGATGTTAAATGTAGGCAGTCGAGTGAGGCATGTCAAACATTTATTTGAGGTCCGCAAGCATGGTTCTTGAAGATCATGATGGACTTCTTGAGTGTGGTAATGGCGATGTTATAGATAAAATCTCTATTTAGCCCAAAGGTATTGCAGAAGTTGACAAAAAATGCAGGTATTGTTCCTCGAGCACCTAACATCAAGCCGATTATAGAAATGGATGAGAGCTTATATTTTTGCTTGTAGAAGTCCGCCGTTTCTTCATAAATTCTTCTTTTTTCTGCATCGACCTCTTCCGGCTGGTTTTCGTTGGTCTCAAATCTAATTGTTGGATCAATGATGAAACCTTCAGAACAGGATGGCTTAAAAGCAATAATGTCAATGCGTCGGTTGCTTCCTCTGTTGGAGAGACCGTGTACTTCTTCATAGACATTATAACCTTGTCCTCTAAGAGCGTTAGCTATCATTGATCTGACTACATTATGGCGTGAGGTGCGCAGTAATTCACCATGTGGACAGGCTCCCAGGACGTGTGAAAGAGTTTCGAACTCTCTGTGGCAACGCCGACAGAGGCTGTTGCCCTGGGATCTGCCAGGTACAGTACGCACAGCAGAGACATTGGCGTTCATTTTTATTGCATCACGCCATTCACTGCAAGACAATCCTTTATGATCACGAATCCATGTATTCGCTGGAGTATACTGTTTAAATAGGACTACACCTTTGCCTTTATGCTCTTTTTTGCTCCAGTTGTCAAAGGCTCTTCTTCTCGGTTCGAGTCGGACTTTCTTTGTATCTACAAAGCCATGTCTTTTGTCTCGAATAGATTCTGTTTCTGCTACATTTAATACGGCAAGGCTTGTGCTGATTTCTTGACATAAGTTTCTCGTTGAATGTAGAAAATTACTATTGGAAGATTTCAAAATTTTGCATGCATTAATATGTTGCAGATATATTTCCCATGATACACAAAATAAACCCAGACCTTTAAATTTCATTTCAGCGTATATCATATCATTCGGGACATCCATGGGAAGTTGCAAAATTTCCTTTAATGCCCCCCTAACCATAATATCGGCGTCATTTGTAAATTTGACTGGAATCTTTTGTGGTGGTACTGTCTGAAATTTATATACCAAACTGGGACAGATTGAAGTGTTTATGATTACAAATTTTTGATCGGAATGCAAAAGGGGTGAAGAAATGAGGAGCTCTAGGGTGTTTTTGAGCTTATTTAGGACCTCGACGGACTGGAAGGTAATTTCATTGGAAAAATTTACACCCAAATATTTGATAGATTCTCCTTTCTTCAGACATGGTATCTGTTTTTCATCTGCCGTGAATAGTTTTTCTTCTGACAGGTGACCATGTTTGATGCATATTCCTTTACATTTTCCAGTATTGATGCTAAGTCCAATTTCTTGTAGTTGATGTATGGCCGCATGAGCAAGTACTAAAGCTGACTCAGAATCTTTTCCAACAATAACTACATCATCAGCAAAACTTAACACTGTTAGAGCTTCATGATCTGGACTCAACTGAAAGCCATATTGGGTAGATATCGACGTTTCGCTAAGGTCATCCAGAATATGATTGATGGCGAGATTGAACAGGATTGGCGACAGAGGAGAACCTTGCATAACTCCCCTGCTTATCAAGAGAGGTCTTGTTTTGCTTCCCTGCGTCTGAATTTGTGTGACATTTCCTGATTGCAGATTCATGATTAAATTCGTAAGTTTGGATGGAATTGGTAACGACTTTAGTGTCTCATTTAAATGGGCATGACCAACGTTGTCAAAGGCTTTCTGGATATCTAAGAATATAGCAGTCAGATTAGCTTGTTTATTTTTGGCTTCACGGAGAAGAGAGTCGAGTATCGCAGTGTTGACATGCGTTCCAGAGGAGTTGGTAAATCCTCGTTGATTGGGGTTTAAGACAACATGTTCACGAAGACGCCTGTCAAGGACCCGCTCAATTATTCTCCTTATTACTGAACAGATTGTGATAGGTCTCCAGTTCTTAATATTGAGTGAATCTCCACCTTTATGAATTAGAACAGTCCTGGCCTTTTTGAAGATAGAAGGTACAACCCCAGTTTTCAACATACGTGTGGCAATGTGAGATATTATGTCGATTGCAATACTTTCTTTGATAACTCTGACGAGGACGTGGTCTGGGCCGGGTGATGTGTCTACGGCTATATGATTAATAGCAAATCTGATTTCATCTGGGCTTATAGTGTCATTAAATAAAATGTCAATTTGTTCCCTATCAATATCACTTGTATGAGATGGGTATTCGGGTCGAATCATGTCATTAGGTTGCCCGAGAATTTCAGAGAAATAATGAAATATTTCATCCGAAGGAATTTTACAGTTTTCAGCATTGGAATTTAAAACAGATCTAATAGCCTTTCTGCGCTGATTGTAAAAGTGGTACTGGGTAAGCTGATATTTGTATTTTTCGCGGCGTTTTATTCGGTCCCGTTTTGTTGCCCGTTCAGGGTTGGTTGTCTGTTTATATTTCCTTTGGTTGTCTGTGATTTGTTTATTTTTCCTATACTGGTAGTATTTCCGTGACGGATGTTTGGGGCCAGGAAGTAGATCAATCGCAGAGGCCAAGAACTCACACCAAATGTTAATCTCATTGTCAAATTGCTCGTCTGTCAAATTGTTTAAAAATCTACTTCGCCACTGCATCATTTTCTGCTTAAATTCATGCGGTAGTGTGTTGACATCTTTAGTTTCCGTGTTAGCATTAGGGTCACTTTCTTGAACGATTGTTTGGACATTTTGAGAGGGATCAGCCCTCTGTCGATTTCTAGAAACTAAAATTTGACGGTGAATATCAGGATGAGCTCTGCTGATGTGTATTTTGACCCCACGGGAACTGGAGTAATGACATCCGCAGTGTGGACACTGACAATTTATGTTATCACATGCCTGGTTTGAAGAATTCGCACTGTGTCTAGCTGATAAATTTGTATGAAGAGTTTGAGATGCCTGAGGAATTCCTAAATTAACGTGCAACTGTTCACTATCTAGCAATGATGAGTCCTGAGATAGTTGCTCGTGAGCTCTTGCTATGTGTATGTTAATGCCCCTCTTTGTAAACTTTCTGTGACATATCTTGCATTCAATAAATGTAGGCACAGCACTTGAAGTGCTTGATGCTTCCCGAGAATCGACCATGCTTTGGAGTGTTTGGCTCATCTGTAATAATGCTGTTTTTGAATGATAGATCTTACCGAGTCAGATGGTTCTCTCCACTGCTAACACAAAGGTAAATAGCTGATGTGAAGTGTCAGAATAATAATACTGCTTTTATATCGTCATATGTTCAACGACAGTGGTACAGAAATCAACCAACGAAGCCGTCATAGAGGGTACCCCACAATGTTATCACGGAGGTTGTACATTGGTAATGTAACGGAGGAAAATCAGGTGCAGATCATTAAAATAATCTATACTATAACATAAAGGTTCTACCGCAGTATTTTCATCCAGTTAATTATATTGTAAGATTTGTTATATAAATTCAATATATATCCAATCAAATGTCCAAATGCAGCACCTAACCTAGATTGTTGGTATCGTATGTAAACAGATTAGATTGTTTAGCCGCAAACAATATGGTCACGAGATGATAAAATTCTTACTCATAAGGGCCTAAAGACTGCCAATTGTCCTAAACGGAGATTGTATTAGTTAATCTTCAAAATATTCGTGATATAGAATAACATAGCAACCATTCGATGAACGTAAATAAACAATACGTGTACTAACCTATAAGTATATGACAAAACAACTATAAACGCAGAAAACGATACAAGCCACAATGTAAACTATAAAACATATTTCAAAATATCACCAAGACCAGAAAAACTATAGTAAAAATGAATATTAACCGTAACAAAATGTCAAAATATCAAGATCGGGAAGTGTCTCTTAACACTCAAGTCACTTATTAAGCATCGGTGGTTAAACCACGGGAAATTGTTGATAAAACTGAGGTAATTGAAGGCATAGGTGACCATAAGGCTGTAATAATGGATGTAGGACTGGTACCAAAAAGGCTTAATAAGAGGGTCACACAAGACAAGAAATTGTACAGAAAAACTAAAGTTGATGAATTTGGGACTTACCTTAAATCACAATTCAGTTGTTGGATAAGTGAAGGGAGTAATGTGGATACACTTTGGGCTAAATTCAAAGGAATCGTTTGGGAAGGAGAGAAGAGATTTGTACCTGTTAAGAAGGGTAAAATGACCTCAGACCCTGTTTATTATACATGGGAAATAAGAAAATTAAAAAGAAAATGTAGAATAGTAAACAGGAAAATCAAAGAAGGTAGGGAGAGTAGAGAAAGTAGAAAACAGCTAATGAGGGAACTGAATAGAGTAAAAAAGGAAGCAAAAGAGAATTATATGAATGGCATTCTTCAAGAACGTAATGACCACAAAGGGAAATGGAAAAAGCTGTATTCATATTTCAGGAATCAAAAAGGAAATGGAATCCAAATACCTATAATGGTGGGAGAAGGGGGTGAACACTATTTAACAGATACTGAGAAAGCAAACCTCTTTAGTAGGGAATTTAGAGATTCAGTAGATGATTGTCAGGAGTTGGACACCGAAACAGAAGTTACAGAGGGACAGACACAGAGGGAAACAAGAAGCTTCTCGTTCACAAATGAAGATATTTTCAGAGAAATCCAACTGCTTCAGCAAGGAAAAGCAGCAGGAAGTGATCAAATTACTGGGGAGGTGATAAAGACAATGGGGTGGTACATAGTGCCTTATTTAAAATTTCTCTTCGACTATGTCATAAATAATAGTGTAATACCAAAGGAATGGAAGGAATCTATAATAATAATACCAATTTATAAAGGAAAGGGTGATAAAAGGAAACCACAGAACTACAGACCAATCAGCCTGACCAGTATAGTTTGTAAAATACTGGAGAGTTTAATATCAAAGTACATCAGAGGGATATGTGATGATAAAAATTGGTTCATGAGGAGCTAGTACGGATTTAGAAAGAAATATTCTTGTGAGGCACAACTGGTGGGATTTCAGCACGACATATCAGATCAGTTGGATTCAGGAGGCCAGTTAGATTGCATAGCCATAGATCTTTCCAAAGCCTTTGATACAGTGGAACATGGAATATTATTAAAGAAATTGGAGGGAATAGGATTGGACGTAAGGGTTACACGTTGGGTAAAAACATTTCTAAATTCAAGGGTTCAGAAAGTCAAAGTAGGAATTAACGTATCGCAGGAAGAGAAAGTTTGGAAGGGAATTGCACAGGGTAGTATAATCGGTCCGTTACTTTTCTTAATATACGTAAATGATTTAGGGAACAATATAACATCAAAAATAAGATTGTATGCAGATGACATAATTGTTTACAGGGAAATAAATACCATTGAGGATTGTTCAGAATTACAAAGGGACCTTGAGAGTATCCAACAATGGGTTAAAGAGAATAACATGAAAGTTAATGGAGGCAAATCAACTGTTACAACATTTACAAACAGGAGTTTTAAAACTGAATTTGAATATACTTTGGATGGGGTAGTTATCCCAAAAGATGGCAAGTGCAGATACTTAGGTGTAAGATTTGAAAGTAATTTGCATTGGAAGGGTCATGTGGATGACATTGTTGGGAAAGCATACAGATCGTTACATGTCATAATGAGGCTACTTAAAGGATGCAACAAAGAATTAAAAGAGAAAAGTTACTTAAGTATGGTTCGTCCATTATTGGAATATGCAAACAGTGTTTGGGATCCTCACCAAGAATACCTAATAAAAGAAATAGATAGTGTGCAGAGGAAAGCAGCACGATTTGTAACAGGGGATTTCAGGAGAAAGAGTAGTGTATCAGAAATGTTAAAGAAACTAGGGTGGGAAACTTTAAGTAAGAGACGGGAGAAAACTAGACTTATAGGTTTATATAGAGCCTATACAGGTGAAGCAGCATAGGGAGATATCCGTGAGAGGCTTCAGTTGGAAAATAATTATATCGGCAGGACTGACCACAAATATAAAATTAGAAGGAATTTTAGCAGAAGCGATTGGGGTAAATTTTCATTCATTGGGAAGGGTGTGAAGGAGTGGAACAGTTTACCAGGGGTAGTGTTTGATCCTTTTCCAAAATCTGTACAGATATTCAAAAAGAGAATAAACAGCAACAGAGAAAATAAATGAAGTGTTAGAGGGCATTCGACCAGTGCAGGTTATTGTAAATTAAAAATGTGTGTAAATAAATTAATTCCATCCCCTGGTCTAAGGAGTTTGGACAGCCAAAGTAGGGGACTGCCTGTAGGGGTGAAGTACAGTGGGGACTTCGAGGGCCCTGGGACCGCTACGGTAGCTGTGAAGGCCCTTCAGGAACTCTGAAAAGTGGTGGTAAAAGGGGCTCTGGTTAAGACGCAGCAGGTCGTTATGCTACTTAGGTTCCAGAATGGGTAAAGAAAAGAAAAAGTAAATAAATGCAATGTAAATTTTAATCTTATACCAGTTGTACAGTATCATTTGAAGTAATTCCACATACTGTATATCAGATGACTATATTTGTATGTAGTACAGGAGATATTATAAGTAGAATTTTGTAAACAATGTAAATTTATTAAGGATGAGCTGTGTGTTTAATAGAAAAAATCGTTAGCGTAAATTATATAATATTGTATTATAGGAAAATTTTATTATCTTGTTAATTTAATATTTAGTGCTTGACAATAATGTATTTTAGTGTACCATTTGCCACCGAGGTAAACACCTCATTTGCAAATAAAGAGATTTTGATTTTGATTTTGATTTGATTTTGATCTGCACTGGCGTCTTTCGCTGCTATATCGGCCATTTCGTTGCCTACGTGCCGATTATGCCCTTAAATCCATATTAGCGTTATAACAAAACCGGATGTTTCAAGTCGAAATAGAAGAGACTTAACTTCGTATACATATGTATTTGTATGAGGGGCGAGTGATTGCAGAGCTTGTAAAACACTTTGAGAGTCGCTGAATATATTTATTTTTTTGGATTGCAACTGTTGAACATATGCGAGGGCTTGGTATATGGCATATAATTCTGCTGTAAAGATAGTTAAATTATTAGGTAACGGATATTTAAAGCTAATGTGTAGTTGTGGATCGTAAAATGCTGCTCCGACTCCAGTATTTGATTTTGACCCATCGGTGAATAGGTGGTAATCTGATGAGGTTATGGGGCTTTTAAATTTCTTATGAGCGTATAATGTGGGATAAGGTGCAGACATTGATTGGTTTGATGCATCAGAAGGGGCAATGATAATAGAAGGACGGAATGTTTGAATATCATAGTGGTATGAATACGTATTAACGCGTGGTGTACGAAGTATAGATACGTCAGATGGTAATAAACGTGGACCATGGTCGATGGTTCATGCCGGAACACATTGTGAAGGGGTTTGCAGCTAACCACAACAGCTATAACTGTCTGTAACCATATCAGAACCATATGCACTAAGATCAGAAGACAGGAACATTTATCGACGATAAGAGGTTTCATTGTGGTAGGCCTATAGGTATTCAAACAAGCCGAATGTATAATGTCTACAACAATATAGAACATCGCACATGTTTCGAAATGCCGCCAAAATTGAAAACAGGTTGATTATGAACACGCGGTCTCTGCCACATATTGTCTACCTAGTTACGTACCATTATTACACGAAATTTGCTGATTTGGTGGATACCGTAAGATATATCCGGACTTTCATAATGTCTTCTGCTGTGAGTCACTTGCAGCTTACCTCCGTCAGGAATGGGAATGTTCGATTATATAACTATAAGAATGAATTATATTTTAAAATGTTAACTGACGCGAAAATTAAATGTAGAAATCTGTGGGATAGGCAAAACGAGTCACAAACTTTCCATTCGAAAAATATAAGTCGGTATACATACAGTATATTTCCATTTTACTGATATGTCTCTCTGTTCGGATTTTCCCCCCTCTCATCCTTCCCAACCTCACACTCCCCCCGAAATGTTTGAGTTTATGCTAAATACAATTGATTTTTCTAACATTAAAATCTTTACCTCGTTCAAGAGAAAGTAAACATGTATTTTCAACTGTACTGCTAGATGCCACAAGACACGGTATACTTCAGTTCAATCAACATTGGCAAACTGTTGTGAAGACATTTTGATTGATATTTAACAAAATATGATAAATTATATTTTCCAACGTATCTCTTCGCAAAAATGTGATGGCGGGTGATGGCCAGACGTCCCATTTTTTAACGGGGATGTCCCCTCTTTTGTCGACTCTCGTCCCGTTGTCCCCATGAAACTCGGTAAATTGTCATTTTTTATTAATGTCGGTCTCATTTTGTCCCTTTTTTAATAACGCCACGACCGAAGTACACACCCAAAAAGAAAGTAGTCCACAGCCTGGAGTTCCGGGTGACTAGGTTGCTGATAATCCCAGGCAATGTATAGGGTGCAAATGCACATTTTACGTCAAACACAACACGATTGATGTAAAAAAAAAAGCAACGGCAGGCACAACACAAGCACTACCCTTCCGCAACGAGCATTCGACTATCGAACTTGGGAATCTGATTCTGCCTCACAGTAAGATGTACACCACCCCATGCAGTGAAGCATGATTGGACACCTCGTGACATGCTGCGCATGCTGTCCACAAGGCGGTTGAGGCTGCCCTGGTCGATATGTTCCAGTCTTGCACAACAGCCCTCCGGAGGTCGGTCAAGGTGAAAGGTGGATTCGTTCGTCGTCCCACTGCCTGTTTCTGCATATCACATATGTTCAATGGAATTCATGTCCGGAGACACCACAGGAGAGTCCATTCGATAGATGTGTGCCTCCCTGAGAAAGAGGTTCACAACACTAGAATGGTGCGGGCGCGCGTTCATCTTTCAGAACGAATCTGTCGCCGAAATTTTGTCTGTGTGGTTTATCAATGTACCTGAGGATTCTGTTCCGGTATTGTGTACCAGTCGTACTGCCCTACTACTGAGTGGCATCCGACGTCCATACATAATGCCGCCCCTAAACATGACGGATCCGCCTCCCTGATGGGCATGTGGGATTGCGTACAGGACTCGTCTGGCGTTATCTTGCTCTTCCAAACCCTGCTCCGACGATTGACCGGCGTCAGACACATTCGGCACTCATCTGTGACGAGGATCCACCGACATATTTTCAGAGTCCAGTTCAAAAGCTCCTTTGCCCATCTGTACCTGGCGCCATGGTGTTGGGGTCAACGTGCAGGTGCTTGCCAAGGAACTCTTGAGTGTAGGTGGTCCCAATGGAGGCGATTTCTGATTGTCTGCGTAGACACAGCCCTACAGGTTGCCTGATGTAAGGCATTACGTGGTTCTGTTGCGGTGTCTGCCAGGATTCACATGTAACGGTCGTCAGCAGGTGTTGTTGACCGCGGACGATTGTGTCACAAGATAGCGGCTGTACGTCCTGGTGTATACCAATTGCCTTACTGAAGTGTTATACCGAGACGCTTGTGTGGCAGCGGCTAGTAATGTTTGTTCTGCGTGCGGCAAAAAAGTGAGAAATTCGTTAATTCTGAAGGGGATTATGGACGTAATTTTCACACAAGGAATGCACTCGAATATCAAAGAAGGCTTACGAGGCGGTAAGAAGTGATCCGAAAAAAAGTGTGGAAATGTAAACGTGACGATTGTCACCCGCCACCTAACCTAAGTGAATGTGTCGTAGTTAAGGAGGTTACGGAGAAGATACAATTATCTGTTACAGAACTGAAAACTTTATTATGGTTGAACTCAGTGCTATTAAGGAAGAGACTTACTTAATTATTTACTTACTTACTTACTTACTTACTTACTTACTTACTTACTTACTTACTTACTTACTTACTTACTTACTTACTTACTCCATGGCTCTGCGGTCCTTTAAGGACCTTGGCCTCCTTGACCACAGCTCTCCAGTCGTCCCGGTCTTCAGCACACCTACGCCAACTCCTGACACCAACGGTCCTCAGATCAGTCTCCACATCCTCCAGCCATCTCATCCTTGGGCCGACCTCTCTTTCTCCTGCCCCCAGGGTGTCCTGTCAGTGCTTTCCTTGGAAGTCTACCCTCCTCCATCCGTTGTACATGCCCCAGCCATCCAATTCGTCTCATTTTGATTGAGGTCACCAAGTCCGGCTCCTTATGCAATAATCTTATTTCTTCATTTGTTCTGATTCTCCATAAATCTCCCTCCTTCACTGGTCCAAATATCTTCCTCAGTACTTTCCTTTCCCACACATTTAATCTCCTCTCTGTGGCCTCAGTCAATACCCATGCCTCACTCCCATACATAAGCACTGGTTTAATTATTGTTTTGTAGAGGGTCAGATTTAATTTCCTGCTTAAGTTCTTACTCCTCAGAAGGAGATACAGTGCCCTGTAGGATCTGTTGGCAGTCTTAATACGATTTACAATATCTGTCTCAACTTTATTTTCTGATGTTATTACTGAGCCAAGATATGTGAAGCTATCTACTGCTTGAAAGGTGTAACCATCCACTTGGAGTTTTTCAGTGTTCCTTCCACTTCTCTCCGTTACCACATATTTAGATTTAGCCTCATTTATCTCCAAACCCAAGGACCCAGCCGCATCTTTCAGCTCCCTCAAGGCAGTTGTAAGTGCCTCGTTACTTCTAACAGATATCACCACATCATCTGCATAAGCCAAAATTTGGATCAGTCTATTGTAAATATTACCACCCGGATTAGTAGTTACTAATTTTACAGCTTTCACCAACACTAGATTAAATAACACTGGTGATAAGGGGTCTCCTTGCCTTAGGCTTTCTTCGGTTCTGAAAGATCTTGACAGACTTCCGTGCACTTTAACCTGACTTCTGCTGTTCTCCAGGGTCATCATAGACAATTTACTTAACTTCTCTGGCAATTTAAACTCCTTCATTGTTTCCCACAATGCCAATCTCTTTACTTTGTCATAGGCTTGTTTAAAGTCTATAAAAAGATATCCTAGTCGAACGTTGTAATCATATGTCTTTTCCAGGGTCATTCTCATGGTGAAAATATGGTCCATCGTCGATCTTCCAGGTCTGAAACCAGCTTGGTACTCCCCTATAATTCTTTCTGCTCTACTACTAACTCTGTTTGTTATGGCTGTAGAGAGGATTTTGTATACTATACTCAGTAAGGATATACCTCGATAATTCTTGCATTGCATGCGTGACCCCTTCTTATGTATAGGGCATATATTTGCTAGCGTCCAGTCCTCCGGCATTTTACCTATTTTCCATACATTTTTAATTAACTCATGTATTTTCCTCACCAACACTTCTCCTCCATGTTTACCATTTCTGCCGTTATCAGGTCATTCCCTGGGGCTTTACTGCTCTTCAATTGTTTTATAATTTCTCTTATTTCTTCAATCAATGGTGATCCCATATCGTCTTCATCCTCATCGCCATTCTCCTCATTCCTCTCTTCCCCCTCACACTCATCTCTATATTCACCCTCCACATCTCTCTCTGATGTTTTCATACGGCCTGACCCTTCTCTTTCGTCATTTATTGGTCTGACAGAAAGTAATGTTTCAAAATGTTTTGCCCATTTTTCCAGAATTCGTTCTTTCCCAACAATGAGTCTATCAGTCTCATCCTTAAGCATATTTACTCTACAGTAGGTTGATATCCCTTCTTTATCTGTCCAACACCATAGAAGAATTTTCTACCTTGTTTGTCTTAATGCTTCTGCATTTCATCCACTCTCTCCCTTTCTTCTATTCTTTTCGTGTTCCTTATCAATGTCTTTGCTGTTCTCCGTTTCTCTTTAAAAATTGCCATATTATTTCGAGTGGGTCTCTGTCGCATTCCCTGTAGGGCAAGATATCCCTCTTCAAGAACCTTACCCACTTCTTCGTCATACCATTTATTTATACTCTGTTTCCTTCTCTCTCCAAGTACTGCCTGCGCCGTTGTATTTATTGCTAGCTTGGTTTTCTCCCACATTGTGTTGATGTCCACATCTCCGTTTCTGCCCATCTGTAGCTTTCTTTGCAGACGGTCTCTATACTCTTCCTCCTTCTTCTCATCCCTTTACAGCTCTACATTATAGATCGTGCTCTGCTCAGCTCTGTCCCTGGGTTTAATTGCCAGTCTTTCTCGGAACTTGACCCTCACCCGTATGTGATCTGAATCACTGCCTGAACCACGCATGTCTCTTACATCCATTATACAGGGTTTCCATAAAAGAAGTCCGGGGTTTTAAAAATTCATATCTTAATAACTGTAGAAGATAGCAAAATGTAGTTAATTTCTCTGAAACGAGTAGCTCATCAAGTTTTACTCATACCAATTGGGAATGTTTTCATCAACAGTTGGCATCGCTGCGGAGCGTTAACCTTGAAAGAACGTAGCGGCAGTCAGTGTTGTCTGGATTGCCGCGCTATGGCGACGCCGCAACAAAAGGCTCAATGTGTTATTTGGCTAATAGAAACTCATTCTGTTCTTACGGTACAAAGAAACTTTCGACGTAATTATGGTGTTGACCCGCCTACGGATAAAACCATTCGCCAATAGTTAAGTTCTTTCAAACAAACAGGAAGTGTTTTAAAACAAAAGTCGTCGGGAATGTGGACAGAATCCGAGCTTCATGCCTTCGAAGCCCTAAGAAATCACTGACAAGACGCAGTCTGGAGTTGGAGTTACCAAGATCAACAGTTAATAAGGTACGGTAGTTCATAAAAGACTTCGTTTAACTGCTTACAAATTTCAGCTGTTACACCACATTAAACCGACAGACAAGATTAAGAGATTTGAATTTTCTGTTTCTATGCTAAACGAAATCGATGAAAATAACGATTTTTTAAAAATGTTATTTTTAGTGATGAAGCGACTTTTCATGTGAACGGGTCTGTAAACAGATATAATTGCAGAATTTGGGGATCAGAGCCGCCCCATGAGTTCGTAGAGTATAAACGTGGCACGCCAAAAGTGAATGTTTTGTGTGGTCTTATGCATGATAGAGTAATAGGTCCCTTCATTTTTGTTGAAAGAAATATCAATGGTGATGTCTATTGTGACGTGTTAGAGGAATATGTTTTTCCTCAATTAGATGGCATTGAGGCGGAGAAGAGTTTAGTCTACTTCCAACAAGATGGGGCACCGCCACACTTCAGTTTACGTGTGCGAGAGGCACTTGACGCTCGACTCGGCAACAGATGGACTGGAAGGGCCTCCAAGGAGCCCTGATATGACTCCGTTGGACTTTTTTCTTCTGGGTGCATATAAAAATCTTGTGTATGCGGAGAAAATTCGTGATGTTGGGTATCTCAGGGAACGAATAATCAATTGTGTGGCAACCGTCCCACCACACATTCTGGCCAGGACATGGGAAGAGGTGGAATACCGTTACGATGTGTGCCGTGCCACTAAAGGGGCTCATATTGAACTTTATTAAATTTTTTAAAAAACTTGAAAATGCAACTTTAGAGCACAAGTTTTCCCCATAAGGAGATCCATAAAGAGACATGGATATCACCGGATTGTCTGACAAAGAACCAGATAGACCATGTGCTGATAGATGCGCAACATGCCTCCAATACAGGGTTTCCATAAATGAACTCCGGGGTTTTGAGGCAAAATATTGTAATGAAGTAAAAAGCCTATATCACCAGCTCCTTGCTAAAGGCAAAGTCAATCAATTTCCACCCGTTTTCATTGGATTCTTAGTGTTTACTGTGATATCCTGCCACTGGGTGGTTTTCTTTCTCTTTGCCTACTTTGGCATTATAATCCCCTAAGAAAACTTTAACATCATACTTGGGCAACTTGTCATATACTTGCTCCATTTTTCATAGAATTGTTCTTTCTCTTCCTCTTCGGCATCCTCTGTTGGGTTATGGACACTAATTAGTGATATGTTGGCAAATCTCCCTCTCAATCTTAACCGACATAGTCTGGGGCTTATTGCTTCATATTCAATCACATTATGACTCACCGATTTCTTGACCATAAATCCTGTTCCTATTCTATTTTCTTCCTCCCCACTGTTGAACAAAATATAGTGCTGTAGATCTATCACCTCGATTGTCTTCCATCTTATCTCCTGTAATGCTGCCACATCTATCTGATATTTAAGTAATTCCTCCTCCAATTTTCTACTAGCCCCAGCCGGAAAGATACTTCTCACATTCCATGTTCCAATATATCAGTATCGTTGCCATTTAGCGCGCTTTAGTCGTTGCAAGTTTGGGACCGTCCTGTTATCTTGATTTGGTTTCTGAACAATATGTTGTTTTGTGGTAGAGGAGTTGTTAGCCCCACGTACCAACCCCAACCTGGAGGACCAGGGTATCACTCTTAGTCTGGATCATCACCTTAGACCTGCCCGGCTTGAGTGGCCCTACCAGGAGTATATGCTCCCGCCGGCATAGCTCTAAGGATCATTTGACCACGCAAGCCTCCAAAACACCCGGCAAAATATATTTTGCCTTCGTCAAGGTGGTGATACCATCGGGAGGTTAAGGAAGAGACAGAATTTATAAATGACCAGTTTGAGAAGTTCAAAACGCTCACAGGTGAGTTGAAGAAAAGAACATCTGAATTAGAAAAATCTCTGGGGAGTGTAAACAATGATACCAAGCAGGCTTTAGATGGGCCAGAAGACCTTAAACAGAACACCGGCAGGAACAATTTGTTAATTAGTGGAATGCCAGGAATGGCAAAATAAAATGCATACGACTTGGTAATACAAACGGCCAGGGCATTGGAGGTTGATTTGGGTATTCAGAAGATTGACGTCGCTCATCGTCTGCCTTCAGGAGGTGGGGACGTTGGAAGAATTGTGGTGAAATTCACTAACAGGTGGAAGAAAGACGAAATAATGAACGCGAGAATACAGGAAAGAGTGTTGAACACCCAGGATATTGGACTGAACTGCCCATCACGCAAAGTATCATTAATAACCATATTTCGCTCAAGAATGAGAACATTGCAAGAAGGTGCAGGCTACTGAAGCAGAATGGCAAAATATTTGCCACATGGACAAGGGACTGCAAGATCTACGTCGCGAAGCTAGAGATGGACCAAGCATGCTCATCAGCAACGAAGGAAAGATCGCACACCTCGAGAATAAACACAGCAGGTAATATATTCACACGAATTTATACTGACTTTAAATGATAGAGGACATTTATAGGAGTGAGGAAATAATAAGTTGTGTTGATAACCAGTGTGATACTAGAGAAAACAATAAATTACAAACTAAGAATCAAGCTCTACATTTAAATGTATATGTATCAATGCACGAAGTGTTAGGAATAAGTTTGAGGATATTATGCTTATTATTGGTGAGGTTACGGAACTTGACATTATAGTTATAACTGAAAATTGGCTATCAGATGAAGAAACATCCTATTATAACATACCTAGCTTTGAAACTTACCATCTAGCTAGAGATGGTACTGGAGGGGTATTATCAGTGTATGTATCAAGAAAATGGACAACTTCAGTCATTAAGATCATTAACAGTATCACAATAGAACTCGATCGAGACGGCAGTGACTGATGATGTTCACGAGTAATTACCTTGCTCAAGTTTTGGTATATAATAGAGGTTCGTAATCGTTACATTAGTGTAAGAGTGATCAGAAGTAAATATTTAGATCACCTACTACATTCTTGTAAGTAAGATACCTGACAATATTTCCCTGGTCTTTGTGAGAAGTGAAGAACTATACAGATAACCCAAAATCCTTTGTTGACCCACTCAAAATGGCCACCTCTGTTGATAGAGGTCGGCATCTATCGAATTCAATGAATGAAAAAATCAATGATATTTTTCCTCAACAGACACCAAGTAAGCCAACAAATAATAATAACAACACCGTAAATAACCCTCTACATCCTAACAGTGCATCAGGTAACCAAATGACAACCGTCACAAGTAGGCCTAGTAACCAACGTAATTCAAGGTTAAGCTGTTCTGCTGCAATACAGTCGTACCCCTCCAAAGAACAAGCTATTGTAATCGAATCACATGACGGGATCAGTATCAAGGATTATGTGCTAGCTATAGGTAAACGTACAACCCCTAGCAACATTCGGTTTGTTTCACGTATATCGAACGGAAGGATATGCATCTTTCTCTCTAGTAAGAAAAATGTCGAAGATCTGATATTTACAAACCCTAAGGTCTTAATGAACAATGTATCACTGGAAATACGACCCCTTCTAACAAAAAAACAAGCGTATTATATTATCCAACGTCTGTCCTGTGATCCCAAACTATGTTATTGAAGGGGAATTGTTAAAACTCGGTGTGAAAATCATGTCTAGGATTACCCCAATCAGAGCAGGTTTGTCAATTCCAGGATTCTCCAACATTTTAAGCTTTCGAAGACAAATGTGCATTCAAAATGAAGACTTTGATAAACTGCCCGAATCCCTTCATCTCGAATGCGATGGTACAAACTACTGGATTTACCTATCATCTGACTCAACTACTTGTTTTCTTTGCCATACTGAAGGACATCTGGCCAAAGATTGTCCTAATAACGTATCACTTCCAAAAGATGAATCCTCTTCGAATAATTTTCCTCAGCTCCAAGAGATTTCACAAAAGTCACAGGTCGAAAACCCCAAAAAGGACATCCGTACTTCTAGCTCTTCTAGCTCACTCCCGAAAGATAGGCCTACTCAAGAAGCCACTTCAATGACCAACCCTGACTTAGCACTTAGCCAAGTCTGTAATGATCCTCTCTCCTCCAGAATTCAAATTGAGAGAGAAATTGCAGCACCAATGGAAACACACGCCACCCCTACAACAGTGAATTTTCCGGGATGTAAAAGGCCAATTTCACTAGCTAGCAGTGAAACAACTAATCCAAATCCTCCTGATAGCAACAAATCCATACTGGCCTCTCCTGAACAAATCGAAAACCGTAAGACAAATCACACTTCCAAGAAACCCAAGACAGACACGCAAAAATCAATAAGTGATATGCTCCTGCCAGTAAAACAAGTTCTGGAAGCCGACCCATCAATATTCCCCCTCAGCTACCTACAGCTCCAGTCCTTCTTTGAAAATAAAGTTGGTGCCAAGGTCATATCAGAAATTGCTTCAAACTACACACAAGATATAGAAGGTCTTGCTAAAGCCCTTCAAAAACTCTATCCTTACTATAACGATAAAAACATAAAAAACAAAAGCACTCGAATAGTAAAAAAACTACTGAAATCCGCCAGTCAAAGTGAAGACCCAACGCATATCAATGTAATGCCAGACTATTCCAGTGACGATAATTCCTTCCCAGTATAACAATGGAGATAAACCTCGTTCTGCTTTTGATCATTATTATGACAACATTACTCCAATGGAATCTTAACAGGTATCGATCACAGTTAGAATATCTACAACTCCTAATAAACAAACACCAACCATCTGTTATCTGTCTCCAAGAAACAAACTTTCAGAACGACTTTGCTGCCAATCTAAGACTCTACAGTGTCTACCACAAAAATAGAACTAATGTGAATCACGCGAGTGGAGGAGTACCTACTTATATAAAAAACAATATCTATGCCAAAGAAATTACTGTTAAAACTAATTTGGAAGCTGTAGCAATTTCAGTCCGTCTACCACCTTCTCTATGTATATGCAATGTTTATGTTCCAAACAGTTATTTGTTATCCACCAACTACCTAAACGATTCATCTTAGTAGGCGACTTCAACAGCCACAACACGTTATGGGGTAGCCATAGTTCTGATGCAAGAGGAAAAGAGATAGATAAGATACTTGATGAATTTGATTTAATTCTAGTTAACTCTACTGCTCCAACTCGCTTTGGCATAGCCCACGGCACCTGTAGTAGTATAGACCTAACCATATGCACACCGGACGTAGCAACCCTTTTCAACTGGTCTGTTTATTCAACACTCCAAGGAAATAGTGACCACTTCCCGATACTAATCAATAATGAAAATTCTTCTGTCAACTCCTCATTTATTAACAACTCTAAATGGAACTTAAATAAGGCAGATTAGACCAAATTTAGGCATACAGTCAATAATCACGTAAAAGACTTAACCCCTTAAAAATGATTTCCCTTCTAAGCATATAAATACCATTGTTCAAGATCTTACAGAAGTTCTAGTTAAATCTGCGGACATGAGTGTTCCAAAAGTAATCTCAAATTCCTTTAAGAAAACAGTACCTTGGTGGAATGACACTTGTAAGGAGGCTATTAAGTATAAGAATCAGGCTTTCTACCTCTACAAAAGAAAACCCACACCTGAAAATAAAGCCCACTTTCAGAAATATAGAGCAATCGCTCGAAAAGAAATTAAACACAGCAAAAAGAATTCATGGCTATCATTTGTCTCCTCGCTAAGTTCCCAACCCCCGCAAAAGGAAATGTGGAATAAACTTCAAAGAATAAATGGCAAATATAATCGCTTCTACATTACTTCACTCAGAAACTCGGTTGATGGAACCTTCATAAACAAACCTCAAAACATCGCTGATAAATTAGCTGACACATTTGCCGAGATCTCTAGTGACAAAAATTATGATCCCGAATTTCTCCATACAAAGAAATCCAGTGAATCCGTTGATCTAAGGAAAGCCATCTCTGACCCCAACTATAATCTAAACGTTGCTTTTCAACTACAGGAAATAATTACTGAACTTGACAAATGTAGCAAATCTAGTCCTGGCCCAGATACGGTCTCTTATGAATTTCTAAAACAGCTTCCACTAAGTGCAATAAATTATCTTCTGGCCATTTTCAACCACATATGGAGCTCTAAGACATTTCCTGATCAATACCATTGTAGTTCCAATACCCAAACCAGGGAAAGACAACTCAATTGCAGAAAATTATCGCCCTATTGCTTTAACTAATGCGATGTGTAAACGCATGGAGAAAATAGTCAAGAAAAGATTACGCTGGTATCTCGAGCACATAAATTTCTTCAGTAATGTGCAAAACGGGTTCCGTAAAACACACTCCACAACAGACACTTTGATAAGTCTGGAATCTTAAATACAAGAAGCGTTCCTCAATAACCAACACCTAATAGCAGTCAGTTTAGATATTAATAAGGCATATGACATGGTATGGAAAGACTATGTAATCAAAGTACTAATGACACATAATATATCTCTAGATATCCTATATTTCATTTATTATTTTCTCCAGATGCGCCGAATTCAAGTTAGAGTAAATGGAATGCTGTCAAAGGAAGTAGTAATCAACAATGGAGTCCCACAAGGATCAATTATCAGTGTAACACTGTTTCTTGTGTCAATTAATGGTATAGTCTCTAACATCCACTCAACCAGTTGCCTTTTTGCTGACGATTTGATAATCTTCTGCCCAGGGAAAACATTACAACGACTCAACTCCTATTACAAGAATCAATTGTAAATATTCAAAACTGGACTAAAACCACAGGATTCAAATTTTCTAAAACTAAAACCAAATGTATTCTCTTCTCCAAAAATAAACATACCATCGCTAACCCTGAATTATATATGGAAGACCATAAAATTGAATCAGTTAAAACTATTAAAATTCTAGGACTTCTATTTGATAACAAGCTCACCTGTACCCCATACATTAAAAATCTTAAAGACGAGTGTCAAAGAAGAATGGATATCATGAAAATTCTCTCAGCAAAAAAACTGGGGAGCAGATTACCATGTCCTAATGAGCACATACAGAGCCACAATCAGAGCCAAACTGGATTATGGCAGTATAGTATATTGTTCTGCCAGACCATCTACTCTTACGATCCTTGATACCATCCAGTCTTCAGCTCTTCGAATTGCTCTAGGAGCCCACCGCACCAGCCCCATAGCTAGTATAGAGATTGAAGCCAACGAACCACCACTTGAAATCAGACGTAAATAGCTGAGTTTGACATACGCACTCAAGATAGCTGGTACACTTGAAGAAACACCTACTTTCAAAGAGACATAAAGGAAAACTAACTGGATCTCAACCCCAACCCTTTAACATCAGAATATCCAATCTTCTAAAAGAAATAAACCTCAGCCTTCAACCCATTTTATTTCCACACAACTCACTAGATACCCCTCCATGGAAAGCTCATTTGCCTCCAGTTAACTGCGAATTGAACAACAATCTTAAAGCTAAAACTGACACAGCAAAATCCCAACAGTTATTTAATGAAATTTATAATAGATACTCATCATATAGTGCAATTTATACTGATGGATCAAAATTCAATGAGAGAAATGTTTGTGCAGTGAAATATAAAGACTATAGTAAGCTATACAGATTACCAGATTTTTTCACAGTTTTTACAAGTGAACTGTATGCTCTTAAACAGGCCATGATTCATATTTCAAAAGCAAGCTACAATAACTTATTCATAATATTCTCTGATTCCAAAAGTACATTAACTTCAATACAAAATCCATCAACAACACACCTCCTTGTTAAAGAAATTCAAATGCTGTACCACAAGAACAAGATTGCAGGAAAAAATGTTATTTTTATGTGGATACCATCTCACAGAGGAATACCAGGCAATGAACCAGCTAATCAAGCAGCAAAAGAAGCTACTAGTCTTCCAATCAACGACCGTCAAATTGCCACGCCACATTCTGATATCATCGCTTACGGTATATCAAAATCAAACTACACGAAAAATGGAAACTGAACTGGCTTAAAACTTCCACTAGCAACCTCCAAAAAATTAAAATGATATCTACGAGAACATATCCTCTCCAAAACCTCACCAGACATGAACAAGTCTTAATCTCCCGACTAAGGATAGGACATACGAAGATCACCCACAACTATCTCCTAGAAAAGAAACAACTTCCCACCTGCAGCAAATGTAACTGCTCTCTCACTGTCAAGCATATCATCTCAGAATGTCAACTGTATGACCATTGGCGCCAACACCACAACATACCTAAGGAAATGGAACTGACACTGTCTTCTCCAGCACTGAGTCATCAAGTCATCAACTTCCTCAAAGACACTGGCTTGCACTCCAAAATCTAATTACATTATATTTATTTATTTTTCTTTACATTTTTATAATTACATTATTATTATTATTATTATTATTATTATTATTATTATTATTATTATTATTATTAATTTTATTATTATTATTATTATTATTATTCTGTAATCATATGTAAGAGTCGCGATACGATCTTGGAGTTAAAGCTACTATAAACAACCCTAATAATTAAAAAATGTATTACAATATTCTCCAAATAGAAGTATTTAACAAAAAGCAGAGATATAACGTAATTTCATGTTACAACCCAAAAGAGAGTAATATAACTAACATTATGAATGAACTTGTACTTGTTTTCGGCAATACACGAAAATCAAACTTATTGCTTACAGGAGACGATAAAGTAGATTTTTAAGAGATAGCAATGTTTATAGGAATGATACATCGTTATTGAACTGTTACAATGTTTACCCCAGCAATATAAGGCTACCAACAAGAATAACATCCATATCCTCAACTTTTATTGATCATATACACTCATACTTTGCCACTACTGATGACTATTTATACAATGTAATAAGTGACCTTAGTGACCATAATATTCTAATTCTAGAAGTAACAACACAAAATGAAGAGAGTACTACATTCAGTAGTGACGCAAATATTCAAACAAACCTGAAAATAAATTACACTAAGCTAAATGATTTTTTCACAAAAAATACATGTACAAATCTATCTACTGACGTGAACGAAGCATACGAACAGCTCTGTGCTTTTATTAGTGAGGGACTTAGAGTAGGTAGTTCAAATATTGGGCAATAACCACCATGAAAAGATACGCAAAAGCCATGGGTAACACAACAATTCCTAGAAGTGGTAAAAACAGAAATAGCTTATACACAAAAACTAAAGCTAAAAACCCTTCAAATGAAACAACCGAAGAGTACACAAAATGTTGCAAGGGCTTAATTAAAATGAAAAGATTGCTAAATAGGTCATATTATAATCATGTAAGTAGAAAAGGGGATACTAAAAAGAAATGTGGAAGACAGTAAACCAGATACTTGGTAGAACTGATAGTAAACCAAAAGTTATAGAACTTGTGTATTAAAATGTTCAACACACTTCTAGTTATGATATTTGTAAAGCATTTAACACATTTTTTGTTAATTTAGTTGAAAACTTGGTTAAAGATCTTGGTCCATGTAACCCATCTCTGCTATATAATCATACGATCTGCAACTCTCTGTACTTTAGGCCAACGGATGTTAAGGAAGTTACACAAATTCTTCTTCCTCTTTTTAGGAATTTCTTGGGCGCTGCTGAAAAGCCATTACCCAGTCACAACACATGCTGGCGTGAATTTTCAAGAGAACCAAATTTGAGTTTTACTGGAGATGTATAGAGTTGTTCAACACTTATAGAAACACTGAGGTTATCGAACGAGAACTAACTACGTCATAGGTTGCAGTTATGTAGAGGAGAATGCAAGTGAAGAACCACATACAAACTCAGTAGTCAAAAGAAGTTATAGTTTAATGTTACAGTTATCCAAACATTTTTGAATAGCAAGAACAAATGAAGGTGTAGGCTATTGAACGAGGCTAGCTACATTTGTATTCGTTGAGAGTGTAAAGTGTGGAAATGTAGGGTGAAATGGGAACATTGAAAGAAAATATGATTAACGTCGGCCAGGCTATTATTACATGAACACATGGGCGAACCTGTTAGTGTTAATTTGAATTTATAAGCCAGAGTTAGGGCGTGATTAAAGCGTAATCTGATAATAGTAGTAATATGTCTAAGTGAATAGTTTGTTTTTGAAAATTATGGGTGACCAGCAATGTTCGGTTGCAGCTGATAATAATATTTACCTTTTAGTTTCGCCGATTGTGACCAATTGTGCTGTCATTTTTGTTGCATAGCAAGTTTTATGGTCAGGGTGAAATCTGTGTTGGAGAGGGCAATAGAAGCGTTGATGCCTATTTCTGATGTGGCTTGTTTTGCCATTTTATCAACCTGATCATTACCGGCGTTGTTAGAATGTCCTTTTATCCATATTAAAGTCATATCAGCTCCAGTTTCATTGAGTTCAAAAATAATAGGCGTCGAATGTTGCAGATGTACCGTTTTTTATAGGACTTTTGTGGCATTAAGCTTTGTAGCACACTTAAGGAATATGTAAAAATGATCGCTTTGGTGATGTGGTGATATTTTATGTATAACAAGGCTTGTCGAATAGCGAAAGCCTCAGCAGTAAATATTGAGGCATGAGTTGGAAGAATATATTGCTCACTTACGTGTAACTGCGGAATTCAATATGCGGCTCCCTTGCCTGCATTATGTTTAGATCCATCTGTGTATATAATGATAGGAGGGTTGAGCTCTTTAATCGCTATTTCAAGTGTTGTGTTAGATATATCGGAAGGTTGAATTGAGCTGTTATTAAAGGAGATGTGCGGAGACGCTATAATATGAGGTTTGTAGTGCATAATATTATATGGCATTGCATTGTGTGGAAGCGAGATATTTTGTTGAATACTAGTATGATATTGTCGCGTCAAGTGGAAAGCGCCTAACAAAGCAGGAGTTCGTGATTGCTGGTGATAACGGTGCCGATATCCCGCCATTAATTGTAGTTTGGGGAAGACCGGATGTCTAGCTAGCGCCTTTCTTTGGGGTAAAAATTTAGCAGCTGAACACAAGCGGCGATAGTTTACAGGCATTTCACGTGTTTCAACAAGTAACGCATTAGTCGGGGTAGAGGGTAACGCTCCTATACATAACCTTAGTGCACGATGTTGAATTATGTTGTGCTTGTTAACAAGCGTGGAAGAAACAATTTCAAAATAAAAGGATCCTTAATCTAGAAGTGAACGTGTTGTATGCCGGTAAAGCAATAAAGCCGTTACGGGATCAGCACCCCATTTCCGTCTAACTGCCAGTTTCAATATATTGGTAAATTTTTGAGTCTTCTTCGAAAGGTATTCAAAATGGGGTTTCCATGACAATTTATTATCTAAATAAATACCTAAATATTTGTCCACCCTTACTATCGAAAGTGTAATATTTGCGATTCTAAAAGAGTTTGTATTATAATTGCGTTTATGCGTAAAAACCATTGCCACATTTTTGGTAGACGATAATTCCCAGCCATGCTCATTTAGCCATGTCTTAGCGTTAGTTAATGCTCTAGTGATATTATTGAGGCGCGCGGCTGTGAGCTTGCATCCGGGAGATAGTAGGTTCGAATCCCACTATCGGCAGCCCTGAAAATGGTTTTCCGTGGTTTCCCATTTTCACACCAGGCAAATGCTGGGGCTGTACCTTAATTAAGGCCACGGCCGCTTCCTTCCAACTCCTAGGCCTTTCCTATCCCGTCGTCGCCATAAGACCTATCTGTGTCGGCGCGACGTAAAGCCCCTAGCAAAAAAAATTGATATTATTTCGACAGATTTCCAGACTTTCATTAGAAGAATAAATGACTATATCATCTGCATAAAGTAATATTCTTGCATCTTTTGATATGATAACTTCTAATTCCTTTAAGTATAGAGCGAATTAAAGGACACTTAAAATGTCGCCCTGAGTCAACCCATTTGACGCATACTGTACATTAGACGCATAGGTCTGGCATGCGATTTCCATTCGCCGAAAATATAAAGAGATGTTGGAGGAATTTAAGAAAGTTATTGGGGAGGTGTGACAGTAACATGTGTACGAGCACGTTGTCATAGGCAGCTTTGATATCAAGAAAAGCAGCAACTGTGCCGTGTTTGCGTTCTTTTGCAAGCAATGGATCCGTTAATAATATATTAATGGGGTCCGCTGTATGTCTCCCTTTGATAAAGCCATATTGATATACGGGTAACAAATTATAATAAGAGAGACACCATAGAAGCCTTTCCAACATAATACTGAGGAAGGCATTTCTTAAACATGATCCGAAACAGATTCCTCGATATTCGATGAGATTTGAGATTGAGAGTTTCGGTTTCTGGATGAGTACGAGGGTAAATGTATTCCTTGCAGAAGGACGGATAGCTGAGTTGAGGATTTGATTGTAATACGCTACGATTATTGCATGTGCATGGTAAGGAAGATGGGAGAGCATTTTATAGCTGATATAGTCCGATCCAGGAGCAGAAGTAGGTTTATTGCGGAGTATGTTAAAGGATTCTAGGTAAGATATAAGCTGTGGGAGGGTGAGAAATTTATCAGTAAGAGGCACTGTAGTATACTGCCTACATTCGTGTACAACAAAATCCGGTGTTAAGGCATTATAAAATAAAGAGATACTTTCCAAGTGTGGTTGGTCGAGTTTATTGCTTCTCGTATGAGCTAGTTTTTTGATAGCTGCCCAAATATCCTTAATACAGGTGTTTCTATTGAGAAAGTTAATAAAACATTTCCAAGATTCTCTTCGCCTTTTGTTGAAAAATTTTCTCAAGTGGGCAGTGTTCTTTTAATATTGCACATAATTTGCTGGTGTGATATTTTTATTTAAATTTTTGAGCAGGTTGCGTCTGCGTTTCACCATAGCGGCGCACTGCTTATTCCACCAGTGAATATTAAGACGTCTAGTAGTATTGCTATGATTGCGAAAATGAAAAGGATGATATATATCTAGGTAGTTTTGAATATGTTGATATAGGGAAGTATAGGCGAAAGATGTTTGTGATGCAAATTTATTGTGGTTTAATGTATAATCATGAAAGAGGCCGAAATCAAAACCTTGCAAATTTCGCGTTCTACGCTGAAATTTTACAGCCATGCTTTGCGGATGAAATTGAGTAGTAATGTCAATAATGATGGGAAAATGATCACTTAGATGCGTATCTTTATGCGTATACTACATCGATATATAGACGAACTTTTCGAAACAAATTGACAGATCTACTACACTATTAGGGTGCCCGGGTGGAGATTACCGCGTAGAGGAGCCATCATTTAAAATGAACAGGTGGTTATTTAATGCTGCATTAAAAATGTTACGATCTTTTGTAGTGGTATCTACACATCCCCAGTCAGTGTGATGCCTGTTGAGATCGCCAGCTATTATTAAACGGTCTTGAGAAGAAAACTGTGAAAAACATTGATGCCATTGAAGGGCGTTGCCTTGTACGGAAGCCGGACAATAGAGATTCACGATAAAGAAATGTTATATTCTCACAGCCAAAGAGTATGTGCTGGGAATCATATAAGACAGAAAGACGTTAGTGTATTGTATATGCGATGCAATTAAAGTGAGCACCCCTCCATACCCACAATCATCCAGTCGTTCAACATTATAACATTTTACTGAAAAGGTAGGGTCAGGTTTTAGCAATGACTCTTGTATTATAACAATATGGGGATGATATTCTTGAATGAGGAGTATTAATTCGTGCTTTTTTGGAGTGATACTCCTACTATTCTATTGTAGTATTCGCACCCTCCTCTACAAACAAGTGACTAAACTTGGTAAAGAGGATTTTTAATAAATGAGCCCATTGAGGTTGTTCACACAGAACATCTGCTAATCGCTTGAAATCGTGCAGTATTTCTGCTTGAACCTTCTTCGTTAATCTCGGGAGTGCAGCGCGATCAGCTGGAGTTTGATGACCCTCTGAAGTTGAAGGTGTACAAGTTGACTGTTCCACTGGCAGTTTTGGCTGTTGTGGCTGAGAGCTAGATGGTCGTGGAGCTTGCTCCAATATCGCGTGATAGCCTGCTCTATGAAATCCTGGTAGGGAAGTCGGGAGTGTAGGTGGATCAGGTGGAGTCTGATGACCCTCTGAAGTTGAAGCTGTACTAGTTCATTGTTCCACTGGCAGCTTTGGCTGTTGTGGCTGAGAGCTAGATGGTCGTGGAGCTTGCTCCAATATCGCGTGATAGCCTGCTCTGTCAAATCCTGGCAGGGAATTTGGTCGAATTGGTCTGTGGATCACTTCAGTGAGTCTCATGTGTGGACGTCGAATAGCTTGCATTAAGCTCTGGAAATAGATGCGGGACGTTAAGGGAGGAAAACTCTCTCGGGTGGATTTTTTCTTGTGCTTCCACACACATTATGCGTTTAATTGCGTTTTGTTGCTGATGAATTTCACATCTATCGGATCCTACACTGTGATTCAGTCCACATTGTAGGCACTTACGTATTACATCGGAGCATGTGTGAGTTTCGTGAGATATAGAGCAGTTACCGCACCTCGGTATTTTTCTTCTGCAGTTTTTGGCTGTGTGCCCATAGCGTTGACACTTCCCACAGATAGTGGAGCGAAAAATGAATGTCTGGGCCTCCAGCATTACGTGGAAAATAGCAACAAATTCTGGTAGAGTTTGTTATTTAAAGGTTAATTTGACCGTTTCCGTGGGAAGGAAGTTAGTTTGTCCATCAACCGACCCACGTCTACTGAGGCGTTGAGCCTGAACTATAGGAACGATGGATTCAATATATTTAATAATGTCCTCGTGAGTTAAATTCTTATCGACTCTCCTAATTAATCCAATGCGAAACTAGCTGGATTCCGGGATGAAAGTTTTAAGGTGATGCGAAGTCAAAATGTAATGTGTTAGAAAAAAGTTGGCATTGTCAGCTGAGTCAAATAGAAGTTGAATGCGCTTTGCACCTTTCGGTTCAATAAATTTTATACCTACAATATGATTATCGTAGAAGATACTGCCAAGCGCCATGGGGTGAATATTTCCGGTATTCTTCTCATCAGCCGATTCCACAAAGATTACATACGGACCGCGATGTCCTGGATAGTAGAAAAGCGGATCGGGTACAACGGTCTTGTCAGATGGTGTATTGGATGAAGGTTGTTCACCACCGAGAACTGATGTGTTGTCCCTCTTATTGGTTGACTGCACTGTTTCTTCATGGCAATATTACTAGAAACGTCCATGTCCGGTGAACGGTTTGTACCGCCCCCTCCACTATCGAAAAGAGCCATACATGTGCCGTAAGGCTTTCAAATAGCCTACTGCTCTAGTCGCACTCGACACAAGTTACACAAATCATAGAAGCACTAGCCAAAAAGAATAACTACATAGATGACGGAATAAATAACGTACTCCTCAAGAGGTGTGTAAATCATCTGGACCCTTTGCTCACTGAGATAATTAATTTGTCATTGCAAACAGGAGTAATACCACATAAATGTAAAATTGCAAGAGTGGTACCAGTTCCTAAGAAAGGAACACAGTCTGACCCCAGTAAATACAGGCAAATACAGTAGAGACAATACGCGACACTCTGCGAGATATCGAGGGAGAGCGAGTAGAGCTATATCTAGCGGAGTAACCTGGGAGTTACTGATTCTGTCACAAGAGCACGTGTATTTGTTTGCGAAGTTTATGGCGTTATTTATGCGTTTGCATTAAGTTGATATAAGTAAACAGTAGCGTGTGTCATTCCTTTTACCTCCTCCCAATATGAGTGGAAAGATATATGCTGTGTTTGGCTGCAATGACTATGAAGTACAGAAGGATTCGCGGTCATTCTTCCGATGCCCTCGTGACAAGAAAATCTAAGTAAGTTAAATATTGTGTTTGCATAGATATTCTTCCAGTTAGAAAGGTATTTGTACAGTACTTCCAACATGTCCGACCTGCGCGATCCATATTTTAACATACATACATACATACATACATACATACATACATACATACATACATACATACATACATACATACATACATACATACATACATACATACGTACATACATACACACACACATACATACATTATCATTATAGACTGTTATGCCTTTCAGCGTTCAGTCTGCAAGCCTCTGTGAATTTACTAAACGTCGCCACAATCGTCGATTTGCAACTAGTGTTGTGGCCTCATTTAGTTCTATATCTCCTATATTTAAATCGTTAGCAACCGAGTCTAACCATCGCCGTCTTGGTCTACCCCTACTTCTCTTCCCCTCCATAACAGAGTCCATTATTCTCCTAGGTAACCTATCCTCCTCCATTCGAATCCCATGACCCCACCACCGAAGCCGGTTTATGTGTACAGCTTCATCCATCGAGTTCATTCTTAAATTAGCCTTTATCTCCTCATTCCGAGTACCCTCCTGCTATTGTTCCCACCTGTTTGTACCAGCAATAATTCTTGCTACTTTCATGTCTGTTACTTCTAACTTATGAATAAGATATCCTGAGTCCACGCAGCTTTCGCTCCCGTAAAGCAAAGATGGTCTCAAAACAGACCGATGTAAAGATAGTTTCGTCCGGGAGCTGACTTCCTTCTTACAGAATACTGTTGATCGCAACTGAGAGCTCACTGCATTAGCTTTACGACACCTTGATTCAATCTCGCTTACTATATTACCATCCTGGGAGGACACACAACCTAAATACTTGAAATTATCGACCAGTTCTAGATTTGTATCACCAATCTGACATTCAATTCTGTTGAATTTCTTACATCCAGACATCAATTTAGTCTTTGAGAGGCTAATTTTCATACCATACTCATTGCACATACTTTCAAGTTCCAAGATATTAGACTGCAGGCTTTCGGCACAATATGCCATTAAGACCAAGTCGTCAGCATAGGCTAGACTGCTCACTACATTTCTACTTAACTGAATCCCTCCCTGCCATTTTATATATTTCAGTAGATGGTCCATGTAAACTACGAACAGCAAAGGTGAAAGATTACAGCCTTGTCTAACCCCTGTAAGTACCCTGAACCAAGAACTCATTCTACCATCAATTCTCACTGAAGCCCAATTGTCAACATAAGTGCCTTTCATTGATTTTAATAATCTACCTTTAATTCCATAGTCCCCCAGTATAGCGAACACCTTTTCCCTGGGTACCCTGCCATATGCTTTCTCTAGATCTGCGAAACATAAACACAACTGCCTATTCCTCTTTTTCAATTACCTGGCGCGTACTGAAAATCTGATCGTGACAGCCTCTCTGTGTCTGAAACACACAGGTTTTCATCCAACTTCCTTTCAACGACTGATCGCACTCTCCCTTCCAGGTTGCCAGTCAATACTTTGCCTGGTATACTAATCAATGAGATACCTCGATAGTTGTTGCAATCCTTCCTCTTCCCTTGCTTATAGATAGGTGCAATTTACTGCGTTTGTCCAATCTGAAGGTATCTTACCAACACTCCATGCTAATTTTACTACTCTATGAAGCCATTTCATCCCTGCCTTCCCACTATACTTCACCATTTCATGTCTAATTTCATCTATTCCAGCTGCGTTATGACAATGGAGTTTATTTACCTCCATTCCACCTCCTCAAGCGTAATTTCTCCAAAATCATTTTCCTCCTCCCCATGAGCTTGGCTGTTCGCAACACCACCAGCATGATTTCCTTTTACATTGAGAAGATGTTCAAATATTCCCTCCACCTCTCCATGATTCCCTGGGATCTATTATGAGTTCACCTGAATTACTCAAAACACTGTTCATTTTCTTTTTCCCTCCCTTCCTAAGAATCTTTATTACTGTCCAGAAAGGTTTCCCTGCTGCTTGACTTAGCCTTTCCTGGTTAATACCAAAATCTTCCTACGACTTCTTTTTGGATACAACAACTATTTGTTTCTCTCTATTTCCTTCATCTAAGTACAAATCCCTGTCTGCCTCGGCCCTTGTTTGGAGCCATTTCTGAGAAGCCTCCTTTTTACGTTTACAAGCTGCTCTCACGTCATTATTCCACCAAGATGTTCGCCTTTTCCCATCTTTACACACAGTTTTTTCTAGGCAATCCCTTGCTGTTTCTACTACAGCATCCCCATATGCCACCCATTCACTTTCTATATCCTGAACCTACTTACTGTCCACTGTTCGAAATTTCTCACTAATCACATCCATGTACTTCTGTCTAATTTCCTCGTCCTGGAGAGTTTCTACCCTTTTTCGTTTGCAGACAGATTTCACTTTCACTACCCTAGGCCTAGAGATACTTAGTTCACTACAGATCAGATAGTGGTCTGTATCATCGAAAAATCCCCGAAAAACTCGTACATTCCTAACAGATTTCCTGAATTCAAAGTCTGTTAAGATGTAGTCTATTATGGATCTGGTACCCCTAGCCTCCCATGTGTAGCAGTGAATAGTCTTATGCTTGAAGAATGTATTCCTAACAGCTAAACCCATACTAGCATAGAAGTCCAGCAAACGTTTCCCATTCCCATTAGCTTCCATATCTTCCCCATATTTACCAATCACCCTTTCGTATCCTTCAGTTCTATTCCCAACTCTCGCATTGAAATCGCCCACTAACACTATTCTATCCTTGCTGTTGACCCTGACCACGATGTCACTCAATGGTTCATAAAACTTGTCAACTTCATCCTCGTCTGCAGCCTCACATGGTGAATATAGGGAGACAACTCTAGTCCTAATTCCTCCAACTGACAAATCTACCCACACCATTCGCTCATTTACGTGCCTAACAGAAACTATGTTGCGTGCAATGGTATTCCTGATAAAGAGCCCTACCCCAGACTCTGCCCTTCCCTTTCTAACATCCGTCAAGTACACTTTATAATCTCCTATCTCTTCCTCGTTAACGCCCCTTGCCCGAATATCACTTACTCCTAGCACACCCAGATGAATCCTCTTTGGTGACTCAGCCAGTTCTACTTTCTTTCTTCCATAAGCCCCATTAATGTTGATAGCTCCCCATTGAATTCCATTTCGTTCGCCAAGTTGTTTCCAAGGAGTCCCTCGCCTCTGAAATGGGATTCCGTTACTCCCATAGGTCCGAGGCTTGCTTAAAATTTTCTGAGCTCGGTAAATTCATGAAGCAGGATGCTGCCCTACTTGCACATAGTCAAAGTGAGGATCTCTACTCTAACGGGTTATGGACCACCGGTGAATTGTATAGTCTTAGCCGCCTGAGCACAAGGAGGGCTATGACTAAGAATATGTCCGAGATGCCCACTCCCATTCCATAGCAACTGGTATCCCGACTCTCAGGACCACTTACTAGATCACTCATCTGTTGCCCATGGTTCACGAACTAGGATGTGACTACAGTAACCCACACCATGAAAATATAATAAGCTTATTTTATTGTATAGTGTAGCAGTTAACCTTCAATACCGATGGGTTGTAAGTGTGATCTGTGGGTTTTAATTTAATTCAAGAAAATGCATATGCATGTGTGTGTGGCTGGTTTTGTTCCAAGTCGCCCCATTCGGAATGCCGTAATGCGTTGTCAAGCACTGAAGGAAGTATGGGTAAGTTAAGAAATGCGTATTTTGTTGAAACAATATGACGATGCAAATTTGCTTTACCCTAGTGTAATGGCAAGTATTGCTTATAGGGAAATTTTGAATGGTCTTGAGGGTAAATTTATAGATTTTATTTCTGCTAGTAGGCTTCAGTTTAAAAGGAAAATTGTCCAGCTCTTAAATATAAATTCATTGAATCATGTGTGTAAGGAATGTAATGATAGTTTTGTTGACAAGTGCCTTAATGTGATGATACAATGCGTTTAAATGAGAAAAGAGACAAATCTAGCCGTGAAAGTTCAGGTAGGAATACTGAAGCTAAAAAAGTAATGCACTTTCACAACAGTTCGTTTCACATCTTTGTTATATGTCTAAATTCAGTCTTTAAATAATATTATCTAATGCATTATTTATCAAGAATTGCTTTGGCAACTTTGAAGTTAATATCTTAGTAACACTTTCTTTCTAGACGTAATTAATTTATCCATTTCCGTAATGCATTGCCATTGATATTTGAATTTAGGCCAAATTTTCAGATCACGTCACCAGGAGCGCCATCTGCGAATTGTCTCCCATTTTAACAAGGTTAAATCCGGAAGTGTTGCGTATTGTCTCTACTGGATTTGTTATAGGCCACTATGTATAGTATCTTCACTAGCAAAGGTCCTTGAAGTAGTAATAAAAAACAAGTCTTGAATTTCCTAATAAAACACACTCTTCTTCAAATTTCAGTATGGCTTCCTACCCAAACATAGTACACTTTCAGTTGCTTTTGACATTGTGACCCTTATACAGAATGCATTAGATAATAATAAAATAGCAGCTGGACTTTTCATTGATCTTGCAAAGGCATTTGCACAGTTAACCATATCCTACTACTTAATAAATTAGCAAATGCAGGAGTTAGAGGAATAGCCTTTGAGTGGTTTTAACATTACTTAACTGATAGGAAGCAATATGTTAATATCAATGAAACTGAAGGACCCATCTACAATGTCAAACTTGGTGCCCCACAAGGATCATTGCTGGGACCATTACTGTTTCTTATATTTATTAATGATATAGATTATCTTGAGTTTACTGGTAAGATATTCCTGTTCTCAGATGATATATTTTCATTTTATGACGGCAGCTGCGAAACAAAAGATTATGGAGTACATGCAAAGAAGATTTGGACATACTTCATCATGGCTGAACGAAAATAATCTGGTAAAAGGAACCTCAAAAACAAAATACATGATATTCCATAAACCAACATAAATTATCAATGCCTGTAACGTAGTAAAAATTGGCAATGAGATCATTGAAAGAGTAAAACAGTTTTCATATTTAGGCCTGGCTTTAGACAATAACTTAAGTTGGAATGAGAATATCTCAAATGTAAAGGAAAAATATTAGTGTAATTGGAGTACTAAAAAGACTGAAGGACTATGTGATAAAAAACCAATACTTAAGAAACATATATACCTCCCTCATACATTCACACCTTATGTACATGAATAATGGGGAAAGTGTACACAGAAAGCTGTAAATGGAACTAGAAATATTCAAAAAGACAGCTTTAAAAATTATGTATGGATATGATTTACTAAAACCATCTGTGGAAGCTTTTCAGGAAACAAACATATTACCAGTACAATACAAGATTTCTGTTCAAGTATTTAAAAAATGATATTTGTCAATACAGAACTACGATACAGTAAAGATATTCACAACCATAACACAAGATCAGCAAACCAGTTTTACGAAGATTCAACCACCACTACCAAATATGGTGTTAAAAGCATTTCCTATTCAGCAAGCACAGCCTTTAACAATCCACCTCCAAAACTGAAACAGATCAATAAATTGTACACATTTTAAAAAGAAGTACGTAGGTACTTCCTTGAACAATATGTTGGAGAATAAATCGATAACCACTATTTTTCCAACTAAGTTTAGTTTATTTTCAATATCTTCTTTTTTCCATGTAAAATAATGATATGATATAAATCAATATTTGTAAAATATTCCTTGTTATATATGTAGGCCTATGCCTTATCTGTTAACTGAAACTAAAAGCTGCCAAGCTGTGATTGTAAAGGGCAGTCCCTCCTTGAGCCACTAGCTCAGTGGGATATTCTATAATAAATAAATAAATAAATAAATAAATAAATAAATAAATAAATAAATAAATAAATAAATAAAAGCGGTTATGCCCCGTCGAGGCATGTTTGCATAATGCAGAGGACACAAATGTACTCTTGTCTTGTTGTGTCCGCAGGTGGCAGTAACAGTGCACTCTTCTGGACTGTTTGAGACTGCGCGTAATCAGTCGTCTATACTGAGGGCTACTAAGGCTATCGGTGAAGCCAAAAGCTCAGGTGAGTAGGATGGAATCGTAAAACACATTATAATGTAAGCATCTGACATATTGTTCCATTACAGAACTTGAAAGCACTGAGAAAAAACATCGCACGTTACGCTGAGATTGATACTGCAGCTCGGACTGTCGTCCCTCTCCCCTCGACCCACCTCAAGCGGCTTTCTGACTTATATCCAATAGGTGATGGGACCGTGGTGATAGCTGTGCTAAGCTACGTTCCGTCAGATCGCCACTGCTAACTGTCAAGCATTCGTTACTCATAGTATATTCTTCCTCACCTCATACTTCTGGCTTACAAAGATAACAGAGCGCTGGTATTTCACTCCCGTTTACATCTATATCCTTGAAGGAAGACACTGCAGGGCGGCTGTTTAGGAGTAACACAGTTCTCTCTTTGTAGGTAGATCTGCTAAGTAGGGGAGCTGTTGGGTTCCTGGATCCGGGAGTGAGTCAGCATTTTTCTCCTGAGTCAGCACCCGAGGTCATTGACCCCGAAAACGTGACCATGACGTAATGAACCCTCATACTATTAATTCCCCCGGCTTGGAGACTGGGTGTTAATGATGTTTCGCCATTCATTTTATCCATATTACGTCACCACTAAACCTATACAGTTGCCAATCACCATTATAATAATAATAATAATAATAATTATTATTATTATTATTATTATATTATTATTATTATTATTATTATTATTATTATATTAAACATAATGTTGAATTTTACAGCGATTGTGCCCATCATTCACTGGTTAATTAGCATCCTCAGGAGATCAGTGGTGGTGTCCGGGCCATGATCAGGGGTTCAATTCCAACCAACAAAAGGGAACATTAAACCTGAAAGAATACATTTCATTTTAGCAGAGTAGTGGAGCAGTCGGGTTCCTGGATCCGGAAGTGAGTCAGCACATTTTATGCTGCGTCAGCACCCGAGGTTATTGACTCCGTGACGACAGCGAGGTCATTGACCCCATGACGTCATCACCGCGTGCTCTTTTTTGCAAACAAAGCCACGTGCTCTTGTATGTAAACAAACCCACGTGCTTTTTAACAGCTGTAGAGCTGACAGTGACCACCTATAATGAACAGAGCACCGTGCTGCTATCTTTACGGCACTAAACCTTACGGCTACTACTTTAGTCACGTGGTGACGGGCAATTTGAAATTTCGCGTGCTCTTGTTTGCTAACAAAGCTACTTGCTTTTCTGAAAGCTGACAGCTGCCATATTTAATCAACAGAGCACCATGCTGCTATCTTTCCGGCACTAAATCTCGTCCTTAGGCATTTGGTGGCGGGCAATTTGAAATTCTGCGTGCCTTCTTGATAGCTGTCAGCGGCCATCTTTAATCAACAGAGCATCGTGCTGCTATCTTTGCAGCACTAAACCTTATCCTTAGGCATGTAGTGGCGGGCAATTTGAAAGAATTCTAAGTGTTTTTGACAGCTGTCAGCCGCTATCTATAACTACATGCACATGGCTTACTGCTAGCTTGACGGAAGTAAACTTTATAGCGCGGGACTTTGCCACGCCGCAAACAAGCAAGCTGCCCTTTACAACTTACTACGATCTTATAGCAAGCTGCCCTTATCAACATACTTACCGAGCCGCTCTACTCAACATACTATTATCTTAGTTCTTTAACTACGATGCTGTTAGAGATGCCGGCTATGGGCGACTGCCCAACATGGTGGCTATACATGAGATGTTGTGAGACGGCCTAGGGGGCGATTGCGCAAGATGGCGGCTGTACATAGGCTCTTATGTAGAAAGCTATGTTAGAGGCTACTACACAAGATGGCGGCTGTACAATAGGCTAATATGGAGAACGCTAGCTTAGAGGCATAAGATGGTAGCTATACATAGGCTGTGATGACCTCCTTTTCCTCTTCCTCCTCCTCCTCCTCCTCCTCGTAATCCTCTTCCTCCTCCTTTGTCAAGGCATAGCTTTATATCTCTACCGAACAAGTTTAAATATGCATCGCGAAGGTTAGAGTGTGCACGTGTTTTAACCTACAGCGATGAAATCATCATAGTTGTGCATGTTTAGACTTGTTCGTTTTCTCAAGCCTTTAGAGTAGGTGTAAGGAGGCAATGGAATACAATAAGTAGAACATTTTTAAAGCAATCAAATATTGATTTTCAATGTATTACAATAGTGCTCGTTGTGGTGCTGACAAGGTTGCTATGCTTCTTAACAGCTTTCTGAGAAGAGGTAGTATGCTTCCGAAATTGTAATGCCTCCTGCAACATTCAAATTAAACAAAATATTTTGTGTTTATGAAATATATTATACAATGTATGTTATGCACTTCTTACCTTGTTGTTATTCATGTGGTTTGTTCCTTTTCTGAATCATCGTCATCATGTATTGAAATGAATTGGAAAAGTTCATCCATACACTGTGTACAGTGTTCAATCATCATCACCATTTTTACCTCGATGTCTTAAGGATGGCAGCACTGAGGTTAGCGATGCAAGATGGCGGATGACAGCTGTCAAAAATCACGTGGCTGTCAAAAAAGCACGTGGCTTTGTTACGAACGAGAGCACTTGGCTTTGTTTACAAACAAGAGCACGTGGTGATGACGTCATGTGGTCAATGACCTAGCTGACGTCACGGGTTCAATGACCTCGGCTCGGTCAATATCCTCGGGTGCTGACGCAGGAGAAAAGTGCTGACTCACTTCCGGATCCAGGAACCCCACTGCTCCACTACTCTGCTAAAATGAAATGCATTCTTTCAGGTTTAATGTTCGCTTTTGTTGGTTGGAATTGAACCCGTGATCATGGGCTGGACACAACCACTGATCTGAGGATACTAATTAACCAGTGAATGATGGGCACAATCGCTGTAAAATTCAACATTTTGTTTAATATACTGTAATAATAATAATATTAATAATGGTGCATGCCAACTGTACAGATTTAGTGGTGAACTAATGATGATAAAATGAATGGCGAAGACGTCATAAACACCCAGTCTCCAAGCCAGGGGAATTAACAGTTTGAGGGGGTTGATTCTGAAAATTAACCCGGGGCTATGGGACCACAGGCAATCATTCTATCCATCCAGCCACAAAGCCGGAGTTTAATTTGCTAAACCTTAGGCTACCGTCTCCACATATTAGGTGTTGTGTATTGACATTGGCAGAGCCAGGGTAGCTTGTGAAGCAGCCTTGACAACACAACAGGCTTCTCCGTTGGCTATTGGCTGCAGCTCAAAACGCTGAACGCTTGACGTTCACTAAACCAACTGTCGAGAAGGGGCAACCTAAGTCCCACCATTTTCACTCTACCAAGTGTCCGGATTAGTCAGGAATCCTCTCGAACGATCCCCTTGGGTATATAAGCTGAGGCTTTTCTGGCTACCTTGTCTCATTGATCGTCGTCTTTCTGAGTGTGTGTGTTAAGACAGGAGGAGGGGCGCCTCATTCTTCAGCAGGGAGAACAACAACCCTGGTAATGGCCACCAATAATCTATCTTTCTAGCTGTCTCCGCAAACTTATACGAGGGGAAGGTTCGAATTTTTAACTATGTAACCAAACTTTTCTAAAATGTAAATTTTCTTTCGGCTAATGTAAAATTTCATAAAGTCTTTAACTGTAAATCAGGAATAGAGAGTGCGTTACACTCTCGAGTTCCCTTTCAACTTGGTATGAGGTGACTACGATTTTTAACTGTTTTTCTTCATTCGAGTCACCTCAGTAGCTTGGGATTAGCCCCTGTATCATCGGGCCAAGAGCCCAATTAGGATTTCCTACTTAATTTTCTAGGAGCGCTAGTGTACGCATCCATTCTGTTTTTGTTCGGGCCAGTTATTTAACCTGTTTTTCTTTTCCACGAAGGCCAAGTAGTTTGGGTACTAGTTACCCTGTATGCTAAACTGTAAATTGAGAAAAGTACAAGCACTTATCAAGGTGTACAATAATATGTGCAGCAATTCATCTCTTCCTGTACACCTTGACCTCCCTGTTATTAACAGAAAGATACTTCGCTCTCGCCACCCTCCATTGAATACTGCATGGAAGCTTGCTGAAAGTAATTTCAACATGATTGACAGCTGGAAGCTATTATGGAAGACCTCTGCAACACCAGAAGAGCAAGCTATGCCATGCATTACATCTAAGCCACCAGGTTTTGAGCTCACCAGAAAAATTTGGTGTACTCTAAACCGAATCAGAACTAATTGTGGTAGATGTGCAGACTCCCTTTATAAATGGAAGAAAATTCCATCTCCCGAGTGTAGTTGTGGTGCTGAAAGACAAACTGTTCAGCATATTATCCAAGAATGCCCTCTATCAGTCTTCTCAGGAGATTCAGCCGAGTTCCTGATGGCTACTCAAAACGGTGTTAATTATATTAGAGATACCAATCTGACATTTTGACTTAATGTGTTCAGACGTGAAAATAATTTTAAAATACTTTTATTGTGATGTGATTGTAAACCATACGATAAATAAATAATAATGGGCATAGAGGGGCCAGAAATTTATAGGATTTCTGATGTAATGTTGCCTTGAATAGGCTGTAAGGAATTGGGAGCGCAATCTCCTTGGTTAATGTAGGAGAGCATGCAAGCCCTTTTCTAAATTAAACTGTAAGATTGAGGGGTGCTTCTAGAACGCTGTAAAATTGTTGGAGAAAAGTGCTTTTTAATTGGGATTTTCCTGTCCTTTTCTAAACATTGACATTTGCAGACGTTGTATATTTTGTAAACTGGAGCTTGTAGCTCAGAACTTGTAAATCTTGGGCTTGAAGCCAAAAGCTGTTAAATTCCCTATTCTGGGGTGTTCCACCCTTGTAGCGAAATTGGCATTCTACCTGAGATTTTGTTTCTTTCACTCAGTGGAAAATTTGTTAAGTTTGCGATTTGTAAAGAAATATAACCTTTGTCTTAAAGTTTAAATTCAATTTTTGATTTCGTAGATAGACCCATTCTATCCAGCACCTTCTTTCACCTCTTTCTGTCCGACGGAAACTCCGTAACAATAATAATTACAAGTTCTCAATTATTACTGTAACCAACATCACACATAAATGGTTTATTAAGTCGTCATTCACGATTGACTTCAAATCACAACCTGATTCGATTGGACCATTGCTTGGATTTGCACCATGACGTACGTTATGAATCTGATAAAACTCTTCGATGATTATTATGTAAACATCGCTTGTATAGTAATAAACAATTTTCACTATTCGTGAGAAACCGTCAGTAGTTCTTTATCGTCGTGTGTCTGTTGAACACACTACTAACACAATCAGCTTATTAATTTAGTCACACGTACGTAGCTTACAAACTTCATGGTATGAAAAATCAATAAAACACAGTGTACATTCAGGAGACATACTGCATGTTTGCGAAGACTCAACGAGTTAACAGACGGCCATAAGCAGATTCTCCAAGATTTATGTTATACGCTACTACAACAAAATGAAGGAAATGCTAAATGTCATGAACACAGTAGAAACTCATAAATGTCTAGTACGAAGTAAGCTTCATTCTTATCAGCACTTTACGTTTGGACTCAATAACAATGATGAAATTCGTTTTATCATAAATCAGCAAGATGTATACACACTATTACACGGAAACTACCTCTATATTGAAGGGCGCATAGATAAGGCAGATGGAAGTGGACCAAGCACATCTCAACTAAACAAACATGGTCTAGCTTTTCTCTTTTCTGAAGCGCGTTATGAAATAAATAATGTAGAAAGTGATAGATCGAAGACTGTTGGTATTACAAGTGCCAGGAAACTCTACCCTTCTTATGATGATGAAGAAAGTAATATTTTACGGATGGCGGGATGGTGTCCGAAAGCTAATAACAAGTGGATGATTAATAAGTACAGTACTTTTTCTGGTATGTTATCATTAAAACATATTCTCGGCTTTGCTGATGATTTTAGACGTATTCAACGCAAAACAAGAGCTCATTCTGATCCGTGATAGAAGTGACTACAATTCTCTTAAAACAGCAGAATCACCAGTAGACTTGAAAATTACTCTTCATCGTATATTGTGGACGAATCTACATGTAACATTATCTGATCGATTGCTCAAGATTGTAGAAAATGATACACCCTTACCTGTACGTTTTCGAAGTTCGGAGCTGCATGAGTATTGTCACCTTACATTGGGCGGCGGAAATGTATGACCGTTCATGGATGGTTCTTTTTAAAATGTTCGAATAATATTATGGGTATGCCACGGCTGGTGCCAATATCCACTTGCGGGTGTGTAAGTTCGCTGAATACCTATCACATGTTACAACGTTTACCATCACTCTCTTATCGACAACCCAAGAATACGTATCTTATTGCAACACTTAGCGCAATTAATACCAAATTACTCTAAGTGACAGCACAAATTTCTCGGACCATACCGAGAAGGTACAGATCCGAGTAGTGGAAACGTGCAGAACAAACAAAACTCAAAGAGAAAAATGAACAGAACTCACCGTTGAATGAACCGGTGACACCAGAGGGGTGGATTAAATGGAGACCTGGTCATCTAGAAATGTTTACCTTTTACAAATGAACTCAACCACCACTTGGATACAAAGAGAGATTTAATGATGAAACATAAGAACTTACACATTAATTGAAAAGTTCTCGCTGGAAATAAATCAAAAATAAAACTTAGCAATTAAAAGTAGTTTTGAGAAAAACCTACGGTCGACCGATTTGTTAGAAATCAATAGGATAAATAAATTAATCATTTAATTTAAAAAATTAAATAAGGCCATATGCCATATTAAAAACTTCTTCCACCTTTTACATATAGTGTAAAACAAATACACCTCACTCCAAATTTGATATTGCCATAAAATCCTTGGTTTGAAATTTTAAGAATCGAGTTCACTTGATTGCCTTTTCTTTTTTAAAGCAAAATGTGACTTGAGGTAAATCCCAAGCAGTTCCTACAAGGAAAGGAGTAGTGTCACAATCGAGTGTCAAGAAAAGTATTCCGCAAAATAATAATGACAATAATAATCAGGGCAGCGAAACGGGTGGGAGCACATGCCAAACGGGAGAGGAAATTGCCAAAATATAACTAAAGGGAACAGCTTGAACCACCCACAAAACCAATTTTATAACAGGAACATCAATTCATCTCCATCAACATTCATCAACAATTAGCATTTTCCATAAAAACGTTAGCGTTCCCATAGCAACGAACACACGCTAGGTCAGTTCAGCGAACGGGCCAATCCCAGGCCGCCAATCAACAATAGACCAAAAACATTTTTAGAGACAGGAGAAAAACAGTGCGCAGAAATACCGCGAAAATGCGACCCAAATAAATAATAATATTAGGTTAAGAAGCAGCAAAAGAAGAGTGAATGAAAATTGAAAACAAACGCAAATCCCACATCCTTGTAGTAACTCGCTTAGTCAGTAACATTGACAAAACATTGTCAGACCTAGAAAGGCCACGTTAAATATTTAATTTTACAATTTAAGACGCAAGTCCTCAGTGGACATAACTTGTTGACACACAATAACTTCTTTTTTTGGAACTTAAAAAGGAAAAGTGTTCGAAAACCACAAGGTTAAATTACAGAATTTATATGACCCAAAGCTTCATTATGTTCCGTAGTGCACTCCACTTTTCAAAATTTTCAGTTCACCACACGAAATCGGGAAAATGAGCGTAGTAAAACACTTAGCTTGCTGCGGTAGAGAAGTTGTTCCAACCTCCAATCTTTACTTAGATATGACAGAGGGTAACATTAAAAGCACACAGAATTTCCAGACGAGGAAGATAATAAAAATATCATCATGAGGAAAAAACCTTGAAGTTCATTAGGGCGTAAGCCCAATCGAATTCACTTCAACCAGGTTCCATTTTAATGATCAAACCCATGCCGGCAGGCAGAGAGGCACGCCACCCAAGCATCCTGCTTCACTTTCAGAATAATAATCGCGATTTCCCAGGAGCCTCTATTCAGCGCACAGCCGCAATGATGGCGCGCGCATAAACGCCAGGTGGAGGGGGAGCACGTCGCGAGTTAGTTCATACTTTCGACACTAGAATGCAGGAGAATACAGGGAAAAGGCACCGTTACGGCATACACAACAAATTTGTATCTTAACCTTTTAAGCCGGTCAAGTCTGAATTTATTAACCTCGAAAACCCATGGTATCAGCAACCATAAATTACTTGTTGAATACGTAGCGGCGAACCACTATAAGAACACAAATTTCAATAGCCATACAGCCAGTCAAAAATGTTTACGGAGAGGGTATAAATTATTACGCCGGTAATATTCTCCCTCCCCAAAGCTTCACATACACAAAACATGATAACGTGCATAAGGCGGTGGTCTTGAAGCAAGCTAAATGTTTGGCGAAATGGTTCGAATAAGAAATGACCACCAGTCACAAGTCCCAGTTTAGCACCACCAGCACGTTGAATCCAACAGTCATTAAGAATCCAAACATATATGAATTGGGTAAAGAAACCATAGGGTGTACTCAGACGGCACTAGTTGTCTAGTCACTTTCAACCATAAAGAGGTCCCATGCACCAAACTGGCGCTACTCTCAAGTCCGGATCAATGTTCCGGATCAAAGGTGACGCTCATCTTTAAGATGACATGCTGAGTTTCTAATTCCAATAAACGAGTCCCGCAAGATCATATGCATCGACTTCTCAAAAATTACGGTACCTTGTGGTACATACACACCATTAGAACAATTTCTTAAATATTCACAGGTAGAAACTTAGACCTTCTTGGTTTTAACTGCACGCGATCACCTACGTAGACATAAACTACTACATGTTAGACAAATAAGTATTATTTACCGGACTTGCGTTAGATAAGAAACGCCTTCATTTGGTTTCGAATTAATTTTTAAATGGCAACAACAACTTTTAAAAATGATGCCCAAGAGAAGAGAGGTAGAGGAAAACAAATCTGGTGAGCATAAAACAAGTTTACAAATCCCAACAGGAGATTTCCTAACATTAACTTAAACTAGATTAACATGACCTAAGACTACGATATGGCACTGGATAAAATTACGAGAGAAAGCGAGGAAGAACAGGATAACAATATCAAACATTAATTACTTAAACAACCCATGACCAGGTACAAGGAAATACATTACCATAAATATATCATGCCTAAATTAAATATATGGGCAGAGATGCTATGTACAACATATAAGGAAAACGATAAACTTGAAAACCAAAGATAGTCATCCCATCAAATTAGTTTTCTATATATATAACCAACCCTATCAGAATGCCACATAATAACGGCACCACAACAAACGGAAAACACGAAGCTAACATTGCATAGACCTAATACATCAAAAATACACCATACACAGAATTAAATTAAGCTTAGGAATAAGAATACTAACAGAATACAACCGCAAGCAGGGTAAGTTTAATAAACCCAGGCACTAACTAAACAAGAACAAGTTGTAGACCATAATACCTGATTAGCAATGCAAGATAACAACACTCCAAGGAACACATCCATTAATGAACACAGCTAGGCCGAAAGTACCCTACAAATAGATGACCTACACACAGATGCCGACAGGTTTCCAGGACCGAAATACAGAGAGTGCACTAATCCACACATAACAATTTCAAAATAACTATACGTTGACCAAGGGAGAACATGTTGCGAAGCAAAAACACATTATATAGAAATACAAGATAATTAAAATCACAATCTCCTCCTTTTTAAAAAAATAGCGGAGTAGAACTACTAATCAGTGAGCCAATAAATAAAATTTGTAAACCCTTAAATACACGTCACCAATCTAGAAATAAATTTTACAGTTAATCAGTTTTAACACTACGTGTACTCTCCATGCATAACCCGGCAAAACAAGAAATAGGATCAGGCATAGTCATACTCACAAATAAGGGAAACACCAAGAAAATGAACATAAGATACAGCTCAAAATCCATGGGTTACTGTAAATAATTACGCAAGACCAGATGAATACATTAGCTGGAGTTGGAGACTTCAAGATCTTTCAGATGGTGGGTGCGCATATAGTTGGCCATCAGCAACGAGCTACAAGCATCACCAAGCCAAGAGTAATACTAGGATCGAACTCATAATAACACCATCATTAAAGTATGAAGGCTTTCACGGCCGGTGTCAATATAATAAAAATCTTCCGGGCATAATAGCTCGGAAGATTTTTATTATATAACACCATCATTAATACCATGGTGCAACAGGACAGAAAATGACAGAAAATAGAAGTGTCACCCAAATTTTAAATCATATTTCTCACAACTTCACCGAATTTTCAAACATATACATCAACAACGGACTACCCAATTAAATAAAAGGTTTAGAAAAACACGTCAATTAAGCAGTCAATTTGGAAAAGTTAGAGCAGAGACCTGACAAGGTTTACTACTGGTTATCCACAAGAGATCTCGGACAAATCCGAACTAGAAATAAGTGATATCCGCAGACTCACACTGTAGCCACAGGGCCACAGGTACCTCACCAAATAACTATGGGACAAGGTAAATAAAATATAAATGGTAGCTCACGAAGCAGGTCTATTGCAAACGCTCACAATAACAGAAAAGAAAGAGGAAACTCCACTAAACGACCACTTTCCACAAATAGTGGGAGGCTGCAGTGCCGCCTATGAAGCACTACTTAATCCCATACTCAACTGGCACACCGTAGAACGACAAGATGACAAAACCAATAGCAATGGATAGTCACACTTCAGAGAGAATAGGAGCCAATAGGCTAGCAGATTAATCCGAAATGCACTTTATAATACAGGATAAACACATGATGACGTCAGATTACCAGGGTATGCAGGGAATTAAAACAAAGGAACAGAGCAGGACATACAGGAATCCCAATTACATCCGAGCAGACAAGGTTCTTCAAAAAGGGAGAGAGAGAGAGATGGAGAGAGTTGTATTCTCATGCCAGAGTTTGATTCCCAATCTACGGGACATAGGTGTAAATTAAAGGCACACCGCCCATAAAGAAGAGTCACAGCAATTAACTTACACCACATGATAACAATACAACCATGCTGAAACTCGACGAACATCCGTTAGCCAAAGGAGAAGGAAACACCAATTACCCTCAACAACATGCAGTGAATTTATCGTGCCACTTCACAATGTAAGCCTAAAACCAAACCACGGTACCGTTTACAATAATACTAACTCAAGACCATAACCAACACCTACTAGGTTCGAAAGGAGAACGTGCTCCTCAGGCTGAGGACCCACAATTACAAGTTGAGCAAAATAACACCACGATAACAAGTAGACGGGGTAGTACGACATGGAACTACAACTCAATAAAATAACACATTACAAGAATAACACACCAAATTAGAGACAGAACCAGGCAAGTAAGGCCAGAAGAAGAGCGCAGAATTAACACCACATGCAACCCAAAAAATACAATAAGAAACCACCTAATTAACCACTACTACCAGGAAGGAAAACCGAGATTCAATTCGCAAAAGGTAGATGAGGCAGAATTTTACTCGCCAGAAAATCAACAGGACAAGACTGATAAGGAATAGACTACTCAGTAAATGGGTAATTAAAAACTAATTACAGAAATGACCCGAAGGAGGGCATCAGAACGATTGGAAATTAGGAAACCGTGCCACCAGAAGTAGGAGACCGAAAGCAGTGAAGACGTTTAAGTCCATGCCTTAAAGGCAAACAGCCAACCACCAACAATTCCGATCGACAGGGTTCCGCAATGGTTCACATCCAGGGGAAATCAAAACTTACCTAATAGAACCTAAGACCGGGTAATATCCAGCTTCAAGACGACCCACCCAAACAAAAAGTAATCTATAAGATAACTCGGTTCGTTTAATGCACACCTAGCATCACCGCAATCGGAATAGTCAGTAAATATATTGCCCCAATAGAGTCGGATAACAAGAACTAGGCTCAAAAATACTAGAATAGTTAAGATAAATACAAGCTAGAACACAATGATAGTTCTCATACCAGTTAACAACAGTGTACAGAGCAGAAATTACATACAATTTTTCAAAAAATAACAAGACCAAGGTAACTACAGCACAATAGCCAGCAAATAAATTTATGATCAAAATTTTGCAATTATCAATGATCAAGATACAATCAATTTATGACGGACAGAGCAGGCATGTACCTAGACCAAAGGAGCGGTGATATATTAACAATTAAATAATTAGGCGCTAATAGCGCAAGTGAAAGTACACACACTTCACACGAACCCCGATCACATTTTTAAAATACGATGGTAACAACAAGTACACTGTGGTAAGTTATTACGCAGATATATTAGGATTCACTGGAAGCATGAATGCAGAAGATTAGGCGCAGGTCTTAACACGTGGTAAATAATTCGCACCCTACTAAGCAACCTCTTTTTTGGGACAGAAAAAGTAGGTAAGGTCAAGAAGCAATGCCCAAAACACCCTAAAACAAATACAGTACATGAGGGAAAAAATTTACTAGATTAAATTCACAGCCCACCAGAATAGTTACATAATAACCTAAAGGTAACCAAACAAATTTGCTCACTGAAATGCAGTTCTCATCCTCAGATCCAAACTCACATTAACCTGATTTTAACTGGGATAGGTGAACCTGTCTAATCCTCTTGGCGATGGGGTCACTCACCGGCACCGACACTGGAGATAAAAACTGTAAAATGGTACAGGGACCTTGGTACCTAGGAGGAATATTAGCGGAAAATTTGTTAAAGGCTTTGGTAATGGGAAGGGACCTGACAAAAACTTGATCACCAACCTTCAACTTAGGTGACTTTCTACCCTTGTTATACTTAACTCTGTCTATCTCATAGGATACAGACAATTTCTTCTTTGCATCGTCCCAGATTTTCTGAATGTCATTGGGCTCAGACAAGACTGGAAGAAGATCATCAGTACACAGTACGTTGGACATAGGAGAATACGGGGTGTAAAAGAACATAAGTGACATGGGGTTTTACCATGAGATTCGTGCGTTGCAGAATTGAAAGCGTGGGCCAACCAGTGGAGACCAGAATCCCACTTGGATTGGTTATTGTGATAATAAGCAATTAGGGCGGATTTTATATTCCTGTCCATTCTCTCGGCGTAAGAAGGATTGGGATAGTATGGAGTAGTGGTGATATGGGAAATGCTGAACTCGAATAGGAACTTCTTAAACAAGGGCTAGTGAATGCACCGGCATTGTCAGAAACCAGAAACATGGGGGGGGGCAAAGGATGCAAAAGATAGTATTAAGGCAACTTATAGACGTATGAGAAGTCGTAGATCTAGTGGGAATAATCCAGGAAAACAGAGAGAACGCATCAATACCAACAAAGATATGAGTATTTCCCAGGGTAGAGCGAGGGAGCGGACCTACAAAATCGATGAATAACCAACCGTTCCATCGGGTGAGAGGTTTTGTGAAGATGAGAATAAACCCAGACGATTGTTCAAGTTAGGTTTGCTGATAGCACAAGTTTTACAGGACTTAACGATGTTTTGAATATCACCATCCATCCTTTTCCAAATGAAGAATTGTCTAATTTTCTGCCTAGTTTTAAAGGTGCCTAAATGACCACCAATTGGACAAGAGTGATAGTACTTGAATATGACTGGCACTAGGACTTTGGGAACAACAATTTTGAAATTAGCACCTCTTCGGGCTTTACAACATAGGCCACCCTTCACCAGAGAATATGGTTTTACTACCATTCCGTCATTAATTTTGTCGATGATGTCTTTCAATTCAGGATCAGATTTTTGATGATCGCCAAACTCATGGTATAACAAAGGCAGATCTGAAAGAATGGCACCTACTCTAACAACATGGGTTTCATCAATTTCTTCGACTTCAAATTTTGCATTAATACCGAAACTCCGGTCAAACATTCTACTCAAGCTGTCCGCGATGGCATTCTCCGAAACTCTGATATGCTTAACTTGAAAACTGAAAGCGGTGATCCTAAGCGCCCATCTAGTAATTCTGTCCGTTCTTTTGGGTCTGTTCAAGACCCACGAGAGAGCCTGATTATCTGTTTCAAGGTCAAAATTTACATGTTCAATGAAATTTTTCGAGTGCAAACTGCACGGCCAAACATTCCAACTCATAGATGGAGTACTTACTCTCCAGATTATTGAGGATCCTAGACCGTCCTCATGTTCCTGTAAGAGTACACCAGCAACAGCTTTTCTTGAGGAATCAGTTTGTACAATGAAACGTTGACTAAAGTCGGGTATGGCCAACAGAGAAGCATTCGACAAGGCAAGATTCAGGGTTTCAAAGGCTTCTTGCTGCGAGGGGCCCCAGATGAACTTGACATCCTTACGCCTCAGATAGTTAAGTGGTGCAACTACGTCCGCAAAGTTTGTGATAAATTTGCGGAAGAAGTTCACCATCCCCACAAAGCGAGCAACCCCTTTTACGTCTTTAGGTGGTTGGAATTCCCTGATAGCCTGGGTTCTTGAATGATCAACCGAGACTCCGTCGAGCGACACGACATGGCCAAGAAAGGACATACTCGGTTTGACGAAGGTTACCTTGGATAGTTTCACAGAGAGACCGGCCGTTTCAAACGCTCCAGGACTTCCCGGACATGATCTACGTGTTATTCAGAGGTGATCGAGAAGATCACGAGGTCATCGAGTTAGTTGAAAACGAACTTTAATTTTATATCCCTAAGAATATAATTCAGTAATTTGGTCAAAACGGCTGCTCCGCACGACAAACCGAACGGCAAACGGAGAAACTCGCAAAGAATGCAGTCCGTGATGAAGGCTGTCAGGGGAATAGAAAATTTAGAGAGCGGAATCTGATAATAGGCTTGATTGAGATCTAACAAATTAAAAAATCTGGCTCCGGAGAACCACCCAAAACAAGTATGTAAATCAGGCAGGGGAATAGATTGCAAGATGATCTTGCGGTTTAGGAATCTGTAATCGATAACGGCACGATATCCTCCAGAGGGTTTAGGTACCAGGAAAACCGGAGATGCGTAAGGGGAAGTGGTCGGTCTGATGACCCTATCGGCAAGCATCTGGCCGATAATCCTTTTAAGTTCTAGCATCTTAGAGGGGAAAGGCGGTAAGGAGGGTATTTAACAGGTTGGTTATCAGAGAGTTCAATCTCGTACTCCAATACATCCGTCAGACCTAACTTGCTGGCGAACACCTCAGGAAATTGATGGCACAAATTACGCACTTGATTAGCTTGCTAATAGTCCAAATGATTAAGATCTAACTGATCTATCTCATTGTTCTCCCCTGGTAACGACCTACCTACACAAGGAACTCTGAAGGCACCAAACAATATCAAATTTACAAGTTGGGGAAAATTTAAAGTAGAATTTTCTAGCGCGAAGGTCTAAAACTAATCCGGTCCTTGTCAAGAAGTCAGTTCCCAAAATCATGCTTCAAGCTAGTTTCGGAGTTACCAAGTAATGAACCTTCCAAGTAAAATTACCAATACGCAATTTCACATCAACAGATCCTAAAATTTCCATATTATCATTATTAGCCGTGACACATGCAACTTTGACTTTCTGGAACTTAGGAAGTTTAACAGGGGACCTCATTTCATGATACCAACTGGCATTAATTAACGTGACGACACTACCCGAGTCAATTAAAGCAACAATCGGTTCATTATTCAACTCAACCTTCGTGAAAGTGCTTTTAGACTCAACAAAAGCGGATATTTTTTTACATTCCTGCGGACAAATAACTCTTTCAGAATCTACAGAAAATTCAGGGGCAAGAAATTCGCAAGTTTTTTAATTAACCTTTAGTCATTGATTGCGTTTTTGGAAAGATGTTGGGCAATTATTCTAAAGATGCTGCCTCGACCCACTCAAATAACAGCAATGACCAGAACTACGCTTAACTGATGGGCACGCATTCCTAAGATGATCATGTGACCCACAACTGTAACATTTGTTAGAGTACCATTACCCCTAGGTTGAGCCGAAACTGTGTTCAGAGGAGGGGGAGGATGGCAGATAGGTCTAGCAGCATATCCGTGCTTCACATCTTCAGCAAAGGTACAAGCGGCCTCTACTTCAACAAAATTAGTCGGACTCTTCGTGAGGGAGAGGTAGGACCAGTAGGCAGGGGAAATACTTTCAAAATACGAGCCACCATTTCTTCTTCTGGCACAGAAATCCGAAATACTTTGCAATAAAACATCAAATCGAAAATATAGCTTAAAAGATTTTCGTTGAGCAGTTGAGTCCTAAAACAGTATTGGGGAATCAAACTTTGAAATGCCAAAGAAGGGATAAACTTCGATAATACAAGCTCATGACATTCCGTAATCTTTAAGTTTCTTGAAATAGCTTCAGAAATTTCACGTTTCAAGATCCCCTCACAGTGGGAGGAGAGGGCACGGAAAATTCCCAAGTCATCGATGGAATAAACGCTACCAGACTCGGTCATTTCTACCATGAACCTTAGAAACCTGGTACTTTCTTCGATTGAATTGACTGAAATTTTTTATACTCCATTGAAGAGGTCTTTTAATGAGGATTGAGAAGGAGTGGAATTTAAACCGGCTAACAGATTCTCTAAAACTGGGGAGACTGAACAACATGCACCTTGATAATTAGAGGAAGCATCAACAGGATTAGTAGCATTACCAGAGGGAGGAAAGGAGCAGCTTCCCCTTTCAACAACCGATAAGTTCTCCATATCCTTACTTGCTAACATTATGTCTAGTTCAGCAGAAATACTAGAAGCAATGGTCAACAGTTTAGTACATTCAGAAATAAAGCTAGGTTCAAGACTCATACTAATCAAATCTTGCATGCGACCTAAATAATGCCACACCCTAGACTTAAGTCGGTTAATCTGTCCCTTTCTCGGGGAGGTTTCAGTGAACTCTTCACGAATAATTTCTATATTATTTCAGGCATCAGTAATAAAATTAAGTGTCTCACCAAGGTTGTTCGTTTTAACAAAATCGAGATTAATAGGAACCTGGACATGCGAGGTCAATAAAGCAGCACACTCCGCGACTGTGTTAGCAGGTTTGAAGCACCGGACAGTTGGTTCGTAAACTAACTCGGATTTCCTGAGTTGATGAGGATACAGAATCGCCCTCGACATCGTTGTGCTACATGAAACAACAATTTAGCACATTAATCCAAATAAAAGCGTTCCTTTCACAGGAAAATACATTACAAGATTCAATTCTTACTCTTTTTGAATCCCTAACTAATTTAAAGTTACACTACGACCAGGTTTTTAAAGGTTCAATGCAATTAACACACTGGTAGTCAGCACAAACAGAAAGATAAGTTTAAAGAAGGGGTTATTAAAGCATATAGCACGCAGTTCGCGACGAGCACTATAAAAACAAATGAATAAACCAAAGCTCGGCTCCGCCTACTGTAGCACTTAGAGCAATAAATACCCAATTACTCTAAGTGACAGCACAAATTTCTCGGACCATACCGAGAAGTTACAGATCCGAGTAGTGGAAACGTGCAGAACAAACAAAACTCAAAGAGAAAAATGAACAGAACTCACCGTTTAATGAACCGGTGACACCAGAGGGGTGGATTAAATGGAGACCTGGTCATCTAAAACTGTTTACCTTTTACAAATGAACTCAACCACCACTTGGATACAAAGAGAGATTTAATGATGAAACATAAGAACTTACACATTAATTGAAAAGTTCTCGCTGGAAATAAATCAAAAATAAAACTTAGCACTTAAAAGTTGTTTGGAGAAAAACCTACGGTCGAACGATTTGTTAGAAATCAATGGGATAAATAAATTAATTATTTAATTTAAAAAATTAATTAAGGCCATATGCCATATTAAAAACTTCTTCCACCTTTTACATATAGTGTAAAACAAATACACCTCACTCCAAATTTGACATAGCCATAAAATATTTGTTTTGAAATTTTAAGAATCGAGTTCACTTAATTGCCTTTTCTTTTTTTAAAGCAAAATGTTACTTGAGGTAAATCCCAAGCAGTTCCTACAAGGAAAGGAGTAGTGTCACAATCGAGTGTCAAGAAAAGTATTCCACAAAATAATAATGACAATAATAATCAGGGCAGCGAAACGGGTGGGAACACATGGCAACCGCTAGAGGAAACTGCCAAAATATATCTAAAAGGAACGGGTTGAACCACCCACAAAACCAATTTTATAACAGGAACATCAATTCATCTCCATCAACATTCATCAACAATCAGCATTTTCCATAACAACATTAGCGTTCCCATAGCAACGCACACACGCTAGGTCAGTTCAGGGAACGGGCCAATCACAGGCCGCCAATCAACAATAGGCCGAAAATATTTTTAGAGACAAGAGAAAAACAGTGCGCAGAAATACCGCGAAAATGCGACCCAAATAAATAATAATATTAGGTTAAGAAGCAGCAAAAGAAGATTGAATGAAAATTGAAAACAAACGCAAATCCCACATCCTTGTAGTAACTCGCTTGGTCAGTAACTTTGATAAAACATTGTATTAATCACTACCAATCAGACCTAGAAAGGCCACCACCAAACGTTAAATATTTAATTTTACAATTTAAGACGCAATTCCTCAGTGGACGTAACTTCTTGACACACAATAACTTCTCTCTTTTTGGAACTTAAAAAGGAAAAGTGTTCGAAAACCACATCACAAGATTGATCCAGTAAGAATTATCCATTCAAGAACTGGCATGTTTAAAAAATCAATTATCAAGACGGTACCTCACGAAACATAATTGACGAATCCTTAATGAAATCCCTGTATAAAACTATAGTTGCGTGCTCGAAATCAACTGAATACAATCTAGCTAGAGCAACCGAGGGGTGAAGTCGCGTGGTGTAGTGCGTGCCGTCAACATGGTCGGTACTGAGCAGTGCCGGGCCGCGATTGGGAAATGGCAGGTGAAACAGAGGAAGAAGACCAAGAATGGACGGGTGTTAAGAAAAGGAGTAAAAATGGGTGAAGCGGTGCTGGTAATGACAGTGGTAGCGATGCTACTGGTTATTGGGGAGGGGGGTGGAATTAAACCCAGGCCCAAATACCAGCGGAAAATTCAGCATGGAGGACTTGGCAGAACTTAAGGTGGTAGTGAGTGAAGTAATACAGGAAAAGTGTCAATGGGATAAGGTACAGGAAATAAAGGACATGATGGATGAGCAGAGAAAGGAGATAGGGAACATGAAGGAATGGCTAGAAACGAATACTGAGGAATCGAACAGGAGAGTGGGCAACAATGAGAAGGAAATAGAGTTATTAAGAGGGAAAGTAAAACATCTGGAAGAGGAGGTGATTATTATGAAGAGAGAAGCGGAGGGGTACAAGCAGGAGAGAATGAAGAAAGCTATATTTATCGATAGTGTGGAAGAAGGTGAGAGGGAAGGCAAGATTAATCTGATATCCAAGGTGGTAGAGCTCATACGGGATAGGATGAAGATAAACTTCAGTGAAGTGGACATAGACGATGTGGAGAGAGTGTGAAAAACTAAAGGACGGAGGCCAATTAGGGTAAAATTTTTCTCAACCCTAATGGCAGAAATTGTGATAAGAAACAGTAACAATTTACAGGGCCAGAAGGTAGGGGTGAAAAGAGACATGGGGAAGGAAGTAAGTAAGTGAAAATATGAAGATTCTGAACAGACACCTGTGGAAAGCGAAATATCAGGGATAATGGCCCGAATAAGAGGTCAGAGGTTGGTGGTGACAAACGGAAGATGGGTTAGAGAGCACTCAGTGGCGAAGTTGAAGGAGATGGACGACTGCGTTAGTTCCGAGGGAGGAGAGATGACAAGGCAAGATGGAAGGAATAAAGGAAGTAACAACGAGGAGTGGAGCCGAGGAAGGAGAGATCAACATAGGTGAGAATGGACAGTGCAGTGTGGATACAGAAGATCAAAACAGTGACGGGGTGAGTGAGGGTGAGCAGCAGGAGATGGCGAGAGCAGAGTGCAGTGGTTTAGTGAGCAAGAAAGGACATGAGAAGACTGTGAAGCGTTATTTAGCAATTGACGTTAGTTATGTGATACAATTTGGACAATCAACTGTCGACGCGACATATGTTTAAAGTGTGTCTCTTATCGGCACTTGTAATTATTGGTGAATTATTGCATTCTGGTATTGGGCCGTGTATTCGCGACCTAGTGCCTGTAAATTGAGCTGAGACTGGAATTCTACACTACTTGAAGTATTGGATGACTAAAACTTGTATCTGGTGGACTCTGATAAATTGTGCCTGAGCGTTCAGAACAATTAGCTTACTGGTCATCTACTCTGTCTACATGTGGCGAAGAGGACCTTTCGTCACATAGTTATACTGTGTGTTATTTCCTCGAATGGTACAATCGCATTGTGGACGGCTACACGGACTCTTACGCCATCTATGATAGTACATAGCTACTACAGTGTGTGTTTTGGCGGTTCCCGCCAGGGCGAGTTCCGGTACTAGACTGTGCCGCTTCTGGCGGCCGATTATGTAGCGTGTCTGTCTGCTCTTGAAAGTGTTCGAAAACGGACGTTAACTGCAGCAATTGAATTCGTTGCCGCTGCCAATACAATGAACTCCCCGTCGGGTATTGGGTGACGGGCTAGAACTATCTCAACAGGGAATACGTTTTCTTTAAATCCTTTTCTGTTTTAGCGTAGATGGAATGATGTGAATATGTAAATTTTATTTCTGACTGGTGAGTTGTAGTGATAGTTCAAAACTCGGTTGCCTACCTAGGCATATATGGATTAATGTAAGTACGCCTTAATAATGTCCTTGTGCACATATTAGTTTCCTTGTGTAAGTTTGTTATATGCTCGTGCGTGTGTCCGTTGTGACTTAATAATATACCTTAGTTCTGTGGTAAGGCGTCATTTTCAAGTGTGTTCTGTGTGTAGCGAAGTAGGTCATTATTGCCTAGGTAATTTCAAAATTCTCCTCCCCTGATTGAAAGTTGATTTTCCCTTGGGTTTATTTGTTTTCTGTATTTTGCGAGTGATTATGGCCTTTGTTTTATGCGTGTCCCTTTCCTATCTGGAAATTTTGAAATTTTTTCTGTCGTGCTGTGTGTTTGGTATTCGTAACGGTGTGTGATTTTGTTGTGATTCTCATCTAAATTTTTCGTACATCTTTCTGTGTGTTTAGGCATTTCATTGCCCGTGTTCGAACAAACACTACGCTTACACTAGTCTGAAATTTTTTAAAAATTTCGTTATTATTATTATTATTTTGGTAAAAGTGTAAATGGTTTTATCTCTTAAGGAATACTTTTTTGGGTTTGGTTATTTTATTTTTATTGCAATTGCGGGCATTTAATCAGATCCTCGTTCTAATTATTTTAGTAAACCCGCATTTATGTTAACGGTTGGTCAACAATGCCATTGTAAAATGTTCACTTAATCGAGGGCTTGGACAACCCTAGTAAGAAATATATGGAGCCTGCTTCTTATCTTATCTTTTCTGCTTATTGTTGTTTATCTCTTCGTGCCTGATGGTTATTTAACTTATTATTATTGGGGAGATTGTGAATTGTCGCGGGCGCGATGAGAGCATCTTGCGGATTGCTCCGTGAATGCTATTATGAATTATTTCCTTTTCAAACTGTGTGTTCGTTTTTCTGCCTTGGTGATGTGATGTGAACTGGCTCGTTCCTTTTAATTATGTTCCGGTGTTTATTTTTATCTTTGCTTAACATGATTTTTCTGAATTTTTTTATTTATTGGGCTGTATTACTTATTGTGGGGGACCCTGTTGTGGGGACATTATGGTCGGTATTTGTTGTATTCTAAGTTAATTGTGATATTTCGGGTGTCCTTCATTTATGTGGGTTTTGTGGGAATTCAGATTCCATTGGGGTACTGTCAATAGCCCTCGATTTATCATCCAACCTTTTTTACTATGTTAAATGTTAAATACATTTAAAGTTAATATACTACAAATATGTGTTTATTAAGGGTAATTGTTAAGCTAAGCTGATGCATCAGTATAGTTTTTTGGGGATTGGAAGGTATTAGTTATTATGGATATGAATTTATTTACATCTAATTCATTTATTTAATGAATATTCATTTTACTCCTTAATGTTGTGGTGTTTTTTTGCAAGTTTCATTATTCCTCAGAGTTTATTATTTTTAAATTTGGAGTATAGTTGTAAAGGTTATTTATTAATTATATTTTTATTTTTTGAAAATCCTGGTGTCATTTTGAGGTGAATTGCCTCGTAATTCCTTGATCCCCTCAATTTATTATTATTATGGGGAAGTTCCTGCACTCTTCCTTGCTTCCCTGTAAGTTTTGTGGTGTTATTATCTGATTTATTATGAATTTTTTGCTCTTTTTAATTTTATCTTGTTTGCACACTCCCCTGTCACGTTCTCATCCTAACGTCATTCATCACTTTGTTAGGGGGAGTTGCAACTGGTCGATAGGAAGGTAAAGCAGTTACGAGCAAAGGAAGATGTAGGAGTTTAAAAGACCTTTGGGGTAAAGTATGCAAAGGGATGGAGGATACGGAGGGCATGGAACGGAATAGGTTGGTAAAAAAGGAGGAATGGAGATAGCGGATGAGGGGGCGAGAACTACAGGGAGTAAGATTAAAGGAGGAAACTTAGAAGAGAGGGAGGGAAAGTTAAACTATATTGGAAAATAGGATGTGTGAATATTGAGGGACTAATAAGCAAATCAGGAAATAAGAAAGTTGGGGAAGTAATAGAAAGTTTCGATGTTGTGGCACTCTTGGAGACGTGGCTGGAAACTGGGAGGGAGATCTCAGGGAAGGGGTTTGTGATTAAATATAAATATAGAAGAAAGGAGAGGACTAAGGGACGCGCACCAGGAGGGATGATAGTACTAATTAGGGAAGAAATAAGTGAACTAGTGGAGGATATAGAGACAGATATGAAATAAACCATATGGTTGAGATTGAATATGGGAGGGGTAGAGGGAAGGGTGAAGAAAATAAATCTAGCGTTCGTATATTGCCATCCTAGTAATTCAGCATATGCAAATAAGTATTTTTTTGAAGAGCTATTGGTGGATATTAGTATGATAAGAGAGAAGTGTGCAGGAGAAGAGGATATGTTGTTATTCGGAGATTGGAACGCGAGAATAGGGGAACAGAACCCAGTATATAGTAGGGATGATGGAAGGTGTATGTTGAAAAGTAGAAGTAGTGAGAATAAAATTATAAACAGTTATGGGGAGAAGCTCCTAGAGATGTGCGCTGCGGGAAATTCGTATATTCTGAATGGATGGATGGATGAGGGTGACAGTACGGGGAAATGGTTTGTTGCCGAGAAGGGAGGTAGTGTGATAGATATGGTTTTAAGCTCGGAAGGAGTGTTGGAGGATAGTGTAAAGATGGAAGTGGGAGACTGGATTGCATCACACCATTTCCCAGTGTGGGTTATGTTGAAAAGGGGGAAGAGAAGAAAAAATGAAGGAGGCTGAGACGAAGGATAAACTAGGGAGTGAATATAACAAGTACAAATGGTCAGAAAAAGGGGGACGGGATTGGGATAAGGTAGCAAAAGAGAAATTAGAATTTCTGAAATATGGCTGGGAAGGTGCGTTAGAGGAGAATAATACTGACAAAGCCTTGGAATTGCTGCTATATCCAATAAAGATGATAGCACAGAAGGTAGAATGTAGAAGGAGGAAAAATAAAGAGGGTGAAGAATGGTTTAATAGAGAGTGTGAAGGAATGCGAAGAGGTTGCTGTGTGCGTTATGAGAGTTTAGAAAGAAAGGTGGAAGTGCAGAAAGGGAGGTTTTCTGTAAGTTGAGGAAGGAGTATAAAAAGAAAATTTGTGAGGTAAAAAAGGCGTGGTTAGAGGAACAAACTGAAGCCATAAATAAAGATCGTAAGACTAACAGCATCAAAAAAGTATGGGAAATGATTAATAGAATAATTAAGGGTGGAAGGAGTATAGAGAGAATGAACATTGAGGAAGTTCAGTGGGTGAGGTATTTTGGCGAATTACTCGGTGGTAAGAGGGAAGAACAGTGGAGAGGGACGGGGGAAGAAGTAATTTGGAGGAATAGAAGAGTGGCAAATTATGAACTTGACAAGGAAATTACAAGGGAAGAAACCTTGAGAGTGATAGAAAGAATCAGGAGAAAGTCGGCTGGGGATGTAATGGGATAAATAACAAGTTTTGGAAAGAAATTAGCAAATATATGACAATGATAGAAGGCATAGTGCAACTATTCAATAAGATCCATGAGGGGGGAAGTTCCCGAAGGAATGGGAAATAGAAATTGTATGTCCAATATATAAGGGAAAGCGTAGTAAGAACAGTTTGAACAATTATAGTGGGATATCTCTGTTAAACTCCTGAAGTAAAATTTACACGGGGGTGTTGGCGAACAGGTTAAGTGAATGGGCCGAAAGAAATGAAATATTGACAGATTACCAAGGGGGATTTAGAGAAAAGAGAAGAACAGTGGATAATTTAACGATAGTAAAGGCAGTTTTAGAGAAGTATAGAAGTCTAGAAGTAATGTGTATGTGGCAGCAATAGATTTTGAAAAAGCGTTTGATAAAGTGAATAGAGAGGGTCTATTGGAGAAATTGGGTAGGTTGGGGGTTTCGGAAAAAATTATGAGGGCAGTGGATGGAATATATAGGGTGGTCAGGTTTTGCGTAAAATTGGGAGAGGATAGATTGAGCAGACCCTTAGAGTCTAAGGTGGGTTTAAAGCAAGGGTGCAAATTATCGCCAATATTGTTTATTTTATTTATTAACGATATCTTGGATGGGCATGGGGATAGCTAATGGGCTGTGCCGGTAATTAATGGATTGGAGGTACCAGGATTGATTTCTGCTGATGATGTGATATTGATGACTCTAACTTCGGGGGGGATGCAGAGAGCTTTAAATGCAGTGTCGCTTTTTGAGAAGAAATGGGACTTGAGAATTAATGGGAATAAATCTAAAATGCTAGTAGCCCAGCTAAACAAATGAAGAGGGAAGGACGGGAAATGGGTCCTGCAAGAAGAAATTTTGGAACAAGTAAGGAAGTTGGAATATTTAGGATTCACTGCTAACAGTAAAGGAACTTGGAACGATCAGATTAGTAGGGCGAAAAGCAGAGGTTTGGTCAGCCCTAGCCTCAGTCAAAATCTTGCTAGCTAAATATCCGGGTATCAGTTATAAAACCCTGAGGTTAGTGTTAAGATCGGTGATTTTCGGTAAGGTACTGTATGGCGCGGAAGAATGTGGGTTGAATGAGAAAAGATGTGAATTAAGACGAATTATTGGTAATTTGGGTAAGACGGTGATGGGGCTGCCGCTGTGCACAGCTAATGCAGGGGCGGAAATAATGTGTGGGGAGGATTTGGAATATGAGTGTATGAAAATAATACTTAGATATTGGATGAATTTTAAAAGACAGGAAAGGGGGAAGGTATTACAGGCCGCGTATTAACAACAACGGAAGAATATGTATAAGGGAGGCTGGCTAGAAAAAATTAAGGGATATTTGGAGATGATAGGTTTGGGGCACATGTGGGAAGAGGTGTGGACGACGACAGAAGCTAGAGGGATGAAGGTGCTGTCAGGGAGAATTAAAGATATGTATAGGCAGAAATTATTGGCTGAAAGTAGAGTGAGAAGTTCTCTTAGTGTTTTAATAAAAGTAGAAAAAGTAACGGGGATAAATATTAGATACGTTGAGAGGTTAAACAGGAGAGGGTTGGTATGGTGGATAATGGGGCTTCATAAAAATAAGGGATGGTTGAAAGGCAGAGATAAGTCGGTATGTATACTTTGTGAGGCAGAGAACAACGATTTTCACTTATTAAGTAATTGTGAAGAAACAAGTAAGATCAGAAATAGTCTATTGGGTGCCCAACATCGGAAAATGTTAGGAATAGGGGACGAGCGGAGTATTATAATGTGGATTATTAAAGAATGGTAAGACATACGAGAATTGAACAGGTACTTATGTGCGGTTAAAAATGCATGTGTGAGAAAAATGGAAGAAGGAGATTGATAGGGAGATGGTGGTGATTATAGCTTATAGGGATAAGGGGGTATGTGTTTGGAATGGGGACGGGTGTTTATACTGGATACTGTTTTACAAGGGGTCTTGTAAAACAGTATCCAGTGGTTTGAGTTTGTTAGAAAATTTATCAGTAAGTGAAGTGCTGGTGAAAGTTGTAGAATTCGAGCCTGGAGGTGAAGTGGGACCGAGTGACAGCGATGCGCATTCAGATTGCGAAGTAATTGAGTAAGTAAATAATATGGTATGCCCGAAATGTAGAGGGCGTATCGATTGCGTGATTGCAAGTCAGTATGCGATTGCTGTCATTTGGTGTACTTTAAATCCAGGATAAGTAGGTTAAGGAACAAGGATTGTGAAGTAAGCAACTGTGCATGCAAGGACTGGAGCGGAATCTGTTGTAACGTAATGTCAGCGGATTTTTGCAGAACTATCTGTTGTGACGGTCATGTGGTGAATGCAAGGTCAGGGTAGGGCTAGATTAGTTGTTTTGTAGTTAGATTCTTGTTTATTATTATTACTATTATTATTATTTTTTATTATTATCATTCGTATTATTATTATATTTAATAGGATTATTGCTTTGAAACCTGTATCTGGGCTGGAAGTCTGTTTTGTTTATTAACAAATACTAAATACTAAATCAGCTGAATAGTGCATGGAAACTATGACTCCAATTACGCCATTATTTAGAAGATTAACCATACGCCACAGATGTCATGAAATACCTAGCGACGATCATATCATATCACTCAAATTGTATCCTATGAACACGCCACATTCTAATAACGTGAAAGAAAATCTACACTACTGCAATGCATCTACGTAATAGAATAAAGGGAAGGACAATCTTTAGGATACTAATCGCGTTGACGGGTTCTTGCAGATACAGCTCCATCATTTCGGCTGTTGTAACATTATGGTTTTAGTCATCTCGACATATTTCTAGATCCACCAGGATTCCAACCTGGCTTAGGCCTGGATATTCATGCTGGTTGATGGCTCACGATAAAAATACTTCACATAGATAGGCATCATGATACCTGAAACTTGTACAACAAGATTAGTATGATATTATACACCAAGGTCCGATCGGTCGCGACAGTCAAACGCCCGCGAATATATGATGAACCGCTGCACAGATGTGTTGCGCAACGTCTCTGAAATGACCGTTATGCGCCTCACCTCAGTCCCGTCAGTAGTGAACGTGCAGCACGCTCGTAAACATGGCTACAACGATCGCTTCGCCCGCCAAGTGTGAAGTGCGCGGTGTAATTCGATTTCTTCAGGCTGAGGGGTGCAATGCAGCCGAAATTCATCGCCGAATAAGTCGTGTGTATGGTGAAACGTGCATGAGCGACAGCAAAGTGCGACAATGGTGCAGGAACTTTACAGCAGGGCGTACATACGTCCATGATGCAGGCGGCCAGGGAAGGAAGCGTGTGTCAACCGATGATCTTGTTCAGCGTGTGAATCAGGCAATTCGAGAAAATCGTCGGTTCACAATTTCTGTGTTGAGTGCTTCGTTTCCTGAAATTTCCAGCTCAGCTCTCTACACAATTGTGAGTGAGACACTTCAGTACCGCAAACTTTGTGCGAGATGGGTTCCGAAGATGCTGTCTGACCGTCACAAAACACAGCGAATGGGCGCCGCTTTGGCGTTTCTCCAGCGCTACCATGATGAAGGACCGGATTTTTTGAACAAAATTGTCACAGGGGACGAGACATGGGTTCATTCTGAAACGGAAGAAACAAAAGAGCAATCCAAACAGTGGATGCATTCGCACTCCCCGAGTAAGCCAAAGAAATTCAAGCGAACATTCTCCAACAGAAAGTGTATGGCTACTGTGTTCTGGGACCGGAAAGGAGTTCTGTTGGTGGAATTCATGGAACGTGGTTCCACCATCACTGAAGCCGCATACGGTGCGACTATTCAACGTCTACGACGGGCAATTCAGAATAAGAGGAGAGGGATGTTGTCATCAGGCATTGTCCCCCTCCATGACAATGCTCGGCCGCACACTGCAGCTGCCACCACGAACCTCCTGCAGCGTTTCCAGTGGGACGTTTTCGATCACCCAGCATACAGTGCGGACCTGGCTCCATCAGATTTTCACCTCTTTGCTCACATGAAACGCCGGCTAGGAGGACAGCGTTTTGACACCGACGAGGCGCTGCAGACCGCCGTACAAAGATGGTTACAGGCGCAGGCGGCGACGTTCTATCAAGAGGGCATTGACAAGTTGGTACCACGCTACGACAAATGTCTCAATCTGCGAGGCGACTATGTTGAAAAATAGCTGTGATGTATCAGTAAGTGTTTCTAATAGAAAAGTGTCAAATTTGTACTGCTGTTTCATTTCGTGACCAATCGGACCTTGAGAAAAAATAGCCCTCGTATATTAGTGTTTCTTTGCGACACTCGCCTTATTATCTTTATATTAAACGCTATATCTCGTAATTTTATAATTTACTTCTCGTATTATTATACCACAACTATTCAGATTCCTACAACTTATGACTAGCTTCCTTCTTGTCGTGTATGATTGTCTTATGCGATGTTCAATCTCCTTCTTTTCAATTACAGTGTTCTTTTAAAATAAAACCCTATTCTATCAATAATATGTTGGCTCGAGTTTTTATAATTCATAATAAATCATTACCATATAAATTCTTTTCCATATGTTTTTGACATTTGAGGTATATTATTTAGCGTATGGCTTATACAGACAATATCAGTAATATATATACATATTTACAGCTGAGAAACAATTTTGTGCTTCACAATTGAATATCAAGTTTTTCCATCCAACGTACAGCATCTGGAGTTAGCAGCAGGAAGTCATCTTCATCACCGTGATACGCTCGAATCCTACATTCCCTGACGATATGATGAACAGTCTGGTGAGGAGCTCCGCAGTCACAGCCTGGATCAGGTAGCTTTTTCCACTTATGGAGAGCGGCTCTGGACCGGCCATGTTCAGGGCAGTCCAGGTCTTGCGTGGTAGGTGGTATCCACTTGGAAGTTCGAGACATGAGAAGAAGGTATGAAGGCGCACATCCGTTGCTGCTTCCCATCTACTTTTCCACTCATCAAGATATTTAAAATCCTTAGCATCCATGTTAACAGCATCACGCAGACTTGGATGGCGTGATTTTAGTCTATTAAGATTCAGAAGTGGCAAGTCACTATTCACGGGAGTAGTATAAAGGGAGAGTTCTGCGGCCTCCTCCCACGGGAAATTTGAATTCTGGCGGGAAATTTGAATTTTTGGCGGGAAATTTGAATTTTGGCGCGAGATTTGAATTTGTAAACAAAGCCACGTGCTTTTTGACAGCTGTCATCGACAACAACGCATCGCTAACCTCACTGCTGCCATCTTGACGGGCCTAAACCTCAGTGGTACCAACTTAACCTAACTAGCGTGAGGTAAACAAAGCCACGTGTTTTTTGACAGCCACGTGCTTTTTGACAGACAACAACGCATTGCTAACCTCACTGCTGCCATCTTGACGGGCCTAAACCTCAGTAGTACCAACTTAACCTAACTAGCGCGTGGTAAACAAAGCCACGTGCTTTTTGACAGCCACGTGCTTTTTGACAGTTGTCATCCGCCATCTTTAAACCACAGAGCACTGTGCTGCCCTCTTTATCGTAGTAGATGTTAAATTCGTCACCTGTCATCGGCAGTGCTGCCATCTTGGCGGGCCTAAACCTTAGTGCTACAAACTTAACCCCACTAGCGTGAGATAAACAAAGCCACGCGATTCTTGACAGCTGTCATCCGCCATCTTTAAACCACAGAGCACAGTGCTGCCCTCTTTATCGCAGTAGCTGCAAATTCGTCACCTGTCATCGGCAGTGCTGCCATCTTGGCGGGCCTAAACCTTATTGCTACCAACTTAACCCCACTAGCGCGAGATAAACAAATCCACGTGCTTTTTTGAGAGCTGTCATCCGCCATCTTTAATCTATAGAGCACAGTGGTGCCCTCTTTAGCTACTTACCTTTGAAATGTGGTGGCGGATAATTTGAAAAATGCTTTTCGACAGCAGCCATCTTTGAGCACCGTGCTGCCCTCTTTAGCTAGATACCTGTGGTGGCAGGCAATTCCACATGACAGCAGCCATCTTTAATCAAGAGAGCACCGTGCTGCCCTCTATGTGGTGGCGGCATATTCTACATGCTCTTGTTTGGAAACAAACTCGCACGCTTTTTTGACAGCCGTCATCCGCCATCTTTAATCAACAGAGCACAGTGCTGCCATCTTTAGCTAGATACCTCTGAAATGTGGTGGCGGCAAATTCCACGTGCTCTTGTTTGGAAACAAAGCTATGTGCTTTTTTGACAGCTGACATCCGCCATCTTTAATCTATAGAGCACAGTGCTGCCCTCTTTAGCCACTTACCTTTGATATGTGGTACGTCACAGCTGTCATCCGCAGTGCTGCCATCTTAACGGGCCTAAACCTTAGTGCTACCAACTTAACCTTTCTAGCGCGAGATTTGAATCGGTAAACAAATCCACCTGCTTTTTTGACAGCTGTCATCGACCATCTTTAATCCATAGAGCACAGTGGTGCCCTCTTTAGCTACTTATCATTGAAATGTGGTGGCGGATAATTTGAAAAATGCTTTTTGATAGCAGCCATCTTTAATCCAGAGAGCACCATGCTGCCCTCTTTAGCTAGATACCTGTGGTGGCAGGCAATTCCACATGACAGCAGCCATCTTTAATCAAGAGAGCACCGTGTCGCCCTCTTTGTGGCGGTGGCAAATTCCACGTGCTTTACAAACTCACGTGTTTTTTTCTGACAGCTGTCATCCGCCATCTTGCATCACAAACCTCAGTGCTGCGCTCTTTAGCTAGTTACCTTTGAAATGTGGTGACGGCAATTTGAAAAATTCTATGTGCTCTTGTTTGGAAACAAAGCCACGTGCTTTTTGACAGCTGTAATCCACCATCTTTAATCAATAGAGCACTGTGCTGCTATCATGCGGGCAATTTCGTCAGCTGTCATCCGCCATCTTTAATCTACAGAGCACCGTGCTGCCATCTTTAGCTAGATACCTTTGAAATGTGGTGGCGGTAATTTGAAAAATTCTATGTGCTCTTGTTTAGTAAACAAAGCCACGTGCTTTTTTTGACAGCTGTCATCCACCATCTTTAATCAATAGAGCACTGTGCTGCTATCATGCGGGCAATTTCGTCAGCTGTCATCCGCCATCTTTAATCTACAGAGCACCGTGCTGCTCTCTGTAGTAGCGGGCAATTTGAAAAGTTATGTTACTTGTCATCCGTCATCTTTAATCAAGAGAGCGCCGTGCTGCCATCTTTAGCTAGATACCTTTGAAATGTGGTGGCGGCAAATTGAAAAATTCCACGTACTCTTGTTTAGTAAACAAACTCACGCGCTTTTTGTCAGCTGTCATCCGCCATCTTTAATCTATAGAGTTCAGTGCTACACTGTTTAGGTACATACCTTTGAAATATGGCGGCGTATAATTTAAAAAGAAAAATTCTACATCAGCCATCTCTCGACGCTAATTGCACAAGATGGTGGCTATACATGACTCTTTAAAGGTGCTTATGCAAGATGGCCGCTATACATAGGTTCTTATGAGATTCCCTTGGGATGCTTGCGCAAGATGGCGGTTATACAAGGCTCCTTATGAGACGCCCTAGAAATGCTTGCGCAAGATGGCGGTTGCTCTTATGAGGCGGCTTAAGGGTCCTTGCACAAGATGGCTAGAGATGCCCTAAGGATGCTTGCGCAAGATGGCGGGCGCAAGATGGCGGCTATACACGACTCCTTATGAGACGCCTTAAGGGTGCTTGCGCAAGATGGCTGCTGCTCTTATGAAGAAAGCTAGCTTAGAGGCTAACGTGTCGTGCTAGTTCGATTCATTAAATTTGGGGCTTAAATGCATAATGTTAAATATCTCGAAAACGGCGCATCGTACAGCAAAACGGACAAAATTTTTCTACCCAAAACCTCGGTTCGCAGTATGAGGAACATGATATCATAAGAAAAACATAGTCTAATGATGAGATCAACGGTTCGCTTCTAAATTAGGCCCTTTGGCATTAGCTCTGTTTCAGCTCGTAATGAAGCAAGTCTTCGTAACATGATCAGGTCTAGCTATGGTAGAGAGTATAACGTACCGTGCTGGTTCGATTCATTACATTTGGGGCATAAATGCAAAATGTTAAATATCTTGAAAACGGACAAAATTTTTCTACCTGATACCTAGGTTTGCAGTATCAGGAACATGATAGCATAAGAAAAACATAGTCTAATGATGAGATCGACGGTTCGATTCCTACTTAGGCCCTTTGGCATTGGCAGCTATCTATTTCTACAAGATGGCGGCTATACATAGCTTCTTATAAGACAGCTTAAGAGCCCTTGCACAAGATGACTGCTGCTCTTATGAGACGCCCTAGGGGTGCTTGCGGGAGGTAGCAGCGACAAGACGATGACTATACACAGCTGCTTATGATACGGCCTAGAGGTGCTTACATAAGATGGTGGCTGCTCTGACGAAGAAAGCTAGCTTTGCATCGTGCAGGTATTTTTACAGCACTAAACCTCATACCTTTGAAATGTGGTGGCGGGTAATTTGAAAAATTCGACGTGCTTTTTCATAAGCTGTTAAGGCCTCCTCTTATGTCAAGGCATAGCTCTATCGAACAAGTTTAAACCTGCATCGGAATAGCTAGAGTAAGCACGTGCTGCAGTGATGACGTCATTAAGCATGTTTAGACTTGCAAATCACAGAAGAAACGTAACAAGGCTGGAATCGAAAACTGCACTCTATGCCGTTAACTTTATCATGTGATCGGAACATTGATTGAAGTGTTTGGAACACTAAATAAGTAGAAGCGAACACTGTACTCGGTACAACATGTGATTAGAACATGTCAGGGGATACCTTTGTTCTAAGAAGATTAGTTTACCGCACATTCCTTGTAGGGCTAATAGGCTAAGGGGCTAATGGGCAAAAGGGCTAATGGGCAAAAGGGCTAAAGGGCTAATGGGCTAAAGGGCTAAAGGGCTAAAGGAGCAACAACCTCATCGATCGCTATCAGCAAGAACGCTTGTACTTTGTTAAGTGTAGAAAATTAATCTTTATTTGTAAATGGTTTCATGTTCAGAACAAGGAATGGAACCTAGGGGTTACGTCTTACCTAATAAAATCCCCGAGGTGCGATGAGTTACGTTTTTCGAACTAGTGTTTGGAACACTGAACTTTTCAAGATGATAGCAGAGAGTTTAGCAATGTTTTGTTGTTGGATTATAAATTCTGCGCTACAACATGCATAAGGTGGCAGCCTTGAGGTTTACTGCCTTAAAGATGACAAGAGTGAGGTTAACAATGTTCCGTTGTTGGATTTTAAATTCCGCGCTATAACATGCATAAGGTGGCAGCCTTGAGGTTTACCGACGTAAAGATGGCAGCAGTGAGGTTAGCGACGCTGTATTGTCCTTCAAAGTGAGGTTAGGGTTCGTCAAGAGGACAGCTGTCAAAAAAGCACGTGGCTATGTTTACCAAACAAGAGCACGTGGTCGTGACGTCACGGTCACGTAGTATGCTGCCTCAGCATGCAAAGTTCAATGTCTACAACTACGTAGTAAACATTCTGCTATGTTCACAAAATTTTTTACACATAACTATTCTTTATGCTCTAAGTTAATTCACATAGGCTATGCTAAGATAGCAGCACAAACACATGCGAACTTTGTACATTCTAATGGAATAAGTTTAGTACTGTGTGCATCATGGATACATGATATGTGCACGCATTTAAACTTGACTATACATAATGCTGCTGCTTTGTTTACAAAATTTTTATGCATTGCTATCCTTTATGCTTTAAGTTCGTGCACACACAAGCGATAGTCGTACGCTCTTGCAGGAGAAGTTTAGTACGATATTCGATACATATATTATCGATAGGTGATGTGTACACGCTTTATAACATAGCTCTTCTTTGTGCTTTAAGTTCATGCACATAGGTTAGGGATACACAAAAGCGATTGCTACATGCTCTAGCGGAAGAAGTCTAGTACGATAGTCGATGCATGTAAAATCGGTAGGTTATGCTAAGATAGCAGCACTCTTACACGATTTTAGCACAATCTAGTGGAAGAAGTTTAGTATGATAGTCGTTTCATGCAAAATCATTAGGTAATGTGTACACGCTTTGAAACAAGGCTATTCTTTGTACTTGAAGTTCATGCGTCTTAGTTATGCTAAGATAGCAGCACATTCTACCTGAAGAAGTTTTGTACGAGAGTCGATACATGCAAAATCGATAGTTGATGCGTACACGCCTTGAAACATTACTATTCATTGTACTTTAATTTCATGGGTATAGGTTCTGCTAAGATGGAGCACAATCTAGCGGAAGAAATTTAGTACGATATTTGATGCATGCAGAATCAATAAGTAATGTGTACACACTTTGAAACATGGCTATTCTTCGTACTTTAAGTTCATGTGTATAAGTTATGCTAAGATAGCTATACAATCAAGCGGAAGAAGTTTAGTACGATATTTGTTGCATGCAAAATCGATAGGTGATGTGTACACACTTTGAAACATGGTTATTCTTTTTACTTTAAGGTCATGTGTATAGGTTATGCTAGGATAGCAGCACAATCTAGCGGGAGGAGTTTAGTACGAGAGTCAATGCATGCAAAATCGATAGGTAATGTGTACATGCTTTGAAACATGGCTATTCTTTGTACTTTTAAGTTCATGTGTATAAGTTATGCTAAGATGCGAGCACAATCTAGCGGAAGAAGTTTAGTACGATATTTGTTGCATGCAAAGTCGATAGGTAATGTGTACACGCTTTGAAATATGGCTATTCTTTGTACCTTAAAGTCATGTGCATAGGTTATGCTAAGATAGCAGCACAATCTAGCGGAAGAAGTTTAGTACGAGAGTCGATGCTTGTAAAATCGATAGGTAATGTGTACACAAGACCGACACCAATCCTCAGACCTTAATGCTACTCTCGATCGTTCAAAGATGGCGAATCGAGTAGCCGAAATTGTTGGAAATGTGGGTTTGTTTTGGTTTGTTGTTATCGTATGTAGTCAGTGTAATTTTATTAAATTTGACGATAAATGTTAGTTTCTTTGTAGAATATAAGTGTGCGAGTGTATTTATATGAGTCGGTAGGTACATAGGATCTGTAATTATACGCAGTAATGTGAGAATGTGCTTGTTTTGATCGTATTTTTACTCATTAAAAAACATGAGTGCACTAGGTGGACCAGTTTTTAGTCTAACTATGGCAATGCCTCTCATACAACTATTCTTAAGTTTCCTACGAAATAGAACATTAGAAGAGAAATCGATTAGGAATATACATCGTGATTATTTTGAAGTCCATGGCAAAACCGCAGCGTACATACGTCATTTTGAGAATAAGTATGAGGTTAGAAAATCTAGTTCTCTACTTCCAAACTATTCGTGTTCCTCGAAAAATATTAACTTAGATAGAATATAATTGATATTGTGTTATTCCGTCAGTGTCTCAAAGTGTCTAGTGATTTAGAAGCAAGTGTATTTTACAATAATCTATGCTTTGCCTGCGGAAATGTTTGGCTGGATCTTGGAGTATAACAAAACTTATAAGTGAGACAGATGGAGCAATCTGTATACTGTTACATAAAAGAAATAGTGACTTAGAGGGATTAGCTGGGTTTGTAACGTACGGTTTTACACTACCAACACCTTCCGATTCATGCTGTGGCTATCAGTTATCAAGCAGACTGTGCCGAACTGAAGCTCGTGCATGTGGTTAAATATCAATGTTTAGTCAATAGAGTTTTTCCACTTATGTTATTTAATGGGTAAAAACCTATTAGGCTATATCTTTAGTGTCTGAAAGTTTCATTACTAAGCTTACTATCATTGCGTGAAGTGCTGTTATGCCATATGTCAACATTATATTAACATCATGTTAACATAATTATTTCGGGTGTACTTGATCTGAGTGACACCGAGCTCGAAAGCTGCAGTCGCTTAAGTGCGGCCAGTGTCCAGTATTCGGGAGATAGTAGGTTCGAACCCTACTGTCGGCAGCCCTGAACATGGCTTTCCATGGTTTCCCATTTTCACACCAGGCAAATGCTGGGGCTGTACCTTAATTAAGGCCACGGCCGCTTCCTTCCCACTCCTAGATCTTTCCTGCCCCATCGTCGCCATAAGACCTATCTGTGTCGGTGCGACGTAAAGCAATTAGCAAAAAACTAGCAATAATCTGAGTGACTCAGACAGTTAAGGCGCTGGCCTTCTGATCCCAAGTTGCTGGATTCGATCCTGACTCTGTCCGGCGGTATTTGATGGTGCTCAAATACGTCAGCCTCGTGTCGGTAGATTTACTGGCACGTAAAGGAACTATTGCAGGACTAAATTTTGGCATTTCGACGTTTCCGAAACCCGTAAAAAATGTAGTTAGTAGGACGTAAAACGAATAACATTATGATTTCGGGTGTACTTCCCAGTCATTGGGTGGTGAATTTAAGAAATTATCTACCACTTCAAAACTAAGACAACAAGTTATGTTTGTGTTTCACAGTTCTCATGAGAGCGAATAAATTTTGCACCTTAATTTCTTTTGAAATATTCAAAATGATGCTAGAAATATCATTTTAACAGTTTTATCACGTATTTTCATCTATCCAGCTAAGTGAAATCTAAGAGAAAACGTTGTTTGACGAATTGAAATGTCTAAATAATCAGCTTGTTGGCCTCTTTTCTAGTAGAATATATGTGATTCTAGTTGATTATATGTGGTGCGTACTTGTTGGCAAAGCGTTTTCATACGTGTAAAAGTGATTTTCCTTACGATGTTACATTTATCATATTAAATTACCGCCGTTCATATGAAATGCGCGTGATATTTTCGTGTTAGCCAATACCAGTAATTCGGCTACTTCAGCCGCCATGTTTTTCTTATATTACGGTCTGAGGATTGGAGTCGGTCTTGGTGTACATTCTTTGAGACATAGCTCTTCTTTGTACTTTAAGTTCATGCGTCTTAGTTATGCTAAGATAGCAGCACAATCTACCTGCAGAAGTTTAGTACGAGAGTCGATACATGCAAATTCGATAGTTGATGTGTACACGCTTTGAAACATGACTATTCATTGTACTTTAAGTTCATTGGTATAGGTTATGCTAAGGTAGCAGCACAATCTAGCGGAATAAATTTAGTACGAGATTCGATTAATGCAAAATCAATAAGTAATGTGTACACGCTTTGAAACATGGCTATTCTTTGTACTTTAAGTTCATGTGTATAAGTTATGCTAAGATAGCAGCACAACCTAGCGGAAGAAGTTTAGTACGATATTTGTTGCATGCAAAGTCGATAGGTAATGTGTACACGCTTTGAAACATGGCTATTCATTGTACTTTAAGGTCACGCGTATAGGTTATGCTAGGATAGCAGCACAATCTAGCGGAAGAAGTTTAGTACGAGAGTGATGCATGCAAAAACGATAGGTAATGTGTACACGCCTTGAAATATGGCTATTCATTGTACTTTAATTTTATGGGTATAGGTTATGCTAAGATAGCAGCACTATCTAGCGGATGAAGTTTAGTTCGATGGTCGATGCATGTAAAATCGATAGGTGATGTGTACACGCTTTGAAACATGGCTATTCATTGTACTTTACTTTTATGGGTATAGGTTATGCTAAGATAGCAGCACTATCTAGCGGATGAAGTTTAGTACGATGGTCGATGCATGTAAAATCGATAGGTGATGTGTACACGCTTTGAAACATGGCAATTCAAACTGCTGCTCTGTTCCCAAGACTTTTAAGCATAGCTAATCCTAATGCTGCTCTTAACGACGTCGAGCTAAGGATTGATTACATGACCGTGACGTCACGACCACGTGCTCTTGTTTGGTAAACATAGCCACGTGCTTTTTTGACAGCTGTCTTCTTGACGAACCCTAACCTCACTTTGAAGGACAATAGTGCGTCGCTAATCTCACTGCTGCCATCTTTACGGCGGTAAACCTCAAGGCTGCCACCTTATGCATGTTATAGCGCGGAATTTAAAATCCAACAACGGAACATTGTTAACCTCACTCTTGTCATCTTTACGGCAGTAAACCTCAAGGCTGCCACCTTATGCATGTTGTAGCGCAGAATTTATAATCCAACAACAGAACATTGCTAAACTCTCTGCTATCATCTTGAAAAGTTCAGTGTTCCAAACACTAGTTCGAAAAACGTAACTCATCGCACCTCGGGGATTTTATTAGGTAAGACGTAACCCCTAGGTTCCATTCCTTGTTCTGAACATGAAACCATTTACAAATAAAGATTAATTTTCTACACTTAACAAAGTACAAGCGTTCTTGCTGATAGCGATCGATGAGGTTGTTGCTCCTTTAGCCCTTTAGCCCTTTAGCCCATTAGCCCTTTAGCCCTTTTGCCCATTAGCCCTTTTGCCCATTAGCCCCTTAGCCTATTAGCCCTACAAGGAATGTGCGGTAAACTAATCTTCTTAGAACAAAGGTATCCCCTGACATGTTCTAATCACATGTTGTACCGAGTACAGTGTTCGCTTCTACTTATTTAGTGTTCCAAACACTTCAATCAATGTTCCGATCACATGATAAAGTTAACGGCATAGAGTGCAGTTTTCGATTCCAGCCTTGTTACGTTTCTTCTGTGATTTGCAAGTCTAAACATGCTTAATGACGTCATCACTGCAGCACGTGCTTACTCTAGCTATTCCGATGCAGGTTTAAACTTGTTCGATAGAGCTATGCCTTGACATAAGAGGAGGCCTTAACAGCTTATGAAAAAGCACGTCGAATTTTTCAAATTACCCGCCACCACATTTCAAAGGTATGAGGTTTAGTGCTGTAAAAATACCTGCACGATGCAAAGCTAGCTTTCTTCGTCAGAGCAGCCACCATCTTATGTAAGCACCTCTAGGCCGTATCATAAGCAGCTGTGTATAGTCATCGTCTTGTCGCTGCTACCTCCCGCAAGCACCCCTAGGGCGTCTCATAAGAGCAGCAGTCATCTTGTGCAAGGGCTCTTAAGCTGTCTTATAAGAAGCTATGTATAGCCGCCATCTTGTAGAAATAGATAGCTGCCAATGCCAAAGGGCCTAAGTAGGAATCGAACCGTCGATCTCATCATTAGACTATGTTTTTCTTATGCTATCATGTTCCTGATACTGCAAACCTAGGTATCAGGTAGAAAAATTTTGTCCGTTTTCGAGATATTTAACATTTTGCATTTATGCCCCAAATGTAATGAATCGAACCTGCACGGTACGTTATACTCTCTACCATAGCTAGACCTGATCATGTTACGAAGACTTGCTTCATTACGAGCTGAAACAGAGCTAATACCAAAGGGCCTAAGTTAGAAGCGAACCGTTGATCTCATCATTAGACTATGTTTTTCTTATGATATCATGTTCCTCATACTGCGAACCGAGGTTTTGGGTAGAAAAATTTTGTCCGTTTTGCTCTACGATGCGCCGTTTTCGAGATATTTAACATTATGCATTTAAGCCCCAAATTTAATGAATCGAACTAGCACGACACGTTAGCCTCTAAGCTAGCTTTCTTCATAAGAGCAGCAGCCATCTTGCGCAAGCACCCTTAAGGCGTCTCATAAGGAGTCGTGTATAGCCGCCATCTTGCGCCCACCATCTTGCGCAAGCATCCTTAGGGAATCTCTAGCCATCTTGTGCAAGGACCCTTAAGCCGCCTCATAAGAGCAACCGCCATCTTGCGCAAGCATCTCTAGGGCGTCTCATAAGGAGCCTTGTATAACCGCCATCTTGCGCAAGCATCCCAAGGGAATCTCATAAGAACCTATGTATAGCGGCCATCTTGCATAAGCACCTCTAAGGAGTCATGTATAGCCACCATCTTGTGCAATTAGCGTCGAGAGATGGCTGATGTAGAATTTTCCTTTTTAAATTATCCGCCACCATATTTCAAAGGTATGTACCTAAACAGTGTAGCACTGAACTCTGTAGATTAAAGATGGCGGATGACAGCTGACAAAAAGCGCGTGAGTTTGTTTACTAAACAAGAGTACGTGGAATTTTTCAATTTGCCGCCACCACATTTCAAAGGTATCTAGCTAAAGATGGCAGCACGGCGCTCTCTTGATTAAAGATGACGGATGACAAGTAACAGAACTTTTCAAATTGCCCGCTACTACAGAGAGCAGCACGGTGCTCTGTAGATTAAAGATGGCGGATGACAGCTGACGAAATTGCCCGCATGATAGCAGCACAGTGCTCTATTGATTAAAGATGGTGGATGACAGCTGTCAAAAAAAGCACGTGACTTTGTTTACTAAACAAGAGCACATAGAATTTTTCAAATTACCGCCACCACATTTCAAAGGTATCTAGCTAAATATGGCAGCACGGTGCTCTCTTGATTAAAGATGGCGGATGACAGCTAACAGAACTTTTCAAATTGCCCGCTACTACATAGAGGACAGCACGGTGCTCTGTAGATTAAAGATGGCGGATGACAGCTGACGAAATTGCCCGCATGATAGCAGCACAGTGCTCTATTGATTATAGATGGTGGATGACAGCTGTCAAAAAGCACGTGGCTTTGTTTCCAAACAAGAGCACATAGAATTTTTCAAATTGCCGTCACCACATTTCAAAGGGAACTAGCTAAAGAGCGCAGCACTGAGGTTTGTGATGGAAAATGGCGGATGACAGCTGTCAGAAAAAAGCACGTGAGTTTGTAAAGCACGTGGAATTTGCCACCGCCACAAAGAGGGCGGCACGGTGCTCTCTTGATTAAAGATGGCTGCTGTCATGTGGAATTGCCTGCCACCACAGGTGTCTAGCTAAAGAGGGCAGCATGGTGCTCTCTGGATTAAAGATGGCTGCTATCAAAAAGCATTTTTCAAATTATCCGCCACCACATTTCAAAGGTAAGTAGCTAAAGAGGGCACCACTGTTCTCTATGGATTAAAGATGGTGGATGACAGCTGACAAAAAAGCACGTGGATTTGTTTACCGATTCAAATCTCGCGCTAGTAAGGTTAAGTTGGTAGCACTAAGGTTTAGGCCCGTTAAGATGGCAGCACTGCGGATGACAGCTTTGACGTACCACATTTCAAAGGTAAGTAGCTAAAGAGGGCAGCACTGTGCTCTATAGATTAAAGATGGCGGATGTCAGCTGTCAAAAAAGCACATAGGTTTGTTTCCAAACAAGAGCACGTGGAATTAGCCGCCACCACATTTCAAAGGTATCTAGCTAAAGATGGCAGCACTGTGCTCTGTTGATTAAAGATGGCGGATGACGGCTGTCAAAAAAGCGTGTGAGTTTGTTTCCAAACAAGAGCATGTAGAATATGCCGCCACCACATAGAGGGCAGCACGGTGCTCTCTTGATTAAAGATGGCTGCTGTCATGTGGAATTGCCTGCCACCACAGGTATCTAGCTAAAGAGGGCAGCACGGTGCTCAAAGATGGCTGCTGTCAAAAAGCATTTTTCAAATTATCCGCCACCACATTTCAAAGGTAAGTAGCTAAAGAGGGCACCACTGTGCTCTATAGATTAAAGATGGCGGATGGCAGCTGTCAAAAAAGCACGTGGATTTGTTTATCTCGCGCTAGTGAGGTTAAGTTGGTAGCACTAAGGTTTAGGCCCGCCAAGATGGCAGCACTGCCGATGACAGGTGACGAATTTGCAGCTACTGCGATAAAGAGGGCAGCACTGTGCTCTGTGGTTTAAAGATGGCGGATGACAGCTGTCAAAAAATCACGTGGCTTTGTTTATCTCACGCTAGTGAGGTTAAGTTGGTAGCACTAAGGTTTAGGCCCGCCAAGATGGCAGCACTGCCGATGACAGGTGACGAATTTAACATCTACTACGATAAAGAGGGCAGCACAGTGCTCTGTGGTTTAAAGATGGCGGATGACAACTGTCAAAAAAGTACGTGGCTGTCAAAAAGCACGTGGCTTTGTTTACCACGCGCTAGTTAGGTTAAGTTGGTACTACTGAGGTTTAGGCCCGTCAAGATGGCAGTACTGAGGTTAGCGATGCGTTGTTGTCTGTCAAGAAGCACGTGGCTGTCAAAAAACACGTGGCTTTGTTCACCTCACGCTAGTTAGGTTAAGTTGGTACTACTGAGGTTTAGGCCCGTCAAGATGGCAGCAGTGAGGTTAGCGATGCGTTGTTGTCTGTCAAAAAGCACGTGGCTGTCAAAAAGCACGTGGTTTTGTTTACCTCACGCTAGTTAGGTTAAGTTGGTACCACTGAGGTTTAGGCCCGTCAAGATGGCAGCAGTGAGGTTAGCGATGCGTTGTTGTCGATGACAGCTGTCAAAAAGCACGTGGCTTTGTTTACAAATTCAAATCTCGCGCCAAAATTCAAATTTCCCGCCAAAAATTTACATTTCCCGCCAGAATTCAAATTTCCCGCGGGAGGAGGCCGCAGAACTCTCCCATTATACTACTCACGGGTAGACTAGGATTTCTTGAGATCTTGTGGAATTCCTTCATAAGGGCATTAGATCGGCGTAGATCAGGTGGCATTATACCAGTTAGCAGTGGAAGCCAATGAACTGGAGTAGATGTGATTGCGCCAGATATGATGCGCATTGTGGTATTAAGCTGGGTGTCAACAAGCCTTGTATGATGACTGTTCATCCAAACAGGTGCACAATACTCGGCACTTGAATACACCAAACCCACGGCTCAAGATCGCAAAGTGGTTGCTGAAGATTCCCAGGTAGATCCACACAGTTTATGAAGGATGTTAGTTCGAGGCTTCAACTTTTGTGCCAAGTTCAGGAGGTGTTGTTTGAAGGATACTGTACTGTCCAAGATGACACCAAGGTATTTTCGGTTCCAATTATGACGAAGAATTCTCCCTCTGAAACTAACATTCAGTTTCACTTTCGCCAAACGATTATTTGAATGGTAGCGTTGCTCACGTCCGTAGGTTGAACCTCTAATTGCCCTACACGTGCCTCCTGGGTGGTGCTAACTGAGCAACAGCGAAAACAGGCAGCCAGACTATCCACAGGATCTCCTGGCAATGACATATTTTCGACGAATTAATAGAAACAGTTCTTCTCAGAGCTCATTAACGAGAAACATTTGAGGAAGAGTCTCCCTGACATAAGACACTTTCGTAATTGGGAGTTCATATAAAGGAACAGGCTTAGAAATCCGTGTCTTCTTCAACCAAGACCGACTACAATCCTCAGACCGTAATATAAGAAAAACATGGCGGCCGAAGTAGCCGGATTGCTGGTATTGGCTAACACAAATATATCACGTACATACTATATAAAAGGCGGTAAATTAACACGATAAATGTAACACCACGGGGAAAATCACTTTTACATGTATGAAAACGCTTCGCCAACAAGAATCACATATATTCTTCTCGAAAAGAGACCTACAAGCTGAAATTCGTCAAATAACGCTTTTTCTTAGATTTCACTTCGCTGGATACATGAAAATACATGGTAAAACTGTTAAAATGGTACTTCTAACATAATTTTGAATGTTTCAAAATAAATTAAGGTACGAAATTCCTCGATTTATTCGCTCTCATGAGAACTGTGAAACACGATTTGTTGCTTTAGTTTTGAAGTGGTGAACAATTTCTTAAACTCAGCACCCAACGAATAGGAAGTACAGAAGTACACTCGAAATAATAATGTTATTGGCTTTACGTCCTTCTAACTACATTTGTTACGGTTTTCGGAGACGTCGAAGTGCCGAAACTTAGTCCTGCAGTAGTTCTTTTACATGCCATTAAATCTACCGACACGAGGCTGACGTATTTGAGCACCTTCAAATACCACCGGACTGAGCCAGGATCGAATCTGGCAACTTGGGGTCAGAAGACCAGCGCCTTAACCGTCTGAGGCACTCTGCCCAAGTACACACGAAATGATTATGTTAACCCAATGAACGGCCCTGGTAATGTTAACATAATGTTGACATATGGCATAACAGTACTTCACACAATGATAGTAACCTTAGTAATGAAAAGTTCGGACACTAAAGATATAATAGGTTTTTACCCATTAAAGAACATGAGTGCAAAAACTCTATTGACTAAACATTGATATTTAACCACATGCACGAGCTTCAGTTCGGCGCAGTCTGCTTGATAACAGATAACCACAGCAGGAATCGGAAGGTGTTGATAGTGTAAAACCCTACGTTACAAACCTAGCTAATCCCTCAAAGTCACTATGTCTTCTGTGTAACAGTATACATATTGCTCCAACTGTCACACTTATAAGTTTTGTTATACTCCAAGATCCAGCCAAACATTTCCACAACCAAAGCACAGATCATTGTAAAATAAACTTGCATCTAAATCATTCGCCACTTTGAAGCACATAGACACTGACGGAATAACACAAATTCAGTTATATTCTATCTAAATTAATATTTTTCGTGGAACACGAATAGTCTGGAAGTAGAGAAGTGGCTTCCCTAACCTCAGACTTATTCTTAAAATGATGTATGCACGCTACAGTTTTGTCATGGACTTCAAAATAATCACGATGTATATTCCTAATCCATTTCTATCTTAATGTTCTATTCCGTAGGAAACTTAAGAATAGTTGTATGAGAGACATTGCCATAGTTGGACTAAAATCTGGTCCACCTAGTGCACTCATATTCTTTAATCACGATCAAAACAAGCATATTCTCACATTACTGCGTATAATTACAGAGCGTATGTATCCACTGACTCATATAAATACACTCGCAAACTTATATTCTACAAAGAAACTTAACATGTATCGTCAACTTTCATAAAATTACACAGACTACATACGATAACAAAAAACCAAAACAAACCCAGATTTCCAACAATTCCGGCTACTCGATTCTCCATCTTTGAACGATCGAGAGTGATGATGATGATGATGCTTGTTGTTTAAAGGGGCCTAACATCGAAGGTCATCGGCCCCTACGATCGAGAGTAGCATTAATGTCTGAGGATTGGAGTCGGTCTTGCTTTAACTATGTACTAATCGATTGCTTCATAACCGACTTCTCAATTACTCGAAAATATCCGTAACAGCAATCAGCGCAGATGAAATCGAACTTGACATGTATCATTCAATCCATTCCATGGCCTGCGTCGTATTGGAACTAAACGTCACACATAGAGAATTATTTTATTCTTCCGTCGAAATATAACATTTTCATTTAACAGTCTTTGCTTTCGCTCAAATATTACATTCCTAGAAATAAATTATTTGAATACCAAGGGGTCCGAGCTTATGAGTTTGTATATACATCCAATTTCTGTTAAACTTATTATTCAATTGAGCGAGTTATCTCGAAATATTAATGTATCTGGACATAAACGACTGGTCGTATGATTTCCGTTAGTTTCTTTATTATCATAAAATTCAATGGTTCCTTTTATCTTCGATCCGGAATACATTAGAGGGTGTGTTACCACCTACAAACCAGCATAGCTGGGCTGTTAAAACGTCACGTTTTACTGAAAAGCCCTTGTATATTATTTGTGGGTTTCAAACCCATCGTAAATTCAACCATGAAAAAGATAGCTCACAGTTTGATTACTGTAAATTAAGAAATATTAGACTATATCTCAACGGAATTACGTGTCCATACGAAAACATGGACATTGATTTTGAGAAAAATAAACTTGGGTTGCTGTATGGCATGTTTTGAAAATTCCAATCATCGTATTATCAGAAAGATCTTCCGCTATTTTAGTCTGAAGAATTTTAAACTAAAGCACCTATTGTAGGTATCTCCTGTCGATATTCGTTTACAATTTGAAACATCTCTGCTAACACAACAGCCTATCCATCCACTATCGCATATTGTTACAAGACTATATAGAGGAAAGTGGTTATACTCTTCGTGAGAAACCGTCAGTAGTTCTTTATCATCCTGTGTCTGTAAAACACGCTAGTAACGCCCATATGACAGATTGTATGGGCGCCTAGACCTGGGGGTATGTAGTATTTCTAAAATTTTGGAAGATGAATGGCGGTAGAATAACACCCAAGGTATCCCTTGCCTGTTGGTGGGGGGCGGTACTACCACGTCTACGTAATACGACTTTTAAATCATTTTCTTGAAAGAAAAACACCGGAATACATTAGATTTTTGCCTTTGCCTGAGAGGTGGGGGGCACCTCCGTTGCTCCCGGGCATGGGCGCACTTGGTAACATCACTCTTAGGCTTGTGATTACAATTCTCTTAAAGCAGCAGAATCACCAGGAGACTCGAAAATTACTCTTCATCGTATATTGTGGAGGATTCCACATGTAAAATTATGCGATCGAGAAAAACTTCGTTTGCTCAAGATTGCAGAAAATGATACACTATTACCTATACGTTTTTGAAGTTGGGTATCCTGTGTTTAATTTGAATGATGCAGGGGGAATTACAATTTTGTAAGCATGCTACATCTTCATAGTAAGAGTACATCATGATCATTAGTGTGTGCTTCTACATCGTACACTATGGAACGGAAAGATGATAAAGACTGCACGGTTACAGACAATCGTCTTGATAACAAACAAAACTGTGAATGTGCATTACCAGTGAAACAAATACGCTACATCTTATTTACCTCATTAAAGTGTGTGAGGCTCTTAAGATGTTCTGTAAACATAGAACCTTATGTCAGATGTCAAAACATACCTACGTACGCTGCTCCTTTCCTAGATGCTTTTGGGACATCCTACCTCTCCACAGTAAGTTGTCAATCGATGTAACTTCATGAAGACGCTGTTGACGACATTACAAGCATCGAACTGAAAATAACATCGATTGGGATGGTCCAAATCCGAAGATTGTAAACTGTAGACAGTGTATGCATGAACTTTTCCATTCTTTACACTACCTGATAATGATTCTGAAAGGAACTAAACACATGGAAGACATCATGGTAAGAACTGTATCAACATCTTTGCGAAGATTAACATGCATAGTAAAATGTATTTTGAATACTTAATTTCAAAAACAATATATATTTTGTTTAATTTGAATGTTGCAGGGGGAAATAAAATTTTGCAAGCATGCTACATCTGCACAGTTTTATTTCTATGAAAACGTAGGCTGAATAACTTTTAGTACTCTTTTTACCACAACCGTTGTTCGTCTCTTACCACGCTCCTATCCAACCTCCCTTAGTCATCTCTTGTTCTTTTCGATGTCGACCGCACAGTATCCCCTTGCTTCTAAAAACGAAATTACAAAAGTTTAGCGCCTATGTCAACCATCGTGTATACGTGCATGCGACACCACCCGAAGGATGGAGAAATGCTTGTAATTTCTTTAGATAGATAGCGTCCTCCGCAATCCTACTTTCTCCCACGGCTAACAGAGTGCATGAGTAATCCGTTTTACAGTAACTTGCAAACTCGCCGTCAGACTATACCTCAAGGTGATGTACATGCGCACTAGCTATTACCCCTGTTATGTCTCTAGCGGTATCGAATAGTCATTTGTTTACAGTAACTCACGAAGTCACCGCGAGAGCGCTCTGTTATGTCTCTAGCGGGATCTGATAGTCATCTGATTACAATAACTCACGAAGTCGCTGCGAAAGCGCACTGATATGTCTCTAGCAGGATCTGATAGTCATTTGTTTACAGTAACTCACGAAAGTCGTCGTAAGAGTGCACTGTTATGTCTCTAGTGGGATATTTGTTCACAGTAACTCACAAAGACGCCGCGAGAGCGCGCTGATATAACTCCCTTCATTCCACACAGCTGAGCTAGGATCAAACCTGCAAAGTTTACGACGGAAGGTCAGCGTCTCAACCGTCTGAGCCACAGCCTGGCAGGGCAAGGGTGGTGGTGGTGGTGGTGGTATATACGTTCTATTTACTAGATTGTGTGCCAAAAAGCCTCGGTTAAATCCCACTCCACCGAGCTCGATAGCTGCAGTCGCTTAAGTGCGGCCAGTGTCCAGTATTCGGGAGATAGTAGGTTCGAACCCCACTGTCGGCAGCCCTGAAAATCGTTTTCCGTGGTTTCCCATTTTCACACCAGCCAAAGGCCATGGCCGCTTCCTTCCCACTCCTAGCCCTTCCCTGTCCCATCGTCGCCATAATACTTATCTGTGTCGGTGCGACGTAAAACAACTAGCAAAAAGAATCCCACTCCTCCCCGCAGTGCTCCTACGGAGGGAAGGCATACAACGCTGTTGAATGTGATTTGTCTGTCAGATCGAGATGTAAAGCTTCGATGCTATTCGACAGGAGAATGCTATGTGCCCCAACCGGGTTTTGCCCTGTATCTTCTCACGATCATATATCATGTCATTCATTTCATCTTATTATTTTCCCTGATGAGGTTGACGTCAAGAAAGTCATCCGGTTATAAAAATTCCATCTTGACATATTCATCTGATCACAAACCCAACACCGTAGATAAACGGGACAAGGAATGGACACACGTTAGGTAGCCAGTAGTCCGCACTTCAAATCACGCACGCTATGACGTTACACCTCTGCCTGAGTGTTCGGTTATGTGAAGATAAACATGCATTTAAATAGCCCGCGATTATTACGTCACAGCTCCCTCACTCCTCCAAGGGGAGACGGTAAAGAGCTTGTCTGAGGTTAGGTTAGCGTTCCCAGTAGCCAGATTAGTTTAACACGTCATCATAGCGTCATAACTTCAACTACCATTCACTTAACCGATTGGACTCCTCCAAGGGGAGGTGATAAAGAGCCTGTGTGAGGGCAGGTTTGCTTTCGTGCGCAAGGTTAGGTTAACATGTGTGTTAACCGCACCTGCAAGTCATCTAATCAATTTGGCTTCTCCAAAGGGAGCCGGTAAATAGCCTGTCTGAGGTTAGGTTAGCGTTCCCAGTAGCCAGATTAGTTTAACACGTCATCATAGCGTCATAACTTCAACTACCATTCACTTAACCGATTGGACTCCTCGAAGGGGAGGTGATAAAGAGCCTGTGTGAGGGCAGGTTTGCGTTCGTGTGCAAGGCTAGGTTAACACGTCATGACGTCTTAACCTCATCTGCAGGTCACCTAACCGATTTGGCTCCTCCAAGGGGCCCCGTCCGATTGGGCTCCTCCAACGTGGCCCGTGAGGTTAGCATTGCCCTCGTACGTGAGGTTACTACGTCATAACCTCAGCTAGGGATAAAAAACATTCCAGGTTGTCCAGGGAGGTTAGCATTGCCCTCATACGAATGGGTCAAAAGCTCCCCAGATCATTCCCTGACCATTCAGGCCCCTTCAATGGAGTCTGTGAGGTTACGCTTGCTCTCGTACACAAGGTTATGGCGTTATTCCGCTTCTTAACTTCACCGAAAGTTCATTGAACCCGGGTAAGGACCTTCATGGCTACACTACTAGATCAATGACCTTGAAACCTCATAGCTGCACTACTCAAAAAAGAGTGGGGGAAAATGCTGACTCAACACCCATTGTTTTAGATCATACTTTGCTCTTCTACTAAGGTAGCTACTCTGACACGAATAGAGAAAAAAGAAAGAAAGAAAGAAAGAAAGAAAGAAAGACAGGTCGGCCTCTCTTTAGTGTTTTCTATTTACAGTCAGATACTGTCGAAGGACGTATTCTCTAGACGTTGTACGTCAACAGTGTAGCCAATAACGTTTTGTGTTTTTCAGCATAATTGTTTATTTAATATATTTTCTTTTCTACGTATTTCTGCGTTTACTGGTATCCGAAGGCCCCAAACTAACATAATGATCTGACTTCTACCTCTTATTCTCCTTCTTTTTATTATTCTTATTCTAATTCTGCCAGTGTTAGATCAGCCATTCACCTTTCGTCTGATCCGTTCTTCTTGCCGCTAAACTTTTCCCGGAAAACTTTGAAGCAGACTGTTGATTCCGTAAATATGTATGTATGTATGTATGTATGTATGTATGTATGTATGTATGTATGTATGTTGGGTATTCAGCCCGAAGGCTGGTTTGATCCTCTGCAGCTCCACCAACAGCTGTCATAAATAGCCTAGGCGTCACTGAAGAGACGTACTAGCGAAGTTAGGAGTGAGGTAGTTTCCCATTGCTTTCCTCACCGAGCCAGCCGCTGCTATTACATATCAGTCTGCCAAGCCCACTGAAATGCATGCACCAACCGACCCTATGGGTGATATGGCTGCATAAGGAATGGTATTACTAGCATCACTTTCATATTGTCAAAGCCAAGGATGAGACTGAGACAGGACATAGTGCACTGATCTCGCCAGCAAAGGCAGTCTATTATGGAATGTTCATTTTAATTGTATTCCTTCTTTTTTCCAAGATGACGACTACTATGTGTGATATCCGTAGTGGATAATGGTGTAAGGTGCAGTGAAAAATGTGGCGAATGCACAAGAGTGGTTAAAAATGGGATTCTGTGATAAATAGTACCATTTTCGTTGTGCAAATATTGTAAATAGGACTGATATCGAAGAAAGTGTGTGGCTGTGTTCCCGAGTGTAAACAAACTGATAGTGAGGCAGAACAACAAGAAAGAGAGACTTACAAAACTATACTTAAGATTTTAGGAGTGCTACAAGAAGACTTATGTGCTCTAAAACTTGAAAATGAAAGCTTAAAAGACAGAATAAAGAAAGTGGAAGATAAAGAAGACATTGGAGAAGAAAGATCGCCGTGGACGGAAGTGACGCGTAGCCATTTTAGGCCTAATGTTAAACATGTACAACTTAAAACCGGGAAAGAACTCTTTGCAGTGCGAAAATAGATTTCAGTCATTGCAACAGATTCCAGAAGAAGACACATCAAGTTTTCTGAATAATTTTAAATCCAGTGGAGGTAACCTACAGAAGAAGAAAACCAACCGAAATTCAAGATCGCCAAAAATTCATTTCTACGCAGACAGTCAAAGGCGGGGTATGGCAGAAGGCATCAAGGATGAGCTGCAGAATCCAGAAATTGAGGTTTTAGGACTAATAAAACCAGGTGTCAAAACTGAAGACGCCCTTTCAAGTTGTGATCCTGTGTTAGAGAAGGACAATTATGTGGTGATTGTGAGTGGTACAAATGGCATTGCTGCAAATGAAGGCGAGGAACTAATTACGACCCTCAGAGGTAAGATTTTCAAACTACCTGACTCAAAAGTATTGTAGTTAATGTGCCACCCAGGCAGGGTGCGAAATCGCGGGGGTATGGGGGGTTTTCCCCCCGCCGACAATTTTATCTCAGAGGTCCCCCCCACTAAAATAGCCCGGGGGGGGGGGGGTGGTGGAATCCTTCATTATAAAGTAGTGAGGAAAATATATAACACATATATTACTGAAATGAATATTCTTGCTGTACATATTTTCATGAAAACCTTCCAACAATGCAGATAATATAGAAATAATAGAATTACTGCAAGACCTTCAGCAATGTTGCAACGTAGAGGTGGCAACTCAGCACCTGCAGCCTATTGTTCCTGTTCAAACTGGCAGGACCATCTGAAACCCGAGCAAAAATAAGTAGCTCGAGCGTACACCACTCCAGTACTTCTTTACGGGGCCCATTCACAGTCGAGCGGGTTGGCGAGCTGGTTCGTGACCTTGGTCGCACTGACCGGCTCGAAGGTGTATGGGGGGTTGTTGAGGGTTGGGCTCGAGGTTAAGTCCGTGTTGGCGGTTCGACAGCTAAGCCAGCGAACCCGACCGGTTCGCCAACCCGTCAGTGTGTGTATGGCCATACCTGACCGGCTAACTGTGGTTTCGTCTGTAGCTTAATTTCGTTTCTGTGTGAGTTAATTAGGCCTACCTCAAATAACAATTACTTTTGAGTAGAATAAGCAGTTCCGGGAAGAATTTATTCAATTGTAGCGGGCGAGTCCTGGAACTTTCCCATCCTTGTGTCACACAATGCCTTCCATGTGTTAGTGCGACATTCAAACACTAATAATAATAATAATAATAATAATAATAATAATAATAATAATAATAATAATATGAAGAAGAACATGGTCTCCCGATACTCTCCTTCAAATATTATTAGCCTATAGACCATTCTGCTATGCCACTCGTGCCTCTGCACTTAAGTTGTTAATACTGTAAGTATGTATCATACATTACCACAGTAGTGAAATTTTCTGTATTTCATAACTAGTGGTGAAATAACATTTCCAAAACTAGTCACTTTCAAAAGAATATTACGTTTGTTATATAAAAATGATCTTATAATACATCACAATCAAAATTGTGTAGGCCCACTTACGTGCAAATATTCCGAATGCAACGTATCGAAAATTGCCGAACACGTCTCAGGAATGATTTTTCCAAGTAGCTGAGGAGATATTACACTGCTAAATTTCATGTCTTCATAACTTCTGCCTGTCGCTAGAAATCGCAATGTTACAATTAACCTTTCTTCAGCACTGATGTTATCTCTCATGTATGTCTCCTGTTTCTCTATGTTTGGCCGAATCAACTCCAACAATTCGCAAAAACTATCGCTATCCATACGCAGGAAGTTGTTATAATCTGCACGTTCTTGTACGCACAGAGTTCTTAATAGGCTGACGTGTGAAAATCGTGGTTTATCTCTAGTAGTATAATAGGCGGATTCGGCGGCCTCCTCCTCTTCCCGCGGGAAATTTGAATTCTGGCGGGAAATTTTAATTTTGGCGGGAAATTTGAATTTTGGCGGGAAATTTGAATTTTGGCGCGAGATTTGAATTTGTAAACAAAGCCTAATGCTTTTTGACAGCTGTCATCGACAACAACGCATCGCTAACCTCACTGATGCCATCTTGACGGGCCTAAACCTCAGTAGTACCAACTTAACCTCACAAGCGCGAGATTTGAATAGGTAAACAAATCCACGTGTTTTTTGACAGCCACGTGCTTTTTGATAGACAACAACGTATCGCAAACCTCAGTGCAGCCATCTTGACGGACCTAAACCACAGTGCTACCAACTTAACCTCACTAGCGCGAGATTAGAATTTGTAAACAAATCCACGTGCTTTTTTGGCAGCTGTCATCCGCCATCTTTAAACTACAGAGCACCGTGCTGCCCTCTTTATCGCAGTAGCTGCAAATTCGTCACCTGTCATCCGCAGTGCTGCCATCTTAACGGGCCTAAACCTTAGTGCTACCAACTTAACCTCACTAGCGTGAGATAAACAAATCCACGTGCAGCTGTCATCCGCCATCTTTAATCAAGAGAGCGCCGTGCTGCACTCTATGTGGTGGCGGCAAAGTTGAAGTGCTTTACAAACTCACGTGCTTTTGTCATCTACCATCTTTAATCCAGAGAAGACCGTGCTGCCCTCTTTGTGGCGGTGGCAAATTCTACGTGCTCTACAAACTCACGTGCTTTTTCTTCTGACAGCTGTCATCCGCCATCTTTAATCAAGAGAGCACAGTGCTGCCCTCTTTAGCTACTTACCTTTGAAATGTGGTGGCGGATAATTTGAAAAATGCTTTTTGACAGCAGCCATCTTTTTTAGCACCGTGCTACCCTCTATGCAGTAGCGGCAATTTGAAAAATTCTACATGCTCTTGTTTGGAAACAAACCTACGCGCTTTTTTGTCAGCTGTCATCCGCCATCTTTAATCCAGAGAGGACCGTGCTGCTCTCTTTATCGTAGTAGCTGCAAATTCGTCAGCTGTCATCCACCATCTTTAATCTACAGAGCACCGTGCTTCCCTCTTCATCGTAGTAGTAGGCAATTTCTACGTCACAGCTGTCATCCGCCATCTTTAATCGACAGAGCACCGTGCAGCTATCGTGCGGGCAATATCGTCAGCTGTCATCCACCATCTTTAAACCGCAGAATACCGTGCTACCCTCTTGCGTCAGCTGTCATCCGCCATCTTTAAACTACAGAGTACCGTGCCGCACTCTTGCGAGCAATTTCGTCAGCTGTCATCCGCCATCATTAAACTACAGAGCACCGTGCCGCACTCTTGCGGGCAATTCCGTCAGCTGTCATCCGCCATCTTTAATCACTCTATGGTGGCAGACAATTTGAAAAGCTGCCAAGAGAGCATCGTGTTGGCATCTTTATTCTTTGACATGTGGTGGTGGCAAATTCCACATCCGCCATCTGAGAGCACCGTGCTGCGCTCTTGATCGTAGTAGCGGACAATTTAAAAATAACATGTCAAGGAATACCTTTGTTCTAGGAGATGAAAAGACTACAGTTCTGAACGGCTTGCCTAAGATAGCGATTGTGTTAACCTCCTTTTCCCTGCTCTGTTAAGGCATAGCTTTATCGAATACTTGAAAATTATATTACAAAAGAAGTGATTAAGAATATAATCGAACACTGTACTCGATACAACATATGATCAGAACATTAAATGATGTGTTTGGGGTGCACCTTCGTTCTAAGAGAATCGAACCCGAGATTGCCGGGTGAGAGGCAAGCACAATAAACCAAACCGTAGGAGCCGGCAATTCTCTTTCTATATAATAATTTCGTGTGGCAATTTCTAGCCAAGTGCAGTCTAAAAATAAATCCTAGTCTTGTTACATCAAGAAGGGTAACTGGCTAAATCCTGGTCTTTCAGCGTCAGGAAGGGCAATCGGCTGTAAAACAGATTCTTGCGATGAATCGAACTCGAGACTGCCGGGTGAGAGGCAAGCACACTAAACGAAACTGTAGGAGCCGGCAATTCTCTTTCTATATAATAATTTCGTGTAGCTATTTCTAGCTAAGTGCAGTCTAAAAATAAATCCTAGTCTTGTTACATCAGGAAGGGTAACGGGCCAAATCCTGGTCTTTCAGCGTCAGGAAGGGCAACCGGTCGTAAAACAGATTCTTGCGATTTAAAATCTAAGAAGTGCATCTAGCTGTAAAACCTCGATTCTCGTGTTAAAAAGAGCATCTAGTTGTAAGACAGATTCTTAATCACAGTTCTTTGACGTCAGGAAGTGCAACCGACCGTAAAACAATAGTGTATGATGTAAGAGGCTAGATACTGCTAGTTTTGTCTCAGGAAGGGCAACCAGTCGTAAAACAATACTTCGTGAAGTGTAACACTAGATACTGTGATTTAAAATCTAAGAAGAGCATCTAGTTGTAAAACCCCGATTCTCGTGTTAAAAAGAGCATCTAGTTGTAAAACAGATTCTTAATCCCAGTTCTTTGACGTCAGGAAGGGCAACCGACCGTAAAACAATAGTGTATGATGTAAGAGGCTAGATACTGCTATTTAAAATCCTAGAAGGGCATCCAAGGCAAGCACAATAAACCAAACCGTAGGAGCCGGCAATTCTCTTTCTACATAATAATTTCGTGTGGCAATTTCTAGCCAAGTGCAGTCTAAAAATAAATCCTAGTCTTGTTACATCAGGAAGGGTAACTGGCTAAATCCTGGTCTTTCAGCGTCAGGAAGGGCAACCAGCCGTAAAACAGATTCTTGCGATTTAAAATCTCATGTTAGGAAGGGGCACTCGGCTGTAAAATATATTTTTAAACCCGGCCCTGTTACGTTAGGAACCATGTCTAGCTGTAAAAAAGGAGCTCCAAACATTTACAGTGTTAAGCTTTAGTAGCAGGCTATGTGCTCACACCGGGTTACATTTTTTGTTCCACCGCATAGAACACTGTCTTTGAAGTTGTATCGGCGCAGTGAGTCAGAGCGACGTGAAGAATGCATGCGTTGACTGAAATTGTACACTCGGCTTCCGGCTGTAGTAACCTTGAACGAGGACACTGAGTGCTGATAAGCTACTTGTAACTCACGGAACATTTTCTTAATCGTGTAGGTAATTCCTTCTAGTGTAAGTTCCTAACATAAAATATTATGATTGTGCGGAGAGGTTAAAACACAGTGCCAGCACATAGCCTACTCCTAACGAAAGAGCTTACACGGCGCCGGCACATAGGCTACTCCTGTTGAAGGAGTCTGTACAAGGTTTAACACCCCCATCAACAGCCCTTACTTAATGCTGGCTTTTTGCACAACCTCTGGTTATTCGAAACTGCCCGAAGATGTAATATACAACAGTAGGGGGGAGGTAAAACCCGGTACCGGTACATAGCCTACTCCTACCGAAGAAGCCTGCACACAGCTTATCGCCTCCATCCGACAGATGAATCACCATCAACATCTTGTACCCGCAATCAGATTCGGAGAAGCCTGCACAAGGTTTAACGTCCTCGTCAACAGCCCTTACTTAATGCTGGCTTTTTGCACAACCTCTGGTTATTCGAAACTACCTAAGAATGTAATATACAACGGTAGGGAGAGGGTAAAACGCGGTGCCGGTACATAGCCTACTCCTACCGATGAAGCCTGCACACAGCTTATCGCATCCATCCGACAGATGAATCACCATCAACATCTTGTACCCACAATCAGTTTCGGAGAAGCCTGCACAAGGTTTAACGTCCTCATCAACAGCCCTTGCTTAATGCTGGCTTTTTGCACACCCTCTGGTTATTCGAAACTGCTTAAGAATGTAATATACAACAGTAGGGATAGGGTACAACCCGGTGCCGGTACATAGCCTACTCCTACAGCAAATGCTAGGCGAGGGACCTGCGCGATCGTCATAACGTGTAATTACATGATCTAGCCGGATGTGGTCTTAGCTCAATACCTTTAAGTGCCTACAGGTAAGGAATACCGCGGATGTCGGCTTCTTGCTTAGCTTAGTACCCTCCCGTTTAAGTCCAGAGGTCGAGGATCGCGCGCTAACTTTCCAAGGCTCGATCCGCTGCAGAACTCTTAAATTCTGACACTTCGGCATCAACAGCAGGTTCGATCCCGGCTTAAATACGCCAGCCTGCAGAACTCAGCGTAAGGCACTCAGGAGAGCTCTTGTTGCATAAACATTTCGTTCCAACTGTACTGCAAACGTCTGCAATTCTTGATATCCGCTTGGTAACAAGGAGCATATTTACTCGCTGCAGTCTGCGTGAAGCGCTCACAGTTCTTTGTGTGTGTTTATTACGTGCACATCTCCCGTATAAGTACTGTCTGCTGTGAATATTATCCTTCAGCCTTCAACTTAAGGCAAGCCTGAACTGTTAGTTACTGTTTGCAAAGCAACTTCTACGCTAGGTAATAAACATCTACATTCATATATTTTCTTTTCTTTTTAGGTACTGCTAGAATATTATCATTCGAGTTACAGGCTTGAAAGTACGCATTTTATTCATCCGAGTAACAGTTTGCAGCGCGAACATTTTAAGGTATGTCTCGAACTTTGAGTTGTAAAGATAGCTAGGCTAGCTGATGTACCCTACACTACATTCATATATGTTTGTTCTTTTTAGGTACGACCAGAATATTATCATTCGAGTTACAGGCTTGAAAGTACGCATTTTATTCATCCGAGTAACAGTCTGCAGCACGTGCATTTTTAAGGTATGTTTCGAACTTAGAGTTGCAAAGATAGCTAGGCTAGCTGACGTACCCTACACTACATTCATATATGTTTCTTCTTTTTTAGGTACGACCAGAATATTATCATTCGATTTTCAGGCTTGAACGCACGCATTTTATTCATCCGAGTAACAGTTTGCAGCGCAAAGATTTTAAGGTATGTCTGACCTCTATAGGTTGAAACTTGGTTTCTTCCGAACATTGTAACTTTAAGCTAATCTCTATTGATAAATAGTTGTTCTCGTCAATGCTCATGCTGTAGAAGAGGTTAATCTTATAATTTCAAACTCACAGCCATGTCCGACCTCTATACGTTGAAACTTGGTTTCTTCCGAACATCGTAACTTTAGTCTATTGATAAATAGTTGTTCTCTTTAATCTACATGCTGTAGAAGAGGTTAATCTTATAATTTCAAACTCACAGCCATGTCCGACCTCTATACGTTGAAACTTGGTTTCTACCGAACATCGTAACTTTAGTCTATTGATAAATAGTTGTTCTCTTTAATCTACATGCTGTAGAAGAGGTTAATCTTATAATTTCAAACTTTCAGCCATGTCTGACCTCAATAGGTTAAAACTTGGTTTCTTCTGAACATCGTAACTTTAGTCTAATGATAAATAGTTATTCTCTTCAATCAGCATGCTGTAGAAGAGGTTAATCTTATAATTTCAAACTCACAGCCATGTCCGACCTCAATAGGTTGAAACTTGGTTTCTTCCGAACATCGTAACTTTAGTCTAATGATAAATAGTTATTCTCTTCTATCCACATGATGTAGAAGAGGTTAATCTTATAATTTCAAACTCACAGCCATGTCCGACCTCAATAGGTTGAAACTTGGTTTCTTCCGAACATCGCAACTTTAGTCTAATGATAAATAGTTATTCTCTTCAATCAGCTTGCTGTAGAAGAGGTTAATCTTATAACTTCAAACTTTCAGCCATGTCTGACTTCTATAGGTTGAAACTTGGTTTCTTTCGAACATAGCAACTTTCGCCTAATTTCTATTGGTTGTTCTCTTTTTAGATGTTCCCCTGCTGTGAGGAATGCAATGTAACGTTTACAAGGCGAGATAACTTCATGCGCCATATGAAATCAAAACACCGTAGCATAACATCTGCTTTATGTAAGTTTGTGGTGTGTATTTCGCTAACGTAGAGCGATACGAGGCTCACTTAGTAGAAGGGCATCAGGTATCTACTTGCAACTATAACCCTCAGGTAATAGGAGAAAAGCGTAAAAAACGGATGTAGCTGTAGAAAGTACTAATAGTAAAAACCCTAGAAAAAATCATGAACTTCAAACTATTCACTGCGAGCACTGTAACACTGATGTACCATCTTCACATTTTCAGGGACACTTACGGAGTAATGCTCACAAAAATAATGCCTCTAGAAGTGGTAGTAACACAAACATCGAGGAAATTAATACAGCATTTAAAAGTAGGATTTCTAGTTACAGAATTCGTGTTAGTCAAAAGTTTCAGAGTACTGAACACTTTTTAAATTGTGTTCAACCGGATGTACAACAGCTTCTTGCTAAATCTTTGTCCAATCATAATTTATTTAAAGTTAATTTTGTACTTTTCGCCTTGTACATTAAAAGCACGGATGAATCCGAAATAACGGACATAAAATCATTTAATACGAAAAATTTCGTCGTAAGTCAGTCGACTAATTTTGGTGATGTACTTTAGGATGTCTCGAACATTATTTCAACTAAGAGCGAGGAATTTCAGGACAAGGAATCAGGGTGGGCTTTACTTCAAATAATGTATCTAGAAGTTAACATCAATAAGTACAATCCCATGCGAGGTTCATCGTACATCGAGCTGCCGACATGGATTCAGCGAAAAGAAGCTGTTGTAAACATCCAAAACAATGACGAGGCATGTTTTGCATGGGCGGTGATGTCGGCTTTAAATCCTGCGAAATCAGACGTAGCTAAGAGAATATCATCGTATCCACACTATTCAACGCAGCTAAATTTCGATAGTATAGAATTTCCTGTAGAGAACATTAGCATTAATGTGTATGGTGTAGAGAAAAAGTCTGTAGTAGGCCCTCTGTATTATACATGTCATAAGAAGAGTACTCATGTTAACTTACTCTATATCGAAAACAGTGAAAATAGCCACTTTTGCTGGATTAAAAATCTGAGTCGACTTGTTGGTAGTCAGTTGTCAAAACATGATGGTAAAAAGTGGCTATGTGACGGATGTTTGCAGTATTTTAAAACTGAAGATCAGTTTCGAAGCATTCTAAGAATGACTGCAATCATGTACGTACAGAGATACCTACTACAGGCAATAATGTTTTAAAATTTACAAATTTTCACAAGCAGATGTGGGTACCTTTCGTGATTTATGCAGACTTTGAAGCCATCCTCACGCCATGCAGCACATGCTCACCTAATCCTGACAACTCTTTCACTAATACTACGCACATGCATGTCCCGTATAGCTTCGCGTATGACATCAAGTGTAGTTATGATAGTACGCTTAACAAGTTAGAGCTGTATCGAGGACCTGATGCTGCCAAAGTATTTTTAGAAAGACTTGAAAGTGATGCAGTTCGTCTTGGTCGTATTCTAAATAGTAATAATCCTATGAAGCCACTCACCGAAATTCAGTTAAATGATCATGAACGTGCTACAAAGTGTAGCATTTGTGATGGGGAATTTTCCGAAAATGACCCTAAAGTTTTTGATCATGATCATTTAACTGGTTTCTACAGATATGCCGCTCATTATAGCTGTAATATTAAGTACAGAGTTCCTAAATTTATCCCTGTAATTTTTCATAACTTATCTGGTTACGACTCACATTTCATCATTTCACAATTTGGAGCTTCAGATGAAAAAGTAGATACAATACCTCAGAATAAATAGCGGTACATTGCGTTTGCGGAGTCTGTAAAAGTAGATGAGGAGCATTCTATAAAATTGAGATTCCTTGACTCGTTACACTTTATGGCGAGTAGCCTCGATAAACTTTCTAGTCATTTGCAGTCAGAACAATTTACGGAAATTCGACGCGTTTTTCCTGAAGAAGCATAGTTTAATTTACTTCAGCGTAAGAGTGTTTTTGTTATGAATATCTTGACTGCTTAGAACGCCTCGAAGAACGTGCTTTACCATCGAAACAATCCCTTTACAGCTCGCTGAATTCAGCGGATATTAGTGATGATGACTATTTACATGCACAGCATATCTGGGAGCAGTTCCACATTCAAACGCTAGGTGAATACTCCGACTTATATTTAAAGACGGATGTACTTTTGTTAGCTGATGTTTTCGAAAATTTTCGCTGTGTTTGCAAGAAAACCTACAGCCTTGACCCATGTCAGTATTTTACTGCGCCTGGGTTAAGTTGGGATGCGATGTTAAAATACACGCAGGTGAATTTGGAACTGCTAACTGATATTGATGTGGTGCACTTTATAAAATCGTCTATTCGAGGCGGTCTAAGTCAGTGCAGTGGGCGGTATTCCAAGGCAAATAATAAGTACATGCCGAGTTTTGATTCTAGTCAGGAATCTCAGTATATTGTTTATCTTGATGCTAACAATCAGTATGGGTGGGAGATGAGTCAGCATCTACCGGTGAGTGGTTTCCGCTGGCTAACGCAATGCGAAATTGATGCTTTACAGCTGCACGCCCTAGGTGATGAAGCTGATAAAGGTTATTTCCTCGAAGTTGACTTACAGTATCCTAAAGAGTTACACACTTCTCATAATGACTTACCGTTCTGCCCTGAAAATATGAAGTCCCCGTACATCGCATCAACGACGAAAATGCTAATTGCTAATTTGTGTGATAAATCAAAGTATATCATTCATTACCAAAATTTAAAACAGTGTTTGCAGCATGGTTTGAAGTTATCCAAAATTCATCGCGTACTAGAATTTATTCAGTCACCGTGGCTAAAGCCATATATCGATCTGAACAATAATTTAAGAACGAATGCAGTTAACGAGTTTGAAAAATATTTCTACAAGCTCATGAATAACAGTGTGTTTGGTAAGACTATGGAAAATGTTGACAAACGCGTTGATGTAAAATTGATTACAAACTGGGAAAATATTAAGAAAAGATATGGTGCTAACTATTTAATAAGTAAACCAAATTTCCACAGCTGCACTATCATACATGAGAATTTAGTTATTATACAGATGAATCGTGTTAAGGTTAAGTATGACAAACGTACCTACGTCGGCTTTGCAGTACTTGAATTGGATAAAGCACTCATGTATGAATTCCATTACGATTATATGATGAAGAAGTACGCGTATAATGCACATTTGCTCTACACAGATACCGATTCGTTTATTTATCAAATCAAAACTGATGACTATTACAATGATATAAAGCCAGACTTGGGTAGGTTTGATACAAGTAACTATCCTGCAAATAATCAATATCATCTACCGCTAGTGAACAAAAAGGTTCTAGGTAAAATGAAAGATGAATGTGCTGGGAATATTATCGATTCATTTGTAGGTACTAAATCCAAGTCATATTGCATAAAACTCTTAAATGAACTACAAATAAAGAGATTGAAGGGGGTTAAAAAGAATGTCGTTCAGAATCAGCTAAGTTTTGAAAACTATAACAATTGCATTAAAAGTAATCCACCTGTTTTGTATAAGCAAATGTCTGTCATTAGAAGCAAGAAGCACCAGTTGTACACTCATTTAATTAGTAAGGTAGCCCTTAATGATGTTGATTGCAAACGGTTTGTCATTTCAAATTCTACCAACACTCAATCCTGGGGGCATAGTAGTATTGATCGGTACTACTTTACATAAAGCAGATGTGTGTAAACGTTATGCTAGAGGTGTGTACTTTGTAATATATACGTTACGCTGTCTTACATCACAATTCACTGTACATATTGTATAAAGATAGGGAGAGGTACGCTGAGAGCGTAGTACGGCAAGTTTAAACTTGTACATACAAGAATTGCGTCGAAAATGGGAGAAGTACGCAAATATCACTAGGGTAAAATGATTCGAGATAAAACTTGTACATACAAGATGTAGATAAATAATGTAGAATTGGCATATTCTTTTATTTTAGGTTAGGTATTACCTTCCTCCCGCTCCTTATTTGCAAGATAGAGTTTCGTTTATTACTCAAAGAAGAAAAGCAAGAAAGAAGGTGATGAGCAGATTCGTAAGTATGTTATTGTCTAGCTCATGTTGAGAAGAGAATTTTTTTTCTTTTTCTAAACAGTGTTTGATTCTAGTCTTGCAATGCAGTGTTCAACAACATCGAACTATAAACGGTAGTATGTGTTCAAGTCTAAACTTGCACACTCTTGCTTTTGCAATGCATGTTCGATAGAGATGTACATTGACAGATGAAGAAGAGCAGCTTAGTAAGTATGTTGAGAAGATATTTTTTCTTTCTAAACAGTGTTTGATTCTAGTCATACAATGCAGTGTTCAGCACGGTGCTCAAAGAAGGCTGCTGTCAAAAAGCATTTTTCAAATTATCTGCCACCACATTTCAAAGGTAAGTAGCTAAAGAGGGCAGCACTGTGCTCTCTTGATTAAAGATGGCGGATGACAGCTGTCAGAAAAAAAGCACGTGAGTTTGTAGAGCACGTAGAATTTGCCACCGCCACAAAGAGGGCAGCACGGTCTTCTCTGGATTAAAGATGGTAGATGACAAAAGCACGTGAGTTTGTAAAGCACTTCGACTTTGCCGCCACCACATAGAGTGCAGCACGGCGCTCTCTTGATTAAAGATGGCGGATGACAGCTGCACGTGGATTTGTTTATCTCACGCTAGTGAGGTTAAGTTGGTAGCACTAAGGTTTAGGCCCGTTAAGATGGCAGCACTGCGGATGACAGGTGACGAATTTGCAGCTACTGCGATAAAGAGAGCAGCACGGTGCTCTGTAGTTTAAAGATGGCTGATGACAGCTCTCAAAAAAGCACGTGGATTTGTTTACAAATTCAAATCTCGCGCTAGTGAGGTTCAGTTGGTACCACTGAGGTTTAGGTCCGTCAAGATGGCTGCAGTGAGGTTAGCGATGCGTTGTTGTCTGTCAAAAAGCACGTGGCTGTCAAAAACACGTGGATTTGTTTACCTATTCAAATCTCGCGCTTGTGAGGTTAAGTTGGTACTACTGAGGTTTAGGCCCGTCAAGATGGCACCCGTGAGGTTAGCGATGCGTTGTTGTCGATGAAAGCTGTCAGAAAGCACGTGGCTTTGTTTACAAATTCAAATCTCGCGCTAAAATTCAAATTTCCCGCCAAAATTCAAATTTCCCGCCAGAATTCAAATTTCCCACGGGAGGAGGAGGCCGCCGAATCCGCCTATTATACTACTATCTCTCAACCATTCCTTCATCTACACACGTTTCTTCTTCTTTACGTATACTTCATCAATGCACAAATTCTGCAACAGCTACAGCCACTTTGGAATGTTTTCGTTGGGCCATAACAAAAATTTTTTTGCTAGTAGCTTTACGTCGCACCGACACAGATAGGTCTTATGTCGACGATGGGATAGGAAAGGCGTAGGAGTTGGAAGGAAGCGACCGTGGCCTTAATTAAGGTACAGTCCCAGCCTTTGCCTCATGTGAAAATGGGAAACCAAGGGAAAACCATTTTCAGGGCTGCCGACAGTGGGATTCGATTTCTGCAACAAAAACTAGGCAATGCACATACTATTTGCAATACAGACCGGCGGACTGGTCTGCCAACGGGTTCGGCAGTGTATGGTCACCGTCCAGCCAGTCGGGTTCGGGGTGTGTATTTTATACATGGACGGGTTCTCCAACCGGCTCGACTGTGAATGGGTCCCTTTGGAGAGGGTGTATTTGCGATAGGTAGCCAATAGGACAATGTACACTTGAGGAGTGTACAAACTGACAAATTTGTTCAGTCAGAATTTAGCCCTGGTAGAGGAAGGTTCCACTAATAAAGCAATAAATCAGGACAAACCGCGCCTTGTCTGGCCTTTCTCAGGAAAGGGACAGTATCTCATAAACCTCTCAGACGATTTTCTTTCTTTCTCCTTCGCTGCACCGACTTCTCTCTTACTACGTAGAACAGCCCTCCCGTCTGGATTTTAGATTAACTTGGTACCGTTACCGCTGCCAAACCCGCCATTGGCACCAGTCTGCAGTCTGCAAGCTTGTACATGGTAACAAACAGTCAACGTGCGGTAATTACTACTTTAAAACTGGTAGGCTAATGATAATATACAGTCGCGACGCAAGTTCAATCATGACACATGAAAATGATGTACAGGAAAACTCCAATAAAAAACCTAAATGTGATGAAGTGTTACGTAAGGTGCCAGCGGAATGTCCTTTACACAGCGAGCACAATGTCGAATGCAGCAATGAAGATAATCCAGGATCATCAATGCTGGTGGCAACCGAGAAGTTTTCAACGTCTTGGCAGAAAAATCGAGTCTGGTTGTTGTTTGCTACCAGTGAGAAAGACTGTCAAGTGTAGTGTGTGAGTGTTAAACATTGGCAACACGTGTGTAGAATGGTAATGATTTACCTTGGGCAAAAGACGGTGTAATGAGGAAAAATAAAAAGAAGAATCTGGACGCTGTTTATAAACACGAAAATAGCGTAATTCATTCTCACTGTGTGCAGCGAGTGCTCGTGATTTTTTTTATGAAAAGTCGAAAGGAAAAGTTAGATACAACTGTTAAAATCAGTTTATGTAGCAGCGAAAAGATAGTGGAGTTTGCGTGATCATCCGGAGCTTAGACACATCCAAGACTGCGGCGGCAATGACCAATTTTATTGCGGAACAATTAGTGAATTTTATCAAAGTGACTGACTGTTTTTCAATTTCTGCAGACGAGTCTACAGAAAAACATTTGATTTTGTACATTACGTACGTTGACGAACAGAATGACGCTTGCTGCTGTTTCTACAAGCTAGTGCCTGTTCAAAATGCTGATGCTAATTCGCTGGAGGAGAAAATTGTCCAAGCCTTTTCTGAAGATGATGTAGATGTAAAAATGCTCAAAAACAAACTTTTGGGGTTTGATTCGGACGGAGCTGCAATGTTTACTGGCCGAACTGAATGTGTTGCTGCTAGAATCAGGAGGAACATATCTCCGCACTCGATCAGCATGCCCATAGAATGGACCTTGTTTCAGAACACGTTTTTAGTGTTGTGAACGCGTACTACATGAACTGCAGCTGCTGCGGCAGTCACAGGTGTTTCTTGAAAGTCAAAAAACTCTTCCAAGTTCGTTGGATTTCAAATGACAAGGACTGTTTATTGGCAGTTTTCAAAGACTCCCCTTGCATCATGGACTACCTAATTCGTGAATCTGAAAACCGTCAAGTGTTGAGTAAAGATCGTTGTAAATTTGCAGGGTTGTACAGAAAGTTGTCGGAGAGCAAAAATATTCTATTGTTGGGTTTCCTGTTAGATGTATCGTATGTACTGTCCCTTTTAAGTACAACAGTGCAAAAGGACTCCGTTTCTTATGGTGAAATCGAAAACAAGCTTAATTCTACAATACAGACCCTTAAAGAAATGCCCGCGAAAGACGATGTTTATTTGACTATTTTTAAGGAAAAGTATTTAACATATTGCAAATGCGATTCTGAGTAGGGTGAAAAGAGAGAGTTTAACAGAGAAAGAGGACAAATAATTTAGGGTTTAGTAGATGAAGTAGAAAGAAGATTTCCTTCAAGTGAAGTACTGAAGTGTTTTGCAGTGTTTGAAAAAGAAACAATAAGTGAAATATGTGGTTTGTATGGCAATTCTGATGTATATAAAGCAGCTGAGTTGTTTGGTTTGGATGATGATACTGTGGTATCGCAATGGAGGGAGTATGTCAACCGCCGCTTGTGAACGAGGTTTCAGCGTTGCTCATAGCATCAAAACAACCGAAAGAAATCGCTTGTTGGTAAACACTTTGCAGGCTCTGATGACTATTAAACTCAATGGACCCCCTTTGAGACTGTGGGATGCAGTTACCGTCACCTCCGGGCATCACTTGGCAGACCAACGCTACTCACTGAAGAACAGCAGCGAGGAAAATACAACCTCAGAATTTTTCTTTGAGGTGAGTTTTGTTTTATCTTTCTTATCTTGTAATAATTTCCTTTTCTTTAAAATTGGCCTGCATTTTTATTTTAAATATTTTAAATGACTTAAGATTCTCCAAGATACCTCTGTGACGCACTTGGTAGAACGTCGGGCTCCCATCATTGCTCCGGTGGTTGAAACACTGGTCACTCCATGCGAGATTAGCGGAGCAGGAACAACTTTATTCAGGTTTCTCCAGTCATCTCTCATTCCGGCAACACTTTTCTCAACAATGTCTTCATTTTTCTTTCATTAACCATTGTCCAGAGGAGTGCAATAGGCCTCACCAGCTGGCACATTTTATTTCCTTAGCGTCAGTTCCGCGCTTCATTCATTCATTCGCTTTTTTTCACTTATGATTTTCCAAATTAGTACACTGGTAGTTAGCAGGATTTATTTCAGAAAAAATTTTCTGGGGGCATGTTTCGTACCTTGGGGCTGAGGTACAAAGATAGGACAAAAATGATGGACTGTACACTCTATGTTTATAAATTGTATCTTTTATTTACTTTATTAAGTTAAATTTTGTTTACAGTTCTAATCCCTTTGTTGTTATAGGATTCCATGGTCACAATGTGCACAACGATCCCGCATCTGTTGCAGATAAACTATTGCTCAACATTGCAACTCAAAAGGTCTGCCCACTGATCTCTATACAGGTAGAGATGTATACAGATCAGTGGGTCTGCCACCAGCCGTGATCAAGGGAGAGAGAGATTTGAGTGCCTAGACTTCCGAAATTCACATTGACTTTTTCCATCGAATACGCGTAGCGATTCAGTGAAATTGCACCTATTTCGAAGTGCCTTCTTGTTACTGGTATTTTTATTGAACTGTGTAATGACTAACGGAAAAAATGTAATTACCTACAAGGAACAACTTTCCAATAATTATCATTTTTGTTATAACAACAGAATTCAAGTAAAAAAGATCTAAAATGTATATTTTCCTGTGAGAGGGGGGTAATTTACTTACCCCGCCGGGGTCTGCACGAAATAAACACTAGTAGTTAAGCCCTATGATCCTTCTCTCCCCCACTGTTTTTTTCTGATTTCGCACCCTGCACCCAGGTATGACCTTTTAGAGGACTCGTGTGTGAACAAAGCTGTACATGATGTAAATATAAAAATCAAGAGATTATTTAAGAGTTTTAGAAATGTCTATGAAGTATAGTAGATACTTTAGGTCTTGGCAGGCAAATGTTCACTAGACATGGGTTACATCTAAATGGTAATGGAAAAGCAACTCTCTGTAGACAAATTGCTACAATTATCAACAGAGATTTGCAAACTAATCTGCACTTAAGAAAACCCATACCACTGAACTGGCACATACAGGGAAACTTGCCAGAAAACCCAGATCCTTAAATCAAGATCTATGTACAAGGATCTGGATTCCAGGGAAGTTCTCAACTCATGAGTCAAATGTTACCCAATTGCAACAGACAAGTTTTGGGGAGGAAGGGGATCTGAGATTGCTCTTGGTAAACTGTCAAAGTATAGTAAATAAACAATTAAAATTCGGTACATTGATGGAATCTTTTGAGACTGATGTGGTGATAGGAGTGGAATCATGGTTGAGAGAAGGGGTCGGTATTTCCAGAAGGGTACACAGTCTATCGTAGAGACCGAGGAGATAAAATGGGATCAATCAATCAATCAATCAATACTGATCTGCATTTAGGACAGTCGCCCAGGTGGCAGATTCCCTATCTCTTGCTTTCCTAGCCTTTTCCGAAATGATTTCAAAGAAATTGGAAATTTATTGTACATCTCCCTTGGTAAGTTATACCAATCCCTAACTCCCCTTCCTATAAATGAATATTTGCCCCAGTTTGTCCTCTTGAATTCCAACTTTATCTTCATATTGTGATCTTTCCTACTTTTATAGACGCCATTCAAACCCATTCGTCTACTAATGTCATTCCACGCCATCTCTCCGCTGACAGCTCGGAACATACCACTTAGTCGAGCAGCTCTTCTTCTTTCTCTCAATTCTTCCCAACCCAAACATTGCAACATTTTTTTAACGCTACTCTTTTGTCGGAAATCACCCAGAACAAATCGAGCTGCTTTTCTTTGGATTTTTTCCAGTTCTTGAATCAGGTAATCCTTGTGAGGGTCCCATACACTGGAACCATACTCTAGTTGGGGTCTTACCAGAGACTTATATGCACTCTCCTTTACATCCTTACTATAACCCCTAAACACCCTCATAACCATGTGCAGAGATCGGTACCCTTTATTTACAATCCCATTTATGTGATTACCCCAGTGAAGATCTTTCCTTATATTAACACCTAGATACTTACAATGATCCCCAAAAGGAACTTTCACCCCATCAACGCAGTAATTAAAACTGAGAGGACTTTTCCTATTTGTGAAACTCACAACCTGACTTTTAGCCCCGTTTATCAACATACCATTGCCTGCTGTCCATCTCACAATATTTTCGAGGTCACGTTGCAGTTGCTCACAATCTTGTAACTTATTTATCACTCTATAGAGAATAACATCATCCGCAAAAAGCCTTACCTCCGATTCCACTCCTTTACTCATATCATTTATATATATAAGAAAACATAAAGGTCCGATAACACTGCCCTGAGGAACTCCCCTCTCAACTATTACAGTGTCAGACAAAGCTTCACCTACTCTAACTCTCTGAGATCTATTTTCTAGAAATATAGCAACCCATTCAGTCACTCTTTTGTCTAGTCCAATTGCACTCATTTTTGCCAGTAGTCTCCCATGATCCACCCTATCAAATGCTTTAGACATATCAATCGCTATACAGTCCATTTGACCTCCAGAATCCAAGATATCTGCTATATCTTGCTGGAATCCTACAAGTTGAGCTTCAGTGGAATAACCTTTCCTAAAACCGAATTGCCTTCTATCGAACCAGTTACTAATTTCACAAACATGTCTAATATAATCAGAAAGAATGCCTTCCCAAAGCTTACATACAATGCATGTCAAACTTACTGGCCTGTAATTTTCAGCTTTATGTCTATCACCCTTTCCTTTATACACAGGGGCTGCTATAGCAACTCTCCGTTCATCTGGTATAGCTCCTTCGGCCAAACAACAATCAAATAAGTACTTCAGATATGGTACTATATCCCAACCCATTGTCTTTAGTATATCCCCAGAAATCTAATCAATTCCAGCCGCTTTTCTAGTTTTCAACTTTTGTATCTTATTGTAAATGTCATTGTTATCATACGTAAATTTTATTACTTCTTTGGCCTTAGTCTCTTCCTCTATCTCGACATTATCCTTGTAACCAACAATCTTTACATACTGCTGACTGAATACTTCTGCCTTTTGAAGATCCTCACATACACACTCCCCTTGTTCATTAATTATTCCTGGAATGTCCTTCTTGGAACCTGTTTCTGCCTTAAAATACCTATACATACCCTTCCATTTTTCACTAAAATTTGTATGACTGCCAATTATGCTTGCCATCATGTTATCCTTAGCTGCCTTCTTTGCTAGATTCAATTTTCTAGTAAGTTCCTTCAATTTCTCCTTCCTTCCACAGCCATTTCTAACTCTATTTCTTTCCAGTCTGCACCTCCTTCTTAGTCTCTTTATTTCTGTATTATAATAAGGTGGGTCTTTACCATTCCTTACCACCCTTAAAGGTACAAACCTGTTTTCGCATTCCTCAACAATTTCTTTAAACCCATCCCAGAGTCTGTTTACATTTTTATTTACCGTTTTCCACCGATCATAGTTACTTTTTAGAAACTGCCTCATACCTGCTTTATCAGCCATATGGTACTGCCTAACTGTCCTACTTTTAAGACCTTCCTTTCTATCACATTTATTTTTAACTACCACAAAAACAGCTTCATGATCTCTAATACCATCTATTACTTCAGTTTCCCTATAGAGCTTATCTGGTTTTATCAGCACCACATCCAAAATATTTTTCCCTCTGGTTGGTTCCATCACTTTCTGAATCAGCTGTCCTTCCCATATTAACTTATTTGCCATTTGTTGGTCATGCTTCCTGTCGTTCGCATTTCCTTCCCAATTGACATCTGGCAAATTCAGATCTCCCGCTACAATCACATTTCTTTCCATGTCGTTTCCCACATAGCTGACTATCCTATCAAATAATTCCGAATCCACGTCAGTGCTACCCTTTCCCGATCTGTACACTCCAAATATATCAAGTTGCCTATTATCTTTAGAAATGAGCCTTACACCTAGAATTTCATGTGTCTCATTTTTAACTTTTTCGTAGCTTACAGATTCTTCTTTCACCAGAATGAAAACTCCCCCTCCCACCTTTCCTATCCTATCTCTACGATACACACTCCAGTGCCGTGAGAAAATTTCTACATCATTATATCATTTCTCAGCCATGATTCAACTCCTATTACAATATCTGGTAAATATATATCTATTAAATTACCTAATTCTATTCCTTTCTTTACAATACTTCTACAGTTCAACACTAACAATTTTATGTCATCCCTACTTGATTTCCAGTTCCCTCTTCCCTTATCACCGCTCCCTAGGCCATCCCGTTTCCCTGAATGTACCTCCCTATTACCCTTCCAAACAAATTTCCTAACTTATACGTACCACTGCGGTTTTAATTAAGGCCATCCGAGCGCGGATCCCTTTCTCCTACCCACCCATTAGGATCTAGAAATTTCACTCCCAGTTTCCCACATACCCACTCCATAGTCTCATTTAAATCCCCAATCACCCTCCAGTCAGTATCCCTCCTACACAGTATTCCACTAATAACAATCTCCGCTTTCTTAAACTTCACCCGTGCTGCATTTACCAGATCCCACACATCTCCAACTATGTTGGTACTTATATCAGCTTGCCTTACGTTGTTGGTACCAACGTGAAACACTACCACCTTCTCCTTCCCCTCCTCCCTCTCTTCTACTTTCCTCAACATCTGCCTCAACCGAATTCCTGGATAACATTCTACCCTGGTTCCCTTTCCTCCACACACTTTCCCCACGTGTCTAACGATGGAATCCCCCATGACCAGAGCCTCAACCCTACCCAACTCATTTGATCCCCTCCCCTCCTGGTCAGCCCTATCTTTCCTGATAGCTGCAGAAGTTACTTCCTCCTCCCTTTTCTCCTTCCCATGACCCTGTTCCACCTGTCTTTTCCTACCTTTTCCCTTCCTCCTACTTCCACGCATCTCAGCAACAGTTCCCTGTCCCTCATCTTCCCTCTGTTGTTCTACCTGGAGTGACTCGTACCGATTTCGCACAGACACCTGTCCTGAATTCTGATCCTGAATAGAGCCCTTGACCTGCAATCTCCTTCCCCTTAGAACATTAGACCACCTGTCTTCTACAACTCCTCCCTTTCCTTCCCCTCCCTCTTGTACACCTACTGTAACCTGTACATTGTTTGAGGGAGTCCTATTTTCCTTCCCGTCTTCTGTGAGAATCCTAATTATCTCCCTCAAACTTTCCAACTCCTCCCTCATAACCCTCAATGCCTCACCACACCCTCAATAAGTACACTCGCGCTCCTTAGCCATTCTTTACGGGGGGGGAAATTTTAAATTAAAAAATAAAATAACTTATTTGCAAAAAAATAAATGAACGGAGGGATATATTGTCTGGGATAGTACACAACAATAAGGTAATTAATATGCGACTACACTACAATACTACTTAGTCGTGCTCTATTTTTTTATCCTACAACTCCTAACAGGATAAAAGCTGCTGTTAATTACTGAATATCGAAAGTAATACACAAGAACTACACAATTCCAAACTGCAATTAAGCCTATCCTAATTTCAACAATATTTTAGTAAGAGTTTCTACGGATACCTCTACCACACCAGTACTACACAAATATTTTACAATAATAAAATAAGCACACTAAATTCTAATAGGATATTACTCGTACACTACTGTACAGTACACTACAGTAATTTTTAAACTACTTTCAGACGTATCCTAATTACGATACCGGTACCGTACCGTATGTCACTACTAAGCACAACAGAAATGAAATTTGCAAGAACTACTGTACTCAAAGATTACCAACGAAGCTAAATGCTTAGACAAATTATTATTAGTATTACGGTCTAATAGATATACACGAAAGATAACACACGAATATAGCAGGCAAGATACGGCACTATCTAAATGTACTGTATCTATACTACAATGTATCTACACTACACTACACTGCGTTTGGTTAAATGCTTAAGTATCAAAAGGATTGCCGTACACGAAGAAAAACACGAATATAACTGGCAAGATACTATCTAATATATTATACCTTATCTTCACTACAATTCTACTGAAATGTGGTTATGTGATTATTACAGCTGGTGGATTACTATTATTTTTCCTACTCCACGGGACGGAGAAAAAAAAAGTGTCCTTAATTAGGCCTACTGAAAAATACGAGGTTGTCCACAATAATTTCTCAAATATTTCTATCAAAACTGCTACTACTACTACTACTCCAGGGACTTGAACTGCAATTACTGGGATATATGAACTTTATTATTATTAGCTAACCGCTCATAAATACTGAAAGATCGAGGGAGCGAAATATAAATTACGGATACTAACTACCTACTCAGAAGTACAAATGAATGGAATACAAGGTCAGCTGATTTTTATTTTTTTACTTGACTACACTACACCCTTTGTTAACGACTGTAGCCAACAATGCAATATTTGAATATGAGGAGCGACAATAATCAATAACAATACGACTGTTAACTATTACCGTGTAATCTCTTTAACTTCTTTTTAAATGGAAGTTTACAGGCGTATCGTGTTTTTTAATGTAGTAAATTATTACCTTGGCGATAGTTTGAACTATATCTATACGAAATACCGGAGAAGTTGCTGCAGAAGTCACGGTACTATTCCTTATGATAATCTGCCTTTGTAAGTATAACCAACGAATCTACAGATATTTACAAATATTTTTAAAGTTAATATTGTTACCTAAAGTATTATCTAAACCTAAATTCGAAACAAGGTGCACCTAGCTAGCCTACTTAACCTAGAAAACGTAATTTACTGAAGACCAACTGAATTACTTGTTACAAAATTTAAATAATTATTACTACTCCCAATTTCTACCAACAAACACTAAACACCACTATATAAACAGCACTAAATGAATCAGATATACACAAAATTAAGCTATTTCAATAGGTTTTCACTACTTTATCACTACAATAATGCAAGAGCTCTCTCAACAGCCAACCGTTCTCAACCGTTTATTCTAGTGAAGGAAACTTATTGTTCACATGAATGGTTTACCGATGAAAGGGAGGAAATATTAGGAATAACATTAGTTTGTGATAATATGAAGGAGGTGGAAATTATAGGAACATACAGGCCTGGAAGAGAGGAAAGAGACATGGAAATCTTTGAGAAAATAATAGATTACACTTATAAAAACAATAATAATGATATGATAATAATTGGGGGAGATCTAAACTTGCCTGAAGTTGCATGGAATGGAGCTGTAAGTGAAGCCCATGAACAGAAACTGGCAAATAAGTTAATTCTGGAGGGAGGATTTACACAAGTAGTACAAGAACCGACTCGTCTTAATAACTTACTCGATGTATTCTTGGTTAAACCATGGGAAATTGTTGATAACTGAGGTAATTGAAGGAATAGGAGACCATAAGGCTGTAATAATTGATTTAGGACTCACACCAAAAATGCTTAATAAGAGGGTTACACATGACAAGAAATTATACAGAAAAACTAAAGTTGATGAATTTGGGACTTACCTTAAGTCACAATTCAGTTGTTGGATAAGTGAAGGGAGTAATGTGGATACACTTTGGGCTAAATTTAAAGGAATAATTTGGGAAGGAGAGAATCTAATTTTTACCTGTTAAGAAGGGTAAAATGACCTCAGACCCTGTTTATTATACAAGGGAAATAAGAAAATTGAAAAGAAAATGTAGAATATTAAACAGGAAAATCAATTAGGGTAGGGAGAGTAGAGCAACTAGAAAACAGGTAATGAGGGAACTGAATAGAGTGAAAAAGGAAGCAAAAGAGAATTATATGAATGGCACACTTCAAGAGGGTAATGACCACAAAGGGAAATGGAAAAAGCAGTGTTCATATATTAGGGATCAAAAAGGAAAAGGAATCCAAATTCCTACAATGGTGGGAGAAGGGGGTGAAAACTAATCAACAGATACTGAGAAAGCAAATCTATTTATTAGGGAATTCAGAGATTCAGTAGAAGATTGTCAGGAGTTGGAAACCGAAAGAGAAGATAGAGAGGGAGAGACACATGGGAAACAAGAAGCTCCTTATTCACAAATGAAGATGTTTTCAGAGAAATCCAACTGCTTAAGCAAGGAAAAGCAGCATGAAGTGATCCAATTACTTGGGAGGTATTAAAGACAATGGAGTGGTACATCGTGCCTTATTTAAAATTTCTCTTTGACTATGTCATAATAGTGTAATACCAAAGGAATAGAAGAAATCTATAATGATACCAATTTATAAAGGGAAGGGTGATAAAAAGAAACCAGAGAACTACAGACCAATCAGCCTGACCAGTATAGTTCGTAAAATACTGGAGGGTTTAATAGCAAAGTACATCAGAGGGATATGTGACGATAAAAATTGGTTCATGAGGAGCCAGTATGGATTTAGAAAGAAATTTTCTTCTGAGGCACAACTGGTGGGATTTCAGCAGGACATATCAGATCAGTAGGATTCAGGAGGCCAGTTAGATTGCATAGCCATAGATCTTTCCAAACCCTTTGATAGAGTGGAGTATGGAATATTATTAAAGAAATTGGAGGGAATAGGATTGGACGTAAAGGTTTACATTGGATAAAAACATTTCTAAATTCAAGGGTTCAGAAAGTCAAAGTAGGAAATAACATATCACAGGAAGAGAAAGTTTGAAAGAGAATTGCACACGGTAGTATAATAGGTCCGTTACTTTTCTTAATATACGCAAATGATTTAGGGAACAATATAACATCAAAAATAAGATTGTATGCAGATGACATAATTGTTTATAGGGAAATAAATAACTTTGAGGATTGTTCAGAATTACAAAGGGACCTTGAGAGTATCCAACAATGGGTTGAAGAAAATAATATGAAGGTTAATGGAGGCAAATCAACTATTACAACATTTGCAAACAGGAGCTTTAAAACTGAATTTGAATATACTTTCAATGAGGTAGTTTTCCCAAAAGATGGCAAGTGCAAATACTTAGGTGTGAGATTTGAAAGTAATTTGCACTGGAAGGGTCATCTGGATGACATTGTTGGGAAAGCATACAAATCATTATATGTCATAATGAGGCTACTTAAAGGATGCAACAAAGAATTAAAAGAAAAAAAGATACTTAAGTATGGTTCGTCCATTATTGGAACATGCAAACAGTGTTTGGGATCCTCACCAAGAATACTGTACCAGGAAATGGTTATGGGGCCGGAGCATGGGAAGGATCTCAGGTAGTGTTCGGTTTCTTAGCGGAGCAGGTACAGAGACGGATAATATCGCAGGGCGATTAATAGATTAAAATATCTTTGACAATATTTATTAAAAATATTCATGAAAATCACCCTGCAGTTGAAACTTCAAACTTAAGTTTTCAACCAATATTTCAAAAATGCAGAAATAAAATATCGATGCTGTTGTATTCTGAGACATCCACTTGCTTAAAAGTGTCCAAAATAAATATCATCTAAGATGGATTTAAATACCAAAATAGTACTTTGCACATAGAATTTCTGTAAGTCCATCACTCGTGATGCAAGCCTACAGTTTTTCTAATATTTTGAACATAATATTAAAACAAACCTTCATGAATAAGTTGATTGTTCAAATAATAAATTATTTGATCACTTGCTGTATACTCCTACAGTTCATCTAAGAAAGTAAAATAAAATAGAGCACTTGCAAACCCTAGAGTTCATCTACGTGAAATTACTTCAAGTTATAAAAGATTTGAAAGAAGAATTTACAGTTCAAAAACAAGATATGAAGCCTTCTTGAATGATTATAAATAGCAAGCTGAAATTCACACGAAGCCCTTTTCTGTTGTTGGAGCACTATGATTAACTGAGTGCTTTGTTAAAAGTCATTTAGTGGAATTACTCACTCAAAATATGAGATCACCTGGAATCTGCTTATAAGTGTTAGTGTTGTGGTGTCGTGTGGCTTGGTGGCTGGGACTGTCTGCAGCATGCAGCCAAGGCTCGAACTCAGCACCAGCAGCGTGACAAGTCCGTTCAGTGAAAATACCACGTTAATATCCCTCGTCGACGTCCCTCGATGGGTACCATGATCGAAGAAACCACGTTAATCCCACGCTGGAAATGATGTTCGACGCAGCAGAACCTCACCACACTTTGCCAAGATTTCCGATGTTCTTTTAGAGATAATGTCGGAACACGGAAAGTTCAATTGGCACGAGTCTCAATGCACAGTTCATATTCTCACGTTTGTTTTACGGTGTTGAATACGTGACTTAGAATATCACAGTCTATGCTACAGTATGATTTGTAAGTCAGGTTAATGAAGTAATGACTTACAATCGTTTTCCAAACGGAAAACACAGTTTTTCACACACACAGTTTCTAGAATAATGATTTAACACTGTCACAGTTCATAATAGTCACTGATTATGTCTTAGGTTCGACCGTAGAGTAATCATCACAGTCCATAAAACACTTTGAAATGTCATTATCAACAGTTATTATAGAATAATACTGTTCATAGATTAAGAAGACTTTATGACTGAATTTGCATAACACGAGTCCGTACGACTTAATATTGTCATAAAAAGTTCTTAACATTCAGTTAGTTTCTCGTAGTGGTGATCGAAAGTTCGAGAAAATGCTCGAAAAATAGTCACATTTAGCCTTGTTATCGGTTGAATGTTTAGTGGAATAGTATCTCACACAGTTCACAATTGTACTAGTATAGGAGAAATGCGTCTCAGAATCATAAAAATGGTCACAAATTAGAAGTTTAGTTTATCACACGCAATGTCTTAGAATACTCTCACAGTCCATGATAAAATTCAGAGTTACGTGAAAATGACAAAGTCCACAATATCGTTTACTGATAAATAAAATACTTGACACTTCAATTCACAATTTCTATTATAACTTCACTCGGTTAACACACTCCTAAATATTATATAACGACGATTTAGTCGGAGAAAATTCTAGAACATTTCCTTCGTCGCGACGTGGCAGAAACTTTACTTGCGAAGTCTTCACACAATTTCAAAGTGTTCGACTGTGACTTCTACGTCCTCGCGGATCGCGACAGAGCATAGTGTCCTTCTGTCATAATCGCAGAACACACTGGACAATGCACACTCTCAGTTCGTTGACTTATTTATACCCGTCTGCCGGCAGCACTCGGAGTCAGGTGATGAAGGGGTGATAATACTTCCCAAAACTTTAACTTGTTATATCTTGGAAACCACTGGATGGTTTGATCTCAAATTTTCAGAATTGTACTTTCAGAATATGGGCTACAATTTATTGTTGGTCTCATGTTAATTAATCCAGGCGTTAAAAGGTTTAAAAATGGTTTCGAGATAATTCTAAGGGGAGGGAAGCTACAGGTAAGGCTGACGTCACTTGACCTTGCTTCACTCATGCGGTCTTCCTACGCACTGCAGTGAGAACGAGAACTTTCTCTCGCACAGCTTTTTGTGCATCGGAACTTAGCCGTCCGCTCGCCAGGGCCTATGCCTTCCTGGTACAATACCTAATAAAAGAAATAGATAGTGTGCAGAGGAAAGCAACAAGATTTGTAACAGGGGATTTCAGGAGAAAGAGTAGTGTATCAGAAATGTTAGAGGAACTTGGGTGAGAAACTTTAAGTAAGAGAAAGGAGAAAACTAGACTTATAGGATTATGTAGAGCCTATACAGGAGAGGAAGCATGGGGAGAAATCCGTGAGAGGCTTCAGTTGGAAAATAATTATATCGGCAGGACTGACCACAAATATAAAATTAGAAGGAATTTTTGCAGAAGCGATTGGGGTAAATTTTCATTCATTGGGAAGGGCGTGAAGGAGTGGAACAGTCTAGCAGGGGTAGTATTTGATACTTTTCCAAAATCTGTACAGATATTGAAGAAGAGAATAAACAGCAACAGAGAAAATAAATGAAATATTAGAGGGCATTCGACCAGTGCAGGTTATTGTAAATAAAAAATTTGTGTGAATAAATTAATTCCATCCCCTGGTCCATGGAGTTTGGGCAGCCGAAGTAGGGGACTGCCTGTAGTGGTGAAGTACAGTGGGGACTTCGAGGGCCCTGGGACCGCTACGGTAGCTGTGAAGGCCCTTCAAGAACTCTGAAAAGTGGTGGCAAAAGGGGCTCTGGTTAAGACGCACCAGGTCGTTATTCTACTTAGGTTCCAAAATGGGTAAATAAATAAATAAATAAATAAATAAATAAATAAATAAATAAATAAATAAATAAATAAATAAATAAATGCAATGTAAATTTCAGTCTTATAGCAGTTGTAGTGTATTATTTGGAGTAATTCCACATTCTGTATATGAGTTGACTATGTTTTTTAAGCACAGGAGCACGGCCGCTCTCAGCGCCTCTCGCGGAAGAAATCGGTAACGTTTCGGTGATCTTGTCTTGAGCCGTCAGTCCAGGCTGTGTTACTGTGGGTGTGAAATTGTGGTAGTAGTAGTGTATCAAAATGCCTAAATCAAATAGAAACTGTGCAGTGAACTGCCACAACACACAAAGAAAAGGAATTACATTTCACACATTTCCTGGTCGTCCATGGGAATCGGACAGACGCAGGAAGTGGATTTCGGCTGTGGGAAGAATCAAGTAAGTACAGTACCGTACCTTATTTCATTTGTGACGTAAATCACACATTTCATATCACACATTTCAAACATACCAGGTACGCCAAGTCAAGAACACGTTCATTTAAGTACACTTTGAAATAGTTCATTTCATTTCAAGTATGCATTGCAGCAGGTTCGTATGTTTACATTCATGTCCTTTCATGTGCACATGTCTTGACTACGCCGAATGTTTATAATAATAATAATAATAATAATAATAATAATAATAATAATAATAATAATAATAATAATAATAATAATAATAATAATAATTGTTACGGAGTTTTCCGTGGTAGTTAGAGGTGAAAGAAGGTGCGGGGGGTGAACAGGTCTCAGGCTACGAAATTAAAGTGAATTTAAAATTTAACAAGGTTATATTTTCTTAGCAAAAAACAAGAAATAACAATAATGGCAGGTACAGAGTAGCAAAACCACAAATCGAGAATGTACAATTACAGGATTTGGAGCTCCGAGAGCCAGACACACAATTCTTGAGCAATTAGCCCAACTTTACGATATACAGAATTCAACAAAGGGGCCGAAGACCCCAATCAAGCCCAGGAGCACTTGCTCCCAATTACATCATAAAGCCTCCTCGAGGCGCGCAGAAACAAACTTCAAAAGAGCGATCTGCTCTCAAAGATTAAGCCTATCAAAGGCCACACCAAACTCCACCTTCAAGTTGTCCTCTAAGGACATAAACACAGGGGTAAAGATACCCAACCTACTGAGGCCTATTAAGTGAGAAAATTTAATTACATGGCCTCTAAAATACCAATTTGAGAGGAGGCGAACTTGCGCTCCTAATACACTTTGTTTAAAACCTACTTGGCACTAGGCCGTTAACGCAAGGGCTAATCCCATACTAAAGAGGTGACTTTTTAGAAGGAAACAATTTACATTACGTTAAGGAAGAAACGGTTGTGAAAATAAGTTCACCTCAATGCAATATGAGAGGGAGCTCGAGAGGGTTAAGCACTCTCTATCCCAATATGAAGCTTAAAAGATAGAATAAATACAAAGATTCTTTACATTTTAGGGAAAGTTACATGGTGGAAAAGCTTCGGACCCGCCCCGAGAGTTAAACTGCTGAGCTTAGCAAGAAAAGAAGTTATTAATCGGCCATTACCTTGTTGTTGAACTGCTGCCCGAAGGAAGAGGCGCTTCCCGCCCCCTGCTATATACTTTACACACTGAAAGATGTTACTGAAGTGGCCCAGAGACCCTAAAATCAGCAGTTTATATACTCTTGCAGAAAGTTCGAGGCGTTTCAGGAATGAAAACACCCGCCCACAATCATTTTATTGGTGGATAAAGAAAACCCCTACACAAGATGAAGAAGAAACACATTATTGGTGGAAAATTAATTAAAGAAATTCGGGATTGGCTAAATTCAAAACAAGGGGAAAGAAAGGGTTAATATTGCCAACTTAAACAATGACTGAAAGAGATTTAGCAAAGAACAAACTTTTGAAATTAAATTTTTTCCAGAAAAACAGTTCTTTCACTTCGCACTAGGGTGCACCGTTGTAGTTCTTCAGTAGTGTCCTCTAGAAGAGAATGTTCACACTTCTTACTACAAGCAAAACAAAAATACGTCGAAAACAACACAGTTCAGAAACTTCAAAATTTCCAAGTAGTGACATCTTCAGGATAACTTGAAAATTAACACATAAGACAAAGTTCAGACTTCTTCCAGAAGGGGAGTTTCAACTGGCGCAAGGTTTGAATTAGCGGCGTGGAGGTGTACCGCCCGGTACAATAATAATAATAATAATAATAATAATAATAATAATAATAATAATAATAATAATAATAATAATAATAATAAATGTTTTTCTGAATTTCAGTGCAGATGGAACTCCATGGGAACCCACCAAGTGCTCCGTCATTTGCAGTGAAGATTTTTTTGGAGGAAAGCCAAGTAATATTGAAAATCATCCATCTAATATACTATCTGTGTTTCATGAGAGCTATAAGAAGAAACCGAAAAGAGAATGTGATGTATCCCGGTTTGAAAGAGCGAGTAAACGAATGTAATGCTCAAATATACATACGTCTTCTAATCAGGAAACTCATGAATTTGTTGTTAAAAATGAGTGTGAAAAACTACATAAGTCGGTGCAAGCAGCATTTCAGATTGAAGCAACGACTTTCGAATTCACTTGTGTTTTTAGTGGGAATGATGTAGGCACACAGTGCAACTCAAGCACAGTACCTCCAAGTATTTCGGAGAAGGTGGATGAAAGTTGTGGTCCCAACACCCGCCTGAACATATGCAGAGGATTTCATGGATATCAGAGCATAACAAGTGAGGCACAGTTGAAGGATTTAACAAGTATTTCATTTAAAACATTCATTTTTTTACTTTCTTTCTTTCTTTCTTTGTTTCTAAAGTGTCTATAAATATAAGTAATAACGATGTTTGTTTACTCTTTTGAAAATGAAATTGGATATAACCTTTGCTGCCTCGGCAGTCATATTTGGTGTACATCGGACTACTGCTGCTCTCGGAGTAGTCAAGAAACGCACTTCTAATTTTATTTTCTGGCCTAGCAAACTGTCCGTGCAAAATACTTTGCCTCGCGCTTTTAAAACATTTTATCCTGACGCCCGAGTTATAATAGATTGCACAGAAATGAAAACAGAAACGCCAGCAAGAACAGATGAGAGATGTTACATGTATTCTTCGTACAAGTCATGTTATACATTTAAATTTTTATTAGCTGTGGCCCCAAACGGAACTATTGTTTTTGTTTACCCTTGTTATGGTGGAAGAACTAGTGATACTTTTATTGTTAACAATTCAGGCTTCCTAAATCTTCTGAGTGAAGGGGACGTTATATTAGCCGACAAAGGATTCCCAGGCATTAAAACACAGTCACCTCATTCTTTACTTGTTATGCCGCCTTTTCTTCACAATGGGAGATTTACAGAAGATGAAGTGTTACAAACTCAGAGTGTAGCAAGTGTGCGAATTCATGTTGAAAGATGCATACAGAGAGTAAAAATTTTCAAAATCTTGAAAAATATTCCTAAAGATCTGTTTCCGTATATCAGCGATATTGTTTACGTGGCTTGTGTGCTAGCAAATTCCTTGCCACCAATAATAAAGAACGTAAAACTGTAACCCCCGCACATAATCCACTCGTATAAATCTATCTTATCAGGACTTCGCTTAGCAACATGATGTGTTATCTACTTATTCCAACTGAATTCCTGTTAATTTGCTTACTGGATGCTGCCTGTCAATAGCTTGTCAAAAGCACACCGGAAATCTCACTCGCGAAATTTGAGTTTTCACAGATTCATAGATTTGAAGTAGTTACAGTTGTTATTAATTTCGCCTGTGACAATAATATCAGGTTTAAATGTATTTTTATATCTACAGTACTTTTTGGAACCTAACTTATATTTTAAAATTATGCATAGTATTTTCAGCATGGTAGTAGGTCAACAGCAGGAACATGCTGATAGATAAGACGTGATTTACAGGAGATTAACGCTTGTACATTGTAGTCATAATTCACTATTTAATAAAAAGAGCATATAATAACCCTGTTTGACTTTAATTTTTCACGTTTGACGTACTGATAATTCAACAATCATTTACTAATCTTAGGCTTTCATCTTCTGCTGCAATAAGGAGATGAAGTGACCAAAATAAAACTTTTCCAACAATGAAATGGATGTTTCAAGAAAGGAATAATCATACTTCACAGGGACAATAACAGAACCCAGAGGTGAATATACATAAAAATCCAGCTCCTGAAGTCCTGTGCAATATAACAATATCTGACACTGACTGTAATAGATATGGCTATTTTTCAGTCTTAAATTACCACCTGAGTCTCTGTACAAGTATTTAACATTTATAGTGTCAGGAGGTTCAATTACTGGTCTAGCATTGCACGAAATCGGACACTTAATTTCTAGAACCTTGGAAATATGTCCATCCTTTCCTAGAACCAACCCGTCCGATGTAGCACAAAGCCAGGGTTGTTTACAGTGTATTACTACCCCCGAGGTTACACATTCCAACCCTGTTAAAGAGGAGTACTCTTTCAGGGCAATGCCCTCAGTAGCCTTGCCATAAATAACATTCCTATGAGACACGGGAGTTTCGTCAAGAAATTTTTTTGCTAATTCATGAGGGTTTCGCGTCCTACTGGCCCGATGGGCTCGACTTGAAGCATTCATCACCTTCACTTGAAAACTGAGTTTTAAATGCTATATCAACCATTACTGTAATATGGGAAGTACAAAAATCGTCACTTAAAACAAACTCTCCAGAAGTGAACCCTGTGGAATCGTGTTGAAGTTGAAGCAACTCATTCATGAGTTTATTAAAATTTGTTCTTATGCCAATATTGACGCTATTATTGCACAACTCTTCACACAAACTTTTAGCTACAGATTCAGACTCTGTTTTCATCTCTGCTCTAATCATTTCAGTCCAAGGCGAATTATCTAGATCTGTTTTTCCTACTTCATCGATGGTGATAACAGCACCCTTGTCAGTTCTCGCCCTCTTCTTGGGAAATAGATCTTCAGCCTTCTTCCCTTTCGCATATTTTACGGACCCTAGAAGATATAAAATCTACACTGTATTAATCATATTATGAGCACTTAAATTTATTACATAATTAACAGCGATAATATTACATACCAGCTGTTTTCAAATTTGGTTTCCCGCATTCTTGCGGCAAATTTGTCTTACTAAATCCTGAATCAGAATTGCAGTACTGTATAACCGCGTATACGTGTTTACAACCCCCTGCGACACCAGCCACACAGTCACTGTTTGATTCAACACAGTTTCGTTGATTGTCAAGCTGTAATAGAAATTCGAAGTATCACAGACTTCACTCAATCACATAAAATTAAATTGTAAAATATAATACTCTATGTTTAACAATAATCAGATAACGTAATTACCTCAATTGTAACCTTGTACGGGCTTTTGCTAACACTCGTCTGCCTTATGACGAAGCCAGTAATTGTACAACTGGAAACAGTTCGTCTTTCTTCAACTTGTAACACATGGCCACTGTCAACTAGTTTCTGCGCTTTATTCACTGTTGACTTGCGACGGTTTTGGAAGTGTATGTACTCAAACCCATATTGTATTACAACTTCCATAGCACAGGATGCAACGATAATTTGTCCGTAACTATGACGCAAGTCATCACTTCAGCGGAACGCACTCTCACCGTATTAATACTCGGAACTCCGCCAGAGCGCTCCGTGCACGCTCCCTATAAGTAGAATTTTGTAAACATTATAAATTAAAGGATGAGCTGTGTGTTTAATGGAAAAATGTTAGCGTAAATTGCATAATATTGTATTCTAGGAAAATTCTCTTTTTCTCTTGTTAATTTAAAATTTAGTGCTTGACAATAATGTGTTTTAGTAGACACCTCATTTGCAAATAAAGAGATTTTGATTTGATTTGATTTGATTTGATTTGATTTGATTTGATTTGATTTGATTTTGAAGGTTATTGAGACCATTTCAAGCTTGTTTCAAGGCTCTGATCAAAGATATGGTTAATTTATTTGAATCCTTTCCGTTCAGGTGTCTCCTCATAGTAGCAGTAGTCTATATATCCATTATAAATTTACGTGAAGTAATTCCAAACCAAACCACATGGCTCAAGAGCCCCGAAAGGGTATGTCATACCAAGCGACCGCTGTTCAGCCCGAAGGCCTGCAGATTACGAGGTGTCATGTGGTCAGTACGATGAGTCATCGTGGCCGTAATTCTCGGTTTACTAGACCGGGGCCGCCGTTTCGCCGTCAGATAGCTCATCACTTGTAATCACGTAGGCTGAGTGGACTTTGAACCAGCCCTCAGATTCAGGTAAAAATCCCTGTCCTGGCCGGAAATCGAACCCGGAGCCTCCAGGTAAGAGGTAGGCACGCTATCCCTAAAACACGGGTCTGGCTAAATATAAACTGATACAGATATTGTGGTTGTAGAATAGTGTGCCACAGAAACGCCCAATAGTATTATATCCCTGCACATGTTTGCGTTAGACAAAAATGTAGTTTCTTAAAAAATATCGTGTATATTTTCCGTAGTATTTGTTTTATGTGTTTTACCTACGTAAAGTAATGAAGAAGATCAATATATCTTCAGTATAGAACTTAATTCCTGTCGGTTTCAACCTTCTTAACACTAAGCTTGGAGTTCTTAGCGGAGTGTTATCGAACGTGCCAGCGTTTCTCATCGAAATGTAGTTGTTTAGGTCATGCCCATAACCTATAACAGTCAGCATGTTTTCCGCCATCTTGGTTTTGATATACTGTAAAGGTCTGATATTTTGAAGTCGGTCTTGATTCTAATTATAAATTCTCGTGTGACCAACAATATATTAAATTATATACAATTGTTCTTCTGACATCGCGAACAAAACATCTTCTTTGTTATCTAAGATGACTAACCTTATGGATATAATTTTCTCTCAATTGTTGGTTGTTGGTCTGAGACGAGCCGGAGGGTCGAGTGTTCCATTGTGTCTCTTTGAATAGGTCAAGGTCTAGCCGTGAGAAGTGCGCTTCACGGTCATGAATGTGATATTTTACGATGTTTAAGGACTCACAGTTTCCAGCTCACTTGCAAGCCTACGTATTCAACATTCGGCCGCTGGTTGTGCCTACAATAGAGCATTAGGCGGCCAATAACAACTTACTGGGTGACTTATTCAAACATTTCGCAGTGGAGGCTAGAGAGACGTGTGGTGGTGGTGGTGGTGGTTATTGTTTGAAGAGGAAGTTCAACTCTATTAACGCTAAACACTGGGAATGTGGAAGAGAACAGGAGTTGACCAAGCGAGGTCGGATAGTAAAGTAAGTGGAAACCGCGGTCACCAACTCACGCTCCCTACGATCTACCCGCAGGAGAGGCGCGCGAATTGTGACGGCCCTTTTGTAACATGAAATGACTTCTTCACGCCACTTACACTCCCAAGACAAATGTGGTGCCAGTCGCGCGTATTATACGGGCGTTCCACAAACTCAGCTGGGCAGGCATTCAACCAACCAGCACTGATCTGCATTTAGGAGGCTCTCACCTACGAGACGTCTTGACTTAGTCTTTCCTCAGAGGATATCAAAGAATTTCGAAATTTCTCGAACATCTCCTTAGGTAAATTATTCCAATCCTTAACTCCTGCTCTCATAAACGATTATTTTCCCCTATTAATGCTTTTCAATTCTCAATGTTCACACGTCCTGTCACACTGACTACAGTTAGCTCTAGCTTCTGGTTCATCGCCTTATTGCTAGGGAAAGTGACGGCACCATCTAGAAAATGGCTCCTAAAGAATTTAAGCAGGTGTGGTTGGAAACAGGAGACCCATATTGTTTCCGGCTGGATCTACCGGTTTTAAAAAACTTTTATCCGACTAAACTTCTAACTTTTTCCACACCTTAGAGGTTTTTCACCGTTCATGATACACTGAGTGGTCAAAAGTCATGGGAAGGGGTGTCCCAGTAGAAAATGTGCCGTGTATGAGCCCTGCAGTCGTGAACGAGTTGGGCGCATGGGTCATAGCATTGCCCGGTTTCCGAGGTCAACAATGTGGAAGGTGGATCGCGGAGAGAATGTTACCATCCGCGTAAACCGCCGCACGGGAAGACCACGAACGGACATGACGACCACGGGCTATTGTTAGTCAGATCACCGCCCAGTTGAATGTTGAGTGTCAGGAAACCATTTCTACCAGGACTGTAAGGAGACAACAGCACCAGCCGACGACCAACTCGACACCGAGCGTGTGGTATGGTCCCATGAATCCCGGCTCCAGTTGTATCGAGCTGAGAGTATGGCGTATGCCCCATCAAGGTATCGATCTTGCGTGTTGTGGATTAGTTCTGGTCTGGACGGCGTTCTCATGGCCACAATTAGGCCCCATTTTCCGGCTGCAGAGAGCGGTGACAGATGTACGTTATGTGGACCTTCTTTCAGACCATCTGCATCCCTTTCTGTCCCTAGAGTAACCTGATGGAGATGACATGTCACCGCTCTGTGGTTGGAGGAGCACTCCAATGTGTAGTTACGACAATGGATTGACCCTCCATATTGCCCGATCTTAATCTAATCGAGCTTTAATGGGAAGCTGTCGATGCTAGGGTACGCTCCATGAAGCCCGCAAGATCGTGGGTGCAGATCCCTCCAGAACGACTCCCACACCTTGTAGAGTCGATGCCTCGCGGTACTGCCGCCGTTTTGAGGGGCAACTCGTTATTCACATCGCATTCAGAGTCTTCCCATGACCTTTGGCCACTCAGTGTATAAGGACAAATAAGTATTCATGGTGATGTTGAAGTTATAATATAGGATGCTTCCACGACGAACACAAGCCCTGGAATCATTACCTCCACACAGGCCAGGGAGGCACTTGGCCGCCTTTCCCCCCAGGTCAGGGCCATGTGCACCTCCGGAAGTGGAAATTTAGTTTCTTAAATTTTTCGACGTCCTGACGGGGAAACGTACCCGCGTCCTTCCACGCCTCCGCCAGGCACCACCTACACATCATCACACTCATTTCCTCACATATGCATGTGCCTTAGGTAAGGGCTTTTGAAATCTCTTCTGTTCTTGCTCAATAGGGATCGAATTTGGTCTGCACGAAAACATTGAGAAAAGACGCGCTTGACTTTAGTTTGGCTTGTACGGTGCTCATTTCATCAAAGTTAGCACATATTTTGGAGCTTGAGGCATTTTCTTAGTGACGTTTCCTTCCTCCGTGCTATATTTTGGTTTTCAGCCTAATAATTTGTTCTTTGCTATAGTGGACATGTTCGAGAATCATGTTGAAATACTTGACTGATCAAGCTGCAGGTTATTCCAAGACAGTTCTGCTCTTCTAGACAATTATTGTCTTCTGATATTGATCACCATATAAAGACATACTTTTAAAACCTAATTCACAAATTTCTGTGAACAAGTAGAAAAATAATAATTTTTGTGGTTAAAGAAACACGTAACAGGGAAAAAATATTCACAATAATTGCAGAGAATTCTTTTCGGCCGGAATATCTTAGTAATTATTTTAATAATGATGACGATCGTCATAATTTCGGTGCCACATTCATGCCAGTTAGGAGTATTTTCGAAGATTCAGCATCGTTTTTCAAATCCCATTCTTTGTCAAGGGTGATGAGAAGCGCGGAACCTGTCTTACTTTGTAATAGCCATATTGGTTACTCCTTCACTCACTGTTCACATGTGAAGCAATTAGTATGGCATATGGAGTGTCCGAGGACAAGTTCGGCTCGCCATATTCAGCTCTTTTATTTGATGCCCGTAGGCGACCTGCGCGTCGTGATGAGGATGAAATAATGATAAAGACGACACATACACCCAGCGCCCGTGCCAGCGAAATTAACGAATTATGCTTAAAATTGCCGACCCTGCCGGGAATCGAACCCGAAGCCCCTGTGACCAAAGGCCAGCATTGAGCCGGACATTAGTGCGGGTAAGTGAATGTGGCACCCCCACCTCCCTGGACGAAGTGACTCACTCTGCAGTTGTAAAAACGTTCGCTAGTCGCGGACTTGCCTTGAGAGAAAAAAATGACCATTTTGATTGTTGTATAATGGAAATGTAATGGCAAGCAGGAGTACCTTTTGCCACATGCCTGATGGGTGAGAGTTTTGATTGCATACACGGACAGGGAGATTTGTTTTTTATCGTTAATGTGATTTACGGAGAAGGTAAGGTCGCTTAGTGCAGGAGAATGAGGACATGGAGCCCAGCAAGCCTAGTGAACACCAGACTTCAACTGCACTTCATTTTATGATGTATTTGAAAGACGAGCCTTTCTTGTAGCGTATTCCATTCCTAACGTAAGTTACAATCGGGTTTGACTTCACCAAACGAGCTTAAAATTAATGTAGATAATTGCAGATGGGAGTCGTGTATTTATATTGTACCGCGAGGTCAACTCCGCTCTTCGAAAGAAGCTCCAATAAAGAACTCCCTCTATCGAACAAAACGTGAAATTGCTACTACATGGAGTTGGGACATTAATCAGAAGATGTGACTACTGGAGTATTGAGTAATTGTGTTATTGTGAAGTTGCTTAAACCGACAGGATTTATTTGCTTTGGGTTTGTTCACTTCAAAAGATTGAATATTTCTCCATAGATGTCATTACAACAACTGAGGTCATGCAAGGTAAAATAATTTGTTATTGAAAGAAATTTTGTGTTTATGGGTTTTCTCAAGTAAATCAACTTCTTTTATTTTGCATTTCATAGTTTGCAACACTTCTTTCTCATTCCGCCAGTTTTGAATCAGGCCAATAGGAATTTTCGATAATTATTTTTCAGCCTATCACAGGCTCCTTGTTTGTTCTTTCGGTGTAACTTTTGATTAAGCCAATAAAATTGAGAGGGTGTGTCCGGATTAGTCCAGAACCCTCTAGAACCGTCCCCTCGTGTATATAAATCGCGGCTTTTCTGGCTACCTTGTCTATTGATCACCGAATTTTTGAGTGTGTGTGTTAAGATAGGAGGCGGGGCGCCTCATTCTTCGCCAGGCAGTCCAACGGCCAAGGTAATGTCCACTAGGCTTATTTTTCTGTAGCCACCTCCGCAGACATACACGAGGGGAAGGTTCAGATTTCTAATTATGTAACCTCCTGTTTTCCAAAATGTAAACCTTCTTTCGGCTAATGTAAAATTTCATAAATTCTCAAAACTGTAAATCGGGGATAGAGAGTGTGTTACCCTCTTGAGTTCCCCTTCAATTTAATTTGAGGTGACTATGATCTTGTAACTTTTTCTCTTTTGGAAAAGTATTAAAATTAACCTTCATTCTAGTCACCTCAGCAGCTTGGGATTAGCCTCTGTATCATCGGGTCGAAAGCCCAATTAGGGTTTCATATTAAAGTTTCTAGGGGAGTAAGTGTACGCCTTCTGCCATTTTGTGTTCGGGCCAGTAATGTAACCTGTTCTTCTTTCCACGAAGGCCCAGTAACCCCTGTGTATGAACCTAGAGACGCCAGAGAGTGTAAGAGGGAGAGCTTTTCTGTCTTCAACTGCAATATTGAGGTTGAACGCTGTAAAGTGGTTGGAGCAAAGTGCTCTTAAATTGAAATATTCCAGTTCTTGTCTAAACATTGAGATTTTGCAAAATTTTGTAAGCTGGATCTGGTATCTCAGACTTTGTAAACTAAGGGCTTGAAGCCCCAAATCTGTAAAATTCCCTAATCTTGGGTTTTCCAATTCTTGTTTTCTAGATCGCTATTTGTACCTGTCACTTTATTCTTTCACTAAGTGAAGAGTTGTTAAGTTTGTTTTTTGAAAAGAAATATAACCTATGTTCAAATTTTAAATTAATTTTTGATATTGTAGTTAGGCCCATACTACCCAGCACCTTCTTTCACCTCTGCATTCCACGGATATCTCCGTAACGATTATTATTATTATTATTATTATTATTATTATTGAAAATACAGTACAGCACGGAGCCCTATTTCACACTAGAGCTGGAGATAATAATCTTTATTTCAAAACGAATGATTAAGAGTTATTGTTTGTTAAAGATGTGCTGAATGAATGTTAAGAATTGCTTATGACAACAAGACTTCACGCAATGGTTTAGAAAATACAAGATCACAACTGTTCACGTGTTCAGTCTCTTCATTCCAAACGCAGGGCAGGAGAAAAGTAGATGATCCACTGTCTGAGGAGAACCACAAAAGCATAAATATCCATCTGTAATTTGGATTTTAAAAAGCTCAAGGTAAGATTTAAATTATCCATGAAATGGTTCATGTTTGTGGGTTACTGTAGTCACGTCCTAGTTCGTGAACCATGTGGCCTAGTAAGTGGTCCTGAGAGTCGGGATACCAGTTGCTATGGAATGGGAGTGGGTATCTCGGACATATTCTGAGTCGTGGCCCTCCTTGTGCTCAGGCGGCTAGGACTATACAATTCACCGGTGGTCCATAACCCGTTAGAGGAGAGATCCTCACTTGGACTATGTGCAAGTTGGGTAGCATCCTGCTTCATGAATTTACCGAGCTCAGAACACTTTAAGCAAACCTCGGACCTATGGGAGTAATGGAGTCCTACTCCCATTTGACAGGCGAGGGACTCCTTGGAAACAACTTGGCGAACGAAGTGGAATTCGATGGGGAGCTATCAATATTAATGGGGCTTATGGAAGAAAGAAGGCAGAACTGGCTGAGTCAGCAAAGAGGATGCATCTTGATGTGCTACGAGTAAGTGATATTCGGGTAAGGGGAGATAATGAGGAAGAGATAGGAGATTATAAAGTGTACTTGACGGGTGTTAGAAAGGGAAGGGGTAGGGGTAGGGCTCTTCATCAGGAATACCATTGCACGCAACATAGTTTCTGTTAGGCACGTAAATGAGCGAATGATGTGGGTAGATTTGTCAGTTGGAGGAATTAGGACAAGAATTGTGTCCGTGTATTCGCCATGTGAGGGTGCAGATGAGGATGAAGTTGACAAGTTTTATGAAGCAATGAGTGACATCATGGTCAGGGTCAACAGCAAGGATAGAACAGTGCTAATGGGCGATTTCAATGCGAGAGTTGGGAATAGAACTGAAGGATACGAAAGGGTGATTGGTAAATGTGGGGAAGATATGGAAGCTAATGGGAATGGAAAGCGTTTGCTGGACTTCTGTGCTAGTATGGGTTTAGCTGTTACGAATACATTCTTCAAGCATAAGGCTATTCACCGCTACACATGGGAGGCTAGGGGTACCAGAACCATAATAGACTATATCTTAACAGATTTTGAATTCAGGAAATCTGTTAGGAATGTACGAGTTTTTCGCGGATTTTTCGATGATACAGATCACTATCTGATCTGTAGTGAACTAAGTATCTCTAGGCCTAGCGTAGAGAAAGTGAAATCTGTCTGCAAACGAATAAGGGTAGAAAATCTCCAGGACGAGGAAATTAGACAGAAGTACATGGATATGATTAGTGAGAAGTTTCGAACAGTAGGTTCAGGATATAGAAAGTGAATGGGTGGCATACAGGGATACTGTAGTAGAAACAGTAAGGGAATGCCTAGGAACAACTGTGTGTAAACATGGGAAAAGGCGAACATCTTGGTGGAATGATGAAGTGAGAGCAGCCTGTAAACGTAAAAAGAAGGCTTATCAGAAATGGCTCCAAACAAGGGCCGAGGCAGACAGGGATTTGTATGTAGATGAAAGAAACACAGCGAAACAAATAGTTGTTTAATCCAAAAAGAAGTCATGGGAAGATTTTGGTAATAACCTGGAAAGGCTAGGTCAAGCAGCAGGGAAACCTTTCTGGACAGTAATAAAGAATCGGTTTTTTTTGGTTTTTTTTTGTGTTTTTTTTTTTTGCTATGGGCTTTACGTCGCACCGACACAGATAGGTCTTATGGCGACGATGGGATAGGGAAGGCCTAGGAGTTGGAAGGAAGCGGCCATGGCCTTAATTAAGGTACAGCCCCAGCATTTGCCTGGTGTGAAAATGGGAAACCACGGAAAACCATCTTCAGGGCTGCCGATAGTGGGATTCGAACCTACTATCTCCCGGGTGCAAGCTCACAGCCGCGCGCCTCTACGCGCACGGCCAACTCGCCCGGTAATAAAGAATCTTAGGAAGGGAGGGAAAAAGGAAATGAACAGTGTTTTGAGTAATTCAGGTGAAGTCATAATAGATCCCAGGGAATCACTGGAGAGGTGGAGGGAATATTTTGAACATCTTCTCAATGTAAAAATGGTGGTGTTGCAAACAGCCAAGCTCATGGGGAGGAGGAATATGATGTTGGTGAAATTATGCTTGAGGAAGTGGAAAGGATAGTAAATAAACTCCATTGTCATAAGGCAGCAGGAATAGATGAAATTAGACCTGAAATGGTGAAGTATAGTGGGATGGCAGGGATGAAATGGCTTCATAGAGTAGTATAATTAGCATGGAGTGTTGGTAGGGTACCTTCAGATTGGACAAAAGCAGTAATTGCACCTATCTATAAGCAAGGGAACAGGAAGGATTGCAACAACTATCGAGGTATCTCATTGATTAGTATACCAGGCCAAGTATTCACTGGCATCTTGGAAGGGAGGGTGCGATCAGTCGTTGAGAGAAAGTTGGATGAAAACCAGTGTGGTTTCAGACCACAGAGAGGCTGTCAGGATCAGAGTTTCAGTATGCGCCAGGTAATTGAAAAATGCTACGAGAGGAATGGGCAGTTGTGTTTATGTTTCGTAGATCTAGAGAAAGCATATAACAGGGTACCGAGGGAAAAGACGTTCGCCATACTGGGGGACTATGGAATTAAAGGTAGATTATTAAAATCAATCAAAGGCATTTATGTTGATAATTGGGCTTCAGTGAGAATTGATGGTAGAATGAGTTCTTGGTTCAGGGAACTTACAGGAGTTAGACAAGGCTGTAATCTTTCACCTTTGCTGTTCGTAGTTTACATGAATCATCTGCTGAAAGGTATAAAATGGCAGGGAGGGATTCAGTTAGGTGGAAATGTAGTAAGCAGTTTGGCCTATGCTGACGACTTGGTCTTAATGGCAGACTGTGCCGAAAGCCTGCAGTCTAATATCTTGGAACTTGGAAATAGGTGCAATGAGTATGGTATGAAAATTAGCCTCTCGAAGACTGAATGATGTCAGTAGGTAAGAAATTCAACAGAATTGAATGTCAGATTGGTGATACAAAGCTAGAACAGGTCGATAATTTCAAGTATTTAGGTTGTGTGTTCTCCCAGGATGGTAATATAGTAAGTGAGATTGAATCAAGGTGTAGTAAAGCTAATGCAGTGAGCTCGCAGTTGCGATCAGCAGTATTCTGTAAGAAGGAAGTCAGCTCCCGGACGAAACTATCTTGATATCGGTCTGTTTTCAGACCAACTTTGCTTTACGGGAGCGAAAGCTGGGTGGACTCAGGATATCTTATTCATAAGTTAGAAGTAACAGACATGAAAGTAGCAAGAATGATTGCGGGTACAAACAGGTGGGAACAATGGCCGAGGGTACTCGGAATGAGGAGATAAAGGCTAATTTAGGAATGAACTCGATGGATGAAGCTGTACGCATAAACCGGCTTCGGTGGTGGGGTCATGTGAGGCGAATGGAGGAGGATAGGTTGCCTAGGAGAATAATGGACTCTGCTATGGAGGGTAAGAGAAGTAGAGGGCGACCAAGACGACGTTGGTTAGACTCGGTTTCTAACGATTTAAAGATAAGAGGTATAGAACTAAATGAGGCCACAACACAAGTTGCAAATCGAGGATTGTGGCGACGTTTAATAAATTCTCAGAGGCTTGCAGACTGAACGCTGAAAGGCATAACAGTCTATAATGATAATGTATGTATGAAATTGCGTGAGACACTAATACTTTACTCTGTAACTTCCCGGAAGATCTTTTCCGGCTATTGTTCCATTGATGTATAGTACAAAACCCCATGGCACTACAGCCCTTGAAGGGCCTTGGCCTACTAAGTGACCGCTGCTCAGCCCGAAGGCCTGCAGATTACGAGGTGTCGTGTGGTCAGCACGACGAAAACCTCTCGGCCGTTATTCTTGGCTTACTAGATCGGGGCCTCTATCTCGCCGTCAGATAGCTCCTCAATTCTAATCACGTAGGCTGGGTGGACCTCGAACTAGCCCTCAGGTCCACGTAAAAATCCCTGACCTGGCCGGGAATTGAACCCGGGACCTCCGGGTAAGAGGCAGGCACACTACCCCTACACCACGGGGCCGGCTGATGTATAATATATTTCTTGATTTGTCGCTTAACATAGCACACTGGAGGTTCATCATATGTCATTCCGATGTTTGATGTGGCGGCTAATTTTGCTCTTTCACGTCCATCAAATCCTGTATGACCACGAATCCAAGACATACAGATGTTTGCTTCTGCTCTTGTACTAGCGGCCATATTGTACTTGTTGCTGCTTGCGAGTCACTGAGTATCTGCTAGGAACACGTCTGGCGAGTTTACAGGGCTACAAACAGGAATTCTTGAAATAAGTGACCTGAGTCGAAACTAGAAGAAATGGCTTCAGATACCACTGGCGTAGCCAGGGGGGGGGCCCAGGGGGGCCGGGCCCCCCCCAAAATATTTCCTGAAACTAGAGCAAGGATTAGCCGTGGTTTTACGTACTGTACGAACAACTTAAAAACGTACGCCGAAATGTTAAATTAACGTAGCTACATTAATCTATTAGTAGGGCTCAATAGGGACATACATAATTCTCCATATTTGTACTGCTTGAATGAAAGGAAGACACTTAGGATTGTGATGCGCGAGGATATTTCCTTGTAGAGGCCTCAGTATTGGGAATGAAACCGGGTATTGACAAATGTCAAGACATGAAGAAAGGGCCAATTAGCAAGGGATTACTCAGTAGGGGGCCGGAACGTGACCACCGAGATAACGGGGGCCACGTCCAGAAACAGCTGCAAGCTTACAACATCGTGTCAGCTTTTGCAGATCGGTTCCAGGAAACAACAATGTCCTACGGATCCTCGGGTTGCACCGTGGTTGAGAGATGTGCTGTGTTTGAGTTGCAGCGTTGGGAAGACTGTGACAGGATTGTGATCTGCACGTTAGTTCCTCATTTTGTGCCATATAAGTAACATTTTTTAAGTTTTGTCACTGAAAAGCCAACACTATGTGCATCCTCGGTAAGTTATGAAAAAGGTTTTTTTGTTTTAATTCTTACAGTGCCAAGACAATCACGGATTCATGCCTAAGTTCGATAGGTAGGCCTATATATTTTGTCAAATGCCCGGGGACTGATTGGAACCTCAAATGGCACCATCAAAAGTGCGGGTAAGTACTTTGTAATTGGCGGGCGTGATAACTCAGTTCCAATGCTTCTATCTTCTCATCAGGACGGCCCAGGCTTGAATCACAGTCGATGCATGAAACATTTTTAAAATGGGTAGTCACGTTCTATTGATACGGATTCTACTTAAAACACTAGATCCCGTCCCTTACCTTTCTTTATACTTTTGAGCCAGAACCGTATCATTTATGGTGGTGTATTTTGAGTATCCAACCATTCTTCGGACTTACCTTGTACCTTAAATGCTGAGTGGACGCAATGGCGTACCCACAAAATAATTTCAGTGGGTGGGGTGTAAGTCCAGGCCAGTAGTGTGGATACAACTTTTCCTTGGAAGGGGTTGTGAAAATATTTTTTATTCTTTAATTAGAATTTGCTTTACATCGCACCGTAGGTCTTCAATGGTGACGATGGGAAAGGAAAGGGCTGAGAGTGGGAAGAAGCGGCCGTGGCCTTAATTAAGGCACAGCCCCAGCATTTGCCTGGTGTGAAAATGGGAAACCACAGAAAACCATATTTAGGGCTGCCGACAGAGGTGTTTGAACCCACTATCTCCCGGATGCAAGCACACAGCTGTGCGCCCCTAACTGCACGGCCAACTCGCCCGGTGAATATGAAAAGAAAGCCGGTCCTACCGAGTGCGGTGACGGATCTTCAGTAGATATTGTTGATTTTGATTGTTACCATGTACAATCATAGCTTTTGTACTCTTAACATAATCCGGCTGCATTATTGAAGCTGTTCGTAAAATTGATAATATCGTTCTTCGTTTGTGAGGAAGTAGAATCTTCATTTAATTTGTCTTCTTAAAAAAAAAAAAAAGGAACCACTTTGGTACTACACCCCGTGAAGGTGACTACCTTCCAGGCCGTATATATTTCGATTACGAGAGACTCAAGGAAAACTCTACTGCACCCAAAAACAAGGCTGTATCCTCCCCATCCCATGCCTTTCTTAACTCTGTCAGTGCCGGGAATCGAATGCAGGATGTCTTAAGTCAAATTCGAAAATAAGTAGACCTAAAAGTACCAGCCGGCCCCACAGTGTACGGGTAGCGTGCCTGCCTCTTACCGGAGGCCCCGGGTTCTATTCCCGGCCAGGTCAGGGACTTTCACCTGGATCTGAGGGCTGGTTCGAGGTACACTCAGCCCACGTGTTTATAATTGAGGAGCTATCTGACGGTGAGATGGCGGCCCCGGTCTAGAAAGCCAGGAATAACAGCGGAGAGGATTCGTCGTGCTGACCACACAACACCTCGTAATCTGCAGGCTTCCGGGCTGAGCAGCCGTCGCTTGGTAGGCGATGGCGCTTCGGGGCTGTTACGTCATGGAGTTTGATTTGGAAAAGTGAACAGAGAAGGAAGCGACACCCCTGCAAGGCTCCTTAGCTTCCAGCTAGTTCTTCTGTCCGGCCTCGTGCGTTTAAGACAGTAGAAAAACGTACGCCTTAATAAATGCTCCTCATAAAACCTTTGTAAAAATACTAGCTGCATCTATTTATAACAATAATCACAAACGCCTCCTTTTCATGTGGGTCAGTTGGTTGAGTCGCTGTCCTTCTGAGTCTGAGTTCGCAGATTCAAATCCCGGATTGGATCGGTAACCCTTAAAACGGTGTTGAAATGGCAACAGATCAGTGTCGTTGATTTCTGGCACGTTAATAAAAATTATAGATACGAATATTAGTGTCACGAAACTCTAACTTTATACTACTATATTCTGTATCCCAGACTTGCGTGGAAAAGTAATTAACAATTTACTTTACGTCACACCGACACAGATAGGTCTTATGGCGACGTCGGGATAGGAAATGCCTAGGAGTGGGAAGGAAGCGGCCGTGGCCTTAATTAAGGTACGGCCCCAGCATTTTCTTGGTGTGAAAATGGGAAACCACGGGAAAACATTTTCAGGGCTGCCGACAGTGGGGTTCGAATCCACTATCTCCCGGATGCAAGCTCACAGCTGCGTGGCCCTAACCGTGTTGGAAACTAACAGGACAAGGTAAACCCTACATAGCATTTGTTGTAACATGTATTTTTCTTTACCAACTAACAAAATATCTATACCCATACGCTTTACATTATTTATTTATTTATTTATTTATTTATTTATTTATTTATTTATTTATTTATTTATTTATTTATTTATTTATTTATTTATTTATTTGTCTGTTTATTAGTGCCTTCAGTACACTGGCGAAGTTAGGGGGCTAGGCCCTCTTGTACACTTAACCACATACTAATCAAAATCTTAAATAAAATACTGAGATTCTTAAAATAGTTAAAACTACATAAATTAATAGAATTTAAAATAAATTTAAATAAATTACGTACTAAATTAATATTAGAACTAATTAATATTAAAAACTCTTAAACATGGCTAATCCTCAGGAACGCACACATTCATACTTCAACTATTCAGTCAGCTGTCCTCAGCAGGTAGTCTCGGCAGGTGACCTTAAATCGTGATTTAAAAAAGCTAGTTTCTCTGACCTGAACTGGCAGGGAATTCCATAATCTGGCGACAGTCACCACAAATGATCTAATAATTTTATTTGTGCGGTGCAGTGGAATAGAAAGAATGGATCTAGTCGTGTATTAATGTTGTGAAATGATGATAAAAAGATGAATTTAGAAGAAATATACATTGGCTGACTTTCAGCTACCACTCTGATCACCATCGTTAAAGTGTGTAGCTGCCGACGTTTATCAGACATCAGCCATGAGACAGCCTGATAGTATGGGGTGATATGAACATCGTACCCGATATTGTAAATAAATCGCAGGCAGGAATTCAGTGCTCGTTGAAGTGTTTCTTCTCTCGTCAACTAAAACAACGTCACAATAATCAAGAATAGGGAGAATGAGTGTCTGTAGTGTCTGTATTAGTTTGGCCTGTAGCTCAAATGGAAATACATTCCTCTGTCGTTTAAGAGGGTGAAGAACTCCAAAAATCTTTTTACGTATTTCTTTCGTTTGATCAGACCAATCAACTGTTACATTCATCATTACGCCGGGGTTTTTAACCGTTTTACTGTAGGGAATAATGTTACCATTCAGTAGGATAGGCGGGATTGCGACATTGTTTGAGAAACTCAGTAATTTTCGTGATCCAATTATAATTGTCTGAGTTTTTTTGCAGTTCCGTTTAGTAAACAGTAGTTCAGTATGTGCGTCAGTATAGGCGAGATAGCACCCATAATGTTATGTATAAAAGTAATAGGAATATCATATACACCTGTAGTCTTTGATTTAATCGAGTACAAAGCCCTTTAACCTGATTTTCTGTGACACTGTGAAATGTGAATGGCGGATTGGCTGGAGGGGAGGGCGGTGAGTCGGTGCAGTTAATTTGGGTAGGTTGAATATTTATTCTACTAAAGTAATCGTTCAGTTCGTCAAGTGGAATGTCAGGAGTTGTCTGTCTCTGTTGATGTTTTCCTATTCCCAGAGCTCTAAGTTGGTCCCATGCGCGATTAGAATTTAAGTTGTTAGCTAAAATCCGAAAATATATGCATTTTTAAATTTCTGATTAACTGCTTTGTGCGATTTCTTAAGATGCGGTTAGATTCGAAGTCTGTGTCATCTAGGGTTTGTTTGTAATGTCGAAATAACGAGTCACGGTGGGCCATCATTCTCTTGCCTTCATCGTCTAGCCATGGACAAGAAGGACGAGAAACCTGTATTCGACGCGCATTATTTGTATAAAATGTCACTTCTTTATTGCTTATCACATGACCATTATTATTATAACATTACCGTATTTGTTCTAAACCAGAATATTGCATCCTTACTCAAAGTGTTTATTCTTGCATTCATTTCACTTCTACGCGGAATATATGAACTGCTGCAGTTATGTTGGGATGGGAGTAACAGAGATAGCTGGGGGACCGGGGGGTTGTCGTCCAAGGAGTCCAGACACCCCAGGAGTTTTAACGAAAGTTCTTTTATTGAGCATTTTATATATAATGTGCATTAATATTAGCTTCCGGAGTCCTACTCATTGGCTGAATGATCAGTGTTGAGGCCTTCGGTTCAGACGGTTCCGGGTTCGATTTCCGGCTGGGTCGGGGATTTTAATCGCGTCTGAATAATTCTTCTGGCTTGGGACTGGGTGTTTGTCCCAACATATTCATATTCAGACAACATACTACATTACCAACCACCAAATAAACACACAACACTGATTACATCCCTCTATATAGGGTTGGCGTCGGGAAGGACATCTGGCCGTAAAACAGGGCCAAATCCACATGTGCGACACATTTCGCACCCGCGACCCCACAGATTTGGGAAAAATGGGGAAGAAGAAGAAGAAGGAAATTACTATTAGCTTCCGGAATCCGCACGAATCCACCACTCTTACTTGGATCCAAGGACACTCGTTTCCTTTTTCGGTATTCTACACCACCTAAACTATGGAAGTTTGGACACCTATCAAAATAAAATTCTGGATGAATGGGCCCCCCCCAAACTGAAATCCTGGCTACGCTACTGTCAGATACCACAAACAAAAAATCAAATTAGCAAAATTCACACCCTGTCTCGAACTGGTACCGGCACTGTCGGACCACTTGCACTCAAAATATCCACGGGGTATTCTCAGAAACGTCTACACAGAGTAATTAAACGCCCTCTCCCTACTCGTTGAACAGCTCGTGATGATGCCTGTCGGAATCTCGAGAGATGGGAGGAAATAACTAATTTCCAGTTTGTCTGAAATTGAGAATGACATGACCGTGAAGAATGTTAGACGATGTGAAACAAGCGGGATTATGGGGGAACTTCAGTCTCTCATGACCACAAGCAAGACATAACAAAGTGTGCGTATTGCGAGTTGTAGAACATCTCAAAGAACGTGTGTGAGGAAGAAGAAATACACACGGTTTTTTAATGGTGGTCTAGAAGAAAGAACATGTTATGTCAATCAAGACGAGTACAATCCCTCGGTGATACGATACAATCTCACAGAGCCCCTGTGTCTGGTTTCTCACAACTGTGCCTGTGGTATGTGAAAAAAGGGGAAAAACGCATACAAGAACATTATTTGACCGATACTGAAATCAAACGGCCTACAATTAATTCACTTCAAACAACTTCACTAAAAATTGGACTGGAAGCCCAGCAGTGTATATATCCCATTTTGGACACTGGTGTCACAATTATCTGTGTACGATGTCAAGAAACTGCTCAGCTGAACCATCTTTTACTGCCGTGGAGAACTACCACAGGACATAAGAGAAAGGCTTTGCAAGTGGTGCTGATTGTTTAAAGAGAAAGTACAACTGCACAACGATGTTATAAGGCGGTGATTATTGTTATAAGAGGAACTACAACAGTACAATGATGTTATAAGGTGGTGATTATTGTTATAAGAGGAAGTACAACAGTACAATGATGTTATAAGGTGGTGATTATTGTTATAAGAGGAAGTACAACAGTACAATGATGTTATAAGGCGGTGATTATTGTTATAAGAGGAAGTACAACAGTACAATGATGTTATAAGGTGGTGATTGTTGTTTATAGAGGAAGTACAACAGTACAATGATGTTATAAGGTGGTGATTATTGTTATAAGAGGAAGTACAACAGTACAATGATGTTATAAGGCGGTGATTATTGTTATAAGAGGAAGTACAACAGTACAATGATGTTATAAGGTGGTGATTATTGTTATAAGAGGAAGTACAACAGTACAATGATGTTATAAGGCGGTGATTATTGTTATAAGAGGAAGTACAACAGTACAATGATGTTATAAGGTGGTGATTATTGTTATAAGAGGAAGTACAACAGTACAATGATGTTATAAGGTGGTGATTATTGTTATAAGAGGAAGTACAACAGTACAATGATGTTATAAGGTGGTGATTATTGTTATAAGAGTAAGTACAACAGTACAATGATGTTCTAAGGCGGTGATTGTTGTTATAAGAGGAAGTACAACAGTACAATGATGTTCTAAGGTGGTGATTATTGTTATAAGAGGAAGTACAACAGTACAATGATGTTATAAGGTGGTGATTATTGTTATATGAGGAAGTACAACTGGGCAGCGATGTTCTAAGGTGGTGATTATTGTTATAAGAGGAAGTACAACAGTACAATGATGTTATAAGGTGGTGATTATTGTTATAAGAGGAAGTACAACAGTACAATGATGTTATAAGGTGGTGATTATTGTTATGAGAGGAAGTACAACAGTACAATGATGTTCTAAGGTGGTGATTATTGTTATAAGAGGAAGTACAACAGTACAATGATGTTCTAAGGTGGTGATTATTGTTATAAGAGGAAGTACAACAGTACAATGATGTTATAAGGTGGTGATTATTGTTATAAGAGGAAGTACAACAGTACAATGATGTTATAAGGCGGTGATTATTGTTATAAGAGGAAGTACAACAGTACAATGATGTTATAAGGTGGTGATTATTGTTATAAGAGGAAGTACAACAGTACAATGATGTTATAAGGTGGTGATTATTGTTATAAGAGGAAGTACAACAGTACAATGATGTTATAAGGTGGTGATTATTGTTATGAGAGGAAGTACAACAGTACAATGATGTTCTAAGGTGGTGATTATTGTTATAAGAGGAAGTACAACAGTACAATGATGTTCTAAGGTGGTGATTATTGTTATAAGAGGAAGTACAACAGTACAATGATGTTATAAGGTGGTGATTATTGCTATAAGAGGAAGTACAACAGTACAATGATGTTATAAGGTGGTGATTATTGTTATAAGAGGAAGTACAACAGTACAATGATGTTATAAGGCGGTGATTATTGTTATAAGAGTAAGTACAACAGTACAATGATGTTCTAAGGTGGTGATTATTGTTATAAGAGGAAGTACAACAGTACAATGATGTTCTAAGGCGGTGATTATTGTTATAAGAGTAAGTACAACAGTACAATGATGTTATAAGGTGGTTATTGTTGTTATAAGAGGAAGTACAACAGTACAATGATGTTCTAAGGTGGTGATTATTGCTATAAGAGTAAGTACAACAGTACAATGATGTTATAAGGCGGTGATTATTGTTATGAGAGGAACTACAACAGTACAATGATGTTATAAGGTGGTGATTATTGTTATAAGAGGAAGTACAACAGTACAATGATGTTATAAGGCGGTGATTATTGTTATGAGAGGAACTACAACAGTACAATGATGTTATAAGGTGGTGATTGTTGTTTATAGAGGAACTACAACAGTACAATGATGTTATAAGGTGGTTATTGTTGTTTATAGAGGAACTACAACAGTACAATGATGTTATAAGGCGGTGATTATTGTTATAAGAGGAAGTACAACAGTACAATGATGTTATAAGGTGGTGATTATTGTTATAAGAGGAAGTACAACAGTACAATGATGTTATAAGGCGGTGATTGTTGTTATAAGAGGAAGTACAACAGTACAATGATGTTATAAGGCGGTGATTATTGTTATAAGAGTAAGTACAACAGTACAATGATGTTCTAAGGTGGTGATTATTGTTATAAGAGGAAGTACAACAGTACAATGATGTTATAAGGTGGTGATTATTGTTATAAGAGGAACTACAACAGTACAATGATGTTATAAGGCGGTGATTATTGTTATAAGAGGAAGTACAACAGTACAATGATGTTATAAGGCGGTGATTATTGTTATAAGAGGAAGTACAACTGGGCAGCGATGTTATAAGGTGGTGATTATTGTTATAAGAGGAAGTACAACAGTACAATGATGTTATAAGGTGGTGATTATTGTTATAAGAGGAAGTACAACAGTACAATGATGTTCTAAGGTGGTGATTATTGTTATAAGAGGAAGTACAACAGTACAATGATGTTATAAGGTGGTGATTATTGTTATAAGAGGAACTACAACAGTACAATGATGTTATAAGGCGGTGATTATTGTTATAAGAGGAAGTACAACAGTACAATGATGTTATAAGGCGGTGATTATTGTTATAAGAGGAAGTACAACTGGGCAGCGATGTTATAAGGTGGTGATTATTGTTATAAGAGGAAGTACAACAGTACAATGATGTTATAAGGTGGTGATTATTGTTATAAGAGGAAGTACAACAGTACAATGATGTTATAAGGTGGTGATTATTGTTATAAGAGGAAGTACAACAGTACAATGATGTTATAAGGCGGTGATTGTTGTTATAAGAGGAAGTACAACAGTACAATGATGTTATAAGGTGGTGATTATTGTTATAAGAGGAAGTACAACAGTACAATGATGTTATAAGGCGGTGATTATTGTTATAAGAGGAAGTACAACAGTACAATGATGTTCTAAGGTGGTGATTATTGCTATAAGAGGAAGTACAACAGTACAATGATGTTATAAGGTGGTGATTATTGCTATAAGAGGAAGTACAACAGTACAATGATGTTCTAAGGTGGTGAATATTGTTATAAGAGGAAGTACAACAGTACAATGATGTTATAAGGTGGTGATTGTTGTTTATAGACGAAATAAAACTGGGCAACCAACCTCTATTAACACTAATTAGAAGAAAAATGGGAGAGGCCCGACACTTCGAAAAAATTAAGGTATCGGCCAAAGAAAAACAATGGCCACGAAGGGCGTGAAAGTGCAAAACTCGAAAGGCCTTCGGGGTCAGAAAAAACAAGAGGTGACCATGGGAGGTCGGATAGGAGAGATGAAAGTGAAGAGCCTGGCACAGGTAAGTGTAAGCAACGCCGGGACTCAGCTAAGCTCCCGCTGCCCCGTCCCCGGCCCTGCAGTCACCTCTTACGCCAGAGACGGGATACCCCCCCCCCATGGTCAGGGGGATATCCCATAAGAAAAACGCTCTCCCGTACACACTCATAATACCAGACAAGCTTCAATACAATTCAAAAAGCAGTCTTAGAGCCTGCAGCTGAAACCTGTCATCAGTGGCTTTCTTCTCCGACTTTCTTGACCACGATTTTTAAATTGGTTTCAAAGAAATCCTCGCCTCTACTGTGCAGACTCTCCCTGACGAGCTGCGAGATCTGTAGCTACTCTTGCGACGAGCTTCCTAGAAAAAGAGCGTCTTAAACGGGAGCGAAGCGCGAAAGAAGGGATCGGGATAGAGCTCTTATGAATCTTGTATAACCTCAAATTCTCCCAATGAAAAAAACACGAACCCTTAGAGATGGTTGTCGAGAACAAAAGCTATCTCCGAGCTGCGTGGGAGTGAGTCGACTGGCTTTTCTTTTCTCGGCCATCACGGGAGTTCAGAAAGTAGTAGGAAACACTTCTAGACCTACATTATTAAGTTCTGTTTCTTTATGAACTTGCCTCAATATGCTGTTAACTGCAGGAGGTTTCACGCTACCTAATACACAGTTCTGAAAAATTAGGTGAACATGTTTTGTAACGTCTGATATGTGATCGTTAATTTGGTAGATGGGGTTCCAATCATCGTACAGGGTATACTCCATCTGTAGGCGTAGCCGTGCATTAAACTGTCAGGTGACCCCTCAAAACAAAGTAAATAGCGGTGCGTCCGTGTGTCGTTGTGAGGTACAGCACGTTGTACGGAAACCAGCACTAACGAGGCCCGTCACTTTCATCCATGAAGGGTGGACTTTTCGTCGTGTTGCTGTGGATCTCAATGTCTCTCCGTTAGTTATTCAACGCTTGTGCAATCGTTACAATGAGATAGGCCAGTTCACAAGGAGTGTTGGACAAAGTCGTGGACGCATGAAAACCCCACAGGATGACCGATATTTGACGATCTGTGCGTTGCGGCGTCGTTCAGCAACTGGCAGAGAGCAGCAACAAGGCCTCAGGAGGGTCACTGGAGTCACGGTGCCTGACCACACGGTATGGACCATGCTCACAAGGGGCCGATGACCTTCAATGTTAGGCCCCTTAAAACAATAAACATCACCATCATCAATGCTCACGTTATTTTATGTTTAGTTTGCGTACATGAAAACGTCAATAAAGTTGAATATTCTTGACGGAAGCCATTGATATTGAGCCTTATTGAACTTGGTGGTGTCTGCAGACGTTCAGTGGCTTAATACTTGGCCACTTTGTGTTCTGTGTGTGTCATTTCCTGCACAGTACTGCCATTTGGGATGAAAGTGGCTAAATATTTAGCGACTGACCTATAAAGACAAGTTAGAGCTGGGAACGGAGCAGTTGCCCCTATGATTGCAATCGGTAGGCTCCTTTCACGCTACACGGAGACATTTCTTTAGTGGCATTTCCACGGCAAAGAGTGCAGCGCTCCCTCCGGTAGGACGAGCGGAGAAACAGTACTGAATGTGTGCTCCAGTAGTGGTATACATTTATCGTTAATGTTTTATTATTATTATTATTATTATTATTATTATTATTATTATTATTATTATTATTGTTGTTGTTGTTGTTGTTGTTGTTGTTGTTGTTGTTGTACCGGGCGGTACACCTCCACGCCGCTAATTCAAATGTTGCGCCAATTGAAACTCCTCTACAGGAGAAAGCCTGAACTTTAAAAAACTGTATTAACTCAACAATTTCTCCGAAGATGGCTCTGTGTGATTTTTGATGTGTTTTGGTTCGTAATTGATCAAGAAGTGTGGACGTTCTCTACCAGATGTCTCTACAAAAAACTATGGTAATACACTCTGGTGTAATGGAATGATCATTCCTCAAGAAATTTAGTATTCATAAGTTTTGTTTTTACTATATTTTGTTCTGTTATCTTTGGGTTGGCAACATTAATTCTTTCTATCCGCCTGTTTTGAATTTAGCCAATCCCAAATTTCGTTAATTTATTTCCAAACAATCATGTATGTCTTCTTCGACATAGATATGTTGCTCTAAGCTATCCAATAAAAGCGAGAGGGTGTGTCTACTCATTTCTGAAAAGTCTCGAATTTTCCACGAGGGTATTAAAACTGCTGATTTTCTTGTCTCGGTGCCACTAGTATAACATCTAATTCAGTGTGTGAATATGTAGCAGGGGGCGGGACGCGCCTCTTTCTCCAAGCAGCAGTTCTTCAACAAGGTAATGGCCTGTTAACATCTTTATTTCTTGCTAGCTCAGCAGTTTAACTCTCCGGGAGGGTTCGAATCCTTTAATATGTAACCCATCTCTTTAAAATGTAAATTCCTTTTCTGTCTATGTAAAATCTACAAATATATTTTACTGTAAAGCGGGGATAGAGAGTGCTTCACCCTCTCGAGCTCCCCTTCATTTTTGAAATTAAGGTGACCACGTTTTCGTAACCGTTTCTTCTCTTCCTTAATGTATTAAAGTTTTCTCATACGGGTCACCTCTCTAGCTTGGGATTAGCCCCTGTATTATCGGCCTAGCGCCACATAGGTTTTTAAACAAAAAACTTTAGTGTAGGAGTGCAAGTAATCGCCTCCATTCAATTTTGTATTTTGGGCCATTTATTTAACTCGTTTTGTTTTCCTTCCTGAGAAGGCCCAGTAGATTGGGTACGAGGTACCCCTGTACCATTATATTTGTGCCTTGAGGGCAATTAGGAGTGAAGTTTGTGGTGGCCTTTGATAGGCTTGTAAAATTGAGAGCGGGTCTGGTCTTTCCTAAATTTGATCTCTGCGTGCCTCTAGGAGGCTTAACATTGTAATTAGGAGCAAGTGCTCCTTGGCATGATGGGGTTTTCTGCCCCTTTGTTCTATTTTGTACCCTGGGTAAAGTTGGGCTAATAGCTCAAGATTTGTGATTGTGGGGCTCGAAGCCCAGACCTTGTAATTATCCCCTAACACTTGTAACTTCTTTGTATTTGATTTTGGCTTGTTGTTGACTTGTTAAGTTTTCAAATTCTATGTTACCATTGTTAAGTTGCGAAAATATAACCTTTGTTGAAATTTTAATTCATCTTTCGAACTTGTAGTTAGACCCATTCCAGCCCGCGCCTTCTTTCACCTCTGCTGTTCCACAGATACAGTTACTCCCATAAATATTCGGTCACTCTGATTTTTGACACACTTTTATTGGGTAGCCTGTTCTTACACGTATAATGCAACGAAACATGTAGGAAAACATAGTAACACGTTCTACAAACATTGTGATGTAAGTCAAACTCTTCTGACAGTCATCTCTCGTACTTTAAATAAAAGCAGTAATTCCAGTACCGCCTCAAAAATATTCGGCCACTATACAAAAAGCAAAATACTCTTGCATAATTGACAACCCTGTTAAACATTCGGTCCAACTTGATGTTTTATGACCTCTTCCAGTCGATTCGGCATACTGGCGATAACTTTCTTGGTATAATCAGGGCTTAATGCCGCCCATTCTTATAGCAGTCTCCTCTTCAATTCTGTGAGGGACCTTGGCGACCGCAATTGCAGAGCTCCCTTTATTCTTCTTCACACATTCTCGAAGGGGTTCAGGTCGGCTGATTGTGGTGGAGTCTCCAAAATCTTCGGCAGTTGTACAGCAGCCATTCCCTGACAAGTTACGACTTGTGTTTAGGGTTGTTATCTTGGTAGAACTTCAAAGTACGCTGTATACCAAGTTGTTCCGCAAATTGTCGCAAACTGTTTTTGAGAATAGCCAAAAGCCCTATTTTGTTGAAGTATGTTCAGTGAAACTGAGTGAACAAACCCCGTTCGATGCTACAGATCCCCACACAATTGCACTTCCTCCATCATATTTTACCGTTGCTGGCAAATTGCTTGTTTTAAGTTCCTGGTGACGTTTCCGCCACGCCAATTGCTTTCCATCCAACCCGAAGACGTTGAACTTCGACTCATCAACAAATAACACATTCACCCACCAAGCACTGAGTTTGCTTACGTAGGTTTTTGCGAACTCTAGCTGCTTATTTTTATTTACCGCACTAATGTATGGTTTCCTCCTAGCTCTTCTCTCAAAGAACTCATTACTTCGCACGCTTTCAGTACCCACATTCTTTCCACAGCTGCTGCCAGTTTCGGGGCATTAATTTTCGGGATTCGTTTCACATTACGAAGCTCTCGTTCTGTCCGCCTTCTTGGTCTGCCTGTCTGGGAAATTGAATCAATTCCGTCTTAATTTTCGAATCGTCTTATTATATCTGCAATTCTTGTTCTGGTTATATTAAGCATCTGCGATATCCTTCTATGCGATTTACCTCGAGTATGATGGAATATCACGAACTGGCGTTCTTCAAACGTGGTAGTGTGTTATCTTTTGCACTCCATTTGATATCAGTCCGCAAGACTGCAGCAGATGACGTGTCTTGCGGCACCGCACTACTGTCGCCGTCAATGAACAAAGCGACAATCCCGGCGTGTCATTTCACCCATGTGCGCAATGTCCTTTCTTTTACAGCATCAATGCTCCATGATTCCTCTTCTGCATAAGCAAACACATGTAGTTCCATTAGTTGGACACATTTGGTTTCACATTCTGCGCATGGTTACTTTATTGTCATCACTTTGCCGCGGATTTTATCAGTGGCCGAATATTTATGGGAGTGACTGTTCCTCGGAACAATTATTATTATTATTATTATTATTATTATTATTATTATTATTATTATTATTATTATTATTATTATTATTATTATTATTATTATTATTATTATTATTATTTCCACCTCTGTGGTGTAGTGGTTAGTGTGATTAGCTGCCACCCTCTCCGTGGTTTCCTACTTCTTCTTCAGACAAATGGTACCTAACGTAAGGCCGGCCACAGCCGCTTCCATCGTCCCACCTCCCCCACAAGGCCCCTGTTCAGCATAGCAAGTGAGGCTGCCCGGGTGAGATACTGGTCTTCCTCCTCGAACACCGGACGAGTTGGCCGTGCGGTTAGGGGCGCACAGCTGTGAGCTTGCATCCGCGAGATAGTGGATTCGAGCCCCACCGTCGGCGGCCCTGAAGATGGTTTTCCCATTTTCACACCACGCAAATGCTGGGGCTGTACCTTAATAAAGCCACGGCCGCTTCCTTCCCACTCCTAGGCCTTTCCTATCCCATCGTCGCCATAAGACCTATCTGTGTCGGTGCGACGTAAAACAAATTGTAAGTATCCCCGACCCCGTTCCAGGACACTGCCCTTGAGGCCCTGAGTCCGAAGGTAAAACCTACCCTGTTGTTGTTGTACGTCTCAGTATTCACTTCTGTGGTTTTTCTGCGACGTCAAGGTGCCGGCATTTTGTCCCACAGGAGTTCTTTAATGTGCTGGTAAACCTACCGACATGAGACTGTCGCATTTGAGCACTTCAAGTACCAGCGAGCAAAGTCAAAATTGAAACCGCAAACTTGAGCTCAGAAGGCCAGCGCTCTACCGTCTGAACCACTCAGTCCATTACAGCAGTTCTTACTCTTCAATAAATGAGCTTCGCAAATAAGTTAATACATGTTTACATGCAATGGGATATAATTATTAAAACCAAACCAAACGAATCCAAACCCCACGGCATTTAACGCCCTTGAAAGGACTTTGGCCTGCCTGAGATGGACGTCAACGTGTATGGAGACGCCGTGGTGAGCGGTACGTGCCAAATGTCCAGGACGGCGACCGATTCGGACAAGGTTCTGTGATGGTGAGGGGTGGCCGTACGGGTCTTGTCGTCCGCTGCGGCGTACTACAGCATGTGTTGGATGTTGGCCCTGAATTCGAACTCATGCAGGGCAATGCCAGCGCTCATGTAGCGCGCATCCGACAACTGGACATTCAAGAGATGGAATGGCCAGTAGCGAGTCCCATAGAGCATGTATGGGATAGTGATCGTGGGCGTCCTGTTTCACCACAGACTCTCCAAGACCTCCAACAGGCTCTTATTGAAGATACCGCAACGTGACCTCCGTCGACTTATGCGGAGCATGCCACGTAGGTGCCAACCTGTGGAGGACATCCACCATACTGAAGCTCTCCACCCTGGAGGACTGTTACCACTTTGTTTTCGCCCCTATTTGGACATTTCCGTTTGTGTTCTGAAAATGATAAAAACGAACGTAAAGTTGTATACTTGAACGGTAAAGTGTGTGAGGTGCTGCCTCCTTGAAACTTGCTGTTACTTGTCGCACTACGCTATACATATGCCGTAACCCCATGCCACTACACCCCTTGAAGGGCGACCGCTGCTCAGCCCAAAGGCCTGTGGCGTGTGGTCAGCACAACGAATCCTCTCGGCCATTATTCTTGGTTTTCTAGACCGGAGCCGCTATCTCACCGTAGGCTGAGTGGACCTCCAACCAGCTCTCAGGTCCAGGTAAAAATCCCTGTCCTTTGCGGGAATCGAACCCGGGGCGTCCAGGTAAGAGGCAGGCACGCTAACCCTGCACCATGCGACCGGCTTACATGTGCCGTAAGTCAAGAAGACTAAGTCTGCAAAATCGTGGCAACACAAGGTTAGGTTAATAACGAAATGTCCTTCCATTTTAACTAAACTGTTTTCGTTTTCGGACTTTTTGCTTCTTAGACATCCTTCTATACTCAAGTAGTGGACGAAATAAGACCATGCTGCGTCAACTGCGTTGTTAAGTCACCTGGTATTAGCCAATCCCACAATATATAACACTAGTGGCAACAAGACTTTGGTTAGCGACACTTACCTTACAACTTGCTTTACGGTGCACCAACACAGATAGGTCTTATGGCGACGATGGGATAGGAAAGGGCTAGGAGTGGGAAGGAAGCAGCCGTCGTCTTCATTAAGGTACAGCCCCAGCATTCGCCTGGTGTGAAAATGGGAAACCACGGAAAACCATCTTGAGGGTTGCCGAGATTGGAGTTCGAATCCACTATCTTCCGAATGCAAACTGACAGCTGCGCGCCTCTGACCGCACGGCCAGCTCTCGGTATAGACATTCGTATCGAGGTAAATAATAATAATAATAGTAATAATAATAATAATAATAATAATAATAATAATAATAATCGTATGGCCTCAGCTACCGTGTGCAGACATTTCAATTTGACGTCATCTGGCTGTCTGCTCGTCAATTTCGACGTTCCGTTTTACTCTAGGCCCACTAGATTGCAGGCCGAGCCAACCGAAACTCTCTTGGGCGACTATGGCTGAGATTTAATGAATTTTGTCGGGTAAACACCAAATGTGTCACCAGAGATGTTTTACATGCCGACATCGTACGACATGGAGTGTCGAATGGACTTTTATCCGCGCTTCAAAAATCCGACTACCTCTGCCGGGTTTGGGATTCGGAGGCCGACACTCTACCACTGATCCACAGAGGCATCAAGGTTTCACAGCAACGATATATCGGTACCGAGATAGTCACATGACCTACCTGGTGACGTCAGGAGATGCGAACTCAGCCATAGCAAACCCAGGATATCCCCTACCCGAAATAAGAGGCGACTAAAAGGGGAACCAGGGGCCCTTAACTGAGTGTCACATTGTGTCTATTGACCTCTCTTCGTCAACTCTTGTTCTTTTCCAACCCCGACGGTTTTAGTTTTGCGAGACTGAAGGACTCTTCATCTTCACGGCCTTTGAACGCTGCCCTTCTTCCAATGTACCTGTGAGTACCGTAGATACCGCCCAGTTTCCAACAGCAGCGCTAATCGGCCACTTTGCACCACTTACGATCCTTGTTCTCATTTTGCGCGCGTCATCTGCTCGTAGGCCCGTTTCTTCGAGGCCTTATCGCCTTAACGTACCAGGGAATTGGTATTTTTGATTTTGACTCGAAATTGTTTTTTTTTAAACGCGTTTTGCCCAGCGACAGTCGTCCATCCGTCGTAAGTGACCGTAGATGAGAGGTCCATGATCTTCTCTATCTTAGAGCAGATTTCTTACGTGGATTTTCTTATGTACGTACCATTTTTTAGTTCGGGTCAAGGAGAATCTTTGTCTCTCTTTGCTCCAACTTAGCGAGCCGACATGATACGCACAGAGAGATACCGGTTTCATGACAGTAGATATGTTCCCGGTGGTTTGGAAAGCTACCTCCCTCTCTTGATTGTTTTTGTTGTGGTCGCTAAGGCCTCTGTACCTAGGCCGTTTCACGGCTTATTGTTCCATGTTTGCTTTTCAGTTGGGTAATGCTATTATTATTATTATTATTATTATTATTATTATTATTATTATTATTATTATTATTATTATTATTATTATTATTATTATTATTATTATTATATCGTCAAGTGTTGCCTTGTCGTGTTTGGTTATGGACGGACACAGTTCCGAAACAAGAAGAAATAAGGCCCGCGGCTCGACTGGAAATAAACTCGAGACCATCTGAACCGGAAGCCATTACGCTGACTATTCAGTCATTCATATTATTAAATAATTATTCAAATAATATTATCAAACTTTGGTGTACTCGTCCGCAAAACGGACTGTGTTATAACGTCGCGGCAAGTCGCTCCACGATTTCTTGTTTCTAGCGCTGTGTAGATCGACCTTGAGAGCCCTTTCATCTGGTCCATGTTACTTTCTTCCTGCTGAGAGCCACTTTCACCAACACTTTCTACTTTCCCGCATTCTTCGCTTCACTCTCGCTCTCTGTTCTAGGAACATTCACTGAATGTGTCTGCACTCACTATGGTGATCCGAGACTTCGCGCCCTAACACGAGTCCAAGAGTTGACCAAGGGAGGTCGGATACGACAGATGAAAGTGAGGAGCCTGGCACAACTAGCTTTAAGCTACGGCAACCAGCGTCGCTACCCACGCGTCTAGACGCCTTTTAGTTGCCTCTTACGACTGCCCCATGCTGTAGAGGACTCTATGGTAAAAGTAACGAACATATTACAATCACAAGAAATTATGACAAAATTAATTCATGCAATTCTTTTAATTAAATAAAATGTTAAATTTTGTGACACACATAATGGAATGTTCACGATATACTTACTTATCCGGCACTACAGCCCTGTGTGAGCTTTGGCCGCCATCTACTTCGATCCTGAGCGCCTGCCCTCAGGTCGGCTTCAGCTTCATCGCTCCATCTATTACGGGGCCTTCCTTGTCGCCGTCTTATATCTACTCGGCATTCGATCTTCCTCAATTCTTTCCACATGGCCAAGCCATCGCACTCTCTGTGCCTTAATAAATCTAACTATATCCCCCTGGTCTAATATGTTCTGTATTTCAGCATTCGTCCGTATCCTCCAACCATTCTGGTCTTGAATTGGGCCATATATTCGTCTAATAATCTTTCTTTCAAATATTCTTAATTTATTTGCATCATCAACTAAAAGGTTCTGAGCCATATGTCGCTACAGGTCTAATAAGGGTTTTACATATTTTGAATTTTGTAGGTTTAGACAATAGACGAGATTTAAACAATGTAAGATTTGCATAATAGGTCCCGTTTCCAGCTATTATTCTACGATGAATCTCCTCACTTATTCTATTATTGTTTGTCAACATGGTTCCCAAATACTCAAAACTTCGTACATTCTCAAAATTGTGCTCATTTATTGTCAGTTATCTTGACTTCTTCTGCCCTCTATAACAGTCACATGCATATACTTAGATTTACTGTCATTCACCTTCAATCCTGCTTCCTCCATTTCAAGCAACATTTCCTTCAAATACCTATCATTCCTGGCCATTAACACTACTTCATCTGCATACGCATAAATTTGTTTAGATTTATATACAATATTTCCGGTATCCATTATTTTTTCAAAAACCTGGTTAATTGCCAGATTAAACAAAGTAGCTGAGAATGCATTACCTTGTCTGACTCCTGTATTAAGAGCAAACTCATTTCCAATTCTTCCATCCACCATCACCTTTGCCCTTACTTCTCCTAAAGTGATTCTGATCATCCTAATCAGTTTGTATGGTATTCCTACCGTCTCCATATATTCATATAGCTTATCCTTGTATATACTGTCAAATGCTTGTCTAAAATCTACAATCAACATACGTAGATCTATATTTTGCTCATAGCATTTTTGCATCGTTTGACGTACCACAAATATTTGATCTACCGTGCTCCTATTTCGCCTGAAGCCACACTGTACTTCATCGAATCTTTCTTCAGCATATGGAGTCAGATATTGTAATAGGATATTTGAAAATACTTTATAGATGATATTCAGTAATGTAATTCCCCTATAATTAGTGCATTCGTATTTATTTCCCTTCTTATATATTGGGAAAATTATTCCTGTGTTCCACTCATCAGGTACCGGTATCCGTTCTTCCTCCCAAATCTTAATAATCAGTTCATGTACCTCTTGTAGCATTTCTTTACTACTATTTTTAATCAGTTCACTTGTTATTCCGTCTTCTTCTGCTGCTTTATGGTTGTTTAATTTTGCAATAACATTTTCTACATCTTTCAATGTGGGGGCATTTATCCATTGTTCTGACCCACTCTGCTCTATATGCCTTTCACTTTCTTCCACCTCTTCTCTTTCCTTGTTAGGGAGCTCTCGGAAATATTCGGTCCATCTTTCACTTATTTCCTCTTCATTCTGTAAGAGCTTGCCTTCTTTATTCTTACAGCCATTCAATCTTGGCTTATACCTCTTCCTGAAATAATTAATTTCATTATAGAATTCCTTTGTCCTCTTCTGTAACCTTTGATATTCACGATATAACGTATTTTAAAAATACGTGATGTGATTGTGCTTAAAGAGGAAGTACATTTATTAGAAGTTTGGATCTGCCAGCCTTTAGGCTTAGTACTCAACAAGCAAGCAATAAACATACATACATACATACATACATACATACATACATACATACATACATACATACATACATACATACATACATACATACATACATACATACACAAGTATTGTCTCTTAATCAAGCAAGAGTCTTCAGGATCTAACTTGTGATATTTCTGTTCACAGATTTAGGATGTTAGATGTTCTCTGTACTGAAGGACTATTTGATTAAGGGTAGATTATTAAAAGCAATTGGCAATTGGGCTGCGGTAAGAACTGATAGTAGAATGACTTCCTTGTTAACGGCTGTAATCGTTTTTGTTCATAATTCATAGTTCAGAGTTTATATAGATCATCTTCTGAAAGGTATAAAGTGGCAGTTGAGTTAGGTGGAAATGCAGGAAGCAGTTTGGCCTATGGTGGCGACTTTGCTAAAAGCTATCTTGGAACTTGAAAATAGGTGTAATGAGTATGATATGGAAATTAACATTTCCAACATTGAAGTGAAGTCAGTAGGAGAGAAACCAAGAGAATCGAATGTCAGATCGGGAACAGAGGGCTGGAACAGGTAGATAATTTCAACTATTTAGGACAGGGATGGAAAACCTTTACCGACTAGCGAGTCACTATCTAGTGGAGCAAGCCGTCATTACATTCCACTGAATGTTTCATGACATCACTGTAAATGGCATTTTTGAAAAAGAGGTGAATTTTAAGACTGAGGTATATTTTTGCTTTAACCCAATAAAAGTTGTTGTATACATACGACTTTATTAAAGCGTAATGCTATGTTGCCACATTTATTGTCTGAGCTACCGGAGAGGCACGTGTATTGCAGCAAAGCTAATGGTGTTCGGGAGTGAAATGTGAGTGGATTCAGCATATCTTAGTCGTAAGTTAGAAGTAACAGGTACCAACAGGTGCGCAAGGGGATACTCAGGTGATGTGAGGCGAATGTCTGTCATGGAGGGTAAGAGAAGTAGAGGGCCACGTTCCTGCACCAAATTATTACAGCAATGAAAATTGATATCAAAATATCATATTTTAGTTGCAAAACAGTAGCCTACTTTCTTCACCTGAAAGAGAAATTTTGCTGAAGAACTAACTTTTGTCACACATTTATTGGACAATAATTTATAATTCCAATGAGACGTTCATGTGCCGGGCTCAATGACTCAGACTCCAACTTGGCTCACTCCGCTGGTATTTGAAGGTGCTCAAATACGTCAGCCTCGTGTCAGTAGATTTACTGGCAAGTAAAAGAACTCCTGCGGGACAAAATTCCGGCACCTTGGCGTCTCAAAAACGAAAAAGTAGTTAGTGGAACATAAAGCCAATAAGATTATTTATTTATTTATTTATTTATTTATTTATTTATTTATTTATTTATTTATTTATTTATTTATTTATTTATTTATTTATTTATTTATTTATTTATTTACGCTCTCGGGAGAGCCCTCCTCCACCACCTCCTCCACACGTTCTCGGGAGAGACCTCCTCCTCACGCTGGCTAAGAGCGCGACCCTAACCTCACATCCGCCATCTTGGAGGGGCTTAACCTCAGTTATACAGACGGGTGCCCTTCCTAACGCCTAAGAGCGCGACCCTAACCTCACATTCGCTATCTTGGAGGGGCTTAACCTAACTTTTTATGTGTAAGAGAGCTAGATAAACCTCACGGAAGGGCCTAACCTCCGTTTTACGGCCTGATGCCCTTCCCGACGTCAATTTCACAAGATGGAGGCTATACATGACTCCTTACGAGACGCCTTAAGAGTGCTTGCGCAAGATGGCGGCTATACACGACTCCCTATGAGACACCTTAAGGGTGCTTGCGCAAGATGGCGGCTGCTCTTATGACACGGCTTAAGGTTAGCGATGCTCTATTGTCCTCAAAAGTGAGGTTAGGATCCGTCAAGATGACAGCTGTCAAAAACGCACGTGGCTTTGTTTATAAACAAGTGCAAGGAGGAGGCCTCTCCCGCGAACGTGTGGAGGAGGTGGTGGAGGAGGGCTCTCCCGAGAGCGTGAGGAGGAGGTGGCTGCAGAATCCCTGACTTTATCTACTATTGAGGCTTTTAGAAAATATTCAGACGCTTGAACGGCGTCCCATTACTCGGAAGAACTTTGCTACCAAAAAGCGAAAGGAACACGTGTATACATCAGGCAGGGAGATGGCCACAAGACAAAGAAGTAGTTACAAAAACCAGGTGATCGAAAGTGTGTTTAGAGAAATCGCTCTGACCGCGACTTTTGTTATTAAAAAGAGGAAGCTTGGGACGCTGGCCGCCCGATTCAGGTCACGTACCTGTGAGCTTGCGAATCCCATCGTCGCACGAGGTCACGTTTAGTCCAAATTACTTGTGAGTGTTAGTACGATGCCAATTGCTTCGGACATCACCGACACAGGGATTTTCATTACACTTAGTATTTAAGTTGAGGATACGTGACACAAAATTCCATGTTGGCTTCATGAGAAGATTGCTCATGAATAAGATATAGGCTACAGCTCACATTGATGAATAATATTATTTAGAAATCTTACATCCTTTTCCGATACAAATAAGGAGTGGTCGTCTAATAGCCGATCACTACAACCGGCAACATTTTATGTACTTTTTACATCTCTCTTGGTTTGCGCGCTTGGTGGCTGACACCGTGATTAGCCGCTTGGTGGACAGTGTTCATATGGAGCGAGGGCTGGTAGGAGTAGGCTACGTGCCGACACCGGGTTTTACATCGGGTCATTCATTTTATCTGGTGAACTTGGCGTCTGGTCTGTACCCGACCCCGTAGAGAAACGCACACAAATGTGAATGTACAGTACGTCACGAAACCTGCACATCCAGGGTGACAGAGTGGTGGTGATGATTACTGGGAACCATCCTCTATTAACAGTAATCAGAGGAGAAAAAAGCCGCCTCTGTGGAGTAGTGGTTAGTGTGATTAGCTGCCACCCCCGGAGGCCTGAGTTCCATTCCCGGCTCTGCCACGAAATTTGAAAAGTGGTACGAGGGCTGGAACGAGGTCCACTCAGCTTCGGCAGGTCAACCGAGTAGAGGTTGGTTCGATTCCCACCTCAGCCATCCTGGAAGTGGTTTTGCGTGGTTTCCCACTTCTCCTCCAGGAAAATGCCGGGATGGTACCTAACGAAAGGCCACGGCCGCTTCCTTCCCTCTTCCCCTTCCAATCCTCTCATCCTCCCTGCAAGGCTCCTGTTAGCATAGCAGGTGAGGCTGCCTGGGCGAGGTACTGGTCATCCTCCCCAGTTGTAATGCCGAGGGAAAACCGACCCTGTAGAATAAAGACGAGGGGAACAAATGGAAGGGATCCGGCACTTCGAAGAATTAAGGTACTGGGCAAAGAAAGACAAGGGCTACGAAGGGCATGAACTGCCTAGGCCTCGAGTGTTCTAATACTGTACCGTCGGAGTAGGAAAAGAACAGGAGTTGACAAAGGGAGATCGGATAGGAGGAGCCTGGCACAACCTAAGGGCCTCGTGATCGGCAGCCCACACTCCCAAGTTAAGAAGCCCTGGGTCCTCTTTTAGTCGCCTCTTACGACAGGCAGGCGGTACCGTGAATGTATTCTACCGCCCCCACGGACAGGGGGGGGGTAAACTTTTAACTTACCGAACAATTGTATGTGGTAGAAAACTGAAATTGAGCAACACATCAGATAGACTACATCAGATATAAAAATACATTCATAATGCCAGGAATCGTTAACAAAAGATTAGCACAAGGTGGAGTCCTGATTCCCCTCATGGTCTGGCTTCACAGTGACTAGATATTGCTGCAAAACAACTTGATGAATGGACTCTCACTTCGCCCATGGAAATCATAAGTCGCCAGCTTCATCTCGAAGTGCATCATGCACCTACAATTCATCTAGGAATGCATTTGGACAGCAAACTCACTTGGAGTGTGCCCTCGTACTCGATGGGGCGTGGGCCTCTATCGGACCTTAATACCCTGCGCTATGGACTAGATATGGCAACGTTCTGAAGAAACTGAACGTCTTACAAAACGCAAGTTAGGATCTGTCTTGATAGAAGCTCATGAAGTTCCATTACAACTTACATGAACGTTTCTGGTGCCAAAATGTGTACTTCAAGGATCAATCCTAGAAAGAGTCGGTTGTCTGCAGCGACAAGGAGCTGATGTGATGGACCATACTCTCTGTTCGTACCCAAGAGCCTCCGTAGCTCAGGTGGCAGCGCGCTGGCTTCCACGTAAGATTTGTGCTGGACAAAGCGGAGGTGGCTAGACAATCGTTACCTAAGCTGAGTTAAATCGTCGACCATTGCATTCTCAATATTCCTATTATTTGGAAAGCTGCATCGATGGTCGTAAAATAATCTCTTATGATATAAATATTGCATAATCCTGTTCCATTCCAGCAACACCATTTTATTTCATCTGTGAGTGAGCTCAATTTTATTTCCAGATATAGAGAATATCGTGTAGCAGCATTTTAACAGTATTTAAAAATATACAAACAAACTCTACTTTAGGGCACTTATTATAGTGAAACAAGAAACGAGATGGAGCTTGTCATCCGCGACTTGCTAACTATTCACAGCGAGGCTTCGCCCATTTTCCGATCATCACAAGTTTCCCGTTATATTAGCTTCCAGCATCACTGAACTTGTTAAAAGTTCCCGAGTTGCAGAGTGTTGTTTATGTTTGCTTCGGACCGGCTACTTCGAGCTCGATAGCGGCCAGTATCCAGTATTCGGGAGATAGTAGGTTCGAACTCCACTGTCGGCAGCCCTGAAAATGGTTTTCCGTCGTTTCCCATTTTCACACCAGGCAAATGCTGGGGCTGTACCACGGCCGCTTCCTTCCCACTAGGTGGGACGTAAAGACACTGGAGATATCGAGGTAGGACTGTACTGAGGTGTGTTAGAACGGGAGCGCTGTAGGAAGCACGGGAAGACCAAGTGAAGGGTGAAAGTCATCTCGTGGGCCGGAGAAAGTGACGTCCGGGAACTCCTCCACACATCCCTCAGCTCGACTGCTCGCTCGTCAGTACCTGGCACCGGGGAGATAGTGGGTTCGTCAGCAGTCCTCAACATGGTTTTCCGTGGTTACCCATTTTCACACGACGTAAATGCTGGGGCTGTGCCACTTCCTATCGCATCGTCACTATAAGAACTATCTGTGTCGGTGCCGTTCTCAGTTGGGGTGTGAACGGGTGTCGGAGAACATATTGGTAGAGTACCTGTACTATAGTAACGTCCGCCAATCAGAGATGTGTCTGTCGAACACACTGTGAAAAAAGCTCTGTAGATACCGTGCCGTACCAGGCGACCACGGGGCCCTTAGCTCCTCTCTTGGTCAACTCTTGTTCTCTTCAGACCTCGACGGTATTAGCTTCGCGATTCCTACGCCCAGTGTTGCCAGATCTACGTTACCAGATTTTACGTAAACATTTCGGGAGTTTTAACGAAAATGTCGGTAGTTTGTTGGACACAGAAATGTTAGAATATAGTGCAGTAGTCTTCTGTAAATGTAGTTATTCATCATGCGTAGAATTTGTCTGCCAAGCAGGACGCGTCGGAGATGGTGCAGTCAAAAAGACGGGAGTAATTCGAGCCTAAACTGAATGCGGCCACGCAGTGAGACGAAGAAAGAGTTTTATTATGTTCCATTAACCATTATTGTGTATTTTCTTTAAATTTGGATTAGAAGTAATTTCGGGAGATTTTTTGTTTTTTCTGGTTTTCTCGTGTGCTGCAAAAAATGAGAAGATCTCCTGAAATTTCGGGAGATCTGGCAACACTGCTTACGCCCTTCGTACTCCAGTTTTTGAAGTGTAGGACCCCTTCCAATTTTCCTTCTGATCAGTGTTAATGGAGGATGGTTACCCAGTTGCACTTCCTCTTAAAACAATAAACACCACCACCAATATCCCCCTCTACTTCTCCTACCCTTCATCACCGAGTCCGTTAGGTAAAGTATCTTCCATTCGCCTCACATGACCCCACCACCGAAGCCCGTTCATTCGGACAGCGTCATCCATCGAGTTCATTCCTAACTTAGCCTTTATCTTCTAATTCCGAGTAGGCCTACCTTCCTGCCATTCTTCCCACTTGGTTGTACTAGTGATCACGCTCGCTTTGTATGAATAAGATATCCTGAATCCACTCTGCTTTCACTTCCCTACAGCGAACTTGACCTGAAAATAGACCGATGTTAATAGGGAACGGACTTATTTCTTGCACAATACTGCTGATCGTAGCTGTGAGCTTTGCTCCACCTCGATTCAATGTCACCATTCTGGGAGAACATACATCCTAAATACTTGAAATAAGTTTTGTATTTCCAACCTGACATTCAATTCTCTTAGCTTTCTTCCCTACTGGCTTTACCTTTTTCTAGAAAATCTTGATTTTTATAGCATACTCATTGCACCTGTTTTCAACTTCGATGGTGTTAGACTGCAAGCTTTCTTCACAGCCTATCATTAAGATAAAGTCGTCAGCAAAGGCCCAACTAATTCCTGTATTTCCACCTAACTGAATCTCTCCCTGCCCATTTATGACTTTCAGTTGATGAACAACAAAGGTGACATACTACAGCCTTGTCTAACCCCCCCTTGAACCAGGAACTCGTTCTACCGTTTATTTCCACCGCAACCCAATTATTGTCAACATAAATGTCTGTGATTGCTTTTAATAATCTGTCGTTAATTCCAAGAGAACAGATATGAAACATCCGTCAGTTGACTAAAACAGCAGAAAATTTCAACTTCCTCTCATGATCTGCTTTTTACACTACCGGAAGGCTGTGTTCAGTGGGAGAAAATGTGGCAAGTTTTGTTAGAAATGAGTGTTCCTGGTTGAGAAGGAATTTGTAAGAAGCCAACTTAGCTATGGTTAAAATAAATGGCGAACTTCCAGAAACGTGTATGGCAGGGCTACACTTGACTGCGATGGCAGGTTTCCTCCGTTATGCAGACGAAACTGTACTCACAGAGCTCAAACATGCCTGTGCTGATAGAGCTGAGAAATTAGCCAGACATCTCCAAGGAATGGAATGAAAATGACGACCTTACTCACAGCCACGCAACCGGGGCCGCTAGCTCGCCGTCAGATAGCTCCACAATTGTTCGCACCTCGAACCAGCCCTCAGATCCTGACAGGGAATCGAATCCTGGACCTCGATGTAAGATGCAGACTCGCCACCCCTTGCGACCCCTGCGTAACGTCGTAGGGTTATCATCTAGGGCTCACATGACGGGTCGAAATTCTTATTTAGACGGTCTAATTGAGTCTGTTTTTTGAGATTTTGAGCTCCTTAAAGCCGCATTTGACCCGATGAGCGATCGCCTAGCAACAAGAGTCTCTTTTTGCTAGTTGTTTTACGTCGCGCCGACACAGATAGGTCTTATGGCGACGATGGGACAGGGAAGGGCTGGGAGTGGGAAGGAAGCGGCCGTGGCCTTAATTGATGTACAGCCCCAGCATTTGCCTGGTGTGAAAATGGGAAACCACGGAAAACCATTTTCAGGGCTGCCGACAGTGGGGTTCGAACCTACTATCTCCCGAATACTGGATACTGGCCGCACTTAAGCGACTGCAGCTATCGAATCAAGAGTCTCACCGCCGTGCTGCGCAGCTAACAAGCACGACGTGAGAAGTGCCATTTTTCTACGGCAAAAACAAAATCTTCTGAGGAAACTGCGCTGAGAACAATGTTGAGACACGTGGCTTCAAAATTAGCGAAAAAACCATTCGACGAATTCCAAAGAGTCTCCAAGTGAAGGCGGCATCACAGAGTGACTTTGTCTTGAAGATGGTAGACCCTGATGCTGCACCGTTCATTTCTTTTGAGGTTCGGACCCTTAATCGCCTTTCTATGTTCTTGACCGCAAGTCAAATCATGTAACTGAGGTCCATTCTTTAGTTCCGAAGTGTGAGCACTGATGTCAACTTCGCTATGTATCCTTCCTCTGTTTACCACCCTCTTTTTCTGCTCGTGCAGTATTGAGATAAAAACGACAACTTTGGAATAGGAAAGGAAAAACATTAATAACATACACAGTGCATACTCTACGGTCGAGCTCATGGTATCCCCTTTCTTGTCGTAAGAGGCGACTAAAAGGGGCCAAAGGGGCTCTGAACTTAGGTGCGTGGGTTGGCAACCACGGGGCCCTTAGCTGAGTCCTGGCATTGCTTCCACTTATCTGTGCCAGGCTCCTCACTTTCACCTATCCTATCTGACCTCCCTTGGTCAACTCTTGTTCTTTTCCGACCGCGACAGTATTAGAGCACTCAAATCCTAGGGAGTCTTTCATTTTCACGCCCTTCGTGGCCCTTGTCTTTCTTGGACCGATATCTTCATTTTTCGAAGTGTCGGATGCGATCCATTTTTATTTTTTTTATTTTTTGCCACTTGCTTTACGTTGCACCGACACAGATAGATCTTATGGCGACGTTGGGATAGGAAAGGGCTAGGAGTGGGAAGGAAACGGTCGTGGCCTTAATGAAGGTACAGCCTGGTGTGAAAATGGGAAACCAAGGTAAACCATCTTGAGGGCTGCCGACAGTGGGGTTCAAACCCACTATCTCCCTTATCGCCCGGTTCCTCTTACAACAATAATCACCACGAGCACCAATCGAACGCGTCCGTGCAGCAACTGAATCAAATTAAAAGGAACGTTTAGTCTAGAAAAAGTGGTGGTGATTATTGTTGTAAGAGAAACCATCCTCTATAAAACACTACACAGATAGAAAAAACGGATGGCAGCCGACACTTCGAAAAATGAAGGTATCTGCCAAAGAGCGTGAAACTCCCTAGGCCTCCAGTATTCTAATACCGTCGGGGTCGGAAAAGAACAAGAGTTTACCAAGGGAGGTCAGATAGGATAGATGAAAGTGAGGAGCCGGGCACAGGTAAGTGGAAGCAATGCCAGGACTCCGCTAAGGATAGCGTGGTCGCCAAACCACGCTCCTAAGTTAAGAGCCCTTCGGGCCCCTTTTAGTAACCTCTTACGACAAGCAGGGGATACCGTGGGTGTTAATTCTTCCGCCCCCACCTACGGGGGGAATAAGAAAGGAAGAGAAACTGAACGAACACACATCTGCTAAGTGTTGTGCCCACAATATCTATGAACTTCACATTTCAGCCCTCATTTAAAATATTGAAATAATGCCCCCTGCTCGCCCCCCCCTCCCCCTCCACCAAGTGAGGAACTCCCGCTAGACCGTGAAACCCGTCGCCATTGTGAAGTTCAACTTTCTATCCGCCCTGCCATTGTCAACTACTCCGCATAATGTAGAGAAACCGCGAGCCTTCAACTCAACCGGTAGCGCACTTTCCTGCCACTTATTCTTTTTCTACCGCTTTTCCCACACCTGTGGGTTCGCGGGTGCAAACTGCGTCCCGCATGTGGACTTGGCCCTGTTTTATGGCCGGATGCCCTTCCTGACGCCAAACATGGAGGGATAAAATCACTATTGCGTGCTTTTGTGGTGGTTGGAAGTGTAGTGTGTTGTCTGAATACGAAGAAGAAAGTCTTGGGACGAACACAAACACCCAGTCCCCGGACCAGAAGAATTAATCTGAACGCTGACCATTCAGCCAATGAGCCGGACACATAATAATAATAATAATAATAATAATAATAATAATAATAATAATTGTACCGGGCGGTACACCTCTACTCTGTTTATTTAAAAGTTGCGCCAGTTGAAACTCCTCTTCTGGAGGAAGGTTGAACTTTATCTATTCTATTAATTCTCTACTTTCTCAGAAGATGTCACCACGTGGAAAATTTTGAGTTTGTGAACTGTGTCACTTTTGATGTGTTTTTGTTTCGCTTGAAGTAAGAAGTGTGAACTTTCTCTTCTAGAGGACACTACTGAAGATCAACAATAGTGCGACCTAGTGCGGAGTTAAAGAACTATTTTGTTGGAGAAATTTTTATTTCAAAAGTTTGTTTCTTGTTAAATTTCTTTCTGTTATCGTTTAAGTTGGCTGTATACCCCTCTTTTTCCCCTTAGTTTGGATCTAGCCAATCCCGAATTTCTTTAATTAATTTTCCACCAATAATGTGTTTCTTTTTCCTCTATGTAGGGGTTTCTTTTCCCGAACCAATAAAAACTTTGAGGGAGGGTGTTTTATTTCCCCTAACGCCTAGAATCTTCCGCGAGAGGATATAAACTGCTGATTTTGGGGTCTCCGGGCCACTTCTGTTCCATCTTTCAGTGTATTAAGTACATAGCAGGAGGCGGGAAGCGCCTCTTTCTTCTTCAGCCGTTCAACACCAGGTAATGGCCTTTTAATAACTTCTTTTCTTGCTAGGTCGGCAGTTTAACACTCGCGGCGGGTTCGAAGCTTTTCCATCATGTAACCTTTTCCTAAAATGTAATTACTCTTTTCATCTTTTTCTTGTAAAGTTACATATTGGGATAGAGAGTGCTAACCCTCTCGAGCTCCCACTCACATTTGTTTTGAGGTGAACTTATTTTCTCAAACTTTTCTTCGTTTATGTAATGTAAAGTGTTCTTCTCTAAGTCACCTCTGTAGTATGGGATTAGCCCTTGCGTTAGTGGCCCAGAGCCAGATTAGGTTTTAAATGCAAAGTGTATTAGGAGTGCAAGTTCGCCTCCTCTCAAGTTGTATTTTAGAGGTCATGTATTAATCTTTTCTCACCTAATAGACCTCAGTAGGTTGGGTATTTTACCCCTGTGTATATGTCCTTTGAGGACAACTTGAAAGTTGAGTTTGGTGTGGCCTGGGAGAGGCTTAACTTTAAGAGCGAGTGGCTCTTTTCTAAAACTGAGAGTTGTATGCCTCGAGGAGGCTTTACTGTGTAATTTGGAGCAAGGGCTCCAGGGTTTGAGTGGGGTCTTCTGCCCCTTTTGTTGAAATTGGTATATCGTAAAGTTGAGCTAGTTGCTCAAGAATTGTGTTTTCAGGGCTCGAAGCCCAAATTCTTTAATCCCTGTAATTGTACATTTCAAGTTGTATTTCGGCTACTAAGTACCTGTTCTATTTGTTGTTACCTAATTTTGAAAAGAAAATATAACCTTGTTAAATTTTAAAATTTAATTTCTCTTTAGTAGCTTGAGACCTATTCACCACCCAGCACCTTCTTTCATGCTTAACTACCACAAAAACTCGGTAACAAGTGGTAGCAGAGCGTGGTTGAATGGGTCTCAATTTAGCCCCTTTTGACGGCTAAATATTGCTTTGATTCGAACTCTAACAATTTTCTCAGTTGCTGGAATTTTTTGAGTTTTTCTAAATTGTTCTGTCATCATGCCCGGCCCTCGCGATGTTCTCCTCCTTAACTACTTGCGCAAAGAGGAGTTGATATATGAGTTAACTATCAGAAACGTTCAATCTGGAGGCACGGTTGCAATAGACACTAACAAGCTTAGAGAGTCCCTTGATTTGCCCATTTCCATCCCCAATTTGGGAGAGAAAGAAATTGACGACTCTCTTTCCACGATTGTCGAGAATATTACTGGGCTAGCATCGGTAGTCAGCTTTTTTGATGAAAACGATCCATCTCCTAATCAAATTAAGCGTGTGCAAGGCAGGCTGTATCACTTTGCAAATAGAGTTAATGATCTATTGTCTCTAAAGGTGAATGACGTTCAGAGGAAGCAAGCTAATACGCTCCTTGAAACTATTTCTGAATTGTCTAATAAGGTCACTCAATTGCTAACCGGCGAAGCTCCTCCCAAAACTGATCAACCCGCCACGGTGAATGTAGGTAACGAGGAAGAGCCTCCTCAGGGAGAAGTCAATAGGATAACCGTTGCTGCTCAAACTATCTCTGCCCCATCGAACAACGAATCTGAACGCCGTGCGTCATTGAGTAACATCCGCTCTGAATTAACTTCCTTGCCCTTGAAACCTTTAACGACTATGTCACCTGGATTCAGTAGCTTGCCTCATCCATTGGCAATGTTGCTCAGAGGTATATCCAAGTTTTCCGTTAATACCACCAGTGACGTAATTTCATTTTTAAGATTTCTAGTGGAATTTCAGGATCATGCCCTTGTGTTTTCTCTTTCCCCATGTCAAATTTTGCAAATTATCTATCCTTATGCTATTGGTGTTCTATCTGACAAAATAGTTAGAGCCATTGCCGAGCAATCTTCTATTGAGGATTTCCATGCCCATTTGCTAGCTAACTTCATCCCGGCTAGGGCCAGGTCCTCCCTTATTCAGAAATACTATTATCGGGTACAGCGCTTGGATGAAAACCTGGCAGACTTCATCCAAGATATTAAGTTTTATACTAGGGTGTTTGCTCTCCACTTCCCTGAGGATCAGATCGTGCAAGCTATTGTTGAAGGGATTTCACCACCCTACAGGTCATATTTGTGTTTCGCGGCGTGCCCGCAAACCTTCTCTGAACTGGAAGCATTAGCCGTCTCTGCGGAAGGAGTTAGGTATGCCGATTCCTTGCGTGTGGCGAAAGAACCCCCGCCTTCCTTTAGTAACACTCGGCCTCCACCTCGCCGACCAGTCAATCCCCGTAAATGTTATGCTTGTGGGTCGCCTGACCATCTGCGGAATAAGTGTCCTCTGATCAAGTCAAGTGGGACAAGGAATGGAGCAGGGTCATCACAAGGCTGTTTTAAGTGTGGGGCCTTCTCACATATCGCCAAGAATTGCCCAAACTCAAATAGCACCCCCTCCTGCTCAACTTCTGGTGCAAATTCCAGCTATTCCAATAATAAAAAGTGACTAGTGGCGTCGGCTGAGCCGACTAATCCATCTTCCCGAGACTTAGCCCCTAGTAAACAGGTTGTAAATGCAGAGAACGACCAGCCTTCAAATTCATCTTTTGAATGCCCTAAAGAGTGTCTTAGGATTGCGGCGGATACCCCCGCACCTGTTCCTTTTCTTAAGATTGAGTTAAATAACGAGCCTATAACAGCTCTCTTAGATTCAGGCAGTGTTTGTTCCATTATTTCGGCTGATTGGTATTCTAAATTGAAATCTGTTTGTAAACTCCCTGACTATGTCTCTTCTCCTGTTCAATACGTTTCGGCTAATTCATCTCCATTAGAAATTCTAGGTTCCTTACCGGTTAAAATTCGTGTTTTTAAGTTTACATGGAAAGTTAAATTGTTTGTGGCCAAGCGTTTGTCTTGCCCCATCATATTGGGAGCGGACTTCATTTCTCACACTGGTCTTGTGCTCGATCTCCAGTGTAGGTCGTGCATATTCAAATTTGCGTCCAATTGTAGAATTCCCTTGTTAAAGTGTAATTCTGTATCATGTTCATCTATTTCGCCTACCCAGGATGAGATGTTGTTAGACCTTAGACATCTACCTGAGGAGCAGGCTGATAGTATTCGGAAACTGTGTCAGTCGTTTCCCGAGGTGTTCTCTGATACTCTTGGTGTTACTGACCTTATTGAATACAAAATTGAGGTCACGGATTCAATTCCTGTCCGTTTTCCACCGTATAGGCTATCTCCACCTAAAATGAAGGCTCTGAAAGAAATCATCGATCAGATGTTGAAGGATGGTATTATTAGGCCCTCTAAGTCAGCGTATTCTTCGCCTATTTTTCTAGTCCCGAAACCCCAAGGAGGCTTCAGGCCTGTCATTGATTACAGGGCTCTCAATCGGAAGGTGGTGTTGCAATCTGTGCCCCTTCCCGACCTTCATTCTTGCTTCTCATGGTTTCGTAAGGCCAAGTTCTTCACCATCTTGGACTTGAATCAGGCCTATAATCAAATTCCCCTTGCCGAAGAGTCTAAACATCTTACAGCGTTTGCCACGGACTGGAATTTATATGAATACAACCGCGTGCCTTTCGGGCTCCCCACGGGGGCAGCTGTGCTCACTAGGCTACTAGATAGGGTCTTTTCCGACATCAAATTTGAGTACTTATATCACTACTTGGATGATGTCGTCGTATTTTCCGAAACCTTTGAAGAACATCTAGATCATTTGCGAGAAGTTCTCAATCGCCTTCGTAAGGCTGGGTTAACTGTTAAGTTGTCCAAGGTTGCCTTTGCTAAGCCCTCTATGTCATTCCTAGGGCATATTGTGTCACCTGATGGTGTAGCAGTCGATCATTCTAGAACACAGGCCATCCGTGATTTTAAACCTCCTAAGGACATCAAAGGTATCGCTAGATTCATTGGTATGGTGAATTTCTTCAGGAAGTTTATTCCTAACTTCGCTAATAGAGCGGCGCCCTTAAACCTTCTTCGTAGGAAAGGCATCAAATTCGAGTGGGGACCTTCTCAACAAGCCGCTTTCGAAGATCTTAAATTAGCTCTCTGTAATGCCCCTGTACTTGCTATGCCTGATTTCTCGAAGAAATTCATCGTCCAAACGGACGCGTCGTCGTCAGCTGTAGCTGCAGTCCTTCTTCAAGAGACTGAACTAGGGAGGCGTCCCATCGCCTATGCATCTAGGACTCTATCGGTTCAAGAAGCCAAGTATTCCATCTATGAGCTCGAAGGGTTGGCAGTCTTATTCGCCTTAGAAAAGTTCCGTCTCTATCTGGAACATGTCAAATTCGACCTGGAGACAGATAATCAAGCCTTAAGCTGGGTCTTAGGTAGGCCGCGTCGTACTGGTCGTATAGCCCGTTGGGCCATCCGTATTTCTGCCTTCCAATTTGATGTACGACATATCAGAGGTACTGAAAATGTTGTTGCTGATGGACTCAGCCGTATGTTTTCTAACGACGTCGAGACCCATGAACCGGTAGACAGTTCATCACCTCCCGAGTCCATGCTATCTGATGTTAATGCCATCTTAACTGATGCTCCCATGCTTTTTAGGGATATTGAGAAGTACCAACGTGAAGATCCGACGCTGGCTCCTATAATGGAAACCCTTTCTTCTGGGGAACATGCTGTCCCTTATGTTCTGAGGAATGGTGTTCTATGTTGCCCTTCGAGGCATGATAAGTTGATGAAAGTTGTTGTTCCAGCGGTTCTTGTGCCTATGATCTTCAAGTATTATCATGAGTCCCCATTAGGAGGGCATCTTGGTATCTTTAAAACTCGTGAAAAAATTCGTGAAATGTTCATCTGGAAAGGTATGGACGGTGAAATCCGTGAACTTGTAAAAGCTTGTAAATCTTGTTTGCTTAGTAAACCTACCACGTCCACTAAGGTAGGCCTTTTGTCTTCTCATCAAGCGGCGCGCCCCATGGAACGCCTGTATATTGATTATGTAGGACCCTTCCCCCAGTCGAAGGGAAATGCCAACAAGTTCATCTTTGTGTGTGTAGATGGTTTTACAAGATTTTCCTGGTTATTTCCGACTAAGCTGGCTACCGCTCAGTCCACAATTACTTGCCTAAATTCCATTTTTGCTTCTTTTGGTCCGTGCCAATACATTGTATCTGATAATGCTAAAGCTTTTACATCAAATCTGTTTCGTAAATTCTGTTTTGACTTGTCCATCTCTCATGTAACTACATCTGCTTATTACCCTCAACCATCTCTGGCTGAACGGGTTAACCGTAATCTCAGGTCCGCACTTATTGCCTATCATCATGAAGATCATTCTAGGTGGGACACGTCCCTGCATTGGTTAGCTTTTGCTTTGAATTCGGCGGTTCATGAATCTCACAAATTTACTCCAGCTTCTTTGATGTTTAAGTTTGTTCCCAACACGCCGCTCTCTAACCTCTGGTCTCTGAATGACATTCTGCCCGAGACAATAGATCCGGACAACATTAAAGATCTTTGGAAGAAGGCTAAAGCCAATCTTAAAGTGTCTCATGAAAAGGTTAGGGAAAGGTATGATCGTGGACGGAGACCCACCCCTTTGAAGGTAGGCGACCAGGTTATGGTCAAAAATTTTGTTCCCGCGGGCAAGCTTGCCCCCAGATTTCATGGGCCTTGTATCATTCTCGATTTTCTTACGCCGGTTACCCTATTGCTAAGTAATCCAGCCACCGAGAGGATATTTAGAGTTCACCTGTCCCAGGTGAAACCGGCGTAATTTCTGTGTTAACTTGCTCCATATTATTTTGAAAGGATATGAAGGTTATATTTTTTTTGAGTTTCACTTTTAAGGCATTCTGCCCCTTCTGTAATATTTTGGTTTTAGATGTAAGCCTTATGTAAAACCTGCCCCGACCTGTTAAACTGCCATCCTGTCTTTGCCACGGCCATTACCACGCTCCCGTCTCCTGCTCCACCTTACACTGTGGCTTCATAATAGTAAATGCCATGGATATCTACACGCCGCTGGCCCCTCAACCTCTCCACAAGCCTGTACCCTCAAAGGAAATGATTGTCCAACACAATTCTGCCGCCTAGCTTTAATGTTTCAGCGCCCCCGCAGCCGCGCAGCGCCGTGCAGCGACTGGGGAGGGGGATGGGCCCCCTCCTCTCCAGCGAGGACGACATGTGCACGGCGAGCCGGAGCTCACCTCCCGGCCAAGGCTGATGTGCGGCGCACGACCTGCTACATGCCCGCAGCCTGTATCTGTTCACCGCGGGCGCGGCGTACTTCAACTCCTCTGCTCCCCTCATAGTGCGGGCGAGCGGTATCTCAGGGTACTTGAGGGGTCCGAGCGGCCTCCGTTGGACGCAAGCTGCAACGGCCGGTCTGGCCATCCGACTCAATCTACATCAACTACATGGACAGTCACCATAAGCAATAATTACATTTGGGAATTTAACAACAATATTTGGTGGACATTGCAAAACTTTTCTTCACTTTTAAGCATTAAAGGTTTATCTTCAGAAATTCAACTACTACAACAGAAAAACTTTACTGCACCTGCAACAACAAAATTTTGAAATTGCAACCAACCAAATTACTAAAATCTTATAAATGCTTCCGCAATTAATCTTAATATCAACATCAAAACTTGGACCTTATTTTGGAAACAAAGCTTATGTTCTTCTGTGTTACCCCTTGGAGGAACTTTTGGGGGGGGAGGTCTGTACCGGGCGGTACACCTCTACTCTGTTTATTTAAAAGTTGCGCCAGTTGAAACTCCTCTTCTGGAGGAAGGTTGAACTTTATCTATTCTATTAATTCTCTACTTTCTCAGAAGATGTCACCACGTGGAAAATTTTGAGTTTGTGAACTGTGTCACTTTTGATGTGTTTTTGTTTCGCTTGAAGTAAGAAGTGTGAACTTTCTCTTCTAGAGGACACTACTGAAGATCAACAATAGTGCGACCTAGTGCGGAGTTAAAGAACTATTTTGTTGGAGAAATTTTTATTTCAAAAGTTTGTTTCTTGTTAAATTTCTTTCTGTTATCGTTTAAGTTGGCTGTATACCCCTCTTTTTCCCCTTAGTTTGGATCTAGCCAATCCCGAATTTCTTTAATTAATTTTCCACCAATAATGTGTTTCTTTTTCCTCTATGTAGGGGTTTCTTTTCCCGAACCAATAAAAACTTTGAGGGAGGGTGTTTTATTTCCCCTAACGCCTAGAATCTTCCGCGAGAGGATATAAACTGCTGATTTTGGGGTCTCCGGGCCACTTCTGTTCCATCTTTCAGTGTATTAAGTACATAGCAGGAGGCGGGAAGCGCCTCTTTCTTCTTCAGCCGTTCAACACCAGGTAATGGCCTTTTAATAACTTCTTTTCTTGCTAGGTCGGCAGTTTAACACTCGCGGCGGGTTCGAAGCTTTTCCATCATGTAACCTTTTCCTAAAATGTAATTACTCTTTTCATCTTTTTCTTGTAAAGTTACATATTGGGATAGAGAGTGCTAACCCTCTCGAGCTCCCACTCACATTTGTTTTGAGGTGAACTTATTTTCTCAAACTTTTCTTCGTTTATGTAATGTAAAGTGTTCTTCTCTAAGTCACCTCTGTAGTATGGGATTAGCCCTTGCGTTAGTGGCCCAGAGCCAGATTAGGTTTTAAATGCAAAGTGTATTAGGAGTGCAAGTTCGCCTCCTCTCAAGTTGTATTTTAGAGGTCATGTATTAATCTTTTCTCACCTAATAGACCTCAGTAGGTTGGGTATTTTACCCCTGTGTATATGTCCTTTGAGGACAACTTGAAAGTTGAGTTTGGTGTGGCCTGGGAGAGGCTTAACTTTAAGAGCGAGTGGCTCTTTTCTAAAACTGAGAGTTGTATGCCTCGAGGAGGCTTTACTGTGTAATTTGGAGCAAGGGCTCCAGGGTTTGAGTGGGGTCTTCTGCCCCTTTTGTTGAAATTGGTATATCGTAAAGTTGAGCTAGTTGCTCAAGAATTGTGTTTTCAGGGCTCGAAGCCCAAATTCTTTAATCCCTGTAATTGTACATTTCAAGTTGTATTTCGGCTACTAAGTACCTGTTCTATTTGTTGTTACCTAATTTTGAAAAGAAAATATAACCTTGTTAAATTTTAAAATTTAATTTCTCTTTAGTAGCTTGAGACCTATTCACCACCCAGCACCTTCTTTCATGCTTAACTACCACAAAAACTCGGTAACAATAATAAAAGAAATTCCCCAGTCTGGTGCTGATCTTTGATTCAAGGCTCCGCGGGTTCGATTCCTGCCCTGTCGTCTAGTTAATTGGATGTTTGTGTGAACGGCCACTGATCAGAAGACGTCCGACACTTCAAAAATCAAGGTATCGCTTAAAAGAAGGCAAGAGCAATTGTGGACGCAAAAATGAAAGACTTCGCAGGCCTCACGACCTAATAGTCGTCGGGGTCGGAAAAAACAAGATTTGACCAGAGGAGGTCGGATAGTGTAAATGAAAGTGGGACAAGTAAGTGGAAGCAATGACAAGACTGAGCTAAGGACCCTGTGGTCGCCAACCCACTCTCCCACTTTATTTTGGCCAGGTATGAAGCGCGTCATTTCAACTCAAGGGAAGGCGACAGCCAAAAATTGCGAAAGTTTGACAATTGCCACACAGTAATTTTGTTGAGACGGACCAACGGAAGTTTGTTCACATGTGCTAAGTTTTGACATGTTTCACTGACTTGGTAACCTTACAGCCAATTGTCATTCTTTTCTACTTTTACACCACTTTCTTTCAGATACTGTGGTAGTGGTTTAGTCTTCATTAGCTGAAACAATTCCTTGCTATTGCTTATTGTACATGTTCGTGAGTCTATCAAAGAAAGCTTCTAGTGAAATTTACATTATCGAATGCAGAAAGTGGGTTTCTAGTTTTAACATCCTGTGAATAATTCTTCATAAAATGTACCCATACCATAGTGTACAAGGAAGTACAGAAGACCAAGAGCGTCATGAAGATGTGGAGGACATTCAAACTTCCCTTGTCACAGGCCTAATTGCTTCCCTCAGAACGGACACATCTATTATTCTGAAGCTACTTTCTTGAAGACCCTACCGACTATCTACTCTTAGTGGGATTTTCACAAGAAATGATCTTCTAGCATGGAGGTGGAGGGATATAATCACTATTGCGTGTTTTTGCGCAATAGTGAATAGATCACTCCACACAGGCCGGGCGTCAGGAAGTCACCAATACCTTCTGGAAGATCCTTGTACCCAGTGGTACATTTGCAAGTGTTGGGAAGAGCGAGACGAAAGTGAAAGCTTTTCGAGTACGTACACCTCTACACTTGACCTCAAGCAACAAGTTTGACGTGCACCGCGCACTTCTCGACCACTTCTTTCTTTAATGCATTAAAGGAAATTATCTCTCCGGGACCCTCGAAATGAATAGGCTTCATTCTTCCACGTTTGATTGCTCCCAGATTTGCTGATAATAAGCTTCTTTTATTTCAAACTCTACGAAGGAGTGCAAGATGAACATCAAAAACAGAAGGAGTCGAACGAAGTGAAGTAGAAATGAAGTATTTGTGGAAGTAGAGGTGCAGTAAGGACTGACATAGCAGTTAGAAAGATGTGCAAGTGAAACAGAGAGAGTAGATCAGATTACGAATGAAGAGATACTGAATCAAATTCGTGAGAGGAGAGAATTAGACATTAGTTACTCAAACAATATTATTATTATTATTATTATTATTATTATTATTATTATTATTATTATTATTATTATTTAGTGCTTGAACGCGACTTTGTTTCTACGCTGACTGTACCTAGCAGTGAGTAACCGATAGCACGAGGTCAACTGTCGGATAACAAGGCCCAAGTCCAACTCGATAAGGTCGACCCAATAAACAAGTGAAGACCGCTCGAGTTTCATGGCCCCCTTCACTCTGCAACATGGACTCTCTTCACTGACAATGGAACTGTTCTTATGGAGCACTGCTGGAATAGCAAGGCTATAAAGAGCGAATACCTGTAAAGCATAGCCTTCAGTAAATGATGATGATACTTCTCGTATAACAATAATAATAATAATAATAATAATAATAATAATAATAATAATAATAATAATAATAATAATAATAATAATAATACGTCAGATTGAACTGAAAAAAACTACGGAGAGAGTCAGCCTGCAGATATCGTTTGAAAAGCAAGAAACAAGCACCAAACCTCATGGAGGCAAAATTGATTTAAGCGCCTTGCTGAAACAATTCACGAAAATGAATTCGAACAAGAGGCAAAGAAATTAGATGCCAAAAGATAGAAATTGCATATCGACTAACCCAAAATACCTACAACAAAAAGTGTATCTCCAAGCACATAAAACTAAGACATTACGATACAGTTATTAAATAGAATGTCGTTCAGGCAGTCTGTTAGGTCATCAGCCCAGAGGCTGGTTGGATCCTCAAAGGCTATGCAGCTATAGGGAAACCGCAGAGCCCAATTGAGACGTACTAGGCAAGAGGAGGAGTGAGGTAGTTTGCCTTTGCAGCACGACTCATCCTATGAGCAGCGTCACTCACTACTGCATCCATCAAGAAATGGCAATAGGCGGTAGAATGTCTTTATGGATCAGAAACGCTCAGGAAAGTAGACATTGAAAACTCTGAGGAAAAGGAACGCAAAATCATAAAGAACAATTCTAGGCCCAAAACTCACCGACGGACAATACCGATTCAGAGGCAAACAGGAAATCAAAGAATACACAAATATTCACACTGACATTAGAAAACGTAGCTTAAGAATCTGTGGATGTATTAAAGGATGGACCCAGACAGATTTACAAAACAAATAGTCGAATTCTATGAAAACAGGACACTATGAAATGGATTGAGAACTCAAAACCAATATGAACCAGCAGCTGTCTTTAAAGAAGAAGAGTGGAATAACCTGGTAATGTGTGCAATGCACGCCTCTAACATGGGCCTAAAGTACGGTATTCTCTTGCTGAGTCTCTTCGAGTTAGTACTACTTTCTCTTCAGCACCATCACTTTAGCGTTATCCAAGAAACACCGTGGGGAGGTCTCCATACGTTACTTCTCATGTAAAGAGCGAGTTGGGGAGTTATTATGATAATGGCAGGCCCACTTTCCTACTGCCAGTAACAGTCGAGTTTGGGGGTTTTGATTATACTGCCAGCATCCCTTGCCTGTTGCCATTCAGAATCGAGTTGGGTACCTAGTTTCTTCTACAATAGTAGGCTCAGTTTCCTACTGTCATTCACAATAGAGATGGGTAGTTTTCATTATAATGGCAGACCCAGTTTCACACTTCCAGACACATTCCACTTGAGGAGTTTTCACTATAAAGGCAGGCCCCTTCCTTACTGCCAGTCAAAATTGAGTTGTATTGTTATCATTATAATGACAGGCCAACTTTCCTAATGCCAGTCGCAATGAACTTCGGAGTTGGTATGTTCTCTATATAAGAACAGGTCATCTTTCCTATTGCCAGTCACAGTCGAGTTGGTAAATTTTGCTTGTAATGCCAGGCACCCTTGCCTACTGCCAGTCACAATCGGATAGGGGAGTTTTGATCAAAATTGCAGACTCTCTTGTCTACTGCCAGTCAAACCGAGTTGGAGATTTTTCATTACAATGACACGCTCCCTTTCTTAATGCCAGTCACAGTCGAGTTGGGGAGTTTCCATTATAATGGCAGGCCCCCTTTTGTACTGATGGTCACAGTCAATTTCGGGAATCTTTTTGCAATTGCAGCTCCCTCCCCCTTCGCTTCTACGGACAGTCACTATCAATTTGATGAGTTTTAATTATAATGGCAGGTCCACATTTCTAGATCCCTACAAACCGACTTCCTGATCAAAAGTATCCGCACACCTACGTGTTACCCGTGTCACGTTGCCTGTCATTGGACATTACTATGGGTTCGGTCCACCCTTCGCCTTTATGATGGCTTAACCTCAACGAGGTGTCTGAGTGTCTGTGGAGGAATGGCAGCGCATTTTTTCCTAAAACCAAAGAAGAAAGTGTTGGACGCTGAGATCTGGAGAAAGTCGACGTTCTAACTCATCCGAGCAGGCCAGTCCATTGCCTCAGAGATGCAGTGCGTTGCCATGGTGATACAATCATCGTCTCCGAACTGTGTTCATAAGAGCACTAACAGTAAGCTGTTCCAGAAATATTATGTACCTCGGGAGACCCTAACTAAAGTAACTGTCTCAGCGAGTTTCTGATTGGCTAACAGGTATTGGGAAGCATAGCAGCTCGCTTTAAACGTGCACTTCTGCGCAGGCGCGACAGTTTATTGGCAATACTGATATTCCTATCCTGTTACTTGCTGGTAGGTTACATATATTCTTTAGTTATTCGAAGTGCTTTGTATTAGGCTTACTGATGGTAATACACACACCAAGCTGAGTGGCTCAGACGGTTGAGGCGCTGGCCTTCTGGCCCCAACTTGGCAGGTTTGATCCTGGCTCAGTCCGGTGGTATTTGAAGGTGCTCAAATACCTCAGTCTCGTGTCCGTAGATTTACTGGCACGTAAAAGAACTCCTGCGGGACAAAATTCCGGCACCACGGCGTCTCCGAAAACCGTAAAAGAGTAGTTAGTGGGACGTAAATCCAATAACATTATCAGTAATACATACAGTAGCTTAGTTCCTCAGAACAGTTAAGCGTGGTCTTTCCACCTTGCATCTCGAGTTTCACTCAGTGTTCTGGACAATGAGTGAGTGGACGTAATATTAAATCCGATACGATTTATGTGGACAAAAACTCAATTACAGGAAAACGGTTTCTTAGAAATCCGTTGAAATCAGGTACCTAATAATAATAATAATAATAATAATAATAATAATAATAATTTTAAAATTAAAAATTCTACCGGTTCATATAGTTCTGATAATGTGCACGGTCCTGAAAAGCTATCGCAAGTCCCATCACGTGAATCTGAAATTTCGCGATCGACTGCAACCTGTGAGGTAGCGCAGCAAAAGCTGCTATCATAATTTTTACCAGAACAAAAGAGGAGTGATATAAAGGACACTGGGCAAGCCACTTGCACTGTTGTTTACCAAACATCCACAACCTTCTGTATATGAACAAAGACGATTTTGGAGGCTTTTATACTGGATTTACAGAGCGAGTTGGCTACATAGTTTGTGTTACGTAGCTGTTAGCTTGTATTCAGGAGATGGTGGATTCGAACCCCACTGCCGGCAGTCCTCCATGGTTTTCGGTGGTTTCCTATTTCCACATCAAGCAAATGCTGGACCTGTTCCTCAGATAAGGCCACGGTTGCTTCCGCCCATGTCCAGTCCTATCCTATCCCATCGTCACTGTAAGGTCAGTCTGTCGGTGCAACGTAAAAAAACAAACAACAAAAAAGTACTGCATTAAACTCTGCTTACGTCTTGCCTGGTAGGGCCCATTCCGGCGGCATCTGAAGTGTATATGGCACTCGTTCATGTCTGTTTAACTACAGATCCTTGGACATCATAGCAGCCCCGGCGCTTTTCATACATGAAGGCTTCGATGTATTCGTTCTCGGAATGTAAATGAGTCATTGCAAACATTTTTCTAGGAATAGTTAAGAATGTGAGTGACCAGCTGGTGAAAGAGACAGTGGGAGAGATGAAGATAGTACTTACTAAGGTGCGGTTAGGGGCCACAAGAGACAACAGGTATAAGGAATCTTCCTTCCAAAGGTTGACTTCCAAAGAAATGTTACTTTTACAACCTAATACTACAGTGTAACGGATACACAGGGACATGATGCTGGAAAGTAACCATTTGTCCCATCCCTAGTGATTTAACGGGACCACACCCTAACCACGAAAAGCACCCCCATACCATAACACCACCTCCCCTATACATGATTACAGGTAATACTCTCCAGGCATTTACCAAGCCGTCGGATTGCCACAGGGTATAGCGTGATTCTCACTCGTTTCTAGTGATCCACTGTCCAGTAGCATGTTTGGCTTATGTGCAGCAGCTCGACCATGTGCTCGCTGGACTGCTGATAGCTCACGAGTAATTTACAAGCACCCTCCGTAATGGTCTGCCTGGTCTTGGTTTAGCTGCGATTCTTTCACAATAGGGAACATGCATAATTTTCAAAAATATTTTGTTTGAAAAGTACACCAATGAAATAGTACGTAAACGTATTACATTGAGGTAAGTTGCCTTGTTTTCTACCATTAAAAAATGTTCAAAAGTGCCTTTCCGCAAGGCGAGTAAAACGGCCTCTGACGTAAGCGGCGCGCTGTGACGTCACAATCCAGTACCGCATGCAGTTCTACCAGCCATTGTGCATCAGCCGTTACTAAAAGCCGATTGTTTGTTATTCGTGATAGCGAATAACTTCAAAATGACAGAAGAAAGGTTCAAAACAGGACAGTCAGACAATCTACCATGCGTAGATGTCATCATTCTTGAAAAATAGCGACTTTTGTGGCCGCAGAAATTCGCGGATAAAAAGCAAGTTTGTAAGTGGCATCGTTTACATACGTGCAATGTACTGTAACTCACAACATTAGGATAACAACGAACCTGGATAGAAATCACATCACTTTCAACATTTCCTTCTAGACTGATTCCTATATTAAAGAATAGCATTACATTTTCGGGCTTTCAGCATTAGTAAAGTAAGAAATTGGATTTCAGCACTAACATAAACATATAGGTTGCATTATAGTACCAGTCCGCCTCTGTGGTGTAGTGGTTAATGTGATTAGCTGCCACCCCCGGAGGCTCGGTTTCTATTCCCGGCTCTGCCATGAAAGTTGAAAACAAATAGTACGAGGGCTGGAACGGGGTCTACTCAGCCTCGGGAGGTCAACTGAGTATAGGGGTTTCGAATCCCACCTCAGCCATCCTCGAGGTGGTTTATCGTATTTTCCCACTTCTCCTCCAGGCACCCAAGGCCACGGCCGTTTTCGGCCCTCTTCCAATTCTATACCTTCCGATCTTCACATCCTCCAACAAGGCCCCTTTTGAGCATAGCAGTTGAGGCCGCCTGGGTGAGGTAATGGCCCTCCTCACCAGTTGTATCACCATACCAAAGTCTCACGCTCCAGGACACTGCCCTTGAAGCGGTAGAGGTGAAATCCCTCGCTGAGTCCGAGGGAAAAACCAACCCTGAATGATAAACTGATTAAGAAAGAAAGGTCACAGTACTATAGGTCTATAATCCATCATTCCCGAAAAAAATATACATTTATGGTTGGGGCAACTGGCCTACCCACTTCCGGGGCTCATGAAAGAGAAACATGAAATATCTTCGTGGAGGGAAAAAGTTAAACATGATAAAGATAAAGATAAATATGACTTCATCTAGTTATCACAAGTGGTTCAGACGGTTGAGGTGCTGGCCTTCTGACCCCAACTTGGCAGGTTCGATCCTGGTTCAGTCCGGCAGTATTTGAAGATGCTCAAAAACGTCACCCTCGTGTCGGTAGATTTACTGGCACGTAAAAGAACTCCTGCAGAACTAAATTCCTGCACATTGGCGTCTCCGAAAACCGTAGAAGTAGTTAGCGGGGCGTAAAGCCAATAACATTAATTACATTTGGCTTTTAACAAGCTGAGCATATCACGCAAGAAAAGTGTCCCGGTGACATTTTAGTCGTTCAATACAGGAATGTCTTTGGGTGCTGTGACTTTTACCTTTTTTTTTTTTTTTTTTTTTTTTGCTATTTGCTTTACGTCGCACCGTCACAGATAGGTCTTATGGCGACGATGGGATAGGAAAGGCCTAGGAATGGGAAGGAAGCGGCCGTGGCCTTAATTAAGGTACAGACCCAGCATTTTTCTGGTGTGAAAATGGGAAACCACGGAAAACCATCTTCAGGGCTGCCGACAGTGGGGTTCGAACCCACTATCTCCCGGATGCGAGCCCACAGCTGCTCGCTCCTAACCGCACGGCCAACTCGCCCGGTATTTTTACCCTTCGGTTTATTGACTTGGCTTGTATAACCTAAAACTTAGGCTAAGTTGGATAATATTTTAAACGCCAACATCACTATTTTCACCTGTGTGCAATTCTGTTATTTATTTCACTAATATTATGATAAGTATTATAATTGAGCAATGTTAACTTATAAGACCCCAACAGACAAGCATTGGTTTTGTGTAGAGATATACATTTGTTAAATTCACGTTGTTTTCTTTCATGACGTACACGCCTATTTTTGTTATATTATAGAGTATTTAGCTACAGCCAAAATTTCTTTACAAATGTAAGCTCTTCAATAAAGACATAAATAACTGTCGCATGTCAAGATAAATTGGTATAATTAGAGCTGTCAATATGGTTCATAACCCCTTTGGTTTATTACCTTGAAATGGATCACCCAAAACATAGGTTAAGTTGGAGAATACTTTAATGATAAGCATTAATTAAGGCACTATTTATTATCTTCATATTCCAAGATGTAATTGAAGCATTTAATTAAAGCATCACACATTAAAATTTAAAGGTTTACCACTAGAACAGCTGACATGGAAAACTGATTGAAAATTCAAACAAATTCAACTTACGTTAAAATGATCTTTAAAAAAAAAATAAACTGTAGACTTTTCCGATATATCACCAGCATTTCTCCGGCTCGCCAAAATCCATTTCTCCCTAGTTTTAGCGTCTTTGGAACATTTATAAACAATTTGTTTAGGATGGTATGCGATGTGCTATTGCACATCGGAACTATACACCATTTATAAGTTTTCTGCCTCACTGTCTGGGCAGGATTCATTTTAAGTCTAAAATACACCACTCAGATTATTATCCAATGTATAGACCTCGAATTTAACTATACCAGACACTAACATAACGTACAAATACGCAAAGTTTCTCACAGCACACTATGTGTCATTTCGTCTGCTAATTCAGTCAACCTGTACGATGACGTCAGACCAATGAGATCGCATACTTGCGTCACATGATATTTTCGTACTTTAATTTAGATTTTTATCATATTTGGTGTTATTATTTGTACATTCTGATCACATTTTTGAATTCTGCATGAAATTTTGAATCAGATTAGCATATTTTTAATTAAAACCCCGGCTCATACATGTTCCCTATTCCATCACCACTTGGTGACATCCGCGTTCAGCTCTCCTGCCCGACCCATTCTACTGCTCTACTCTCGTGACATTCCGCATTAGAGAGGGCTGTCCGGATACTCTTGATCATACGAAAACAATACACTTTATATGCAGGCCGTCATTTCGAGATTAACGTCATATTAACAACGCAATATTTGGGTGGTCATATGACATTTTCTCGTATCTCCCCTATTTGTGCGCTAGATTGAGTTAGGAACTTTGAATAGGATGGAATTTGTGTATAGTTTTCACACATTCCTTTATTTTTCGCATGTTTGTGTGGCAGCTAGAATCATAAAATTTGGCTCGCACATGGCCACTGATCTTGCAATCTTCGTGCCGAATTTGATTATATTCTGTCAAACTATAAAATGTAGGCGCAAAATGTTAAAAAATTGAGAAATGCAGCTGTATATAACGTATAAGCGATCGAGATGCGACTAAAAGTCATAGAAGCAAAGTTGTAGATATTTCCAAACTGAGCAGCGATTCTGCAATTCATTTTGTGATACGACTCACCGTTTAGCCACCAATCACTTTCAAATGTAGGCCAGCACCGTCATTAAAATAAATTGCCTCGATTTTTCGATTTTTTCTGAGATAAAACGTTGAACATTTAAACACCTTAGAAATTTTCTGTCGGTTGAGTACAGGCTAAAAGCAATAATTTTGCCAAATTTCAATTTTCTAGCTCGTCTGGCAGAATGTGTTCACCATCTTGGTTTTGGGGGTGGGATAGGGTAAAAATTAGGACTCATGGGAAACTCTTAAGCCCATGAAAACTATATGTCATAGGTTATATCCCACTTGCTGAGCCCCAATTTTGAAACATCTCCTCTAGCATGGCATCCTCCAGAAATTTTGGGAATTTTCGATTTTTCTTGGGGTCCTGAGGTCATCGGCTGTTGTGTTAGCGAGTTTTAAGTTTCTATGCTGCCTCGAATTGCCTCATTAATTCACGTCTATTTTTTAAATTTTATACCTTTATAGCTGCCTGCTGTCATTTCTTGATGGGTACAGTACTTTTGAATCCATCTCTTGACACAGGCCAGAGTAAAGTGTAGCTTCCACCGAAGTGCCAGTCAACATCCATGGCTGTGACAATATGGAAGTTGCTGGGGTATGGGTGGTGTTGAATAATGACATTCAGAGCACGACTAGTGCATCTGAGTGTTATGAAAGGTGCTGCTCATAGGGTTAGTCGTGCTGCAATAGTACTTTCTGACCCAGTGAGGAAAGCAATGGCAAACTACCTCACTCCTCATCTTGCCTAGTACGCCTCATTTTGGTGCTGCCATTGGTTTTGGGGGTTTCCCTATAGCCGTATAACCTTTGGTGGTGCTATCTGAGGATCCAACCAGCCTCTGGACTGGTGAACTAACAGACAGACAGACCTTTATAGATCAGTTCAAGGCGACTTCCGTTTACACAGTATGTGTAGAAGAGGACCAGTTCGGAGAGTAGCTATAGCCGTCACGTTCGTCAGGCCCTGGAACCTTAGCCTACAAGGAATACAAAGTCTGCTCACTCGCAGTACTCTCTTCAGAAACAGTGTCCGCCTGGCAGGGCGCGTCTTGACCACTGCAGCGCTAGTATACCACCTCACATCAGCACTCACTAGCATTGCTAATGGGAGTTAAAACCAGCACAAATTTACCCCTACACTATACTTCCTGTATATTATATACGTTATTGAGCAGAATGAAGTAGAAAGTAATAAATGTTCCCCTTTTACCCCTGAGAGTTCAATTCAGCTGTGGATTTTCATTTCAGATAACACGTAACTGTCGAAATTTATGTCTGGCATTTAAAAAGATATAAATTCTGCGCTAGATATTTTTACTACCGCACCGTAGATTTTCAGCGAAAAGGAACGACTTTAACTATTTTCCTTGATATTTTCTTCTCATAAATTGTTTTTCTTTTCAAAAAGTATTCTCGGCGATACTCGTCTGTCATGCTATTAGCGTAGTTAGTGACAGAGGGGCGCAGACACGTCTGCAGTATTAATCTGCTTAATTCCTCAGGATGATCACTTTTCCCAAACTGTAGCATAGGATTTTTAGCAACATGTGGCAACAGTATTTCGGTTCATGTTTGTGCCATTTTTGGACTGCCCAGCGTTATCGATATCATTTCGTCCGTTACTTGCCCCAGTTTCATCAGCAGTGAAACAAAACGTGGCTTTGGATACCTGAGACCACTTCTGTCTTTGATTTTCATTAATGACGTTACTGGAGATGGACTCTGGATACTACTAATTTTATCAACACACTCTTGACATGGCATGTGGTCTTCGACAACTCTTGCCAAATACGCTCCAATATATGCCATTGCAGCACTCGACATAGAAACGCATGGTGCTCCTTCGGCTTCCTTTTCGATGCTTTTCAGTTGTGTTTGAAAATTTCTTGCTATCTGACGAGTTGGCCGTGCGGTTAGGGGCGCGCAGCTGTTAGCTTGCATCCGGGAGATGGTGGGTTCGAACCCCACTGTCGGCAGCCCTGAAGATGGTTTTCCGTGGTTTCCCATTTTCACACCAGGAAAATGGTGGGACTGTTCCTTAATTAAGGCCACGGCCGCTTCCTTCCCACTCCCAGCCCTTTCCTATCCCATCGTCGCCATAATACCTATCTGTGTCGGTGCGACGAAAAGCAACTAGCAACAATTTCATGCTAACTCAGGATTCGTTGCTGCCGGTTCATCCGCGTGTGCGATTTGTTCACTAACTGAAAATGAAAACCTACAACCTGTTTTCCAGTCTTTGACCGGGCCAGGGATGTAATGAATGAAACATATATAGGCTGTTATTACAATGGGGTCGCCACTCTCAGGGTGATTTATTCTCTCTCTTTCTTAGCATTAATACCGACTTGCAGGGTCTGCTGCTTTGCTACATCTCCTCCATTTCTGTCTGTCGTTGACATCTTCTGGTGTTAAGCCAACACTGTGCATGTCTGCCCTGATGTTGTCAGTCCATCTCTTTGCCGGTCTTCCTCGTGGTCTTGTTCCCTCTGGGTTGATGTGGAGCGCTGTTTTGGCAACTGAGTCGTCCTGTTTTCTCATGACGTGGCCGTACCAGCGGAGACGGGCTTCCCTCACTTTGTCTATGATGGGCGCGACACCAAACCTTTGCCGGATGTCCGTGTTCCTTATGTGGTCACATCGGGTCAGCCCCATGGACCATCGAAGCATCTTCATCTCCATGGTTGTCAACATTTGCTCCTGTTGTTTCGTCATGGGGCGACATTCAGTCCCATAGATCGCTGCTGGCCGTACCACACTCTTATAAACTTTTGCCTTTAGATATTGAGGCATCTTTTTATCACAGAGGACTCCAGTGACCTGTCTCCACTTGAGCCAAGCTGCATTTACCCTCATCAGAGTATCAGGAGTGGTGTCACAGTTTGAGGTGACGACGGATCCTAAGTACTTAAATTGCATGGTCTTCTGCAGGTTTTCTTCACTGATACTTATGGTACCTCTGGTTTGGGGGCCACATCCCAGGTATTCTGTCTTCTGGATATTGAGGTGCAGTCCATTTTCAGCTAGTCTGTCCTTCCACGTTTGAACCTGATGCTGGAGTTCAGGACGGGTTTCTTGTGCAAGTACCACATCATCGGCATAAAGAAGGGTCCAGGGATGTGAAGTCTGTATGTCAGCTGTTGCCTTATCCATGCAGAGGATGAATAGCAATGGTGAAAGGGCAGAACCTTGATGAACACCCACAGTGATATCGAAAGGCGGAGAGATTCCAGCAGGACTCCGGACAACACTAGTGGAATTGCGATACAGAAGTTGCACCCAGCTTACATACTCTTCAGGGACGCCATGACAGCGAAGAGCTCGCCAAATAAGTTCGTGTGGGATACGGTCAAAAGCCTTTTCTAGGTCTAGAAATGCCATGTGTACACTCTTCTGTCTCTCTCTGTGCTTTTCCATCAAGAGGCGTGTGGCATGGATTGCATCGATGGTACTGCATCCCTTAATAAATCCACACTGGTTTGGTGTTACAGAGACAATACATCTGAGTCTGCTGTCAAGTACACGTTCAAAGATCTTGAAAGTATGACAGAGGAGTCGTATAGGGTGATAGGTCGAGCAATCACTCACATCTCCTTTTCCCTTCCAGATTGGAACTGTTGTGCTAGTTGTCCATGTGTGTGGAAGCTGTTTCTCGGCGATGATTTGGTTGAAGAGTGAGACAAGGAACTCTGAAGCAGGCTTTCCGAGCATTTTCCAGATTTCCGCTGGTAAGTCATCTGGACCAGTTGCTTTTCCATTTTTCATTTTGCTAATGGCAAGCATTACTTCCTACGATAGGATCAGGACTAGAAATTGGTGGATGCGTAAATTCTTTGTTGCTGATGTTATTAAAGTAATCTGCCCAATGCTGGAGAATGGATTGTTGATCTCGTAGCAGTTTGGCGTCGGCTCCCTTGATGTGCATTACGTGTCCAATGTCCTGAGTTGAACGGTGACGGGACTTAGCAAGACGATATATATTGTTTTCTCCTGATGGTGTGTCAAGCTGGTCGTATAGTGACTGGTAATAATGGTACTTTGCTGCAGCTACAGCTCTTTTTGCTGCAGATTTCAGGTCGCGATATTGCTGAAGATCAGTATCAAGACGTGAGTTCCACCAAGTCTTGTAGGCTATCTTTTTCTCCTTGATTGCTTGCTTGACTTCGTCTGTCCACCACCAGGTTTGTTTATCAATATATTTTCGTCCGGGTATGGGTTTTCCCAACGTTTTTGTCGCCGCCTGATGTATTTGTTCCACAGCATCTTTCCACATGTCTTGAACCGATTGATCGGACTTCACGGAGAAGTTTGCCAAGGCTGTCATCAACTCGTTTCGTTGGGCATTCATCCGCCACCACTTAATTCGGTCAGGCCCAGTCTTAGGTTTAGGTTTGGGTTGTGTAACATTGCTACGAATATCGAGGATAAGCAATCGGTGTTGAGGGGCAATGCTGTCATACGGAATTACTTTAGTGTCCGTTACCAGCTTAAAATCTTGTTGACGGATTAGCCAATAATCAATCTGAGTAGCATGACCACCGCTTGTATAAGTAGCCAGATGTGTTGGCCTCTTTTTAAAATATGTGTTGGTAACAATCAGATCATGAGCCTCTGCGCAATCGAGTATCCGACATCCGTCATCGTTTCGCACACCAAACCCATGTCCTCCATGGCATCGCATATATCCTTCTTTGTGAGACCCGACATGTCCATTTAAATCTCCTCCAAGAATAATGGACTCATCCTGGGGAATTGCTCGAAGGAGGGCATCCAGACTGTTCCAAAATTCATCCTTCTCATCCTCAGTGCATCCAGTTTGAGGTGCATAGCAAGATACAATGTGGGCAGTGATGGAAGTTGAGTCAATCTTGATAGACATAAGCCTATCTGACACCCTGTTGACACTGGTGACATTGTTGCAGTAGTTCTGGTCGACGACTATTGCTACACCATTTCGTGTACTGGTACCATGATAGATGAGTTTGTAGCCATCTCCGATTTCTTTTGCCTTTGAACCTTTCCACTTGGTTTCCTGGATGCAGGCAATGTTGACACGTCTGTTTTTTAAGCATTTCTGCTAGTTCACGATGTCGGCCTGTCAACGTACCAATATTGAGAGTAGCAAATCTCAGTAGTTGTTTGGGTTGAACTAGCTTCTTTAGCCTACCCCGCCCATGAGTAGGTAACCCTTGCTCATTTATCACGTCACTCGGGCGTAAGTGGCGCGCGTCGCTTTGAGGGGACGCCCTAGTATGTTCCGAATTTAGAAGAGACGTAGCCATAGATGCGACAAATGATTCCTCAACCGACGGGTCGCTTCGTCTGTCGTTGAGGGCATTTTATAGCTACTGCCAGCATATAATTAGGCCGCCCCTAACCTGGAGAACAGACGCCTTTTGCAGCCGCCCCTCTGGGGTACAGACGCTGCAGCTCAATGGTATTTCAGCAGCATTTCCTCTGCTGAGGGCCCATTACCCTCCCACAAGAGCTCATCCGCCCGAAGCCGTTGGCTCTTGTGGGGAGTCAGGTTATTTTCCGCCGCCCAACACTCGGCGTCGAGTCCCTGGCTGTACGGTCTACTCGGTTACCGTAGCATGGCAAGCATGGCCAGACGATGTGATTTATTAATGAGTGATAAATGCTATGAAATGATAATGGAGAGTGTTGCTGGAATGAAAGATGACATGGAAAACAGAAGTACCCGGAGAAAAACCTGTCCCGCCTCCGCTTTGTCCAGCACAAATCTCATATGGAGTGACCGCGATTTGAACCACGGTATCCAGCGGTGAGAGGCCGACGCGCTGCCGTCTGAGCCACGGAGGCTCTTCCCTTGTTCAGTAACTAACGGTTGCAAAAGTTGGACAAAATACACTTAATTTATTTTGTTCCGAAAAATAAGAAAACCATTTAGAAGCTTATAGGAGACCATTCATTCCTTTTCTGGTTATTTTTCACGAAAAACTGAAAGGTAAAAAGGAACTACTTATATATTATCTGTCACTTTACATTCCACAACTATTCTTCTCTTCCTCCTGCATAGACGAGCAGACGCGATAAGAATGGGCAGCTGCACTTTTCGAGTATTCCAAGGTTCAAATCACAGTTTCGACACTGGCAATTCTCAGTGTGAGTTTCTTGTAGAGTATACCACGGAAATAACAAGACCTCCTCCTATTTGTGTGCCAAATACGATGGCCATGACACCCAAGGAATCTGGCATTGCTTATACCTTCCGAAATAATATGCTAATATCGACCGATCATGTAACTTCTAAATATTTTCATTCCTCCCCTGAAGAGGGAGGCGGGCTTCCTAGACGGTGACACCGTCTCTCGGGCCAGGAGATTTATATCATCAGAACAGGAGCAATAGTAATAAGTAACCTAATTTTTGCCGTCACATGGTCTGCGTATTTACTGTACCATACCTTGTCCGCTTATTGCTTAAATCCATAATTCCCTAGTTGGCTCTTGGCAAGGGAATTCATTGAAACTAGTTCCAGGAACTTTATTTCTGGAGCCTTGTTTACAAAACGGTACGCAACAGTACATCATTGTAATATAATTTACGTATTTTAAAAATACGACGTCACCAGTAAGCATACAACGTGTAGAAATGCCGCCAACCGAGGTGTTCATGTTAAACTGCAGCGCCTCTAGCGGCGACAGGGCGGACAGCTATGAGTGCCTTGTATTCCTTGTAGGCTAAGCTGGAACGAACTACATTTGTCTGTCTTTGTTGTTATTGCTCTGAAGACGATCCGGGTCGCAGGATCCGAACGCGTCAGCAGATTATTAACATTACGCGACCTGATTTCCCCAAATTAAGTATTATTATGTCATTTAGTGGTCGTGAAAATCTACGTATTAAGATAACTTCAACTTTTAGGAATGTTTTGAATCCGAAAGTATCTGCAAGGACTTGGGGTTATTTGAAGGAGATAAAATTAAAGTTGCGCATCGTTTGTCGGTGAAAGTGGAAGCGATACCAGTGGAGACAGGTGCGTCTACTTTCGAGCTGTCTCTCGAACAGACGAGACTTTATGTCCGGACATTTCGTACCAACTGCGAAACTTAGGCCAGGTCAGTTCGTACGCTTCATGTCAGGTGCGTAATAGGAGACGTAAGATGTGAATTCCTCCCCGAGTACGCCAACTGTATCGCGTCACAATACTTGGTATACAGGAATTAATTCTGAAATAAATAAATAAATAAATAAATAAATAAATAAATAAATAAATAAATAAATAAATAAAGCTGGTTTTCTCCATATTCAACACATCGTAAGCAGTTATTTTAACATTTCTTTTTTTTTTTTTGCTAGGGGCTTTACGTCGCACCGACACAGATAGGTCTTATGGCGACGATGGGATAGGAAAGGCTTAGGAGTTGGAAGGAAGCGGCCGTGGCCTTAATTAAGGTACAGCCCCAGCATTTGCCTGGTGTGAAAATGGGAAACCACGGAAAACCATTTTCAGGGCTGCCGATAGTGAGATTCGAATCTACTATCTCCCGGATGCAAGCTCACAGCCGCGCGCCTCTACGCGCACGGCCAACTCGCCCGGTTTAACATTTCTTAGAGCCACGTCCAGACGTTTTACAATGCTTTCTCAACAAGCTACCTGTTTAAAGACCTATTCAATATGGACGTTTTAAATAACCCACGCTATTGCCATGCAAAATTTAACAACAGTGTCATCAGCTGTTTCGGGTGAATTTATTATAACACTGTTGCTGCCAGCAAGTTTCACTAACTCTCAACTCAATATAGCAGTATAAATATACTACGGGTCCGCTCTGTCAATATATTGTCACGTTCCTAATTTTGTACAATTATTTCAACTCGTACACGTTTCGGGAGCCACCACTCCCTTCATCAGCGATTCCTAAACCTCATAACGCAAGACTCCCGATATCGTAAGATCTAACATCATTCAGGTTCGCATCGTCAATTACATAACGTTGTTTTAACACACACAACAAACATTTCTTGATAATCTTCGTTACGTAATAAAACACATTAAAACGTCAGCTTGTTCCCTTGGAAAATTTCGGACAATTTTTATTTATTTTTTATTTAAAAATATTTCTTGCTACTTTTTGTTTGTAGCCCACTTCAAGAGTTAATATCTTCGCCTTGTTGTTAGAACACTTCCTAGAATACGCCATTGAATGATTACACTTCTAACATCGAAATACGTAATTGATTATATCTGCTTTAATAGAATCGTGTTATGGACTGGAATTTCGACAAAGCGGATGGAACCTCCCGTCATGTCCTTGAATATGTGGCTAGTAAGTTATTTGCTCTTCTTTAGGGCGGGCGCGTCGTTCACGTTCCACAACGTCATTACAACTGAGCTGTGTAGTCGACACACGACAGTCGAGGAGCAGTCGTCCTTTCGCGTGTGCACTGCTCTACTGTATCTTGATGTTAAAAAGAAAATAAGGAGAGAATTTTCTGTTCATCCATTATTCAGTAGCAGATTATCGAGAGGAAAATTTCACATGCATTTGGAGCTGCAACAGTATCCAGGAATGTTTTCATGTACTGTCGAATGAGATCAAGTAGTTACTATTAGCTTATCTACATTTACGTCAGGACACTAAATGTCTATTTACCGACAGGAGAGACTGAGTGTTACATTAAAACACATAATGATACTTAACCAACCAGGCGAGTTGGAAGTGCGGTTAGGGGCGCGCAGCTGAGAGATAGTGGGTTCGAACCAAGGCCCTGCAGATGGTTTTTCATGGTTTCCCATTAACACACCGGGCAAATGCTGGGCTATGCCTTAATTAAGGCCACGGCCGTTTCCTTCCCATTCCTAGATCTTTTCTATCCCATCGTCGCCATAAGACCTATCTGTGTCGGTATCGGTACGACGTGAAGGTCAGAGATTTTAAATAAAGAGCAGGCCTCTACTCCACAGCTTCAATGAACTTTTCAGTATCCACCGTTATAACACACTCGCCATAGTCAAATCTACTACAGAGATGGCCAACCTAGGTGACACGCGAACACAATTTCGATGGCACGCCACATCTATATATTACATTTTTTAATGAAAACTTAAGTCAATCAGTCCAGCCATTCTATCCGGTCGATTTCCTTCATTTTTTAAAATCAAAGATATTCATGCATAGATATGTCATCAAGTGCTATAAATCACTTAACTTCCGCCTTCCTCAAATTATTTCATTTTTCAATTTTTTGTCTCTTTGAAGCAATCATATCTTTGGTTCTAATTGAGGTACGCAGTTCGTTTTGTTCTAAAATAAGTGGATCAAGCGTTTTCTTTTGAGGTATTAACTACTTAAATTGGTAAATTCTGAGAAAGGTTATGAGTACATTTGTCTCCATGACGAAGATCTTTAAAGGACTCAGCCGCCTTGGGAAGGAATTTCCACCATTGCATATTCAAAGAACAAAAAGCTCAGCGCGTAGTCTCAGCTGCCTTGGGAAGGAACCCACGCCATTTCATATTCAAAGAGCAAAAAGCTCAGCGCGTAGTCTCAGCTGCCTTGGGAAGGAGCCTACACCATTACATATTCAAAGAGCAAAAAGCTCAGCGCGTAGTCTCAGCTGCCTTGGGAAGGAACCCACGCCATTTCATATTCAAAGAGCAAAAAGCTCAGCGCGTAGTCTCAGCTGTCTTGGGAAGGAACCCACGCCATTGCATATTCAAAGAGCAAAAAGCACAGCACGTAGTCTCACAGCTGTCTTGGGAAGGAACCCACGCCATTGTGTTATACTTTAATTTGGCCCTGTGGTGAACCTGGTTGGCATATACAGTAGGGCCCACGAGAGTTGAAGTCTGACGTTTAGCGCCACCGGCGAGAAAAAGTTGACTAACGCTGCTCGAAAATGGCCTGTTGCTATGGCAACGATAACAGAGTTGCAACATTTTAGGACGCTATCATCACGTGGATTGGCTTGCTCTCAGTCACTTTTGTCGTTCATATTCTGACTGATTTCTTTTCTCGATGAAGTATCGTCTTCCTATCGTGTTTATCATACCGTAGTTTATTCCTGAATTGTACAGGTACCGTTAACAATCCGAGTTAAATAATAAAAAAACTATCAATGTGGGTAGTGTTATTCTATTCTGTGATTAACATGTGCATTTGTTGAGGTTATTGTCGGAAACTGATGATTTTGTTAGTGATTATGAAATTTTTATATATATCGATAATGTCGTGTTCTGTCTTAAATGCTGGAATTATTAACACTAGCTTAGGAACCGGTCAAGGGTAAATGAATTGTATTAGGCCTAGGCCTACATGTTTTATTAAACACTCAGCCTGTCTGAAAGGGTGGTAGGCCGCAAATGGAGGTAACTATGACAACGCAGCGTACTTCGTAGTTACAGCTTTCGCCGCTCACCTGTCAGACTTCAACTCTCGTGGGCCCTACTATAGATATGCCTATTGAGGGTGTACGTTAGACACCAATAAGGAAGACTGTTACTATGCGAGAGTGTTTTTTATATAGAATTGCAGTGAGAGGAGGCAGTCCTTCTGGTGCCTTCAAACCTGTCATAAATGCCGGAAAACTTAATCAACAACTTTTTGTGGACTATTATTTCCGTATTGAAGGGGACAGACTAAAGTACATTCGGAGAGAACAAACTAAATTGCGTGTATAGACATATATAGGGTTACCAGATGCTGTACGTGTGAGAGCTGAACAGGAGAATTTGAGAGTACGTAGCATGGTAGTTCTGACTTCTTCGTTCATTGGGAGTCCAAGGAATATGATGCAGAATGACCAGGATGCTATGGCAGTAATCAGAAAGTTTGGGAAACCCGATCTATTTATCACATTCACCTGTAACCCTGCATGGCCCGAAATAATAAATAGTATTCATCCTTGGGAGACACCAAACAATCGACCGGGCATTGTGGTAGGGGTTTTCCATGCTAAGGTGCAAGAATTAATACGACTAACTTATAAAGTGTAAATCTTTGGAATAGTTAAAGCGTTCTTGTACACTGTAGAATTTCAAAAACGTGGGCTGCCTAACATTCATTTCTTACTAACCTTACAAGATAATTCGAAATTTAGGAACACATAGATAAAGTTGTATCAGCTGAAATTCCTGATCTTTCTAATGAAGAAATCTATGAAATGGTTAAAGCTCATATGGTACATGAACCATGCGGTCATCTTAATCCTTCCTGTGTGTGTATCCAAGATGGTAAAGGTAAAAAGGATTTTCCCAAATCGTTCAATGGCTGTCCCCTTTACCGACGGAGACATAATGGTAGAACGTAATCATGGAGAGTGTGTTGAAGTAACTTTTGCTTTATTGCCGTGCTCATATGAAGTGTGCGCTCAGTCAAATAAGTCATGATACAAGTAGCTGTGGAAGATGATACCGTTGCTCATGATAAAATTATATGCTCGATATGTTGGGCCAAGTGAAGCTGCTTGGAGAATGCTTGCATATTCTATGCACGATCAGTCGCATACTATAGTTCGATTGGCAGTTCATTCGCCTGACTCTCACAATATTTACTTCAAGAATGATTCTCCTGAGGAAGCATTGATCTAAGCTAAGTTACTTATGACACATTTAGTTGCATGGTTCAAACTCAACAGCAATCCTGCGACAAGAAGTCCTTACATTTACCCTGAAACCCCAGTTCACTATGTATGGAGTAAGAATGAATGGCATTAACATAAAATTCATACTAAAACTATAGGTCCAATGTACAATGTTTCACCTTCTGATTCAGAGCTATATCATTTACGTCTATTATTGCTACATGTGGTAGGAGCCACCTGTTTCGAAGATTTGAAGACTTATAAAATGTAACGTACCATACTTTCAAAGCAGCCGCCACAGCACGAGGGCTAATATTGAACAATATTGAATGGCAATGTGGTATAGAAGAGGCCTCTCCCTTTTAAATGGCGTATTAGCTTCGACAGTTATTTGCCTACATGTGCATATTTCATTCGCCTTCAAATGCTTCAGATTTATGAAATGTCTTCACAAAGGCTATATTTGAAGATTTCCTTAAATCATACACACCTGAAATAGCTTACCAATTAGCTATACAAGACATTTCCACTACACTAAAATTACATGGTTTTTCTCTTTCGTCTTTCGATTTACCTACGATTGAGGATACACCTGAAAATGAAGAGGAAACTCGGGAAGAAATCAAAGTTGGTGAACTAATACAGATGAGGGCTAATGAACAACAACGGGTTGTTATTGACGAAATTCTTCACTTACTGCTGAATAATAATGCATCTACGAGTGACTGCAAGGCATACTTTTTGGATGGACCAGGCAGTACCGGAAAGACTTTTGTGTATCGGTGTTTAATCCACATTTGCATTAATTTAGGAATACAAGTCATTTCTGTAGCGTGGACTGGAATTGCTGCTATGCTGCTTCCTCATGGTCGTACAGTTCACAGCCGATTTAAATTACCTCTAAATTTGTATGAACATTCTGTATCAGGTTTGAATGTGAACAGCAAAGAGGCTAATATTATTCGTTGTGCTAAGCGCATCATTTGGGATAAAGCACCCATGGCAAACAAACATCCGGTTACTGAAAGATATCATGGGTAAGGAGGTAGATTTCCTCATGCATCAAGAGCTGCTACAGTACAAAACTCAATTAGGTTTTCACCTCTGTGGCCAATTTTCAAAATTTCTAAACCTCATAAGAATATGCGAGCTAAGGCGGATGAATGTGAATTTGCAGACTTCCTCTCGAAAATCGGTAAAGATGAATGACTTGCCTTCTTCGATAATTTCAAATACAGACAGCTTCAATCTCTGTTGAACATTGCCATGACATTAGTTTCAGATTTACTTCCAATGTGAATACATTGGTAACTGAAGAAGAAAGTGAAGAGAGGTCTGCCCCTCCATGTGCTCACTTTGAAGGAAGGTCCCCCTGTGGGTGGGGGTGCTAGAATAACACCCCCGGTATCCCCTGCCTGTCGTAAGAGGCGACTAAAAGGGGCACCAGGGGCTCTGAACTTTGGAGCGTGAGATGGCGACCACGGGGCCTTAGCTTAGTTCTGGCATTGCTTCCACTTACTTGTGCCAGGCTCCTCCTATCCGACCTCCCTTGGTCAACACTTGTTCTTTTCCGACCCCGATGGTATTACGTATGTAGGCCTAGGGAGTCTTTCATTTTCATGCCCTTGGCGGCTCTTGTCTTCCTTTGGCCGATAGCTTCATTTTTCGAAGTGTTGGACCCCTTCCATTTTTTTCTCTCTGATTAGTGTTATATAGAGGATGGTTGCCTCCTCTTAAAACAATAATCACCACCTTTGAAAGAAGGTGCTATTGTAATGCTCCTTAGGAATTTCAATGCAAGTAAGGGATTACTGAACGGGACGAGGCTAAGAGTTAGGAAAATGTACGATATGATAGATTTAGTGGTGTAAAGAGTGGGGAGCGAATACTACAACGCCCCTCTCTTTCAAACGAGGGCAATTAGCGTTTTGTGTTACGATCAACAAAGCGCAGGGTCAAACGCTTCATCCAGTTGCCTGATCCTGTTTTAGCTTTATCTCGAGGGAAACCATTTAAAGATGAAAAAGTAGAAATTAAACCTAGGGTCGACGCACAGCGAACATTTTCTGGAAGGAAGTGTTGTAATAAATGTTATAAACTCTTACATAATGTTATTTTTATATTCTAACTAGCGGCTGTACCCGTGATTCGCTACGGGATTCTAAGAAAGACTGTCTTTGTGGTTTTTCTAACTACAGTTAACTTAGGCCATTATAAAAACGTCAGTAGGAATGTAGGGATTAAAAGCAATGTTATCATATAAAATAAAGTCCAAAGTTTCAGTGCTGGTATGACCAGGCCGCAGACAACCATGAACACACCTCTGCCATTGTTCCGCTAAATATACCACTGCTCATTCCAATCAGTGCCTCAGGGTAGGGATTGAATAGCTCGAATGCTATATGAACCAGTAGCGTATCAGAAAATGTATGAACCAGAGGAATGGCATGCTTAAGAAGAAAGTTATCTAACTCCCCAGCTACTTCCCGCCAATATTCAGGTAGGCTGTTATTCTCGGTACGACCGGGCGAGTTGGCCGTGCGGTTAGGAGCGCGCAGCTGTGAGTTCGCATTCGGGAGGTTGTGGGTTCGAAAACCACTGTCGACAGCCCTGAATATGGTTTTCCGTGGTCTCCCACTTTCACACCAGGCAAATGCTGGGGCTGTACAGTAATTAACTCCAGGACCGCTAGCCTTTTCCTATCCCATCGTCGCCATAATACCTATCTGTGTCGGTGCGACGTAAAGCAAATAAAACATACTCGGTATACAGCAGTAATTCCATCTATCGGACATGACTGGCAACAGAAGACACAAAACCACCGCTGTCTCAACCTCTATATACTGCCTGCTCTGTGCCGCAAGAATTGCGTTTACAGCGACATTGCAGATGGCAGCACTTACCGCACCCAGAGCACATGTTGGTTAAATGAGAGTTGGTCCGTAACACCAATATAAAATGAAAAATAATCCTTAACGTGTTAGGTACTAATTGAGAAGATAATGCACATACAGAAACTAACATTTCACATTTGAGCTTCGCTTAAGATATAGAAATGTAAAATATATAAAATCTTACCACTTACAGTAGATATCACTGTTGCATGGTACATACAAATTTCAGATTGTTCTTGACACGAGTAACGGAGCACCTTTACAGTCCTTCTCTTACTGTTATTTACCAGCAGTGGACGCAAAAAAATTCTTATCACTATTTCGCTGACCCTTTGTTCATGACTAGATTTCAGGATACGTTTTATAGCACACAATGCAGTGCGTGCGTTCGCTTAAATCCACCACCCAATCTCACTGAACTAAATCGAGCTTCTATTGCGTCTCCTTTTGTAACAGATAAGACACACATTCCACTATGTATTTCACAGTTAGCGAGACAGCATCTGCCGTCTCATTAGTCAGACACTTCAGTTTTTCACGTTTTGATTCCAACAGAACTATTTTAACTTAATCGATGAAATCATGATTCAACCATTGTAAGTATTTTATCAGCTGGTGAATAGAAATACACACAGTCTCGATTGTTTTGCCGAAAGGCATTACAGTAATAATTTCTGAACTAAAAGGGATAAGCCTTTAACGAGGAAGTGGGCAGCAGGACTAGAGAACTTCGGATTACAAGAAAACACAACAGTTTATTCGCGAGAGTAGGAGATTTTACAATATCTGTGCCGCATACACCACGCAAACGAACTTGTCACTGGTTCGGTCGTAGAGTACACGTACCTAATTAGCCATTTAATCGGCGATCACTGTTACACTCCTTTCTGTGAGTTTTACATTCAGCTCTAAGTCTTTCCTTCACTAATTGGGAAATCCCGACATTTTCCATTTAGGCTACCTGTCCAGAGTACGTTGTGACGGAGATGACACTAGACCAGGAGTCCTGCCATATTAATAAAAGAGCCTTAAATATGAAAAAAGCCAACTTAGGGAATCCTATTAAAAATTGTTACTAAGAATCATCAAGTAATCTAAAACAAATCTTTAACCGTTTGGGATACTATTCCCCAGGCCACACAGTTTCGCGTGATTTGTTCTGACTGCCCGGATTTTGTCTTGCGAAAGTTATGGATTTGATTTTAAAGACGGTCGTTTTTCCTTTATACTTGACTGCATCCTTTCCTTTATTCAGACGATCAATTTCTGGGTTGTCTTCGAATTGTCTCTGTAGCCTTTTAACGTCATTATGGTTAGTCATCACATGTTATCGCAGTCTCAGAATTCTTGATCGGAGCCTCTAACATCTGATTTTCTGATCACTGCTGTCATTCTTACTCGTTGGAATATTGACTTGGATTGATACATCGTTGTTCAAATGAATTTCGTACTCATCATCCTGTAGTTGAAGAGCTTGTTTCATCACAGATTTCTTCCGAAGAAATATCTTGTCGCTGTTTGGTCTTTCGTGGAGCTATTTTTCTGGTTTGAAGGTAATGGGGATAATCCGAAGACCGACTAGGCACGCTCTCTGGCTTCAGTATATTTTTCTTTTAGTTTTATCTTTTATATCCATCTCTAAAATTCAGGCTACAAACACGAGAATAATTGGATGGGATCCACTGATTACCCTTGGTTGATCCTTGCCTTGATATAGCATTAAGTTAATTTCCCAAAGTTCTTTACTTGGGGGGATAACAGGACTCCTCACACCTGAAGAATTTGGATTACCTGCTTTGATATACAGCGAGGAACACGATATCATTTCACAACCAGAGACACACACATACATGCTCGACGCAAACGCACTGGAACACAACAACGTGGGTACGGAGATTAGTTGGGTGCGTTAGCTGGCGCCCCTAGCGGAGGTTCGTGACACTAAGAGCTCACGCTGGGCAGCATGTTAACCGCATAGCATAGAGCAGGCAGTACATAGGATTGAGACGGCGGTGCACAAAGCACATCACAACAAACAATGGTCAATGTAATGTTATTGTTGTTCAATGTTATGAGCTTTCTGTATTGTAGGCTTTCACATTTAGTTTTCTTTCGACTCCCTAATATTAGGGCGTCTTGCGAAATTATTTATAGCGTAGACTGTAGTTCCTTATTCCCCGACTTTACATAACGATTTTCATTAAATTCTGTCTACCCATTTTCTTGTGACTTGGCGCTGATATGGACTTAGCAACAAAAATCCAAATTCATGAATATCTGTTATCATAGCCGGTACGGTAAAAATTTATGACATACATGATCGGAAATTTAATACTATATAACTTTAGTAATGTGTAGTATTTGTCGATAGGGCCACTAATAACACAAATATTTGAGAATTAAATTTTAAACCTTCCCCTAAACTACCATTCAGCGTGAATAAAATTATTTATGGCCTAGAGTGTAGCGACTTATTTCCCAACTTTGTATACCGATTTTCATTAAGATAGGATCACTAATAACAAAAATATGTGAATTTAAGTTTGGACCTCCCCTAAACTACCATTTCTTTCAGCGTGAATAAGATTATTTATGGCCTAGAGTGTAGCGACTTATTTCCCAACTTTGTATACCGATTTTCATTAAGATAGGATCACTAATAACAAAAATATGTGAATTTAAGTTTGGACCTCCCCTAAACTACCATTTCTTTCAGCGTGAATAAGATTATTTATGGCCTAGATTGTAGCGACTTATTTCACGACTTTACATACCGATTTTCATTAAATTCTCTTCAGCCGTTTTCTCGTGATGCGTGTACATGCATACAGATAGACAGACAGAAATGACGGAAAATTAATAAGTGCATTTCCTTGTTACTATGGACACGACCGATAGAGAAATCCCATCCTTTTTAAATTCTGAGCAATGTACGGAGCAGCACGGGAGCCCTAGTCCTGTATAGTCATAGTGTTTCACGTCGGTGAGTGTGTGTTGCTGTTTATTGAATGTTTTCGGTGCCAGAAAAAAAAACAAAAACAGAAACTTAACAAAGGTAGTGACCGGATTCTTCAAGAAAAGTGGACAAGGGAATTCGGAGTGGTAGAAGGAAGCAATAAAGCTTTGTGTTGCCTGTGCTTGAAAACCGTCATGTGCAGCTGATTTAATGTAAAGGGCCATTTCGAGACGAATCATTTAAGTGTTCGTTCCATGCCAAATGAAGAAAGAAAAGAGCTCGTTTAACAGAAAATTGAACAAAACACAAAGCAAACTAGTTGTTTTGTATCAGGCCAAGGAATACTATCAGTGCGGTTGTCTCACTGCATATTAGAGCATGGGGAACCGATTTCTGACGGCGAGTTCTTAAAAGAGACTATCTTGACTTTCCTAACAAATAATTAACGGAATTAAAGAAATGCCAGCCAGCCGAAATACTGTCAAGGGTAGAATAATAAGAATGAGTGAAGATATTTCGGAGCAATTGAAAGCTGATTCGTAGCTTGCCATACAGTGTGTTTCCTGTCTTCACGCCACATGCCGTGACATCATCAACCTCCCCTCCGCTCAGCGAGAGTTCACGTGAAGTGACGGTAGTGTGTTTCCTGTCTTCACGCCACATGCCGTGACATCATCAACCTCCCCTCCGCTCAGCGAGAGTTCACGTGAAGTGACGGTAGTGTGTTTCTGTCTTCACGCCACATGCCGTGACATCAACCTCCCCTCCGCTCAGCGAGAGTTCACGTGAAGTGACGGTAGTGTGTTTCTGTCTTCACACCACATGCCGTGACATCAACCTCCCCTCCGCTCAGCGAGAGTTCACGTGAAGTGACGCTAGTGTGTTTCTGTCTTCACACCACATGCCGTGACATCAACCTCCCCTCCGCTCAGCGAGAGTTCACGTGAAGTGACGGTAGTGTGTTTCTGTCTTCACACCACATGCCGTGACATCAACCTCCCCTCCGCTCAGCGAGAGTTCACGTGAAGTGACGCTAGTGTGTTTCTGTCTTCACGCCACATGCCGTGACATCATCAACCTCCCCTCCGCTCAGCGAGAGTTCACGTGAAGTGACGGTAGTGTGTTTCTGTCTTCACACCACATGCCGTGACATCATCAACCTCCCCTCCGCTCAGCGAGAGTTCACGTGAAGTGACGGTAGTGTGTTTCTGTCTTCACACCACATGCCGTGACATCAACCTCCCCTCCGCTCAGCGAGAGTTCACGTGAAGTGACGCTAGTGTGTTTCTGTCTTCACGCCACATGCCGTGACATCATCATCAACCTCCCCTCCGCTCAGCGAGAGTTAACGTGAAGTGACGGTAGTGTGTTTCTGTCTTCACACCACATGCCGTGACATCATCAACCTCCCCTCCGCTCAGCGAGAGTTCACGTGAAGTGACGGTAGTGTGTTTCTGTCTTCACGCCACATGCCGTGACATCAACCTCCCCTCCGCTCAGCGAGAGTTCACGTGAAGTGACGGTAGTGTGTTTCCTGTCTTCACACCACATGCCGTGACATCAACCTCCCCTCCGCTCAGCGAGAGTTCACGTGAAGTGACGGTAGTGTGTTTCCTGTCTTCACGCCACATGCCGTGACATCATCAACCTCCCCTCCGCTCAGCGAGAGTTCACGTGAAGTGACGGTAGTGTGTTTCTGTCTTCACACCACATGCCGTGACATCATCAACCTCCCCTCCGCTCAGCGAGAGTTCACGTGAAGTGACGGTAGTGTGTTTCTGTCTTCACGCCACATGCCGTGACATCAACCTCCCCTCCGCTCAGCGAGAGTTCACGTGAAGTGACGGTAGTGTGTTTCTGTCTTCACACCACATGCCGTGACATCATCAACCTCCCCTCCGCTCAGCGAGAGTTCACGTGAAGTGACGGTAGTGTGTTTCTGTCTTCACGCCACATGCCGTGACATCAACCTCCCCTCCGCTCAGCGAGAGTTCACGTGAAGTGACGGTAGTGTGTTTCTGTCTTCACGCCACATGCCGTGACATCAACCTCCCCTCCGCTCAGCGAGAGTTCACGTGAAGTGACGGTAGTGTGTTTCTGTCTTCACACCACATGCCGTGACATCAACCTCCCCTCCGCTCAGCGAGAGTTCACGTGAAGTGACGGTAGTGTGTTTCTGCTGGTTGTGGCGGTGAAGGAGAACCGAGGCGGGAAGACGTGCTCACGTGCGGAAGGATACTTTTCCTCAGCTCTTGAGTTGACTTTCAGTATAGTCGTCGCGAGTTACGTAGTAACAGTAGTAGTAGTATTTCATGTTTTTATCTGATTTCCTTGTGGAAATGTGATGAGAGAGGAATTAGTTAAATTGTTGAATTTACGAAATGCGACAATAGGTAAAAATATAATGAAGGATATGAAGCAAGAACTTGTATTAAAATGGGGTTTGACTAACAGAATATTGCCTCAAATATGGTGGGTATTCATAAGGGGTTTATGAAATTTCTTAAAGAAAAAGTTAAACACCCTATGTTACAATTCCATCGTATGTTACACCAGGAAGCCCTGTGTGGGAAAGAAGGTATGCAGTCATTTGAAAGAGTAGGCCTACTCTCGGTGGAAAGTAAAACCGTGACCTTCACGTGCTCTAAATAACCGCCAGGTCTTGAACATGTTAACTCACTGTGCCGTGCGAGTACTGGCTGAGTCGTGGGCAAGCACTCCAGAGGCTTGTCGAGCTCTCGGATGAAATTCGCTTCTTCATGATAGAAAAGTACGAAGAATTCCCAGAACTCACGATCCCTATTTGGCTGTGCAAATGAATGTTTCTCCGTGATTTTACAGCAATATACAATTTTACGAATAAGGAACTGCAAGGAAAGGGACATACTGCAGATAGACTGATTGAGATCATAAAATCATTCCAGAGAAAACTTGTATTCGTCAGGGATGTTGAAACAAGGAATTTTAAGTACTTTCCTTCACTTAAAATACAACTTGAACTGATGTCAAATTTTGCAAATCAATTAACTTTTGAAGGCACAAAAAGTATTTGTAAAAAGTATGTGTGTGTCTTAGAAAATTCAAAACAAATCATTTCCAAGAGATTTTCCCATTTTCGAGATTTAGAGAAAACATTGCACAACTATTGACCATTTAGAAATGGAATACATGGGTGAACACATTCGTACAACTCGGTGAAAATAGACTGCGTTGTTGATGGTGAATACTCTCTCCAGAAGCCAGACAACAATGGGACGGTCTCCCATAAAATTTTCGGTGATGAAGAAACTTGCTACAGCATTACTTACTTTGTTTGGGTCATCATACGCCTACGGAGAGCTATTTTCTACAATGAACGTTGTGAAGTCAAGCTCGGTTCAGCTTCTTGTGTATTACTGAAGGCAAGAAGTTATGAACCTAATGTTAATGACATGGGTATTAAATGTGAGAACGATATTTCACTTATAATCCATTAGCAATGTTGGTATTTTTAATTGTTATATCTAATAATGTCTGATGGCGGAGAGCTTATTATATATATATGTAATGTCAGGTATTCTTTAAACTTACATACTTAAAATATATTTTTGATGTATTTGCAAAATACAACCACGAAACATGCAATCAACTGTATTTACAAGATATAGATTAAATAAATAAATAAGTAAATAAATCACTAAATGAACAAATAACACATTATGAAACATATTTGGGAATTACGAAAGAAAGTGGAGGGGGGGGGGGAGGAGGACGGAGGGGTTGTAGCCATTCGTTAAAAGAAAACAAACAAGTGGCACAGTAAATAGTTGAGAATACTAAACCAGAGTTGACTCGACTGTTGTGCGCACGCTGATGCAAAGAGCTGCGACACGAGTGAATAATCATAAATCTTCCTCCACTGTTATGTCGATCTGCAGTCGTGTTGATTGTATGCACACTCTGATTTCTGTTGAACAATTAAAAATCGCATATATAACTTTGTTAAACGGACCACGACCGACTGGATCCCTCGCTGCGCTCCTAGCTAGAGCGACGCATCAAGTCGGCCGTGAACAACCAGCTGAAAGTGTTCTAAAGTGTTTACCAACATTATCAAGAAATATTTGTTGTATGTGTTATATATCGGCGATGTTTTGTGCCTACCTCAATGATGTTAGTGACTGATGAACGGACGAGTTGAAATAATCAGGAACTTGACAGGGCGGACCCGTACTATATTTATATTAACTTAGGGACCGACAATGGTACAGTTCCGTGCTGGCACTCCTGTGGTGTGCTTCTCAAATGACCCATAAGCGCATATTTAAGAAGTAAATTCGGCCATAATGCACCCCATTCCTTCAAGAGGTGCTCAATGTCCGTCCGGTAGGCACGGTTGATATATTACACATTACTTTTAGTATCGACTTAATGAATTCTGTTAATGTCTTCAGTCTGGCGAAGCTAATTCAGGATAAAATAAATTGAGAAAGTACCTGAAAAACAAAACAATTCATAACAGATTGTGGCTGTGCAGTTAGGGCCGCGTAGCTGTGATCTTGCATCGGGGAGATAGTGGGTTCGAACCCACATAACAAAACGCAAAGGTCCAATAATACTGCCTTGAGGAATTCCCCTCTTAATTATTACAGGGTCAGATAAAGCTTTGCCTACTCTAATTCTCTGAGATCTATTTTCTAGAAAGATAGAAACCCATTCAGTCACTCTTTTGTCTAGCCAATTGCACTCATTTTTGCCAGTAGTCTCCCATGATCCACCCTATCAAATGTTTTAGACAGGTCAATCGCCATACAGTCCATTTGACCTCCTGAATCCAAGATACATGAAAAAGTCTATTACGTGACTGATTATCACTTGAAGATTTCACTGGTCGTAAATGACTTCTGTAAGATTTACCTCCAGTCTGTGGTTTAGCATATATTTGGAGCTATTCCAAATTAATTAAACACAAATCACTAAATAATCAAAATTAAAACCGTTTCTTCAGAAGAGGGATTATCCTTGCTGCTAACACACAAAATAATATCATCAACATTTAGCGATGAGGGGGGTCCCTCTCAGGTAAAGAGTGGAAAGTTCTTGGTTCGCTCCATTATCTTGCTTCATTGGCGGTGCACATTTCACTGAGGCATGGTGAACAGTCATCAACTTTCCCTCCACGACATTCTCAGTCCTCTGCTGGCCATTTGATCACGAGGTCATTTCGAAAGGGAACCTTGGGTTCTCGCCTCTTCGTTGACCTCTGACAACGTACTCCAGCAGACCTTCTAGGTCTTCTGACATATCATCAGAGACTTTGACGACCTTTGCAAACGCAATAACAATGATACTTCCTTCCATATTTCACTCCCTGTTTTGCAAACAGTGGAACACAACAGACAGTAGGAAGCCGACATTAATTAAAATAAACAGAAATATCAGTGGACCAAATGTCCGGCTCCATGGCGTGCTGGCCTTTGGTCACAGGGGTCCCGGGTTCGATTCCCGGCAGGATCGGGAATTTTAACCATAATTGGTTAATTTCGCTAGCACGGGTGCTGGGTGTATGTGTCGTCATCATCATTTCATCCTCATCACGACGCGCAGGTTGCCTACGGGAGTCAAATCATCAAATCAAATAAGCTGCATCTGGCGAGCCGAACTTGTCCTCGGACACTCCCGGCACTAAAAGCCATACGCCATTTCTTTTTTTTTTCAGTGGACCAAATGTCCGCTAACCGACGAATCCTACATACATTCGTCGGGATTAGATCTGCTACTAGCCGTCCTATTACTAGATTACCTTTGACATCGCCGGTTCGGGAGTTTATCCTCACTTCCCCCGGTTGGTGGGGCAGTAGAATAACACTGACGGTATCCCCTTCCTGTCGTAAGAGGCGACTCTTAACTTGGGAGCAAGTTGAGTCCAGGCAATGCTTCCAGTTAGTTGTGTCAGGTTCCTCACTTCCATCTATCCTATCCGACCTCCCTTGGCGAACTCTTGTTCTTTCCCGACCCTGACGGTATAGAGCACTCGAGGCCTAGAGAGCCTTTCATTTTCACGCCCTTCGTGGCCCTTGTCTTTCTTTGGGTGATACCTTCATTTTTCGAAGTGTAGAATGCCTTCCATTTTTCCCTTTGATTAGTGTTAATAGAGGATGGTTACTTAGTTGTACTTCCTCTTAAAACAATAATCACCACCACCATCATAATTTTATCCTCACTCCGTATCCCTACCATCATCATCATGCCCGGAGGAGTTGGTGACCAATACGATGGATTACTGCGGTGTATTATCTCTAAATCCCACAACTTTTTGTTAACTTCCAAAAAGTAACTATGCGAGAAAAGATAGCATAGCAACTCGGGAAGGATTCTGAAGCATAAGTAAAGGTTTACTCAACTAACACAGTAGTATAATGGGAGAGTTCGGCGGCCACTGCCACCGCACTGGGGGGCCTCCCAGGGGCCTGCTCCACTTCCTCCTACCGGGAGGCCTTCCCAGGGGCCCGCTCCTCCTCCCGGGCGAAATCTGAATTGGTAAACAAAGCCACGTGCTTTTTGACAGCTATCATCGACAACAACGCATCGCTAACCTCACTGCTACCATCTTGACGGACCTAAACCTCAATGCTGCCAACTTAACCTCACTAGCGCGAAATTTGAATCGGTAAACAAATCCACGTGCTTTTCTGACAGCCACGTACTTTTTGACAGACAACAACGCATCGCTAACCTCAGTGCAGCTATCTTGAACGGGTCTAAACCTCAGTGCTGCCAACTTAACCTAACTAGCGCGAGATTTTAATCCGTAAACAAAGCCACGTGCTTTTTTGACAGCTGTCATCCACCATCTTTAATCAACAGAGTACCATGCTACCCTCTTGCAGGCAATTTCGTCAGCTGTCATCCGCCATCTTTAATCTACGGAACACCGTGCTGCCCTCTTTATGGCTACTACCTTAAGCACGTAGTAGCGGGCAATTTGAAAAGTTCCGTTAGCTGTCACCAGCCATCTTTAATCAAGAGAGCACAGTGTTGCACTCTTTAGCTACTTACCTTTGAAATGTGGTGATGGCTAATTTCACGTGCTCTTGTTTGGAAACAAACCCACATGCCTTTTTGACAGCTGTCATCCGCCATCTTTAATCAAGAGAGCACCGTGCTGCATTCTTCAGCTACTTACCTTTGAAATGTGGTGGCGGCAATTTAAAAAATTCTACGTGCTCTTGTTTGGAAACAATACCACGTGATTTTCTGACAGCTGTCATCCGCCATCTTTAATCAAGAGAGCACAGTGCTGCACTCTTTAGTTGAAATGTGGTGGTGGCAATTTGAAAAATTCCACATTCTCTTGTTTGAAAACAAACTCACGTGCTTTTTTTGACAGCTGTCATCCACCATCTTTAATCAAGAGTGCACCGTGCTGCACTCTTTAGCTAGGTACCTTTGAAATGTGGTGGCGGCAAATTCGAAGTGCTTTACAAATTCACGTGCTTTTTTGACAGCTACCATCCGCCATCTTTAATCAAGAGAGTACCGTGCTAAACTCTTTAGCTAGATACCTTTGAAATGTGGTGGCGGCAAATTTGAAGTGCTTTACAAACTCACGTGTTTTTTGACAGCTACCATCCGCCATCTTTAATCAAGAGAGCACCGTGCTGCACTCTTTAGTTGAAATGTGGTGGTGGCAATTTGAAAAATTCTATTTGACAGCAGCCATCTTTAATCAATAGAACATCGTGCTGCTCTCTTTAGCAATATACCTTTGGAATGTGGTGGCGGGCAATTCCACGTGACAGCTGTCATCCGCCATCTTGCATCGCTAACCTTAGTGCTGCCCTCTTTACGACACTGCTGGTAATTTAAAATCCACGTGACTTTTTTAACAGCTGTCATCCTCCTTCTTGCATCGCAAACCTCAGTGCTGCCCTCTTTAGTTGAAAAGTAGTGGCGGATAATTTGAAAAATTCTATTTGTCAAACTGCCATTTTTAATCAACACAGCTACTGCTATCTTACATCGCTTACCTCGGTGCTGCGCTCTTTAGTTGAAATGTGGTGGCGGGCAATTCTATTTGACAGCAGCCATCTTTATTCAACAGAGTACCGTGCTGCTATCTTTACGGCTACTACATCGCTAATTAGCACTTAGGTGCCTACTACACAAGATGGCGGTGGCTGTTATAGCCTCTTCCTCTGTTAAGGCATAGCTTTATCGAACAAGTTTAAACATGCATCGGGATAGTTAGAGTAAGCTGCACTGACGTTAGCGATGCGTTGTTGTCGATGATAGCTGTCAAAAAGCAAGTGGCTTTGTTTACCAATTCAAATTTCCCGCGGGAGGAGGAGCGGGCCCCTGGGAGCACTGCGGTGGCGGTGGCCGCCGAACTGTCCAATTATACCACTTAAGACGTTGCTGCCAACAATCGCACACACAAAGTAGTGGAGCCAGTAGAAACAGGCCCACGTGAAGGACACGTCCCTCTTTGTCATTGAGCAGAAAGATCCAATCAGTCGTACCAAAGAAGTAAGCATCTAAGACCGCAAAACATGCTTGTAAAATGTCAAAGGTGACTGATGGCGAGAAATGCTCGGTAAGATACTTGAGCATTTAAACATATGAATGAGGTAACCTCAGCACTTGATGGGGTAGAGTGGTTAGCTCTACGCCCGGCCACCTTTGACCCCAGGAATTAACCTCGTACTCATTTTTGCTGTAGGCTGAATGAACCTCAAAGTACCGCCGGAAGTGGAAATCTCCCCTCACGGGGATTCGAACCCACGTCTTTCCGGGCGAACCAAGCCCACCTTTTCCGCCTAGGCCAGTCATGTAACATCATTATGATAATGGCTTCCCCGTCGGGCTTCAATTTAACAGCATCAGGCATCAACTGTATGTAATTTTTACTCTTTCTACTTTGCCTTGAACTTAAAATGAATAGATACATAGATCAAATAATTAATTGAAATGTCCGTAATTTGGTCGCAGAGTTCAGTAAAATGGTCCCTCAAATTTAGATAGTACATGATAGGGCTTGTACATACGCTGTGTGCGGGTCTAACGAGTGCTACTCCAAACTGCATTCTGATATACAGTAATTATAATCTGCGCGTGAGCACTTCATTGACACACAATAAATATAACTCGATAAACATTAACAAATGATGGAAGATTCTCCCTACATACAAGAAAGGAGTCCTAAGCATTTTCAAAATAGAGCGAGAAGTGAACGGCGGGCACGTAACAGAGTTTCGTCTTGTACTTGACATCGGATTTGTTTGCCGAGATGCAGACCTCGAAAGCCGACAAGGAAGTGCGTTTCGAGGTGAAACTGGACGAGATATTAAGTTTAATACTGCTTATACACATATGCATATTTGAGATTATTTCATATTTTTTCAAATTTCGGATTTATTGTACATATTTTCGACAGTTATTTTTAACGTGTTTTACAAGCAGTGTTCAACAATGAAAAAAACCTGTTTTCCAGTCAGCGACCGGGTCAGGGAGGGATGGAATGAATGAAGCTCCCATCTTGCGGCGAGGATGGGAATTGTGCCAGTTGCGAAGCCTGTCGCACTCCTCTGGGGCAATGATTAATGATACTGACTAACAGATTTATTTATTTATTTATTTATTTATTTATCATGTCAGAAGGACAGAGTAAACGAGACAAATTAAACAGAAGAAATTTTAAACACTGGTTGAACAATAATTGGCCACGACAAGCGCATTTGGAGTTGCCGTCATTAGGTCTTTAATGGTAGAAGTGGCTGGAGAAGAAGGACACAGTAGAAGATGCCAGTTAGTCTGCTTAGTACCACACTTGCAGTAAACTGTCTCCATAGGAAGGCCCCATTTCTGTAGGTTGGTCTTGCATCTCGTGGTGCTGGAGCGTAATCGATTGAGAGCCTTCCATGTTGTCCACTTTTCAGAATGTCCAGGGGGAAGTTCTTCCTTTGGAACCATCCATTCTCTCAAATGCTGACAATGAGATTCATGCTTGGGTGGTGTTCCTTTAAGAGCTTCAGTGGTTGTCAAGAAGCTCTTTCTTGATTTCAAGCTAGCATGTGCTGGTTGACAGACTTCCATAGCAATAGCCTTGCTTTTCTCATACCTAGCAGCAATCCCAGAGTTCGTGTTACGAGGACTGGACCATAAAGAATCATTATGATGGTACATGTAGTCTCACATGGAAGCCGAATTTAAGGATTTCTAGACTTTTCTTTCTTTAATTAATAATTGAGACAATGGTTTCTAGTAAGGATGCCCATCAGGCAGTTATGTCAAAGGCTCACACCAGTGTTCTGACCCTATGTGTAAAATGATTGTCGTGTCCAGTGGACACGATTGGATCGCAATGATACCGATGATCAATTATTAATCATTCAGAAATTATATGAATAAATAGGAATATTTTAAACAGACCTTTCATATGAGTAGATAGATTAGGATTACTGAACCCTACCTTTACCTCAGCAAGTGACAAAGAACCCGATACGACCCAAGATACACATCTCATGAAATTTTGCTGATAGGTAAGGAAGGTAGGTATCCTTCAGTGTGGATAAAGGGTTCAATACATACATACATACATACATACATACATACATACATACATACATACATACATACATACATACATACATACATACATACATACATACATACATATATACTGTACCGGGAAATGATTGTGGGGTTTGAGCATGTGAAGGATCTCAAGTAGTGTCCGGTGTTTTCTAGAGCAGGTACAGAGACGGATAGTATCGCAGGGCGAATAATAGATGGCAATTCTTTTTTCTATAAATTTATTAATAATAGTCACAGATACATCACCCTGCACTTGCAACTCAACTTGGTAGTTAATATTTGCCAAAATGAAAAAGAAAATGATTTTCTTAACGTCTGTTCGCTTGAGAATTTCAAAAATAATTATTGTTCTTCTATAGATCATGAATAGCCTACAGTCCTTCTAATTTTAAATGCAAACACACACAAATATTGCTTAGCTCCTTGGAAATTGTCAGTTCAACATTTATGGTGCTGATCTACAGTCTTTCTAAATTTTGAAACACAAAATAAACACACACTTGTCATGGAAAGGTTGATAAATTAAATATTTGAACTCTTGCAGTATGTCTTTCAGTTTGCTTAAATTGAAAAAAGAAACGAATAAAGCACTTCAATTAATTGATGACTTAGAAAGGAATTTACAGCAAAATATGAATTTTTAACTGACGATGAAATTATGAATTAACATCCACACGCAGCACTTGTAAGAACACTGTACTGAACAAAGTGCTTAGTAAAAAGTCACTCAGATTACAAGAAGATCTGCTTACTAATGTTGGAGTTGAGCTGTACGGTGTCTGGAACATTCCGCGGAGTGCGGACGAAGACTCGAACTCAGCACCGGCGATGTTCAGTGAAGATACCACGTCAATCTCCCTCGTCGACGTCCCTCGATGGGTAACATAACTGAAGAAACCATGTAAATCCCTCGTTGGAAGCGACGTTTAATTTAGCAGGATCTCATAGCACTTTTGCCAAGATTTCCGTTGTTCTTGGAAGTAATGTCGGAACACGGAAAGTTCAATTGGCGCTATTGAAAATATTACGGATAGTAATATCACACACCGTCGTAAAGCACAGTTCTATTTTTATATTGATTTAACGGCGCTGTATTAACATTCACAGTCCATGCAGTAGAAAAGACAGTTTTTATATACACAGTTCATAAGCACTTGAAAACGTGATCTATGACAGTTTCTATCACATTCTCTGAACAAATATTATTAACAAATTAAGGCGGTTTTATGGTTTATTCACACCACACTAGTCCGTATTATTTAATATTATTAAAAATGTCCTTAATGTTCACAGGATTTCTCACCGTAGTGACCGAAAGATCGAGACAGTACACAAGGAAAATAGTTAATTTTACCCTGTTATGGGAAGAATGTTGAGTAAATACAGTCTCACACAGTTCACTGTAAGGGAAATATGTCTTAGAAGTAGTTTTAAATTACGATTTCAGTTTACCACACGCAATGATTTATGATATTAGCACAATTTAGAATTATGTGGAACTAGTACAGTTCATGGTGTCGTATTTTAGTCAGTGAAATATTAGACACTTCAATTATTACTTCCTATTATAGTTTCACCTTTATAATAAATTTGCAAGTATTATATCACGCTAATACACCTTGAAAAAACGTCTAGAATCTTACAGTCGTCGCGGCGCGGCGGAAACTTCACGTACGGTACGACGTCCTTTTACTCTTACAACAGCGTTTGAGTACGGCCACTATTATGTCCTCGCGAATCGCGACGGAGCATACTTTCTACACACACTGTGCACACATGACTTTGTACACGGGACTGCACTGGATATGGCCTTGGCCCAGGGGCCTATATATACACGTCAGGCGGGCAGCGCTTGGAATTTGGTGACAAGGGGTGAGTATTTCTCCCAAATTTTAAATTGTCATATCTCGGAAACCACTGGATGGATTGATTTCAAATTTTTAGGGTTTCGTTTCCAGAACATTAGCTATAATTCAACGTTGGTCTAGCGTTAATCGTCCCAGGTGTTAAAACGTTCATGAAAATAGCCGAGAAACTTCTGTAGGGGAAGTAAGCTGCATGCGGCGGTGACGTCACTTGACCTTGCTTGACTTGCGTTCTCGCTCGTGTCGTGCAGTAGGTACGAGAACATTCTCCCACACAGCTGTTCACGTATCGGAACTGAATTGTATGCTAGAAAATAAAATTTGTAATTTATATGTGCCAGGGCCGATACCTTCCTGGTATAATACATGCATACATGCATACATACATACAGACATACATACATACATACAGACATACATACTGTAACAGTAAATGTTGATCACGTCGGCTAGCTGAACACGAGATCGACACAGGGGTGTCTGGTTTGTTACGGAGGAGAAGGAAGTAAAATTAGTATAATGGAATGTTTTGAATTTTGCTCTAAAGTTTAATCATAAAATAAAATCAGAATTCAAAGTCACCTGAGCACAGTAGTTACAACGAGTATTTCTCCTGAGGTTGAGCTGGTCCTGGTACACTGCGGGATCGCAATGTTCGTTCATAGTCTCGTTCCGAGAAGGTCTCTTTTTTGTCTTTCTTATTAGGTCTTTCCCTCGGCTATACCTAGGGGTACTAACAAACATAATATGAGCGGGAAAGATTCGCACGACTGTTATACAGGTTTTTGTGTGTTTCATGAGCGGTGTCGGTATTGTAAGGAGCATCTTGGTGCTTACCCCTTCAGGCAAAGAACTCGGTGTTGAAACCATCCTAGGGATATGAGCTACGACGTTTAGGTAAATAAAATATAATAAAGTATGAGAATATATTCTTTATTTCTAAAAAATTACAACCCTTTTCTTAATTATCGTTATCCGGTAGATTAGATTAGTAGTTTGCCTTTCTCTGCCACTACGAGGGCTAATGCGAGTGAAGGCATTGTTTCACTTAAGCCCCTGTAACTACATTAAAAGTTTAAAAAGTCTGAAACAAGGAGCACATTACAGAAAGAAAGTCAATATGGCTACGATTTGAATAAAAAGGAAACGACGGGATGAGTTGGCTGTGGGGCTGTAAGGTTGCGTCCGGGAGATAGTGGGTTTAAACCCCACTGTCGGCAGTCCCGATGTTGTTTTTCAGTGGTTTCTCATTTTCACACCAGGCAAATGCTGGGGCTGTACCTTAATTGAGGCCACGACCGGTTGTTTCCCACTCCCAGGCCTTTTCTGTCCTATCGTCGCCATGAGATCTATATGTCTCGATGTGACGTAAAACAAATTGTAAAAATAGAAAAGTAAACGAGTAAAGAAACACGCGATTTTTCCGGAACTGCATTCAGACCGTAAATGAAGAGCTATTTGAAACGTTCCCATCAAGTTTCGGAGCAGGGGCGATAATTGGTTGTCCGCCTCAAATATCTGACCCTGAGGAAATATTATTTCTTTCACAAATGCCGGTAATCAAACAAATGACATTTTCCTATTAGAATGATTTTTAAGTGAAATGCAGTCTCACTAAAACTCTCTTCCTACGACTCGTGCACTGCAATCTTCACCTTCCTAGATAACTAACGTACCATCTTTATCTGAAACTATGATGATATTTTATTTCATGTTTTTACTTTGTGAAATTTAAATGTTAAATTATATCTTTGGCTTTTGTTTTCTTTTAATTATAGTTTTTACTGAATTTATGTTGACACTGGATTGAAATGATTATAATGAGTATTCCTGCGAGTTTTTGTTCTGAACTGGAACAATTGCTCATGGTTGTGTAAGGCGATGACGTCTTTCACAAAAGCGTTTGAAATGAGCTATAAAACTTGCAAGGATTCTCTTCCACTGCAGTTCGACACCGAGAACGCAGTACATAAAGCAAGAACTGCGTTCGTCTTCTGTTTATAATGATAACAATTGAATACGCGTTGGGTTATGCGAGTACACACTCCGAACACGATGAAGCTGCGTGCGTGGCCGCAAGTGAACAACAGGCTGACAAACATAAAACCGCAACAATTGGTTAGACGAAAATCTAGAAGAAATTGGTATTACTGAGCCTAAAATCATGAAACTATAAACATTGTGGTAGTGTTTGTTAGTTGTCGGTCGTCCTTGCTCCACGCTGCTTTACTTTCACCATTTTGTTGTAGTTGAGCACAGACAGATCATACGGCGACGATGGGAAGGGAAAGGTTACGAGTGGCAACAAAACGACCGTGCCGTGGTGTGAAAATAGGAAACCACGGAAAACTATGTTCAGAACTGGCGAATGGAGTTCGAAAGCAGTCCCTCCCAAAGCTCGCAGCCGCTTGCTCGGAAGACAGAGTGGGCATGTATGATGTGGTTCAAGTCGGCTGAGCACCGAGCGTTGAGGCTGTCTGCGTGTTAGTTTCAATTCCTTGAACCATATTTGGTTTGCTCTTGTAAGCTGTGACTTTTTCCGGTACTCAGACCTGCTGTTTGATTATGGGCAGGAAATTAGAATGTGGTACCTGTTTGTAAAGGCGGAGTTCACTATCTCGTTCATCATTATACCAGCGTGGCTTTTAATCCATAGGAGATGCGCTGCTTTCTGTGCGGTATATATATTGATGTGTAGACAGGTTCCAACGAGAATTTGGGACCTTTTTAAGGGCACATTGTGAGTCAGAAATTATTAGAATTTTGCGGAAGTGAAGAATTTCATACCTAATGGCTGAGTGCACAGCTCAAATTTCTGCAGTAACAATAGATATCTCTTGAGGTAAGGAGTACTTCTTTGACACCTGAGATGCAACACAGAAGAATGCATAACCCACGCCTGTTCTGCTCTTGGATCCGTCAGTATAAATATGATCCAAATTAGGGCAGGTGGTATTGAGAAAAGCTGATAAACTTTCATTGATGGAAATACTATTAGTAATGAATCATGGTAAGAAGAAAATGGAAGCTGTAAACATAAGCAGTTCGTTCTTTTATTGAAATACAGGGAGGCTTCCAGACTGAAGTATGACGGGAGTCAAATGTTGGAAATTCTTGAAGCTTTCATATAATAATTTACTCCGGTGTTTCTGACCGATCTATTACCATTTGTAGTAGTCTTAATTTGCTTCTCAGTTTATTGGTCCCCAGTGTTGACCGGCGAATAAAGAAGGTATTCTCCAGATTTTGTCTTCTTATCGTGGCAGGTATCTCCTTGGGTTCCACTAGGAGTGCGTTCGTAGGTGTAGAATTCATTGCTCCTAGACATATGCGGATAGCACGATAATGTACTGTATTATACCATTTTTTCTGAGAACGTATTGTGGTGCATTTCCATAAAAAATGCTGCCGTAGTCTAAGATGGGACGTAATAATGCTCGATACAGTACTAACAATGTTGTAGTGTCCGCACCCGACCAGGTTCTAGAAACAGCTAGTAAGACATTCAAAGTTCGATCAACTTTTGTTACTAGGTGTTCGACGTGACGTGTCCACGTAAGCTTACTATCGACAGAAAGTCCTAATAGTTTCACTGATGATTTTAGTGGGAAGGAGAAGGGACCGAGGCGTACCGTGTGGAATCCTTTTTTGACTAAATATAACAGCAGTTGATTTCTCAGCAGATAAGGTGAGTCCTGTTTGCGCTATCCATTGCGCGAGGCGTGAAGCTGCCGTGTCTAGCCACATACGTGTCAACTCGAAGCTAGTTGAGGCGGTGCAATTACCAAACATGTTATCGAGATCTGCCGCGTAGGCGGCTGTACGCTGTACAATAAAAACCTGTTTGGTCGGCTGTATGCTGTACACTGACAACCTGCTTGGCAGGCTGTACGCTATACACTGACAACATGCTTGGCCGGCTGTATGCTGTACTCTGACAACCTCCTTGGCCGTCTGTACGCTGTACACTAACAACCTGCTTGGCCGGCTGTACGCTGTACACAGACAATCTGTTTAGCCGGCTGTGCGCTGTACACTGACAAACTGCTTGGCCGGCTGTACGCTGTACAATAAAAACCTGTTTGGTCGGCTGTATGCTGTACACTGACAACCTGCTTGGCAGGCTGTACGCTATACACTGACAACATGCTTGGCCGGCTGTATGCTGTACTCTGACAACCTGCTTGGCAGGCTTTACGCTATACACTGACAACATGCTTGGCCGGCTGTATGCTGTACTCTGACAACCTCCTTGGCCGTCTGTACGCTGTACACTAACAACCTGCTTGGCCGGCTGTACGCTGTACACAGACAATCTGTTTAGCCGGCTGTGCGCTGTACACTGACAAACTGCTTGGCCGGCTGTACGCTGTACAATAAAAACCTGTTTGGTCGGCTGTATGCTGTACACTGACAACCTGCTTGGCAGGCTGTACGCTATACACTGACAACATGCTTGGCCGGCTGTATGCTGTACTCTGACAACCTGCTTGGCCGTCTGTACGCTGTACACTAACAACCTGCTTGGCCGGCTGTACGCTGTACACAGACAATCTGTTTAGCCGGCTGTGCGCTGTACACTGACAAACTGCTTGGCCGGCTGTACGCTGTACAATAAAAACCTGTTTGGTCGGCTGTATGCTGTACACTGACAACCTGCTTGGCAGGCTGTACGCTATACACTGACAACATGCTTGGCCGGCTGTATGCTGTACTCTGACAACCTGCTTGGCAGGCTGTACGCTATACACTGACAACATGCTTGGCCGGCTGTATGCTGTACTCTGACAACCTCCTTGGCCGTCTGTACGCTGTACACTAACAACCTGCTTGGCCGGCTGTACGCTGTACACAGACAATCTGTTTAGCCGGCTGTGCGCTGTACACTGACAAACTGCTTGGCCGGCTGTACGCTGTACAATAAAAACCTGTTTGGTCGGCTGTATGCTGTACACTGACAACCTGCTTGGCAGGCTGTACGCTATACACTGACAACATGCTTGGCCGGCTGTATGCTGTACTCTGACAACCTCCTTGGCCGTCTGTACGCTGTACACTAACAACCTGCTTGGCCGGCTGTACGCTGTACACAGACAATCTGTTTAGCCGGCTGTGCGCTGTACACTGACAAACTGCTTGGCCGGCTGTACGCTGTACAATAAAAACCTGTTTGGTCGGCTGTATGCTGTACACTGACAACCTGCTTGGCAGGCTGTACGCTATACACTGACAACATGCTTGGCCGGCTGTATGCTGTACTCTGACAACCTGCTTGGCCGTCTGTACGCTGTACACTAACAACCTGCTTGGCCGGCTGTACGCTGTACACAGACAATCTGTTTAGCCGGCTGTGCGCTGTACACTGACAAACTGCTTGGCCGGCTGTACGCTGTACAATAAAAACCTGTTTGGTCGGCTGTATGCTGTACACTGACAACCTGCTTGGCAGGCTGTACGCTATACACTGACAACATGCTTGGCCGGCTGTATGCTGTACTCTGACAACCTGCTTGGCAGGCTGTACGCTATACACTGACAACATGCTTGGCCGGCTGTATGCTGTACTCTGACAACCTCCTTGGCCGTCTGTACGCTGTACACTAACAACCTGCTTGGCCGGCTGTACGCTGTACACAGACAATCTGTTTAGCCGGCTGTGCGCTGTACACTGACAAACTGCTTGGCCGGCTGTACGCTGTACAATAAAAACCTGTTTGGTCGGCTGTATGCTGTACACTGACAACCTGCTTGGCAGGCTGTACGCTATACACTGACAACATGCTTGGCCGGCTGTATGCTGTACTCTGACAACCTGCTTGGCCGTCTGTACGCTGTACACTAACAACCTGCTTGGCCGGCTGTACGCTGTACACAGACAATCTGTTTAGCCGGCTGTGCGCTGTACACTGACAAACTGCTTGGCCGGCTGTACGCTGTACAATAAAAACCTGTTTGGTCGGCTGTATGCTGTACACTGACAACCTGCTTGGCAGGCTGTACGCTATACACTGACAACATGCTTGGCCGGCTGTATGCTGTACTCTGACAACCTGCTTGGCCGTCTGTACGCTGTACACTAACAACCTCCTTGGCCGGCTGTACGCTGTACACAGACAATCTGTTTAGCCGGCTGTGCGCTGTACACTGACAAACTGCTTGGCCGGCTGTACGCTGTACAATAAAAACCTGTTTGGTCGGCTGTATGCTGTACACTGAGAACCTGCTTGGCCGGCTGTACGCTGTACACTGAGAACCTGCTTGGCCGTCTGTGCGCTGTACGCTGTACACTGACAACCTGCTTTGCCGGCTGTACGCTGTAGACTCTATTCTTGTTTTAGGTGATTTTCTTTCGCGTGGAGTTTCTCCAGATTGTGTGGGAAGTAGGAGATAGTTTCAAATAATAAAATGAGTGCTAATTGTATATCGCGCTATAGAACACAATTCCATCTGTCAATCAGCCTAGAGAACCCAAAAGCTGTGACATTTTCTCACTCCTTCTGATCAGCATACCCTTGGAGTCTGAACTTAGGCAATCGACATCCAGAGTGTCACAGTTCATCTCAGTGACCTTGAACAGTATTTATTCAACACTGATATAGGTCTGTTTCTATTATGTTTACTCCCTCCCCATTCCTACCCCTAGGTGCGTATTACTCCCACGACATTTCTCTCCAGATAGTATTAAGTCACATGTGTACCAAGTCTGGTGGCCTACAGTCGCCGTCATTTTTAATCATTAGCTTCACCAATATCTGCTCCTCAACTGTGCGCAGGGTGTATTGCAGCCTACGATAAGCCTTCGCCTGCAGTTACTGAGTGATCATCGAATGACTACTGAACTTGAGGACCTGATGATTCGCCGGCCGGTAATTCCGAAGAAGATAAAACAAAAATGAAGCTAATCGGCCCGCTGGGACAAACGGACAGATTGGCCAAAGTTGTTTTCAGGAAACTTTTTTAATATTTAGATAACAAGCGGTATAAACATACCATGACGTTCTCGCCAAGTTGTCAGCAGAGATTCGAGAGCCTGCTTCTTTAGTACACGTTTCAGTTTGCTTTTGAAGAGATTTATAATGGAAATTGAACACTTTAAAAGTATTTGAATGAAGCCCTGTAAATTACTAGTAGTTCTACTACCTCCCGCGGGCGACAGTCTCCAGTGAACCTGTGCTGTCATCTTGCAGCGTGGGCTGAACTAAACCGACAATTGATTGTCTTTGGGGATAACGACAATGAAGCGATCGTCAGCTGTGACCTGTAAAAAAGAATTTGAGGAGGAAGCAAGCTCTTGCTGTTAGTGCTGGGTCTTTAATTATATTCCAGAGTTGAAGTAGAAGAAAGGTGATGTATCACCTTGATACGGGGTGATCCGATCTGCGTGTGGCGATGCCCACAAAGTATTTGGTAATTTTCTTGAGAAACTGTGAGTAGCTCTCAACCCGCAGGTACGTGAAGCACTAAGTGTTGTTCAACATCCCCATGAGTTATGGGGCTGTAATGTCATTATTTAGAAAATCATTTTGATCCGTTAATCACTCTGGAAAGGTTTCCTTTCAACAAAATTTGCCTTGAAAGGTGTTGTAATAATGAGTATTTTTTACTACGATACCGATACTTGGTGTTTTACCTTGTATCTATTCTATTGGTCCGCCTATATGGTGTAGTGGTTAGCGTGATTAGCTGCCACTCCCGGAGGTCCGGGTTCCATTCCCGGCTCTGCCACGAAATTTGAAAAGTGGTACGAGGGCTGGAACGGGGTCCACTCAGCCTCGGGAGGTCAACTGAGTAGACGTGGGTTCGATTCCCACCTCAGCCATCCTGGAAGTGGTTTTCCGTGGTTTCCCACTTCTCCTCCAGGCGAATGCCGGGATGGTACCTAACTTAAGGCCACGGCCGCTTCCTTCCCTCTTCCTTGCCTATCCCATCCGATTTTCCCATCCCTCCACACGGCCTCTGTTCAGCATAGAAGGTGAGGCAGCCTGGGCGAGGTACTGGTCATTCTTCCCACTTGTATCCCCTGACCAAGAGTCTGAAGCTCCGCGACACTGCCCTTGAGGCGGTAGAGGTGAGATCCCTCGCTGAGTCCGAGGGAGAAACCGAACCTGGAGGGTAAACAGATGATGATGATTATGATCTATTCTATTGGGATAATTCTTTTAACTAGTTGAGTTATCATGTAAAGGCAGGTGAAAGCATGAGTGGAAAATTGTTTCTTTAATGGGTAATTTTTCCTTTGAAGATTATCATTCAAGTGGGCAGCCATTTTCCTTTTTGATCATGTGACCCGTTTCCGTGGTGAATATCACAACAAATGGGTTTGACGTTTGATGCTCTGACGTACGTCAAATGAATGTGGATGTGCTTTTGTTCTGGGTATTGTGTGTGGGACTGAATACGTTCTTACGTATCTCTGTGTTTTGGATATTTCGGAGGTATTAATAATTTAATCTGAGAAGTATTTAATCCGGTAACCTTGTAATTGATTTCCCATTCTTGATTTTCTTAAAGTTTTCGTTCCTGATTTGTTCTTGATGGAACTTTGGAAGTAATACTGATTTTCTGTGATTCCTTTTGGATCATTTTAGAAGCAGTCATTAAGAAACATTTCTTTGCTCCACTCTCATATTGCAGAGTAGAGTCAAGTGAGCAACTGCAACGTGACCTCGAAAATGTTGTGAGATGGACAGCAGGCAATGGTATGTTGATAAACGGGGCTAAAAGTCAGGTTGTGAGTTTCACAAATAGGAAATGTCCTCTCAGTTTTAATTACTGCGTTGATGGGGTGAAAGTTCCTTTTGGGGATCATTGTAAGTATCTAGGTGTTAATATAAGGAAAGATCTTCGTTGGGGTAATCACATAAATGGGACTGTAAATAAAGGGTACAGATCTCTGCACATGGTTATGAGGGTGTTTAGGGGTTGTAGTAAGGATGTAAAGGAGAGGGCATATAAGTCTCTGGTAAGACCCCAACTAGAGTATGGTTCCAGTGTATGGGACCCTCACCAGGATTGCCTGATTCAAGAACTGGAAAAAATCCAAAGAAAAGCAGCTCGATTTGTTCTGGGTGATTTTCGACAAAAGAGTAGCGTTACAAAAATGTTGCAATGTTTGGGTTGGGAAGAATTGAGAGAAAGAAGAAGAGCTGCTCGACTAAGTGGTATGTTCCGAGCTGTCAGCGGAGAGATGGCGTGGATTGACATTAGTAGACGAATAAGTTTGAATGGCGTTTATAAAACTAGGAAAGATCACAATATGAAGATAAAGTTGGATTTCAAGAGGACAAACTGGGGCAAATATTCATTTATAGGAAGGGGAGTTAGGGATTGGAATAACTTACCAAGGGAGATGTTCAATAAACTTCCAATTTCTTTGAAATCATTTCGGAAAAGGCTAGGAAAGCAAGAGATAGGGAATCTGCCACCTGGGCGACTGCCCTAAATGCAGATCAGTATTGATTGAAAAAGGCCTTAAGGTTATGAATTTTCATAAGCGCTTCGTTTGTTCATTTTGAAAAAAAAAATACCGGTAACTGATTTTTAACTTCTTATAGTGAAAGCAGTTTCATCTATTTTCGAAACTAGAACATTTTTATGGTTCCATTTCACTTAATTTAATTCAAGGTTTCCTTTGGCTTAAACTTGGAACTTACTATTTATTTCCAATTGTTCGGTTTCTTAGTTGTTCATTAAGGTTTTTTGTGTCTTATACATTTTTTTAGTCAGTAGTAAATTATTTATTGTTTAATATACCTGACCACGGTGGGTTCAGAGAACTTCCACGCGTTGCCACGACTTTCGGTTGAAATATCTTGGTGACTTAGATTTACTTAATATTCTTGTTCTTACTATCCATGGTCGTGCGACTACTGTCGCGCTGTAAGTACGCGATAGATTATACGGAACGAAGATCTCAGTTTCGTGCAGGGTATTTACTCTCGTGGGAACGCGATAGAATTGCTGCAGTGTTAGGCGCACACGGGGAATATGGACCAGGCCCTATGTAACGAGAAGTGAGGTAACAAAGTTGTACATTTAGTACCATTAACAATTCTGTGAAGAAAGCAGAGATCTGTCCAGTCCAGATGTTGAAGTACGACAGCTCTTCACAATGTACGCAAAGAATAAGAACATCAAGTGATGTCCAGTCTCTGGGTCTATATGAGACCAGAGTGGAGTGCCCGCTCACGTTCATTTAGACAGATCGACATTACTTTTCAGTTTCCATCTACAGTCGTAGTACAAGTTGATTTTAGAAAACTTGTTTTAATATTTAGATAAGGAGGGGTATAAAGATAACCAGCGTGCACGTTTCAGATTATAGGGAACGAAGATGTGGGAAGGCGATGCGCCATCACAGTCACTAATTTCACTAACATCTCATCTGTGACGTCATCTGTAGCCTAGTCTTGATGTTTCCATCCCTTCTACACGTCCATAAAGACTGAGGCGGCGTTTAGTAATAGTGTCTTGTTTAAGGTACACTTCCTCGTTGGATCGTCTCATCATAGTTCTTTTCTTGATGTCTAGTTTGTGTGCAGTGAAAGGCGCGTACGATTAGGACGTATGTACAGTGTGGCCAACGAGTGCTTCATTCTGATTGGCTCCGCCATGTTTTAGCCAAATGTCTCGTCAGCTGATTTAGGGCCGGTTCTACCATCTGCTGGTAAAGTGGTCGGCAGCTGCCCGGGAGGTAAACTACCTGGAGGCGTAAATCGGCTGGTACTTTGGCTTGCGTCCAACCACCTCCGCGCAAGCGCTAGGTAGCTACCCGGAGCTAGACACCGATATACGAAGTTGGCTAGACTGATTTTCAGCGACTTCTCGCTTTTGAGTGTGGTGCTATCTATCGTCAGATGCATGAAACTCATTTCGATTGTCTTATTTCCCTGTGCTTGCGTCTGCTGATTATCACTAAAAAGCCTAATAAGGGGAGTCTTAAAAGTTATGGACAACGGTTTATGTCAAACTTTCGTGATTTTAATCTATGATCTTCAATATCAATACCTAATTTGGATTAAAATCTCGAGACTACATTTTCTTACGCCAGTTGTAACCTGTCATGTAAGGCAGCGTTTTTGAAAAGTATTCTCGTAGTAGATTGGTCAAGTCGCTCGCTCCGTAACAGAAGGTACGCAGGTTTTCATCGTATTTCTAACTTACATTTTAAAATGTATTTTCGTTCCCTGCCGTTGTTCTCAACTCTCTTCTACGCGCTCCCATATACGTATATACACACACATCTTCTTTACGGACTTATTGCCTTTGAGCATTCTATCTGCAGGCTTCTGTGAATTGATTAAGTATCTCCACGATGCTCTATTTGCAACTAGTTCTGTGACCTCGTTTACTTCCACATGCTTCCATTTATTGATAAAGCATTTCATTCTAATGTTTAACTTTATGAAGATAAAGTTGGAAGGTATTGTGAATGTAAAGAACTAATCCATTCATAGGAAGAGGAATTCGGGAATGGAATAGTTTCCAATTTCTTCGAAATAATTTACAAGAAGACTATGTAATTAACTAATAGGGAATCTACTACCTGGGCGACAGTCCTATGTGCTATTAATCATAACATCACTTTCTATAAGTAGCATACATATAAAGCAATTTCCTAGTAGACATAACATTGTGATTAAATATTTCAATGAAATATTAACAAAAGAACGTATGCCAAGAGGCATACAGATCAACACAACGCTAATAATGGAAATAAAGATTCACTTGTATAAAGACTCGAACGCGCTACGAGGTATGCGTGTTAATCATTACGCTACGAGAACACTTCATGTACTTAGGATACATACATTAACTTATACGATGTGTCTGAAAACTGAAAAAGTAGAAAATTAAAGCCCATTTGAAATGATTTCCAAATAGATTTTGATTTGATATCCTTTTAAAGTTTCTTTACGAAAGCTCGAAGCCTGATGCGAGAGGCTGGTGTGACAGTTTCGACTCAAGGGAAGCATTAATGTCCAAGATCCTGCAATACAATATCGGACCACTGTTACAGTATCATGCTTTTTTTTAGTATAGTAAGTTAATTTAAGTTGTATGTCACCAAAAATACAGCTAATATTGTTCAACTCTCAAAACTTGCCCGGTAGGTCAAATCTTATCGGGCCCTCGAAGTGGCCGATAAACTACGCGCCGGGTAACTACGATTTATGCTGCTTTTACGCGGAGGGCAAATTACGCGCTACTTTACCAGTAGGTGGTAGAACCGGCCCTTAAACGTATGTATTCCGCACAGTTTATGAAATTTCAGCGTAGTACAGCCTACCTGAACCGCCTCTGTGGTGTAGTGGTTAGCATGATTAGCTGCCACCCCCGGAGGTCCGGGTTCCATTCCCGGCTCTGCCACGAAATTTGAAAAGTGGTACGAGGGCTGGAACGGGGTCCACTCAGCCTCGGGAGGTCAACTGAGTAGAGGTGGGTTCGATTCCCACCTCAGCCATCCTCGAAGTGGTTTTCCGTGGTTTCCCACTTCTCCTCCAGGCAAATGCCGGGATGGTACCTAACTTAAGGCCACGGCCGCTTACTTCCCTATTCCTTGCCTATCCCTTCCAATCTTCCCATCCCCCTACAAGGCCCCTGTTCACCATAGCAGGTGAGGCAGCCTGGGCGAGGTACTGGTCATACTCCCCAGTTGTATCCCCCGACCCAGAGTCTGGAGCTCCAGGACACTGCCCTTGAGGCGGTAGAGGTGGGATCCCTCGCTGAGTCCGAGGGAAAAGCCGAACCTGGAGGGTAAACAGATGATGATGATGATGATGATGATGATTTCTGAGGTCTGAGTTTCGCAGAAAATTACGCCCGGCTATTGAGCTCATAGTTGCAGAAACAGATCCGGAAAGGGTTTTAAAATGAAATTGGACAACTGCTTGTTTTCAGTTTTGAAAGTAGTACGTTATAAGACTCTCCCAGCAACGAGTAGAGTTGCCTCATGCTTTATAATGGTAACAACAACAACAAAATGGGTAGTATTTTTATGGAGGCCAAGGCAGTAAATGCGAGATTTCTCCGTTAATATTTACCGTATCGAAAACCTGTACATAACAAAAGTTGTTTAGAATATAATTTCCTATCTTTTACGTTTCGTGCTATTTACCGTGTGAGGAAAACTAACAGAAGTTTTCACGGTTATGTTATCTTTCACAAATTTCGAAATATCTCCGACAATATCTGTTTTACCTAAAACCTGCACATAACAAAAGTTACAGGAAAGGCCATTTACTATAAGTGTCATTCATTTTCTCCGTATGAGATATTATGATTGGTATATTCTCGGATTCATATTTTTATGGCTATTTATCTCTTAAAGGACGTGTGCCGCCTAGTATCAAGTTGAGTTTTCCCATACATTATCATGTTACCAATAATGATCAGCATACCGCCCTTGGGTTCAGAGTGTCCCGGCCGGGTGGGGTATATTAATAGCTCGTACTTGGGGACTGGGTGCTTGTGTTTGTTCCAACACTCTCCTCTTCATATTCAGACACCATATCACGCTACAAATCACCATAGAAACACGCAGTAGTGATTATGTTAGGACTGGCGTCAGGAAGGTCGTCCTGCCGTTAAACAGGGAGAAATCCACATGTGTGACGCAGTTCTCACAGTTGTGGGAAGAGCGGTAGAAATAGTAATAACAATGGATTAGCGAAACCCATAGTAGCAAATGGAATACGGCGAATATCTACTAGTACCGGGACACAGAATTAGTCGCACATCACGGGGATCGAACCGCGGGTGGTCAGTGATTTAGTCCGGAATACAAGTACTCCGGGACCGAGCAACAAGTAGTATGTTCTCAAACTACAGGCCTGTTGTACAGTGATACTAATATTCAATTCCTCATTGCGGGGATCAAACCGTAGCCATTAGTAAAGGAGCACTATATAGTTCTTGATCGGGATCACAATCCGGAGACAATGGCAGTTGCTTGTTTTCAGCAGGTTTTTGTTATTATTTCTATTAGTAACACGAGGAAAATGGTACAGTATGTTAACTTATATTACGGTATGTGAACATAAATATGGAGATAGGTAATACAGTTTTGTCTACTCATAGGTTAACTGATCACATTACTTTCTATCTTCTGCGTGTATTAAGATTATATACATACCTGTAAGTCATCTGTGCATCGTATCTAAATCTGGAAATAACGATATGACACAGCGAAAAGTCATCAAGTCTTTCCCACACAGCCAACATAGGTCAGTCATTATTTATTATGGTAATTCCACTAGTCACCTCCATCCCACGACCTCGATAGAATTTTCAGTTTGAGAACTGGGAACTGTTTCAGAAAGGGCTTGATAAAAGCGTTCAGTGGATTCCCCCAATTCCATCCAATTATGAACGATTTGTGCGTGCTATTAAAGTTAATGCCAAAAACTGTATTCCACGTGGCTTTCGGAAGAAATACATACCAGGATGGTCTCAAGAATGCAATGATTTGTATGTTAAATATCAAGAATCTCACGATGATACAACAGCTGATGACCTTTTGAGAGCTCTCAATAAGAACAGAAGAGAGAAATGGCATAAAACAGTGGCAGAACTTAACTTTACATATTCTAGTCGCAAAGCCTGGAACCTTATAAGAAAACTTGGTACAGATCCAAGGCTGGCAAGCACAGTCCCACGTGTGAATGCCAATGCTGTTGCATCCAGACTAATGAAGAATTCGAAAGCTAAAATTGACAAGGCACATACACTGAAACATGCTAATATGGCATGTTCATTAAATTGATGTTTTCTATATTGCAAAGAACTTGTGTCAGCCTCACCTCAATTCACTTATGTATTTCCATGATTGTACCCTAGAGGGCAGCTCCCTCGGTCGTGTGCACGGAGGATCGTTCTTTCGGCGAGACCTTTGTTTTATCTCTTTGGAGTGAATCTTTGCATTGTTATGAGTGCTGAATACAAAGATGGAGCCCTCGCAGACTGGAGCGGCGTTCTTATGTTATAAATGGGTTTATAACAGATTTAAACATGACCCATACTACCTTGCTTCTTATTATTTAAATTACTGATATGGCAGGTACGTTAATCTTTATTTTAACCATGCTTTTACGGTGTTTGTAAGACATTCTTCACTATGAGGCATAGCTGATTGATATGCGTCCTTGTACTCAGAGCGAGAATGGGTTGTGTGTCTGTTGCTGACGTGATAGCATTGTGTTTGTGGCTGGGTCTCTGATTGTTTATTTTGGTACACTGCATTGTGCCCTGAGTCTCGGCTCGGAGATCCATTTCGGGTCGTACGGAGTGCATAAGTGACGGGTTTATGCGTGACCGTTATGTCACTAATACGTTGCTGCTAATTGCCTGAGCTGTGCACGCTATCCCTAACATATGTGAGACCTCATATTTGTGATCAGGTGAGTCACATTATACGAGTTTGTGTTCAGCTTATTTACTGGTGCAAATGCTCGTATCATTTCCCGATGCTGGCAGTGTGTATGTGTTTGTTTGCGTGTGTGGGCGTGTGAAGGAGAGTAAGGATGACGTATCGATCAGTTTATTAAATATTTTAATCTTTTCTGGACCTCATGCTTGTCGTGGGTAGGGTTATTCTTGTTTTGCCTTGGTGTCCGTCCTGGCCGTTTGTTGACCTGGAGGCCGCCATTTTGTTTATTCTCATTCGGGCTATTTCCATGCCTGTGCTTCTCTTTGGTTTTGAACTTTAATTCCTTGGTCCAGAGATGCTGCTCTCTGTGCTAATATGTGATCTTGCGTGTTTGTTTATGTTTCTCTGGGTTTATTGTTCACTATTCTTTTCTGCTCCTCGCTGCGTGGGGAATTATGATGTGTAGTAATTGTTGAGACGATGTGGAAATAATAATAGACGCGTGGGCTTGGAATTTCATTATGCTCGCTGAAAGAATGATTGAATTAATCCGTGTGGATTGTAATTGCATCACGGTATTATGTAGCAAGACTACTGTCGAAAAGGTGAGCGCGTTATATTAATAATTTCAACCTGGTGTTTTGAAAAGAAAAGATGTGGTCACACATCAATGATATGATCTCCAATTGGATGGGTATTGAACGTGTATGTATTATCTCATTTGATTGCTGGCTTCATTTCTTATTTGTCTTTTTTTAATTTTTCTCTTATTTTCAATAAACCCTCATTTGAATTTAATTCGTTTTGTACTGTTAGTTGTCTTAGTGTTTATCCTATACTGCGTTGAAATGAGGGACATTTCCAGTTCAGGGCTGTGTCACTAGCCTTTCCTAGTCGAGGTCCACGCCTCGATTCTCCCGTTGTGCGTATCCTAATATGTCTGATATTATCTAAAAAGAGAGGGGTTTGGTTCAAATGGTAGCAGATGCGTGCTCGATTACGATATCTCCTCTGGAAAGGAACCGGACGAGATAGAACTAGAAATGGTGTTTTATGTGGGATATATTAAGTAAGTCCTATTTTCCCATAGATTTAGTCTTGTGAATCCATGATTTTCTTTATCTTAATCCTGTGTGTTGTTTGTAATTTATGCATTGTTGTGTCCATTTGCATGTGTGTGTGTCGTATTTTGTTACCGTTGAAACGTTGGTTGGAATGTGGCAAGCGAGATACCCTTGAATATGAGTAAAGAAAGCGAAATTTTTTCAGGGGAAATCACCGACCTTGAGAAAGAAAAGAGGGAAGATATGGGTGAGGTTAATGCATCGCTTGTGTACGGTAGATGGCCTGGCGATAGCAATGCGGTTGCTAGTAGAAATTCTGCCCTCGACGAGACCCGTGTAGAGATAGGTTTCCCCAATTCTAGGCCCGCTAGTGATCGTAGCGCTAATGTTAACCCTGTTTTTTGACGTCGTCAGAAAATGGAAGCTCAATTTTTCAGGAGAAGGGGATAACTCCAGCGTCATTGAATTTCTTGAGCGGGTGGAGTATATCGCCGAATGTAGCTCGATACCCCTTGACCTGTTCGTACCCGTCATTCCGGGAATGCTGGAAGGGTCAGCATTAAAATAGTATAGGCTGATCAAGCCAAATATTCAGTCATAGGACGATTTTGCCACTCGCATCAAGCAGCGATTTGGATTGTCCGATATGGACTACTGTTTGAAACAAGAAATTTTTTGAAGGACCCAGGGTGAGGGGAAGGTATTGACGATTACGCATTTTAACCTTTTTCAACCGCTTATGTGTCGAGGTGCCTGAATCCGAAATTTTTGACCAGTTTTATCGAAATCTAGCCCATGACTACAAATTATACATTAAAAGATCTCAGGTTGAATGTGTTGATGATATCATCAATTTAGGTCGTGAGTTCGAGTCGACAGTCAGCCAGAATAAACTGTACCGTCCGCCTCCTACTCCATCCGACTGTTCATTTCCCGACGTTGCCTGTCGTACGCCCGTCAGATCGGTCTCCTTTGATGCAACCCCTTCTCAGTCTCGCCCCTTTGTTAGTTTCGAACGCAGGTCTCTGCCTCGACCCCGTTCAATCTTCTAACTCGCCTATAGTAAGCGATGGTGCAGCAAGGAATTGTGAGAAAGTCGGGCATGTTTCAAAGAATTATTGTTGGTCTAAGTCTCCTCTGAAATGTTCAAATTGTAGTCTAGGTGGTGTCACTCGGCACGTGTGTCCTCGGTGCAACCCTCAGCAGGGAAACTAAAGGCGCGCCAGCGTGATGGCCCGTCGTTGGCGCCTGATGTTGGTGTTAATAAAAGGATCTGGGGACTTCCCTTGTCCACACCCTGGGCCATGACATATGTAGGATAGCGCATACTGTACGCCTTATTAGATACCGGCACGTGTGTTTTCTTCTTGAACCAATCCCTTGTCTCTTCTATGGATTTGAAATGTCTCCAAGCTGGTGAAAGCTTGGGAAAATTCATGTCTGCTGATGGCCGTTAGGTGTGTCCCATGGGTCGAATCCGGTTGCATATTAAAATTCATAATCTTTCATGGGACTGGGCATTCAATGTTGTTCACGATCAACCTGTTCCGGTCACTTTAGACACAGATTTTATGCTTGCTACTGGTCTATCCATTGATTTTTTTATCACTCGTACCTTTGCCTTTTGCTTCAAGTCAGGCGTAAATTATCCCTTTGAAGCTCCCTTCCAGCGTAGTACTGTATGCGCCCTCTCGAAATCCCAAAACTCCCAACGCCTCATGTGACCTGACTGACAACCAGAACTTGATGTTAAAAGGTCTCTTGGAAGAATTTTCCGATGTTTTGACTGCTGATTTGGGTTGTGCTAAAAATATCTCCTATTCCATCGAACTGTTAGGTCCCCTCTATTCAGTTGCTCACCTTCAAAACTGTCTGCAATGAGAGAAAGTGTTAACGACCTTTTGGAAAATAAGGTCATTAGTCCCTCCAAGTTCCCTTCAGTAGCCCCGCCTTCCTTGTCCCCCAAAAGGACGGTAGATTCAGGTTTATTGTGGACTATCGTAAGGTGAATAAGGATATAGTCTTCGACAGTTTCCCCTTGCCCACCATTGAAGGTGCTTTTCAAATTTTCATGGCGCTAAATTCTTCACCGTTTTCGACTTCAACTCAGCATATTACCAAATCCCTTTGGATCTCAAAAGCCGTCCTTGCACTCCCTTCGCCACTCCTTTTGGACAATTTGAGTTTAATAAAGTACCGATGGGCATCTATATTGGTGGACAAGCGCTCAGCCGCGTGATGGATTCGATCTTTGGAGATCTGAAATTTTCCTATGTCTTCAATTTTTTGGATGACCTCATTTTTTCACCAAGCTTTGAGGAGCACCTTGCTCACCTTCGAGAAGTTCTTAGTCGCTTGCGCACGCACGGCTTTACTATCATTCCGACAAATGTGTCTCTTTGCTCCAAGCGTTTTAAATTTCATTGGTCATGTCATATCCGATTCCGGAATCGCCGAGAACCCCGACGGGGTAAAATGCATCAGAGAGTTCCCCCGCCCAAAGAGTGTCCGCGGTGTGAGAAGATTCCTTGGTATGGTCGGTTTTTACAGCCGTTTCATCAAAGATTTTCCCAAATTTCGGCCCCCTTGAACCTTCTGAAAATGAAAAACTTCTGTTTCGTCTGGGGAGAAGCTCAAACCCGTGCTTTCGATCAACTGAAGAATGCCCTTTGTGAAGCGCCTGTTCTCCACAGTCCAAATTTTCCCGTGACTTTGTCCTGTAGTGTGACTCCAGCGAACTTTTTGTTTCTGCTGTGCTTAATCAATCCGATGAAGGCGGGAAATTAGTCCCTATTGCATACTTTAGCAAGTTGTTGCATGGAGCTGAGTTACGTTATTCCATTTATGAAAAGGAATGTCTGGCCGTAGTCTTAGGTGTTGAGAAATTCCGATCTTATTTAGAGCACCGTCATTTCTTCGTCCACACGGACAATCAAGCTCTACCTACCAAACACTTCCCCTTATAAATTAAATATACTTGAGTACACCATTAAGTTGATAAAAGTATATTCATTTAAAATACAAAACCTCCCTCCACTATAATTTCTTAATTCTTCACCAACCAACCCTAAAATACAGACCACTAACCAACCCTAAAATACAGACACATACGATCTAAAACTACTTTACTATCTTTCCTTATAATACCACCATGTCTTCAACTACTATTCCGTTACTTACTTACTTACTTACTTACTTACTTACTTACTTACTTATTAGAGTTTACTTCTTGTGACTCTACCCTCTTCATTTTTCTTCATTCCCCGCGTGTCTCTTTCACTCCTGCTTCTCCCTTTGCTCATATACAGCTCTATTTTCTGCCTGGTTTCCGCTGCTCTTTCCTCTTCACTCTGCACGTCCAATCCTTCACTGCATTCGCCTCTCCGACTTTCCTCATCTCTGTCTAAATCCCTAGCTGTATCCCTAAGCCTTCCTATTCTCGCCCCATTGTCCACTGCACTTTCCTTTTCACTATGTACGATCACACTTTCACTATGATTCATCTCCCTGCCTTTCCTCGCTTAACTTCCTGTTTCCCTTCGTTGTTTCTTGATCACTATGCCCGTCTTCTGTAACACTGCTGTCCATAACTTTTCTTCCTTCCACTCTCTTCCCTATTTCTTCTTCTCTCTTCATATTCTCTTCTAAATCCCCTAGTTTCGTCACTGTCCAAAACCTGGTCCAGTGGCCATTGGTTACCACTAGTTGTTGACCGTTAATGTAAGCTCTTAACCCTTGAAGTCTGACCAGGACTAAATGTTTTTGGGGGGTATTTATATTCCTCATCCCTTCTCTTCCCATGTCCCTTTTAATCCAGATTTTTGTGCTCCGTAGAATATCCGCGCCTCTTATCCCTATTTCCGCCATCAGGGTGGAAAACAACTTCACTTTTATCGGCCTGTTGCCCCGTGCTTTACCTATCCTCTCTACATCGTCTATATCAACTTCACTAAAGTTAATTTTCATCCTTTTTTGGATGAGTTCCACAACCTTGTAGATTGTCAACACTTTGTCCTCTCCTCTTTCCTCCGGCACTCCATATATAAATAAGCATTTCTTCCTGCGTTCTTGGCAGCTGCTTTCTATTTCAGCCTTCATCTTCATCACCTCTTCCTCCATGTCCCTTATTTTCTCCTTAAGTGACGCAATTTCTCTCTCGTCGATTCCTACTTTGGTCCTTGTTTCGTCTGTTTTACCCTGTATCTAGCGCCACATATTCTCAAATTCTTTCACTTGTTCCTTCATCATATTTTTAATTTGCTCAAATGGGCATACTTCTTCCACAACCTCCCTAACCACCCTCCTTATTACCTCCAAAACTTCCCAGCTCATGTTGCCATTGGAAGTCGGTCCGGGGTTTACTTCCACATCCCCCAACACTAGCAGTAGCATAATCACCGTTGCCAGGAATATCATCTCACCCTTCAATCTTGATTCCACTTTATCTCCTTCACTCCTGGCTGTTTCCTTCTTCCCTCGCCCCTGCCAACTTCCGATAACTGCCCGATGTTGATCCACGCCAATCATCTTCCTCTTCACTACCGTCTTCCTTCTTCCACGCACCGCTCGCACTCCACTCCCGCTTTACCGGCACACTCGACTCAGCACGTCTACTCCTGCTGACGGTCTAGGTAAGACTGTGAAGTTTTGCAATTCAACACCTGGTTTCTGAATTTTTGCCTACTCATAATCAAGTCTATTTGATACCTTCCAGTGTCTCCAGGTCTCGTCCACGTATACAGCCCTCGTTTGTAGTGTTCGAACCAAGTATTGGCAAGGACTAAATTATGATTAGTGCAGAATTCAACCAGCCGACTTCATCTTTCGTTCCTTTGTCCCAATCCGAATTCTCCTACTGTATTACCTTCTCTTCCTTGGCCTACCACTGCATTCCAGTCTCCTATCACAATTAGATTCTCGTCACCTTTTATATATTGTATTAAATCTTCTATCTCTTCATACATTCTTTCGATTTCATCATCCCGTGAACTAGTAGGCATGTAGACCTGCACTATTGTGGTGGGCATTGGTTTGGTGTTTGTCGTGACGACAATAATTCTTTCACTATGCTGGTCGTAGTAGCTTACCCGCTGCCCTATTTTCTTATTCATTATTAAACCAACTCCTGCATTTCCCCTGTTTGATTTTGTGTTGATAATTCGGTAGTCGCCTGACCAAAAGTCCTGTTCTTCCTGCCAACGTGCTTCACTTATACTAACTACATCTAACTTTAGCCTATCCATCTCCCTTTTCAGATTCTCTAACCTACCACAACGATTCAAACTTCTAACATTCCACGCTCCGACTCGCAGAATGTCAGTATCCATCTTCCTGATGATCGCCCCTCTCGTGTAGTCCCCACCGGGAGATCCGAATGGAGGACTAGTTTACCTACGGAATATTTTACCCGGGAAGAAGCCATCGTCAGTACATCATTCATACAGAGAGAATGCATTTCCTCGGGAGTTGGTTACGGCTGCAGTTTCCCGTTGCCTTCAGCCGTATAGCAGTATCAACACAGCTTAGCCATGTTGTGTATTATTACAAGGCCGTATCAGTCAATCATCTAGACTGCCGCTCTTGCAACTTCCGAAAGGCTGCTACCCCCCTTTCGATGAACCATTCGTTAGTCTGGTCTCTCAACAGATACCCATCCGATATGGTTGCACCTGCGGCTCTGCTACCTGCTTCATTGGGACACGCAAGCCTCCCCACCGCGGGAAGGTCACATGGCTCGCAAACGAATTGAAATGATTCAACCTGTTACACTACAGCGTGCATTATAGTAGCCGTGTAATGATCCACCAAGAGGTAGGCATTTTACTCACACATTTTAGTATTCGTGATTAATTTATGGCTAATCATATTATCCTGTTAATTATGGTTCAAAATTTAATACGCACTAACTATGATATCACTCTCTCACGTATTATTAGCAAATCGCTAGATGGTTAGTGAATATGATTATTCAAAAAATTAAAAAGCCTGAAATTGCATATAGGCCCTATATGAATTACTTGAAGTAAGGGTAAGTTTAGTTTACATATATTTGTTCACGTTCAGGATAATGGAATTTTAAAATGCGCCAGCCTGAGAGGGAAATGTTCCGTGAGCGTGCTCTAAGCTCTGCTACGAGAACTCTGATAACACGTGCAGTGAGTAGCGAGGCGGATGTTAATTTATCCCCCTCGGGGCATCACATAGCCGTCATATTGTTCTACTTTAATTCGGGACTCTTCACTCGTTGCTATGGAATGCCATGCGGAATCGAGTTCTCGCATGCGATTCCTCGCTAATCCTTAGGCGATAGTCAAGCTAAACATTAACTCCGATGTTATTGATGCAATTTTGCTACAATAATAAAGATTAATAAATAACAAGTTTTACAGTGTTTACGTTTTAATTTGTAGCACCCAGCGACTCAGAAATATCTAGGTTATGTTAGCCGGGCCACGCGGTCTGCCTCTGATGTAGAAAGTAATCCGGAGGCAGCAGTCGCTTCGTACGACAAGCCTAGACACGTGGTGGTGGGAGACCAGACATCTGCAAAAGAAAGTGAAGAGCTCCACAGGGAGTATTCGATCGTGTGACGTATCGAGCACACAGTGTGTTTCTCCCTCGATGTTGACAATGATTACGCATTGTTGATCGCAACGTAATTTACTAAGATGTGTATTTGAATAATAGACTCGCTTGATGGAATGAAATGTAAACTTTTAGAAGATAAAGACCGCCAAGAAATGTAAATTTCTTCCTGTATATTGCACACGTTGGAGAGAGACAGCGCCTCAAGACCATTACCAACAAGTTGGGAGAATCCTCGTTCTGTTTGCAGACGTGGCGAGAAGAAATGGTAAGTAAGTCCTCGTGCTGGGCTGCTGGTTCGAGTCCGCCTTGTTGTCATTTACGTACGTGTAGCTCCCCAATTCATAATAAAGAGTTGTTACTGTTCGAGTTGTTTGTTGGTTTGACGTAGCCCTCCATGTCATCCTATCCTGTGCTAACCTTTCTATTTATATGTAACTGCTACATCCTATATCTATTTGTCATATCCATACCTTGATCTACCCCTACCGTTCTTACCACCTACACTTCCCTCAAACACCAACTGAACAAGTCCTGGGTGTCTTAAGATGTGTCCTGTCATTCTATCTGTTCATCTGGTCAAATTTAGCCAAATCGATCCCCTCTCACCACTTCGATTCCGTATCTCTTCATTCGTGACACGATCTACCCAACCAAATACAGTAGAGACAATACGCGACACTTACGGATTTCGCCTTGCTAAAATGGGAGACAATTCGACGGTGGCGCTCCTAGTGACTTGACCTGAACAAATCGCGCTAAATTCAAATATCAATGGAAATGTATATACGGAAATGGATAAATAAATTACGTCCAGGAAGAAAGTGGTATTGAGATATTAACTTCCAAGTTGCTAAAGCAATTCTGGATAAATGAATGAAGAATTATTTAAAAGGTTATTATTCAAAGACTGAAATTAGACACATAAACAAGATATGAAATGGGCTGCTGTCAAATGGCTTGATCTTTCATTTATGCATTACTTTTTTAGCTTTAGCATTCCTGCCTGAACGTTTACGGTTGGATTTGTCTTTCTACTCATTTAAAAAACATTTTATCATCACATTAAGACACTTGTCAATAAAAATATCAGCACATTCCTTACACACATGATGCAGTGAGTTAACAATTAAAATCTGGACAATTTTCCTCTTAACATGAAGTCTACTAACAGAAAGAAAATCTATAAAATTAGCCTCCAAGCCATTTAAAATTTCCCTATAAGCAATACTTGCTATTACATTAGGATAAAGCAAATTTTCATCATCATATTGCTTCAACAAAATGTGTACATTTCTCAAGTCACCCATATTTTGCTCAGTGCTTGACAACACATTACGACATTCCAAATGGGGTAACTTGGAACACAACCAGCCACACACATATGCATATGCATTATCCTTAATTAAATCATTGGGAATGTCTTCACAGTTTTCTGAAAAGGCACAGTTTACAGTTAGTGAGGGTATATACAAGGGAGACTGTATATTTTCTAAATATGATTTCAGTAGAAGCAATGTACTGGCATCAAATGAGCAATTACTGTCTTCTGAAGGGTGCAATAATTGGTTTGTCATTACTAACTTCAGAGCAGATCTAAATTTGCTTGAATCAGGGGTTACATTATTCCCACCTTTACCCCGAATTACAGAGAATACATTTTCTATGCAATCCTGACTAAGCCGTCTTGTCAGAAGATAGGAAAACTCATACTCATTCCTTAATTCTATCCACAACAATTTCAAAGCGGCTATATTTTCAACCCATCCCTTAAAACAATGTGGATTATTTGGCTGATTGTTATCAACAGTAATTGTCTTTAAATATTCTGTCATTTCATTTAGATATGTTAGGTGCTTCTTCTCATCATTTAATGCACATCGGAATTCCTTTGCACTGTATTTCTAGGATGAGTTGAAAATATCAAATAGAATGTCCATTTTCTCAATAAAGTTGGCAGTAGACAATGCATCCTCTGACATAGAATTAAAAGTGACATTGGTCATAATCCCACAACTGACAGAATGACTTAGTACATGGGCTGCAAGACACACTCTCATTGGACTAAATGGAGGTAGTTCAATACATTTCTTGCTTAGTTTAGGGGCTAATCGGGGTTTCATAGTTTTATCCTTATTATAAAACTCAACAATATGACTCCATGAACACCTACCATCAGCACACTGAAAGTCATACTTTTTAAAATTATTTCTTACAGATTTCAGCAAGTGTGGTGTGTCGTGAAAGAAAAAGACTTTATTACCAAGGTCCTCAATAAATGGCTCTTCTTCACTGAGGCCAAATAAGGATCTCATTTTAAGATTATTACTTCCCTGGTCACAAACAACCACCTTGGGTATAAATCCTGTTTCTCTCACTTTCCTTAAGACATCTAAAACTATGTCCTTTAAACAGTCTCCAGGTGTACTATCTTCACTTAGGAAATATCCTATAATTTGTTTAAAATTTAATTTTAATCCTCTTACTAGAACTACCATTGCCTGATTGGCATGTTCAAGACGATTGTTTCTATGACATGCATGCTCTCCCAAATTAACAAAACCATCAAATTCATCTGCCCTGGCATTATATGTGATATTGTCTTGAAGGGACATTTCATCAAACACCACAGAAACCACACGCTCTGAGACACTTAAATTCTCAGCTTTCAATTTCATCAACGATAATACTTCTTGTTGATGCCAGGGCACACACCCAAATTCTGCAGCCACCTCTGAATTGACCTAATTGTAGGAAGACAACATAACCTTCTCAGCATCTTATATGCACTTGCAGAACAATAATAAATTGCTAGAGCAATAGTTTTGTCATTTTCAGTATATCGTCTACCTTTCTTCTTACGACTAGCGTGTATTAGTTGGCTTTTAAAAAACATCTGTGATACTGAGCTGGAATTTCCTAAATACTCAACTAGATCAGTTTTTTACTATTCTGCAGATGAGTAATTTGAGCCTTTAATTTAGAAATCAAAGCGTTTCTTTTAAAGTTAATTTTTTGAGCTTTACGCAATTTTTCTTTCATGAGTTTGATTTTTTGGACACTATTCTGTTTAGGGAGTCTTGCATCTGGCAGAATAGCTGGTGGTTCTGATGTTTCATCGTCCTGTCTTCTTCTCTTGGAAGGACTACCTCTTTTGGAAGGGGCGGTGGCAATTGATGTTTTAACTTTTGGGAGATCCTGTGTTGGTACAGATCCCGGCTTTAATCTGAGAAGAGGTATAAAAGAAAGAAAAGTATGAAAATGTTGTTGATAGTGATGCTTTAAGGAATATTTACGTACAATTAGAGCAAAAATGTTAACATACCCTTGGCTGTATTGTCGAGGATTTCTAAAGTCACTGGCCTGGAAATGATCTGAACAGATCTTATAATTCTTATACAAGCGTAACGTCCCTTCTTTCTTGTACACCTTATCCAAATCGCTTCTGCGACATTTCAAAACCCACAGATCACACCTACAACAACACATCGGTATTGAAGGTTAACTGCTGCACTATACAATAAAATATGCGTATTATATTTTAAGCCAGTTAAAATATAGGTCGAGAAGGTCAGAAGATAAAAATCTCTGTCACTGGAAGAATATATATGCAAACACAATATTACTTACATGTTCTTCTCACGAGGGAACCTGAAGAACGAGCGCGCATTTTTCTCTACTTCGTAATTACCGCAGCCAAACACAGCACATACCTTTCCCCTCATGTTGAGAGGAGATATCAAGGAATGGCACACGCTACTATTTAATTATGTCAACTCACTGAAAACGCATAAACAATACCAAAAACTTCACACAAAAATGCACGTGCTCTTATGAGAGAATCAGTACTGTTCAGGTCTATCCGCTAGAGTGAGCTCCAATAGCTGTCCCTCGATATCTCGCTCAGTGTCGTGTATTGTCTCTACTGTATTTGACCCAACTCATCTTCAGCATTCTTCTGTAACACCATATTTCAAAAGCTCCTAATCTCTTTCTTTCTGAGCTAGTTATCGTCCATGTTTCACTTGCACACAGTGTAATGCTCCACACGAAAACTCCCATATCAACGCTGGAAGTGAGCAAAGCTCTAGTCTGCCATCGTTAGTTATTTTACTACGCACGTATCAATATTCCTTTAAGACTTCATTTACTAATCTAACATTTCCTGCATCACCTGTCTTCGACTGTAATCTATTACTTCTGTTTTCAACTTATTTATTTTCATCTTGTTTTCCTTCCCCAAGACCAGTGGCGTATGCTGCAATCAAGACATGGGCTATCACTAGACTTAGGCTACCCATTTTCGATAGTTGGTATAGTGAACGTCAAGCCTTAAGGGTTTTGACCTGCAGCTAATGGCCATCGGAGTAGCCTGCCCTAGCCTCTGCTACTGCCAATACTCAACACCTGATCAATGTAGATGGTAGCCAACGAATCAGCCTCATCGTACTCTTAATTCCCCTAGCTCGGGGACTGGGTACTTATGACGTCTTCACCATTCATTTCATCAGGTCACGATCAAGCCTTTCCATAGGCTATGCATTATTATTATTATTATTATTATTATTATTAGTCTATTATTATTATTATTATTATTATTATTATTATTATTATTATTATTATTATTATTATTGTTGTATCGGGCAGTACACCTCCACGCCGCTAATTCAAACTTTGCGCCTGTTGAAACTCCCCTACTGGAGGAAGTCTGAACTTTATCTAATGTGTTAATTTTCAAGTTTCTCAGAAGATGTCACTACTTGGAAATTTTGAAGTTTCTGAACTGGGTCGTTTTCGATGTATTTTTGTTTTACCTGTAGTAAGAAGTGTGAACTTTCTCTTCTAGAGGACACTACTGAAGAACTACAATGGTGCACCCTAGTGCGAAGTGAAAGAACTGGTTTTTTTTTTTTTTTTTTTTTTTTTTTTGGAGAAATTTTTATTTCAAAAGTTTGTTCCTTGTTAAATTTCTTTCTGTTATTGTTTAAGGTGGCTGTATAATCCTTTCTTTCCCCTTGTTTTGAATTTAGCCAATCCTGAATTTCTTTAATTAATTTCTGACCAATCAGGTGTATCTTCTCCAGAGGGGATAGGTTGCTTAACCCTAGCCAATAAAGTTTTTGTGGGAGGGTGTTCTCATTCCTGAAACGCCTCGAACTTTCCGCGAGAGTATATAAACTGCTGATTTTCGGGTCTCCGGGCCACTTCTGTAACATCTTTCAGTGTGTAAAGTACGTAGCAGGGGGCGGGAAGCGCCTCTTTCTTCGGGCAGCAGTTCATCCACAAGGTAATGGCCTTTTAATAACTTATTTTCTTGCTAGCTCAGTAGTTTAACTCTCGGGGCAGGTCCGAAGCCTTTTCCATGTAACTTTCCTTTAAAAATGTAAAGACACTCGGCGTCAATTCTTTCTGTTTTAACTACATATTGGGATAGAGAGTGCTTAACCCTCTCGAGCTCCCACTCATATTGCATTGAGGTGAACTTATTTTTCACAACCGGTTCTTCCTTAACGTAATGTAAATTGTTTCCTTCTAAAAGTCACCTCTTTAGTATGGGATTAGCCCTTGCATTAACGGCCTAGTGCCAAGTAGGTTTTAAACAAATGTATTAGGAGTGCTGTTCGCCTCCTCTCAAATTGGTATTTTAGAGGCCATGTAATTAACCTTTTCTCACTTAATAGGCCTCAGTAGGTTGGGTATTTTACCCCTGTGTTTATGTCCTTAGAGGACAGTTTGAAGGTGGAATTTGGTGTGGCCTTTGACAGGCTTAAATTTTGAGGGCGAGTTGCTCTTTCTAGAAAATTTTGTTTTCTCCGCGCCTCAAGGAGGCTTTACTGTGTAATTTGGAGCAAGTGCTCCTGGGCATGAATGGGGTTTTCTGCCCCTCTGTTGAAATTTGTTTTGGGGTAAAACTGGGCTAATTGCTCAAGAATTGTGAGTTCGGGGCTCGAAGCCCAAATCCTGTAAATACTGTAATTGTACTTTGTTGTTTTGCTACTCTGTACCTGCCATGCTTTTTATTTCTTGATTTTGAAAAGAAAATATAACCTTGTTAAATTTTATCTTAACGTTAATTTCGTATTTTGAGGCCCGTTCACACCCGCACCTTCTTTCACCTCTGCTGTTCCACAGATACCTCGGAACAAGTGGTAGCAGAGCCCTTTTGACGGCTAAACATTGTTTTGATCCGAACTCTAACAATTTTCTCTGTTGCTGGAAATTTTTCATTTTTCTTTTTCAAAATTGTTCTGTCATCAAGCCCGGCCCTCGCGATGTTCTCCATCTTAACTATTTGTGCAAGGAGGAGTTGATCTATGAATTGACTATTAGAAATGTGCAATCTGGAGGTACGGTTGCGGTAGACACAAACAACCTTAGAGAGTCACTTGATTTGCCCATTTCCATCCCCACTTTGGGAGAGAAAGAAATTGACGACTCTCTTTCCACGATCACTGACAATACTACTGAGCTAGCATCTGTAGTTATTTTTTTTAAGAAAATGATCCTTCTCCTAATCAAATTAAGCGTGTGCAAGCCAGGTTATTTCATTTTTCTAATAGAGTTAACGATCTGTTATCTCTGAAGTTGAATGACGTTCAGAGGAAGGAAGCTAGTATGGTTCTTGAAAATCTTTCTGAATTGTCCAGTAAGGTTACCCAATTGTTAACTGGGGAAGTTCCTCCCAAAACTGATCAACCCGTCACGGTGAATGTAGGTAGCGAGGAAGAGCCTCCTAAGGGAGAAGTCAGTAGGAAAACCGTTGCAGCTCAAACAACCTCTGCCCCATTGGACAACGAGTCTGAACGCCGAACCTCGTTGAATAATGTACGTTCTGAATTAACGTCTTTGCCACTTAAACCTTTACCTAATATGTCACCTGGGTTCAGCAGCTTGCCTCATCCATTAGCAATGTTGCTCAGAGGTATCTCTAAGTTTTCTGTTAATACCACCAGTGAAGTCATTTCTTTTTTAAGGTTTTTAGTTGAGTTCCAGGACCATGCTCTTGTTTTTTCTCTTTCTCCATGTCAGATTTTGCAAATCATCTATCCCTATGCAATTGGTATTCTCTCAGACAAAATAGTAAGAGCCATTGCCGAGCAATCATCTATTGAAGACTTCCACGCCCACTTGCTAGCTAACTTCATCCCGGCTAGGGCAAGGTCCTCCCTTATTCAGAAGTACTATTATCGTGTACAGCGCTTGGATGAAAACTTGGCAGATTTCATCCAAGATATTAAGTTCTATACTAGGGTGTTTGCTCTTCACTTTCCTGAGGATCAGATTGTACAAGCTATTGTGGAAGGTATCTCACCATCCTATAGGTCATATTTGTGTTTCGCGGCGTGCCCGCAAACTTTCTCTGAACTTGAAGCATTGGCCGTCTCAGCGGAAGGAGTTAGATACGCCGATTCCTTGCGTGTCGCGAAAGAACCCCTCCTTCTTTTGGTAATCCTCGGCCTCCAACTCGCCGACCAGTCACACCTCGTAAATGTTATGCTTGCGGGTCGCCTGACCATCTTCGCAATAAATGTCCATTGGTCAAATCTAGTAGGGCAAATAATGGAGCTGGCTCATCACAAGGCTGTTTTAAATGTAGGGCTTTCTCACATATTGCCAAGAATTGCCCAAATTCGAATAGCACCCCCTCCTGCTCAACTTCTGGCGCAAATCCCACCAATGCCAATAATAAAAAGTGACTAGTGGCTTCGGCTGAGTCGACTAATCCCTCTTCCCGAGGCTCAGCCCCTGGTAAACAGGTCGTAAATTCAGGGAAAATTCAGTCCTTAAATTCATCTGTTGAATGGCCCAAACAATGTCTTAGGATTGCGGCGGATACCCCCGCACCCGTACCTTTTCTCAAAATTGAGTTAAATAATGAGCCTATAACAGCTCTATTAGATTCAGGCAGTGTTTGTTCTATTATTTCGGCTGAATGGTATTCAAAATTGAAATCTGTTTGTAAGCTTCCGGACTATTGTTCGTCTTCGGTCCAATATGTTTCGGCTAATTCATCTCCATTAGAAATTCTAGGTTCTTTACATGTCAAAATTCGTATTTTTAAATTTACATGGAAATTCAAATTGTTTGTGGCTAAGCACTTGTCTTGCCCCATTATATTGGGAGCTGACTTCATTTCTCATACTGGTCTTGTGCTCGATCTTCAGAGTAAGTCGTGCACATTCAAATTTGCTTCCAATTGTAAAATCCCCTTTTGAAATGTAATTCTGTATCATGTTCCTCTATTTCGCCGACCCAGGATGAGATGTTATTAGACCTTAGACATCTACCTGAGGAGCAGGCTGATAGTATTCGTAAATTGTGTCAGTCGTTTCCAGAAGTGTTCTCTGATACTCTTGGTGTTACTGACCTTATTGAATACAAAATTGAGGTCACGGATTCGATTCCGGTACGTTTTCCACCTTATAGGCTATCTCCACCTAAAATGAAGGCTCTGAAAGAAATCATCGATCAGATGTTGAAGGATGGTATTATTAGGCCCTCTAAGTCGGCGTATTCTTCACCTATTTTTCTAGTCCCGAAACCCCAAGGGGACTTCAGGCCTGTCATTGATTATAGGGCTCTCAATCGGAAGGTGGTGTTACAATCTGTGCCCCTTCCCGACCTTCATTCTTGCTTTTCATGGTTTCGTAAGGCCAAGTTCTTTAGTATCTTGGACCTGAATCAGGCCTACAATCAAATTCCCCTTGCCGAAGAGTCTAAACATCTTACAGCGTTTGCCACGGATTGGAATTTGTATGAATACAACCGCGTGCCTTTCGGGCTCCCCACGGGAGCAGCTGTACTCACTCGACTGCTAGATAGGGTCTTCTCCGACATCAAATTTGAGTACTTGTATCACTACTTGGATGATGTCGTCGTATTTTCGGAGACCTTTGAAGAACATCTAGATCATCTGCGAGAAGTTCTCAATCGCCTTCGTAAGGCTGGGTTAACTGTGAAGTTGTCCAAGGTTGCCTTTGCTAAGCCCTCCATGTCATTCCTAGGGCATATTGTGTCACCTGATGGTGTTGCAGTCGATCATTCTAGAACACAGGCCATCCGTGATTTTAAACCTCCCAAGGACATCAAAGGTATCGCCAGGTTCATTGGTATGGTGAATTTCTTCAGGAAGTTTATTCCTAACTTCGCTAATAGAGCGGCGCCCTTAAACCTTCTTCGTAGGAAAGGCATCAAATTTGAGTGGGGACCTTCTCAACAAGCCGCTTTTGAAGATCTTAAATTAGCTCTCTGTAATGCCCCTGTCCTTGCTATGCCTGATTTCTCAAAGAAATTCATCGTCCAAACCGACGCGTCGTCGTCGGCGGTAGCTGCAGTCCTTCTTCAAGAGACTGAACTAGGGAGGCGACCCATCGCCTATGCATCTAGGACTCTATCGGCTCAAGAAGCCAAGTATTCTATCTATGAGCTCGAAGGTTTGGCAGTCTTATTTGCCTTAGAAAAGTTCCATCTCTATCTGGAACATGTCAAGTTCGACCTGGAGACGGATAATCAAGCCTTAAGCTGGGTCTTAGGGAGGCCGCGTCGTACTGGTCGTATAGCCCGTTGGGCCATCCATATTTCTGCCTTCCAATTCGATGTCAGGCATATCAGAGGTACCGAAAATGTTGTTGCTGATGGACTCAGCCGTATGTTTTCCAACGACGTTGAGACCCATGAACCGGTCGACAGTTCATCACCACCCGAGTCCATACTATCTGATGTTAATGCCATCTTAACAGATGCTCCCATGCTCTTTAGGGATATCGAGAAATACCAACGTGAAGATCCGACGCTGGCTCCGATAATGGAAACCCTTTCTTCTGGGGAACATGTCGTCCCTTATGTACTGAGGAATGGTGTTTTATGTTGCCCTTCGAGGCATGATAAGATGATGAAGGTTGTCGTTCCAGCTGTTCTTGTACCTATGATCTTCAAGTACTATCATGAGACCCCATTAGGGGGGCACCTTGGAATCTTTAAAACTCGTGAAAAGATTCGTGAAAGGTTCATCTGGAAAGGTATGGACGGTGAAATCCGTGAACTAGTAAAGGCTTGTAAATCTTGTTTGCTTAGTAAACCCACTATGTCCACCAAGGTAGGCCTTTTGTCTTCTCATCAGGCTTCGCGCCCCATGGAACGCCTGTATATTGATTATGTAGGACCCTTCCCCCAGTCAAAGGGAAATGCCAACAAGTTCATCTTTGTATGTGTAGATGGTTTTCCAAGATTTTCCTGGTTATTTCCGACTAAGCTGGCTACCGCTCAGTCCACTATTACTTGTCTAAATTCTATCTTTGCTTCTTTTGGTCCGTGTCAATATATTGTATCTGATAATGCTAAGGCTTTTACATCTAATCTATTTCGTAAATTCTGCTTTGACCTGTCCATCTCTCATGTGACAACTTCTGCTTATTACCCTCAACCATCTCTGGCTGAACGGGTTAATCGTAATCTCAGGTCCGCGCTTATTGCCTATCATCATGAAGATCATTCTAGGTGGGACACGTCCCTCCATTGGTTAGCTTTTGCTTTGAACTCGGCGGTTCATGAATCTCATAAGTTTACGCCAGCTTCGCTGATGTTCAAGTTTGTTCCCAACACGCCGCTCTCTAACCTCTGGTCTCTGAGTGACATTCTACCTGAGACAATAGACCCAGATGACATTAAAGATCTTTGGAAGAAGGCTAAAGCCAACCTTAAAGTGTCTCATGAAAAGGTTAGGGAAAGATATGATCGTGGACGGAGACCCACCCATTTGAATGTAGGTGACCAGGTGATGGTCAAGAATGTTTTTCCCGCTGGCAAGCTTGCCCCCCAGATTTCATGGGCCGTGTATCATTCTCGATTTCCTTACTCCCGTTACCTTATTGTTAAGCAATCCAGCCACCGAGAGGATATTTAGGGTTCACCTGTCACAGGTGAAACCGGTGTAATTTCTGTTTTAACATGCTTCATATAATTTTGAAAGAAATAGGAAGGTTATATTTTTTTTGAGGGGTTTCACCTTTAAGGCCTTCTGCCCTTGGAATCTGTTTCCTTTGTGTGTAATTATTTTTTGTAAACCTCCCCCGATCAGTTATACTGCCATCCTGTCCTTACCATGGCCATTACCACGCTCCCGTCTCCTGCTAACATAACACACAGTGGCTTATATATGCCATGAATATCTTCACGCCGCTGGCCCCTCAACCTCTCCACTATGCCTGTGCCCTCAAAAAATGATGATGGTCCAACAAAATTCTGCCGCCGAGCTTTAATGTTTCAGTGCCCCCGCAGCAGTGCGGCGCCGCACCGCTCCTGAGGCAGGGTACGGGCCCGCCCTTCTCCAGTGAGGCCAACCTGTGTACGGCGAGCCGGAGTCCTCCTCCCGACCAAGGCTGATGTGCGGCGCACAACCTGTAACTGGCCCGCGACCTGCATGTTCGCCGCGGGCGCGGCGTGCTTCAACTCCACTACTCCTCTCATAGTGCGGGCGAGCGGTATCTCAGCGTACTTGAGGGGTCCGAGCGGCCTCCTCTGAACTCAAGCAGCGGCGGCTGGTCTGGCCGTCAAACTTATCAACGTTTAAAGTACATATCCAGCTATATGGACATTCCAGTTCAACATTACTACCTTTTTTTGGATTTTACTGCAATATCTGGTGGACTTAGAAAATTTTTCCTCAACTTTAAAAACTAAAAGTTTCCTTCTGAATTCAACTTCTACAAACATAAAGACATTACTTCAAAAGTTACTACAAGAATTTTGAAACTGGATGCAATCATTTTAAGAAAATTTGTTGGTAAATACTTCTGCTATCTACTTCCATATCAACATCATAGCTTGGACCTTACGTTGAAATAAAAGTTTATGTTCTTCTGCGTTACCCCTTGGAGGGACTTTTGGGGGGGGAGGTCTGTACCGGGCGGTACACCTCCACGCCGCTAATTCAAACTTTGCGCCTGTTGAAACTCCCCTACTGGAGGAAGTCTGAACTTTATCTAATGTGTTAATTTTCAAGTTTCTCAGAAGATGTCACTACTTGGAAATTTTGAAGTTTCTGAACTGGGTCGTTTTCAATGTATTTTTGTTTTACCTGTAGTAAGAAGTGTGAACTTTCTCTTCTAGAGGACACTACTGAAGAACTACAATGGTGCACCCTAGTGCGAAGTGAAAGAACTGTTTTTTTTTTTTTTTTTTTTTTTTGGAGAAATTTGTATTTCAAAAGTTTGTTCCTTGTTAAATTTCTTTCTGTTATTGTTTAAGTTGGCTGTATAACCCTTTCTTTCCCCTTGTTTTGAATTTAGCCAATCCCGAATTTCTTTAATTAATTTCTGACCAATCAGGTGTATCTTCTCCAAATGGGATAGGTTGCTTAACCCCAGCCAATAAAGTTTTTGTGGGAGGGTGTTCTCATTCCTGAAACGCCTCGAACTTTCCGCGAGAGTATATAAACTGCTGATTTTCGGGTCTCCGGGCCACTTCTGTAACATCTTTCAGTGTGTAAAGTACGTAGCAGGGGCCGGGAAGCGCCTCTTTCTTCGGGCAGCAGTTCATCCACAAGGTAATGGCCTTTTAATAACTTATTTTCTTGCTAGCTCAGTAGTTTAACTCTCGGGGCAGGTCCGAAGCCTTTTCCATGTAACTTTCCTTTAAAAATGTAAAGACACTCGGCGTCAATTCTTTCTGTTTTAACTACATATTGGGATAGAGAGTGCTTAACCCTCTCGAGCTCCCACTCATATTGCATTGAGGTGAACTTATTTTTCACAACCGGTTCTTCCTTAACGTAATGTAAATTGTTTCCTTCTAAAAGTCACCTCCTTAGTATGGGATTAGCCCTTGCATTAACGGCCTAGTGCCAAGTAGGTTTTAAACAAATGTATTAGGAGTGCTGTTCGCCTCCTCTCAAATTGGTATTTTAGAGGCCATGTAATTAACCTTTTCTCACTTAGTAGGCCTCAGTAGGTTGGGTATTTTACCCCTGTGTTTATGTCCTTAGAGGACAGCTTGAAGGTGGAATTTGGTGTGGCCTTTGACAGGCTTAAATTTTGAGGGCGAGTTGCTCTTTCTAGAAAATTTTGTTTTCTCCGCGCCTCAAGGAGGCTTTACAGTGTAATTTGGAGCAAGTGCTCCTGGGCATGAATGGGGTTTTCTGCCCCTCTGTTGAAACTTGTTTTGGGGTAAAACTGGGCTAATTGCTCAAGAATTGTGAGTTCGGGGCTCGAAGCCCAAATCCTGTAAATACTGTAATTGTACTTTGTTGCCTTGCTACTCTGTACCTGCCATGCTTGTTTTTTCTTGATTTTGAAAAGAAAATATAACCTTGTTAAATTTTATCTTAACGTTAATTTCGTATTTTGAGGCCCGTTCACCCCCGCACCTTCTTTCACCTCTGCTGTTCCACAGATACCTCGGAACAATTATTATTATTATTATTATTATTATTAGTATTATTATTATTATTATTATTATTTCTTAATCCGTTTGTCCTCCAGGGTTGATTTTTCCCTCGAACTCAGCGAGAGATCCCACCTCTACACTCAAGGCCAGTGTCCTGGAACGTGAGACTTTGGGTCTGGGATGCAACTGGGAAGGAAGATCAGTACCTCGCCTAGGCGGCCTTACTTGCTATGCTGAACAGGGACCTTGTGGGGAATGGGAAGATCAGAAGGGATAGACAAGGAAGAGGGAAGGAAGCGGTCATGGCCTTAAGTTAGTTACCAACCCGACGTTTACCTGGAGGAGAAGCGGGAAACCACGGAAAACCACTTCGAGGATGGCTGAGATAGGAATCGAACCGTCCTCTACTTAGTTGACCTCCCGAGGCTGAGTGGACCCCGTTCCAGCCCTCGTACCACTTTTCAAATTTCGTTGCAGAGTCGGGATTCGAACCTGGGTCTCCGGGGGTGGCAGCTAAACACACTAACCACTACACCACAGAGGCGGACATTATTATTATTATTATTATTATTATTATTATTATTATTATTATTATTATTATTATTATTATTATTATTATTATTATTATTATTATTTTCTCAGTTCCAAACAATAACCATGACTAACAATAAAGTTTGTGAAGTTCGCATGAGCCACATTACCACAAACACTTTTCATACTTACTTGAGTTGAAATAGCCTTTGAATGGATTCTTGATTTTCTTCTGTTCACACTGTAACCATGACGAATATAAGATGACCACCGCCGTCTCGATCCTCCTATACTGCCTGCCACGGTTACTAGACTAGACGGTAGGGGTCACGCGCAGGCTTGCTTTGGCTGGTGACGTCATCTGATCCCCACTGTCGGGCTTGCAGTGAACACGACCCATTGGAATTGTGCGTTTCTATTAATGATTTGCTTGTTTTTTTATTTATTTTTTTAACCACTTGCTAAATATTTTTCAGTTTTGTCAAATATAATTGCCAGTTGTTATGTGTAGGTAATTATGTTGTAATTTATTTCAGTATTTTTAAGAACATTACAAGTGTCAGGGATTGAGACGCCCTCTATGTCCTCTATCAGTGTAGCATTCTATGACAGAGACTACAGGGAGTTGTCTATCTGTAAAACCAGAGAGTTTGTACTTACTAACAATAATAAAGGGATTTGTTTATAACTTGTAAACGGTCGTTACTCGCGAGGAACAAAATATAATACTGGTGCCGAAAACCCCGGGAACGAAGAATCATCAACACTGGCATTAAAGAAGACTACAATGAACGGATATCTGTAAGAGATTTTCCTTTCCTTCACGCCGCGAGTATTAATATCACAAGAGAATCAACATCACGACAGACGGCAGATGAGTAGATCGCATTCTATTTATTCTGTAATAGTTAATTAGGAAAGTTGTTGTAAAGGAAATAATGTTGAATGAAAAGGGTTGTAGTAAAGGGAAGCATGCCTATTGAGAAATGGTCAAGCTTACATCGCAATAGAAGTTTGCATGATATCTTAGAAGCAGAGAGCAGCCATCTTGAATATTAATACATACGTAATCTGCTGTTATACGAAGGTCATCCACGAATCAGTAAGGTACAGGTGCTGCCATCTGTCGCCAAGCAATACAATTACAGAAGATCCAAAAAATCTGTCAGCGCACACTCACAGACGTCTCCATCACTGCCATACTAGCCCACCTCAGGTCAACTTCCCCTTGAGTTTCACGATGACGGAAAATGAACAGCTTCTTAAAAAACTTAAAAGGACACGAAAGACCCACCGGTCGACTGTTACACGTTTCTCCACGTACCTGAATGAAGTTAACGACTCGACGGAACAGGATGAAATAGCTCACGCTCTTAACCGCTTACAAGACACTCTACAAAAACTATTAATCCTAGACGAACAAGTACACGATTTGTTGAATGATGATGAGTACGAGACGGACGCACAGGATTGCGAGCAATATATTGACCGCTCGAAGCGTGCAATACGGAAGGCCACTAATCTCATTAAAGAGAAGCGTGAGGACATCACTCAAGCCACCGCTGATCAGACTTGAACCTTTCACAGGCGATATCGAGACATGGCCCAGGTTCTGGGAACAATTCCAGTCTTCTGTGGACAACAACGCGCGTCTTTCAACCATAAATAAACACGTATTTCTCCGAGGTTACCTAGAGGGTGAACCTAAGCTCCTGGTTGACGGAATAGCGGTCACGGCAGATAACTACGACCGAACGAAGCGGATTCTTCACTCGAGATACGGCGACACGGACCGAATCATACAAAGCCACCTAGATTTCTTGGAAAATTTAGAACCTGCCACCTCGGATAGCCCGGCGATTTTAAACACTACCTACATTGAGTGCCATCGACGATTAGAAGCACTAAGAGCACTAGGGGAAAACATAGACGCGTTCGGACGGATATTAGCAACCAAACTGTTGAGAGCATTCCCAGAAGATCTTTGCCGACGCTGGCTAATTCATGCAAAAAGAAATGGCTTACAGGAAGGCAACCTTACACGTTTAATGGAATTTTTATATGAAGTAATTCAAGGAGCTCTAGCCGCTCAAAAGATACGTGGTGATGCTACTCAACCACTGAACTACATGCCAACGGCAGCCGCTCTTCAAGTAAATACGAAGACCAATAAGAGTAAGAGAGGGGTCAATTCCACACTACAGCCTTTCTGCGTGTATTGTGAGAAGAATTCCGGACATTGGGGTCAAGACTGTCATCAAATGAAAGATATCCGGTCAAGAATCGAAAAACTGAGAGCTACGAATCGTTCTTTTCTATGCTTAAGGCGAGGCCACAACAAAGGTCAATGTTTCAAACGCGGGAAGGCATTCTGCACTAAATGTAAAGAGCAACACCATGTCTCCATCTGCAATAGAAACGACAGCTTGCAGACATCAGTTGGCAAGATTTCAGTTACGACTCCAAACTTCACGTACTTACAAACAGCCCGCATATGGATCAAAGGCCCAACAGGGAGAAATAAACTAACGCGCTGCATACTGGATTCGGGAAGCCAGTCGAGCTTCATTCATAGTTCCTTAATACATTCACTGGAACTTAATGTCACCGGTAACACGAGTCTAGAAATCACTGCTTTTGAAGCGCCTTCTAGCACTGCAGAAAAAAGAAGAGAAGTCAGCTTTGACATCATGGGATACTCAACAAAGGCTTTGATTACCGTTAAGGCTTTCGAAAGTAATAACACATATTCAGCGCAACCAACACCGTCGCAAGACATCGGAGTTCTGGCTGCGGTCAGGAAGGTAAAACTAGCTGATCCACGAGACGAATCTAACGAAGACCTACCTATAGAAGTTCTTATAGGTGCGGATTACTATTGGAAGATCGTGACTTCAAAACAGCCAATTAGAGTGTCACCTTCACTGGTCCTGATTTCCACAATTTTCGGACACATACTTAGTGGGAACAGATCAAGTACTACAGTCAAACAAACCACAGTACATCACATTTCATTGCACGAAGACGTGCTATTGGACAACGTCGTTAGACAGTTCTGGGAGCTAGAGTCTATCGGGATACAAGAGAAGGCCACCAGGACACCCCTGGCGAAAGATAAGCTTATCCTTCAAGAGTTTCATGACAGTTATTGCATTAAAGATGGAAGGAGAGTAGTGTCACTTCCTAGGAAGAAGGATGTTCAGTTTTCAAGTAATCTCCCCACAGCAAGAAAACGGTTTCAAGCCCTAGAGATGAGACTGAAGAGAGATGGAGATTTTCGCGACATGTATCACAAGCATATGCTAGACTACTTTGCTAAAGACCAGATAGAGAGCGTGCCTGCAAACGATTCATCTGAAAATGTGTTCTACTTGCCACATCATGCCGTGAAGAAGAAAACTGGTAATGTTACTAAGTTCAGGATTGTATTTGATGCGTCATCACATGAAAAGGGGTCACCGTCCTTAAATGATGCCCTAGAAACTGGACCAAACTTACTGCCCGAAATTCTTGCTACCCTATTACGTTTTCGGCAGTATCGTAATGCAATCGTTTCAGATGGAAGCCAAGCATTTCTCCAACTTTATCTAAATGAGAAAGACCGCAACTTAACTAGATTTCTGTGGTATCGCATAAATTCAGATGGCTCCGGAGACTATCAGGTGACGGAAGAGATCATTGCATATCGCTTCACACGCCTTCCCTTCGGTCTCGCAAGCAGCCCATTTCTATTATCTGCCACTTTAAGGGAACTAGCTTCACTTCATAAGGAAACGTACCCATTAGCGACAGCTCTTATTGACAAATCAACCTTCATGGATGATTTCACAATCAGCCTAGAAGATAACAACGAAGTGATCACAACCTACTACGAGTTGAATAGTCTTCTGAGACTAATAAAACTCCCGCTTTCAAAATGGGCTACGAACTCAACACCACTTAAGGAGATATGGAAAGCAGAGGGCAGGGAAACAAAAAACGAAACTACTGTACTTGGAGTTAGTTGGGATACAGACAAAGATTCCCTGACATTCGATTTCAAGCACATCTTAGAATATCTGGCAGAAGAGCCTGGAACCAAACGTAGCGTTTTAAAGGGAACAGCTAAATTCTATGATCCCTTAGGTTTACTTGCACCCATACTCATCACGGCGAAGATCATCTTTCAAGACACTTGGCGTCGAGGACTCGCATGGGAAGAAATTCTCCCACCAGATCTGGCGCAAAGATGGCAATGTTGGTTGTCAGAACTAATTCACTTATCACCAATATACGTTTCCCGATGGATTGGCATTTCAAAAGGCAACGGGAACACTGAGATACATGTATTTTGTGACGCAAGTGAGAAGGCATATGGTGCTGCACTATATTTGAGGTCAGAGTCTGATATGTTGTGTTCCGTATGCCTTGTTTGCAGCAAGGCACGACTAGCTCCTGTGAGGAAAGTAACGATTCCCAGATTAGAATTGCTTGCTGCTCTAATTGGTACACGCCTCCTCTACTACATCTGCACGGAGACCGATCTCAGCATAAACAAGGCCACGCTATGGAGCGACAGTAAGATAACGCTTGGTTGGATTCGCAGTGACCCAAATAGGTGGAAACCTTTCGTTGCTAACAGGGTTAATGAAATTCTAAGCTACACAGCCCCTAGTCAATGGCGACATTGCCCCGGTGACACTAATCCCGCAGACTACCTCTCGCGGGGACTCTCCACAAATGACTTACGCTCAAATGATACTTGGTGGCATGGTCCTTCTTGGCTCGTTGGTGAACACACATCATGGCCATTGGAAAACTCGTCAGACATAACATCTCTACCAGATGCGAAAAACCAACTAAGCAAATTCTACTAATCACTTCGCATGAATCACTGCTAGACACATCACAATTCAGTTCGTACTGGAAACTGATACATGTTACTTGTTGGGTTCTACGTTTTATCAGAGTGATGAAGGAAAGAGTACGATACCCCAAGTATCTCACAGAAATAGATATAAATAACGCTCGACTTTACTGGATACGTCAGACTCAAGAAGAATGTTTCGGTATGGAACTCACCGCATTGAGGCGAAACATTCCGCTTCCAAATAAGTCCAAGATTGCAAGATTCAATCCATACATCCAAGACGACATCATTCGACTTGGTGGACGACTTCAATACGCAGACCTGACGCATAGAGAAAGGCATCCAATACTTTTGGATGGATCCCACACTTTCACCAGACTTCTGATAAGGCAGACACACATCAGGCTTCATCACTTAGGTGTACGGATAGTGCTGTCAGAGCTACGATCAGAATATTGGATTCTTCGCGCCAGGCAAGCCATAAAGAAAGTTCTGCACACTTGTCTACCCTGTAAAATGGCGCACAACAAATTTGGTGAAGCTATTGAAGCACCCTTGCCACCTGACCGTGTAAAGCCCTTACGACCATTCGAAGTGACTGGCATTGACTTTGCAGGCCCCTTACATATCAAGGTGGGGAATGAGTCGAAAAAATGTTATATTGCTCTCTTCACGTGTGCATCAACGAGGGCCTTACACCTAGAATTATGTTCAGACATGACTACTGAAACATTCATCCTCGCATTACAAAGATTTGCAGGAAGACGAGGGTTGCCGCATGTAATCTACACGGACAACGCTAAGACTTTCCACGCTACAAACAAAGAATTGTCTTCACTCTGGCAATACCTCACCGTATCTTCCGTCCACCAGTACCTAGCACATCATTCTATCAAATGGAGGTTCATTCCTCCACGGGCGGCTTGGTGGGGAGGATGGTGGGAGAGGATGGTTGGCACTACAAAACGATGCCTGAGGAAGGTGTTAGGCAAGGCGTTGATAACCGAGGAAAGGCTTAACACCATTCTAGTAAATATTGAAGCCGCCATCAACTCACGACCCATCTCTCAGAATGAAGATGAAACAGAAGCTCTGACTCCCGCCCATTTCTTGACCGGACAAAGATTAACGGCCATACCAACTGGACCAGAACCACCATTAAGGACAAACCTGACAAAGGAGTTAGCAGTACGACGAAAGATCTCAGACGACTTCTGGAAGCGCTGGACTAAGGAATACCTCATGGAGCTGAGGAGCTTTCACGAAGTTCGACGTCCTCGAGGTAACAGACCACATCTGAGAGTTGGAGACGTAGCACTCCTTCAAGAAGACAACCAACCACGACACATGTGGAAGAAGGCCCGCATAGTGGAAATCCGAGCTGGAAGAGACGGAGTGATCAGAACTGTGATCCTTAAGGATTCAAAGGGGACTGTGATAACTCGTCCAGTGCAGCTGGTCATCCCCTTGGAGATAGACCAGGGTGGGGAGGATGTCAGGGATTTTTTTTTGCTAGGGGCTTTACGTCGCACCAACACAGATAGGTCTTATGGCGACGATGGGATAGGAAAGGCCTAGGAGTTGGAAGGAATCGGCCGTGGCCTTAATTAAGGTACAGCCCCAGCGATGTCAGGGATTGAGACGCCCTCTATGTCCTCTATCAGTGTAGCATTCTATGACAGAGACTACAGGGAGTTGTCTATCTGTAAAACCAGAGAGTTTGTACTTACTAACAATAATAAAGGGATTTGTTTATAACTTGTAAACGGTCGTTACTCGCGAGGAACAAAATATAATAACAAGTATATAATAACACTGTGCTTAACACGAACTATTCCAATAGCTCTCTCACTAATAAATTATCTTTCGCCTCGCAAATAAAGTATTTTCTGTTCGGTTTTCGTATTTTTTATCCATCCAGTGATTTTAGAACGATTTTATACGTAGTTTTATTTCTAAAACCTTTTTTTTTTTTTTGCTAGTTGCTTTACGTCGCACCGACACAGATATGTCTTATGGCGACGATGGGACAGGGAAAGGTTAGGAGTGGGAAGGAAGCGGCCGTGGCCTTAATTAAGGTACAGCCCCAGCATTTGCCTCGTGTGAAAATGGGAAACCACGGAAAATCATTTTCAGGGCTGCCGACAGTGGGGTTCGAACCTACTATCTCCCGAATACTGGACACTGGCCGCACTTAAGCGACTGCAGCTATCGAGCTCGGTATTTCTAAAACTAGTTACAAAAATTAAAGAAACATGACCAATCACGCGGGATGCTTTTTACCGTTGTTTTGGTGGATTGTTGGTCTTAAGTAGTATGAAAAACATCTAATATTATATTTATGTATAAGTTATTATTTATAAATGTGTATTGGCCGGTGGAATGTTGGTAAAATTCCCCTGAAGAAACGTCAACCTCTTCCACCATATTAGGGGTCACAATTTTTTGGTGGGGAAAGATGTTTCTCACAGGCTTAGTCCTTATAGAAATGTGGTGCGGAGAAAACCCTCAGTCAGAAAATGCGATCAAATGTTCAATATTTTAAAATACCTAATGAATACTCCTCATTATTATTATGGTAGTAAAACTGTATACATTTTTACATTATATAGGTTCCACACAAAATATTTACACCAGATTTTTACTTGGTTGTTTTACATTACTTCAAAATCAGTCTATCAAACAACTCTTAATTTTTTTCACACTTCTTTTTTTCATTAGGAGTTCGTTTACACCTCTTGCAAGAATTCGTGTGCCTATGTCTGTTTATGTTTTTCATCCTTATGAACGTTCTGGTTCTAACGAAACATAAAACAACGAAATCTTCAAGATCAGGATGTTTTTCTTTTCTTTTTCCCTTTACAAACCTAAAATCTCCTGGACATTTCTTAATGTAGTTTCCATGGAAGGCACTAAATTCATTTTCCATTTTCTTCTTCTTAATCTGTTAACCCTCTAGGGTTGGCTTTCCCCTCGGACTCAGCGAGGGATCCCACTTCTACCACCTCAAGGGCAGTGTCCTGGAACGTGAGACATTGAGTCGGGGGATGAAACTGGGGAGAATGACCAGTACCTCGCCCAGGCGGCCTCACCTGCCATGCTGAACAGGGGCCTTGTGGGAGGGGGGGATGGGAAGATTGCAAGGGATAGACAAGGAAGAGGGAAGGAATTGGCCGTGGCCTTAAGTTAGGTACCATCCCGGCATTTGCCTGGAGGATAAGCGGGAAACCACGAAAAACCACTTCTAGGATGACTCAGGTGGGAATAGAACACACTTCTATTCATTTGACGTACGGAGGCTGAGTGGACCCCGTTCCATCCCTCGTACCACTTTTCAAATTTCGTGGCAGAGCCGGGAAACGAACCCGGGCCTCCGGGGGTGGCAGCTAATCACACTAACCACTACACCACAGAGGCGGACTGATGTTTACTTTTGTTATCTAATTCCTTCTCAAGATTGCATTATTAACATTTTCTGCTTCAATTGGCGCCTGCGATTGTAAAATTTGCCATATCTCCTTACGATGATTTCGCTTTTGTGCCCTTATTTCACGATCTTTACAGAACTGACTCGCTAAATCATTACTACTCGATGGCAAATTTAAATGTCAGGCCGTAAATCACGTCAAATTTTAAGTTTCACTGTTCTTTGGAAAACGATGCAATTTAATGTCACCGGGCGAGTTGGCCGTGCGCGTAGAGGCGCGCGGCTGTGAGCTTGCATCCGGGAGATAGTAGGTTCGAATCCCACTATCGGCAGCCCTGAAGATGGTTTTCCGTGGTTTCCCATTTTCACACCAGGTAAATGCTGGGGCTGTACCTTAATTAAGGCCACGGCCGCTTCCTTCCAACTCCTAGGCCTTTCCAATCCCATCGTCGCCATAAGACCTATCTGTGTCGGTGCGACGTAAAGCCCATAGCAAAAAAAAAAAAAAACAATTTAATGTCTAAGTCCTTCTGATGTATATCGTGGTTAAAGCAACGCACCATGGCACAGCACAGCACAGCACAGCACAGAAAAATTAAACTCTTACACTGTTGAGAAGGTGGTGTTCTGCTTCGTTTAGCGAACATGGGGAACGCGTGACGTCAGGAGGCGTGACTTGCTACTACGCACCCAACTGATGACCCCTACCGTCTAGTCTAGTAACCGTGCTGCCTGCTCTATGCGAGCCTTTTTGCGACTACGCAGCGACAAAATTTCTCCGCTAGATGGCAGACATAGACGCACAATGTTCTAAACTTATTCTAATGACGACAGCCTACAAAACACTATGCAGTTTGGTCATATGTTCACTAAAGCTCGTAAATTACATCAGTAATATTAAATATCGGCAATATTACCTGTATGAAGTCGCAGTTGGCCTCTTCATGCACAATTTTCCTGGACGAAGGCTTGGAGTTGTACCGTACTTTTTGTGTTCTTGCCAACGCAATATCAAATAATAGAGGTCTTACGAACTTGGTTAGGACAATATCACTAACAGTTTGCTGATGTTCTTTGACCTCACGCTGTAACAAAACACATTCTGAAAGGTTTTTTTCTAAATGTTTTACGTCGCACCGACACGGATAGGTCTTATGGCGACTATGGAATAGGAAAGGCCTAGGAATGAGAAGGAAGCGGCCGTGGCCTTAATTAAGGTACAGCCCAAGTATTTGCCTGGTGTGAAAATGGGAAACCACGGAAAACCATATTCAGGGCTGCCGACAGTTGGGTTCGAACCCACTATCTCCCGGATGCAAGCTCACAGCTGCGCGCTCCTAACCGTACGGCCAACTCGCCCGGTATTCTGAAAGGGAAGACGTCGCAAGTCCTCGTATTACGCTCGTACGTTTGAAGAACTTCGACAATAGGGCACAGCAGCTTAAACGAACTCCTACAGATGCTTCACCAGAGCAACAAGGTTTTGGGTATCGAACTCCTCCTCTGTCCTAATGCATAATTAGTTCCATTTAGCGGTGTCGAAGCTCTAGGCAGTGAGATGTTGCTGACACAAGTGTCACACTCCATCCTCTCTTCAACAACACGAACCTAGTACCCGCAAATTAGGATCTGATTTCCTGTTTCTAGTTTGATTAGAATATTATCGTCTGGATATCTGAGGTTGTCCAAAATGTCTAAACATGAAGAAGTTTGTTGTGTGATTGCCCGTCACAATTCTTATCACAAGGAATCCACTATCCTCCAGGGCTTTAATCACCTTCTGAAAAAAAAAGCAGCCTGTTTCCAGTCATTCGACCGGATCAGGAATGGAGTGAATGAAGCCCCCATCTAGCAGCGAGGATATGAATTGTGCCGGCTGCCGAAGCCTGTCGCACTCCTCCCGGGCAATGATTAATGAATAACAGATGAAATGAAATTATATTCGAGAGTGTTGCTGGAATGAAATATGACAGGGAAAACGGAAGTATCCGGAGAAAAACCTGTCCCGCCTCCGCTTTGTCCAGCACAAATCTCACATCGAGTGACCGGGATTTGAACCACAGAACCCAGTGGTGAGAGGCCGGCGCGCTGCCGCCTGAGCCGCGGAGGCGCCATCACATTCTGAAACAAAGTGTAAAGGCACAGGTGCGAGAGTAATCTGAGAATATCCAATTACTTCCTTTATTAGGTCCTAGCCTAGATAAAGCCGACAGCCGCTTTTCTCTTAATTCCCCTCTAGACGGTATTTCATGGAGTGGTATATTCTCTGGCTGTGAACAACCTTGCCGAGACTGGCAAAATGGTACACAACAGTTGAATATTTCGGAGAAAGAATCTGAAGTTTCAGTTCTGTGAAAAATATACCTTGCACAAACGGAAAGAAACAAGTACCAACACCTTAAAATCACTTTTGAAATATCTATAAGCATAACATGATTAATTCATTTCACAGTTCTATACAAAATATCTCTTGTACGAACGGAAGTGACCAGACACGTTTACTCATTGTACGAAATAACTCAGGTTTTCCACACATTCATGCACCAATAACACGGTGCTACCCCCACATTGACAGCGAAGGTTGTGCATCTACTGCTGCACTCTTACGGCGACTTGGAGAAATATTGGTAGTCGCGCCTTCCTGTGTTAAACTAGTGGCATAGAGCAGGCAGTATAAGAGGATCGAGACGGCGGTGAAGATGACTCATCGAGTTCAGGCGCGCCCCGCCAGGCAGCGCTAGAGTTTGGTAGCTCCACAATACCTATCAGCTGGTCTTAGAAATGGTGACATAGGACACGTATTACTCCGTAACTGATAAGTATATACACTGTATTTTATTTTTAAAAATCAGAGATTACAATTAAAATACCACGGCAGAGAACAATGGAAAAATATCATACACGAAAATAAGAGCTAGGACTTTCATCACATGTTCCGAAAAGCACAAGTTACTCGAGTGTACATATACATAAATAACACAACTCCCAGCATATTAAAAAAACACCCATGAACCATCTCAGTTTGTCGGTTACTGGACTTTCGAAAGCGTGCGTGAAGATTTGGCGGATGTTCGAGATTGTAAATCTCGCAGAATTTCTTTCACTCTGAAGAAAAATCGGCACTTCAGATAATGATAAACAAGTCTGGGGATTATATCCATAATATGCTGAAGACAACAGCCAGCTTCTGAAGGATCAGCTGAAATTTTGTCTATAGAATCGATACAATCAAAAAATATTTTGAGTTCAGTTTTTCACGAATTACTGGAAAGAATGTCACATATACTTTTCGAAGGGGGCGTTAAAAACACTTCATTATTGCTTGAACCGTAGTTTGTTATTTCGGAGAGAACTGAGAATGTACTTTGACTATTGTCACGTAGAGAATGGGCACAGGGCGAACACTTAATAAGTGATTAACAACGTACCCAGCCAAATGGTACACTACACACTTCTCAATCAAAGAGTTTCGAACTGTGCATTTCTAACCTGCTTCTACGAAACGGAAGAAAGCCTTTCAACAGAGCCACTGAGAAAACGACAATGCGTTGATCATGCAAACAGTTCAACCAATAGGTTGGCAGTTTGTGATGTTATTATAAGTGGCATCAATGATAGATTTCAGTTCACTGATCATCTGTGTGCATCTAAGCTTTTTTTCATAGATAACTTTCCTCAGTACTGCAATTCATTCCCTGAGTATGACTTCCAGACGACCCTGAAGCTGTATCCTGCGATAAACGGTCCAAAATTGCAAACCGAATTAGAAGTGTTGTTCAGTCGTGAAGATCTTCGCTTTGCTTTGCCTCTTTAGCAATTTTTCTACGAAAATAGAATGACACGAACATTTTCCGAGTGTTTTAAAAATAATTGTTACCATACCTATGACAACTGTTGAATCTGAACGGTCATTCTCCACTCTGAAAATAACAAAGACATTTTTGCCAAGTTCCATGGGGAATGAGAGGTTGAATGCACTCGGGATGTTATCGATCGAGAAGAAGATGATACATTCCATACCGGACTTCAATAATCGAGTAACTGAAGAATTTTCTACTGCCAAAGACAGGAGAATCGAGCTGATATACAAGAAATAAAAAGGTAAGATTAATTTAATTGATTCCTAGTGTTCCTAATATGTTGAATGTGCCCCACCCATTTTTATCATAACGAGCCGCCACTGGTAGGTATATAAACCTGCACTGTTGTGGTGGGCATTGGCTTGCTATCCATTCACTATGCTGGTCGTAGTAACTTATCCGCTGCCCTATTTTCTTATTTATGATTAAACCAACTCCTGCGTTTCCCCTGTTTGATTTTGTGTTGATAATTCTATTTCTCCTACCAACGTACTTCACTTATACCAACTACATCTAACTTTAGTCTATCCATCTCCCTTTTCAGATTCCAAGCTCCGACTCACAGAATGTCAGTATCCATCTTCCTGATGAGTGATGATCGCCCCCTCTCGTGTAGTCCCCACCGGGAGATCCGAATGGGGGACTAGTTTACCTCCGGAATATTTTACCCAGGAGGAAGCCATCATTAGTACATCATTCATACAGAGAGAGCTGCATGTACTCGGGAGTTAGTTACGGATGAAGTTCCCCATTGTTTTCAGCCGTGCGGCAGTGTTAATACAGCTAAGGCATGCCAAGTATTATTATAAGGCCATATTAGTCATTCATCCAGACCGAAAGGCTGCTACCCCCCATTCGATGAAACATTCGTTAGTCTAATCTCTCGACGGATAGCCATTCGGTATGGTTGCACCTACGGCTCGGCTATGTGCTTCACTGGAATGTTTTTACCAACACTTTCCTCTTCATATTCAGACAACACACCACCCTACCAACCAGCACAGAAACACGGAATAAATATTACATCCCTCCATATCGGGTTGGCGTCAGGAAGGGCATCCGGTCGCAAAACAGGACCAAACCCACATTGCGACACAGTTCGCACCGGCGACCGCCAGATGTGAGAAAAGCGGAAGAAGAAGTTTTGCAAGAAAATAGATGCGCTGATTCTAAATTATAGAAGAATCCACAACAATACTCTCAAAGACAGTTTTAATAGGATAAGCCTACCCATGCATCTCTGAGTGTTAATGAACCATCTTCTGTAGTGAAATTAAATCAGGATATATTTCTCCAGACTCTATCTGAGAATCTGAAATTTAGATTACTGACGACAATACGTCAGAGTTCAGTAGATGTAGATGTTCCATGTCTTGAGGGAGAGAACAAATTTGCACGCCATTGTGAGCTATTGGCGGCCGGTGTTCCTAGCACTTAGGTGGTAGATTGCATTTTCTTCAAACAACTTGGACATTTATTGCTCCTCGCCCTATAAATGAATTTTCGCCCCAATTTGTCCCCTTGAATTCCTACTTTGTCTTCATATTATGACTTGGGATACCTATTTCGCTCTGAGGAGAGAAAATTCTTACAGCTAGCTGTAAATTTGAAGAGGAGAGCCTTGTATCCCACAGGTATCGAGAGGTGGAACGCTGCTGTAGTGTGTGACACTGATGTTACACAATCAGTTATAAAGTTACAAGTAAACAGTGGACGATTGTCAACATTCAGCAGGAAACATTTACCTACAATGAGAAAACAAACACAATTCACGGGTCCAGTGATACCAGGCTCCTTTTGTAAACTTTCACATGTCGTAGGCGAAGAAGAAGTGTATCAATTGCATGTGGTATTTACGTCTTATACTTTGAACGGTGCTAACTTTAGTGACCTCCTCCTTGTTTATTGCGCATCATTTCAATTATTTTCTACAAATGGCATCTTTTTCTAAACATAAGTCTTGGAGTTTCTGGAGGAAAATAATCTAATATGGGAACGCTTCGCGTCCAAATGGAGCTATTTCGATGACGTGCTAACCGTAAGTAGTCGCCATTTTTATTTTGATATTGCAGCTGGTCCACGTGAGCTTCCTAGGTATAAGTTATAGTTACTTTCGTGGTCGTGAACCCAAGATCGTCGATTCGATCTTAAACGAGTTTGATTTTTGAACTGTGGTCAATAATCGTCGCACTCCAGTTGTTGGGAAGATTAACATCTCTGGCAGAGTGATGGTGATGATTACTGTTTGAAGAGGAAGTACAACTGGGCAACCATCCTCTATATAACACTAATCAGAGAGCAAAAAATGGAAGGGATCCGACACTTCGAAAAATGAAGACAAGGGCCACGAAGGGCGTGAAAATGAAAGACTCCCTAGGTCTTGAGTGCTCTAATACCGTCGGGGTCGGAAAAGAACCAGAGTTGACCAAGGGAGGTCGGCTAGGATATATAAAATTGAGGAGCCTGGCACAAAGCAATGCGAGGACTCAGCTGAGAGCTCCGTAGTCACCAACCCACGCTCCCAAGTTCAGAGCCCATGGGATATCTTTTAGTCACCTCTTATAACAGGCAGTGGATACCACTTCCACCCACCCACAGATAAATTTCTTGAGGAGCACTGTGTGCCAACAGGCAAAATTAACCTAACTAATTAACAATGTCCGCTCCAGTAGAGTTCTGGTTTTGTTGCTAGATAGCTGTCGAAAGTGACAGGCAGGCCGTCTAGATGGCAGCGCTTCAAGCGGTGTGGCCACGTGTGGCCAAGCTGCGCATTTTGGAGACGAGTGTCCAAAGAATGCTTTTCTGTGGTTTCCCAGGCAAATGCCAGGACAGCCGATTTCGTGCGCCTCGTTACCCACATTCATTTCACGATCAGCGTCAGGAAGGGCATCCGACCGTATAAATTCATCTATACTTATCCCCGATCCTGAGAGCATAGCTTCACTCTGTAGACCGAGCGAGTTGCCCGTGCGGTTAGCGTCGCGCAGCTGTGAGCTTGCATTCGGGAGAGTTGGTCGTGGTGATCATTGTTTTAAGGGGAAGTAGGTAACCATCCTCTATTAACACTAACGAGAGAAAAAAAGGAAGGGATCCGACACTTGGAAGGTATCGGCGAAAGAAAGACAAAAGGCAGGAAAGGCGTGAAAATGAAAGACTCCCTAGGGCTCGAGTGCTCTAATACCGTCGGAGTCGGAAAAGAACAGGAGTTGTCCAAGGGAGGTCGGCTAGGATAGATAAAAGTGAGGAGCCTGGCACAAGTACGTGAAAGCAATGTGAGGACTCAGCTAAGGGTCCCGTGGTCACCAACCCACGCTCCAAAGTTCAGAGCCCCTGGGGCCCCTTTAAGTCACGTCACGACAGGCAGGGGATACCGTGGCTCTTATTCTACCGCCAACACCCACAAGGGGATTGCGTTCGGGAGATGGTGGCTTCAAATCCCACCGTCGGCAGCCCTGAAGATGGTTTTCCGTGGTTTCCCATTTCACACGATGAAAATGCTACCTTCTTTTTCCCGTCTGTCCTCCTATGATTGGTGCGACCTTAAACCAGTAGTTATTTTAACTGGTCGCGGTGGTCCGACACTTCGAAGAATGAGAGCCTATAGGGGTCGGAAGAGATCAAGGAGGGCGGTCTGACACAAGTGGAAGCTAGGGGAACCACCACCCTCACCAGTCGCCGGTCGGCTGACGTCTGTATTTCAGTGACTTGACTCACTTCTGTGCAGTGAGGAAAGCAACAGCAACCTTACTCCTCTTTTGCGCGGTAGGCAGTCCGCCTAAATAACACCACTTCAGAAGGTCCACTTCTCATAAGTGTTTATCTTGTACTTTCTTCCCTGATATGAGACTGTAGTGCTTCCCGATCATTAACCACGTTTCCCCTATAAAGCGCAGTTTTACGGCGGATGCCCTATGTGGAGGAATGCGTGTTTCTGTGCTTGTTGGTAGTGTAACACAAAACCGCCCCTCAGCTAAAGTAATTAACCATACATTGTTAAAATGCCCAGCAAAGCCAAGAATCGAACAAAGGCCATTACGCTGACAATTTAGCCTAAGAGCCATTATTGAGACAAAGATTCCCTCTCATATTGTTGTCTTTCTCTGATCGTACAGCAGTTGTGTTGCTCTCCATATTCTCATCCATATTTTCAATTGTCTAAAGAATGGCACACTACCAAGTTAGCAAATGTAATCCCACTTCCTAAGAACCCGGGTTCGAAACTTCTATCCAATTACCGTCAAATTTCTATTCTTCCTGTCCTCTCCAAAGCACTAGAACGGTTGGTACATGTTCACATACAGGAATACCTGCACTCTCACTCAGTCCTTTCTGGATCCGCTGCAGTCTGGTTTCAAGGAGGGCCATAATACAGCAACTGCCTTACTGAAAGTGACTAACGACATCAGACAAGACTCACACTCCTCGACTTCAGAAATACTTTTGATCAATATTCAAACATTGTTAAACACTTTAATCGCTTTTCGGTGAAATGAAATGGCGTATGGCTTTTAGTGCCGGGAGTGTCGGAGGACGACCTGCGCGTCGTGATGAGGATGACAACACATACACCCAGCCCCCCGTGCCAGCGAAATTAACCAATCATGGTTAAAATTCCCGATCCTGCCGGGAATGGAACCCGGGACCCCTGTGACCAAAGGCCAGCACGCTAACCATTTAGCCATGGAGCCGGGAACTTTTCGGTAATAAAGCTTCTTACCTTACAGATCCAGGGGCTGCCTGGCCGAGGCGGTAAAGGCGTGCTCGGTTCGGCCGGAAGGACGTGGGTTCGAATCCCCGTCAGGAAGTCGTAAAACTTAAGAAACGAGATTTCCACTTCCGGAGGTGCATATGGCCCTGAGGTTCATTCAGCCTACAACAAAAGTGAGTACCAGGTTAATTCCTGGGGGCAAAGGCGGCCGGGCGTAGAGCTGACCACTCTACCCCATCACGTGCCGCTCCTCCAAGGGCCTTCATGGCCTGTACGGAGGTGACTTTGCTTTGCTTTCCTTACAGATCCTAAGCGTCGTGTTGCAGCTCACAGTGGCGCGTCAGGAAGGCAGGAGCTCCACAGGGTTCTGCCCTTGGTACTCTCCTGTTTGCCCTCTATATTAATGTCGCCTCTAAAATAAAATATAATAGAAATCACCTTTTTGCCGACGACCTCCATATTTCCACGTTAATATAAAAGATGTCTGTCTGTCAGGTCATCAGCCCAGAGGCTGGTTGGATCCTCAAATAGCACCACCAAAGGTTATGCGGTTATAAGGAAACCGCAAAAACCAATGGCAGCACCGAAATGAGGCGTACTAGGCAAGACTAGGAGTGAGGTAGTTTGGCATTGCTTTCCTCACTGGGTCAGAAAGTGCTATTGCAGCACGACTGACCCTATGAGCAGCACCTTTCATAACACTCAGATGCACTAGTCGTGCTCTGAATGTCATTACTCAGCACCATCCATACCCCCGCAGCTTCCATATTGTCACTGCCATGGATAAGACTGGGACTTCGGTGGAAGCTACACTTTACTCTGGCCTGTGCCAAAAGATGGATACAAAAGTACTGTATCCACCAAGAAATGGCAGCAGGCAAAAATATAAAAGATATATCGAAATTAAGAAGACCTTCAACAACTCTGTGTGTACGCCAGTGAAAATTCTCTCCTTCTCAACCCTAAAAAACTCAATTATAATCGCTTCTCACCACAAGACGTAAAGATAAAACTTCTCCAAACTTTGATACTGGGCCAATGACCTTAGACGTCAGGCCCCTTTAAACAAAAAGCAACTTTGATACTACCAACATTGTCCTCTGGATGCAACCCATGAACAAAACTACGAAAACTTCAACGAGCATTGAACTCTGGTCTTCGACTTGCTTTTAACTTGAGTTATGATGCTCACATAATCCCTAGCTACACAGCTCTTTACTGGCTGGAACCCGACAGGCGACGGAAGTTTCATGTACTTACGTTGATATATCGAACTCTGAAGGAAAATCTCATTTCATTTATTTCATTTATTATCCTCATTCCACAATTGCAACACTAGATCTGGCATTTCCCTCGCTATTCCCGTCAACCACTCTTCAATGTACAATAGATCCTTCGTTGTGACTTGGTCACAATTTTGGAATTCATTTCCAGCTGCTGTCAGGAACTCTACGTTAGTAGCAAAATGTAAGATTGCATGCAGAGATTATCTGTTGAATACCGCTGATTGATGACGTATGCCTAGTTATACAGTATGCTCTTTCCATATTGTGTATCCTTTCTTCTACAACGGGGTTTTCCAAACCATTTTCTTGAATTGTTTCCCCCAAATATTTGAATTTCCTTACCTTTCTTATTCGACCAATTTCTGTTATTGTATTATTCTATGATTGTGGTAGGTAGGCTAGTAACACTGTCGTTCGGGAGATAGCGGGTTCGAATCGTACTATCGGCAACCCTGAAGATGGTTTCCGTGGTTTCCCATTTTCACGCCAGGTAAACATTGGGGCTGTACCCTAATTAAGGTCACAGCCGTTTCTTTCCCCATGGTCTTTCCTATCACATCGTCGCCATAAGACGGTGTGACGTGAAGATGTTTTTACTGTACAGCAGAAGAATACTCTTGTTTCTTATTTAAGTGTAATGAACGTAATATTTAGTTTTTAACTCATGTACATAGATCACTGTACTTGTATTTTCTTGACTTTATTATGTATGCAGTTTACTTTTTTCATTACGACTTTTTCTTTCCTTTTTACATTTATGCTCCGGATTTCTTTGCTTTTTAATTTATTTGTGGACTTTTCCTTCCTTTCTTTCTTTCTTTCTTTCTTTCTTTCTTTTTCTTTTTCTTTCTTCCGTCATTATACAGTATGTTCTCCAAAACTGTTATTACCTTCGTTACCTTTGATTTTATAATATAATATTTAACCCATAATTTTATAAATAGTAATCTAATTAATCGTATTATTGTTACTCGTCTTATCTCATAAACTGTAATTGGTTACCATGCCATTTAAAATTAATAATAATATTTCGTGTGCCATTTCTAGCCGAGTGCAGCCCGATGAGGATGGGCAGCATTTGCCATGTTTAGATAACTGTGTGTTATTGTTGTTGGGGGCTGCACAAACCCAGCTCCCGAGCCACTGGAATTAACCATTGAAGGTTAAAATCCCCGACTCGGCAGGGAATCGAACCCTGGACCCTCTGGACCAATATATAGTTGGAGACAAATCATGACGACCTCGCCTCACACCACTACTTTCAAGCGGCAGCTCGGTGTCTATTAGCGACTTATAGGATTTACTACCTCTACTGCAGCCAGAGTTGCCAAATCGGCTACTGCACTCTACATGAAGAAAGAGAGTGAGGATGAAAGTGGTTTGGCAGCCTCTCCAAAACAAACAAGGATCGCTTAGAACTCGTTAACTCAGCAGGGTGCAGGGTGTAATTGACTACTGGCTTTCAGCTCGCTTCTAAGAACTGACGCTGTCATGTTTTGTCCCCAACTATAATTATGTGTTATGGGTAAGAGAACGCTAAACTCGCCACTTTATAAATAAATAAATAAATAAATAAATAAATAAATAAATAAATAAATAAATAAATAAATAGTACATTTCTTTTATCTATGTACTGTATGTAAGAGAGCGCCAACTTCGCCACTGCTTATAGGAACCAGGGCCTTCCCCGGCATAAGCGTCAGCGGGTCTCCGCGACTTTCGGAGGCTGGAAGCATCATTCCAAGTGCAGTGCGCATGTGAAGAACGAAATGAAAAGTATTATTGTACGTTAAGTGGGGATGTGGAAAGTGGGGAAGATGTGTGTCACCACAGCGCGTCTCCTACCATTGGCCGTTCCCTTGAGCAGACCCCGCCCTCTGCCGTGGAGCGCAGACTAACCCAAAGCAGAGCTGTTCATTCAGTGAGGTTCAGTCAGCGAAAGGACGTGGTTCAGTGAAGTGGTGGCAAACACAACACATACAGACAGTGCTCAGTATTCCGTGTGCTCCGAAAAGTGCCCCCTGTACATAAGCGAGTGAGAGTGTTATTTATATTATAATTTATTTTATCCCTTCACATCAACTATGTCTACAGCAGTGATGTCCTCCTCACCGCTCTACGATTTCGGAGATTTCCTCTACAAGGTAAGCTTGTCACGCCCACTATGGTGATTTTTCAGTGGCGCGCTATACGAGAAAGTAGGCTTGTATGCCGCCTGGCTGGTTGTATTATTTAGTCTTGACACTGAGAGAAAGTTCTGCTAGGAAATGGAGCAAAGAGAAGTTTTACTCGGCGTCGCTCGTAAATTTAAATTATTGGACGTCTTGAAAGACGGAGATAGTGATGGAAACCGCCAGGAATTCAACAATGGACGTTGTAGCGCATTGGACTTCTCTTTCTTCGACGAAGTAAATAGCCTACGGTAGTTACTTGAGTTTTAACAAGAATAACGTAGTCATGTTGTGAAGGGACTGGAGGTAAATTGTGGTGCGTACGTAATAGGCATACGCTGCTTTGTTTACGAGAGGCGTCCTGTCGGATGCCTGTTCCCTAATGTGGGTAAATGCTAGGATAGTTCTGTGGCGCGTGATTAAATCGACATCTCGCCAATTCGCTCTGCCCTCCGAGAACACTTGTATGATTGCGGTATCCTGACATTGAATCAAAACAACATAACATTAACATGAATGACGCCGGTTCGGTTTCTGATCGAAAGTTGAGTGCTAATTTGCAGGAACCGAGCCTTTTGTTGTTGCTGTTAAATCTCCTAACGAAATTCCGTACATAGTCTTTTGCTGTCCGTGACCAACTGTTTTGAGAGGCGCGATTTTTATGTATTCATGTCTTTCTCGGGTAGTGAGACCTGTTTGTAACTCTTCTAAGAAATCAGTTGCGTCAATTCAGGTGTAACCGCTCTGCGATGGAAATTCCATTCCCGATCATTAAAATCCTAGTTATTGGCTCCTAAAGTGTTATGTCCGATTGTTCCTCGCATCTTATCTCTGTTCTCTTCGTGTTTGTTGCAAATCTCGTAGCAAAAAAAAAAAACAATACAACGTTTAGAGCCTCAAGACGGACTATTTCCTTCTTTTGTTTGTGACGTACGTCTTGCTGGCGTTCCCATTAATTTTTAAGTCTCGGAAATGTCTTATATTTTGCCTGAAAATATTTTAAATTGATCTCTTGTTTCGAGTGGAATAAATCTTATCTTCTATCCATCTGGTGCCAGCAGCATTATTTCAGCAGTATAGTTTATGTGCTCTTTGTTTATAATACAAGAGAATAGCTTGTTTTGAGACCCCCCCCCCTCCTTCCCTGAAGCAGCATTGGTATTTACTTTTTTGTGTTATTTATTTATTTACTTATTTATTTATTTATTTATTTATTTATTTATTTATTTATTTATTTATTTTGTTTATGAGCAAGTAGTTGCGTATGTACCGAACCCTCTGTATATGACTAAAGTATCACTATATTCATAATTTTCCCAACGTGACGTCGCATATTGTAATTTGGATATTTGAAAGCTACTGTATCTCCTAGCTACTTTCACACGGCTGCCAGTAGAAAGCTGCTGCCTCTTCAAGTCTACAGGTGGTTCCAGGCTGAAGAAGCAATGTGTGGGGTTTCCGTGGGAATGTCACCTCTTACTTTTGAAATATCGGGTTATTTTCTACGAGTTGATTGTGTCAAAAAGCGTGAGAACCTTCTCCTCATCGAATTAAACGTATAAGTACCCTGTGCATTAACGATTTGCTGTTCTTAATACGGAATTAATTGGATAATTGACATGTGGAACTTAGGTTTCTCGGCCTTTCACACCTTCGTGTGTCTTCAGTTTTTGTTTTGTTTTTGTCGGTGTGTAACAACGTTGGGGTGGGACTTCGCCTTCCTGTGGGTTCACATTACTCCCATCCTCACAGATATGCCCACTCTTGTTTTTCTTCCGACCCGAGCAGTAGGTTGTTTTTTTTTTTTTTTTACGAGTTGCTTTACGTCGCACCGACACAGATAAGCAAGGGCTAGAAGTACGAAGGAAGTGGCCGTGGCCTTAATTAATGTACAGGCTTGCATGGTGTGAAAATCGGAAACCACGGAAAACCTCTTCAGGGCTGCGGACAATGGGGCTCGAATCCACCATCTCCCGAATGCAAACTCACAACTGCGCGCCCCTTGTGTTAACTGCAACCTGTGGCACTACATTACGCCTGTTCGGCGTCTGTCAGGCAGGCCAGATCGCCTTTACGTCACTGAACTACACATTTTATGCATATTCTGTTTCTTACGTACCAGTGCAGACTCTGCTGACACAGTATATTACATAAAGCAGCTCGTCAACAGTGCTGTTGTGTGGCTGACGTACTCCACTTTGATTCTCGGGTTCGATTTCCGGCCGGGTCGGGGATTTTGAGCTTCATTGGTTGTTTCCTCTGTGTATTTGTGCTGTCTTATACATTTCATTTCATCCGAGATAACGCCTCATCCTCACCCGTAGGCATCAGGCACTTCTCTTCCGGAAGCCATACATCTAAAATACTGGCCGTCTGGGTTCTTCATTCTAACGAGTTGCCAACAGCCTTGTCATGTAGGCATTGTAAGTTGCTCTTGTGTATTTCGGGTTGAAATTCTGATGGGTTCTCGTGAAATACGTGCTGCGCAAAGTCGTAACAGGACATGCTTCCTCCATGACGTTCGTACTAGTGTGAATGCTTGTTTGCGTTTGTTTCTCTATGGTCTCTTAGCTACGGTTAGGTGTTTTTTCAAGTACCGATATTCTTTCTAAGTAAGCTGTCTTCTATTCGAAAATGCACCTCCTGGTTTTGCAGTTGTGCAATGTTCGTTAAATACAGTAGTCGGTCTATTACATAGAGAGTAGTTGTATCATAGAAATGTGTCTGTATTTTCCTTAGAGGTTAGGTGCCTCGTTGGATCAGTGATAGTGTGTCGTGGTGGTGGTCGTTATTGATTTAAAGAGGAAGTACAGCTAGGCCACCATCTTCTATTAACACTAATCAGAAAGGAAAAGAATGACGATATTGGCAAAAGATTCGGTAGGGTTAAGAAGGCGTGAAACAAACCTTATATCATCGGGGTCGGAATAGAATGAGAGATGACCAAGGCACTGTGATCCACGAGCCCCAGTTTCCCCGTTTAGTCGCCTCTTACAACAGGCAAGCTCGTGGGTTCGACCCCTTGATTGTTCAAGGTGGTCGAAAATATTCACACCCCATGTCACGTTGAAAACCTCACTGTGTGTGTGTGTTGATATGGCATGTTTTTCGCCCCGTGCCCTTCCTGACGCCAACCTCAGTTGAGGAGCTAATTATGGTGAATGTAATAAATAGGAACTCTCTCGGTATTTGCCTGGGAGTTTAAACCATTGTCAGGACAGTCGAACCACTCATCTCCGGAATGCACTGCTGTCGGATCAAATCTGTTATCGGAATGATGTAGTCAAGAATGATTGCTACCGCACCGTTACATAAAGCTCAAGAACGGACAAAATTGCATAGTACTAAGAATATAAATTAAACTCAGCCATTGTCACCCGATAAAATTAAACTCAGTCATAGTACTTTCCCAATGGGAATGTCGAAATTGACAGGCAGGCTGCCCAGGTGGCATCAATGCAGCTGTGGCCCGGGGCGGTGTAGGGACAGCAACCTGCAATTATACATTCACTTGATTTCCAATAAACTTTGTTTCCTTGTGGAAGGCGTTACTGTGGTTGTTTACGAACAGATCCCGCGCAGTCACGATCTGCTTGCTCGACATCAAACATGGGTGGAGCGGTTTCACTTTCGTCGGCTAAGCGCATCCTTGTGAGTTTCCGCTCTATCTTCTGGACGCAGCGTTATTTTTAAAAATTGAAATACTTGAGTTACAAGTGGATCGGATTACGCTGCAAGAGATGGTGACTGCGCAGTTGATGCAAGTAAAGAGTAAAATTTCCACCTTTTCAAAGCAGGTGCAAGTGTTCGCAGTTATATCTACTAAATGGAATTTAAGAGTAGAGTTTTTACTTTTCTTGGCCAGGTCAAGTGACGAAGTCAGTGCAGTAATAAACAACGACAAACCCGGGATGTAACAGCCCAGCTTCGACCTCCTCAGCCGCGACAACTTAGTCTGGAATTACACTAGCCTCTACACTACTGGGCTGCCAATAATAATAATAATAATAATAATAATAATAATAATAATAATAATAATAATAATAATAATAATAATAATAATGTCTGACGTCCCTTCTATTGGTGTAGATTTTAAGAGCTGTTGGAATTATGTCCCGCAGTTGTTTAAAATGTCGGAAGTCACCACATTCAAACACCCTGTTTTAAATGCCTATTTTATTCGGGATCGAACTGTTTATCTTGAGAATAGTTAGCCGATTGATATCTCTACTGAACATGCCCATGAACCAAGGCCTGCTGCGCCAGATTTCGATGTATTCGGGTCGAAGATGTTCCACAGCATTTTTATTTATTGGTTTTTTTTTTTTTTTTTGCTAGTGGCTTTACGCCGCACCGACACAGGTAAGTCTTATGGCGACGGTGAGATAGGAAAGGCTTAGGAATTGGAAGGAAGCGGCCGTGGCCTTAATTAAGGTACCTGGTGTGAAAATGGGAAACCACGGAAAACTCAGGGCTGCCGACAGTGGGATTCGAACCCACCATCTCCCGGTTGCAAGCTCACAGCCTCGGCCAACTCGCCCGGTGCATTTTTATTGAGACTGTCAATTCTTACAAGATGAAGGTGCCATCACATTCAACAAGTGTGTTTTGCTTCTCCCGGGGAAGACTTAGGTTTTAGAATGAAAGGATTTTTCTTTGAGAGGAGTAAAACAGTCCACGGCTGCTCACACGTAGGTGGCTTTGTTCTGAGATTCCTTGTTTCATCTCTTTCGAACGATCTTACATTGAGTCTGTCACGGTGAAAGCCACGTATCGTTACGAACAGATGTCCTGCTCCATGACTGGCCTTTCATTCAAGGGCTCCTGGGTTTGATTCCCGGCCGGGTCAGAAATTTCAACCTTCATTTGCCCCGTGCGCGAGGCTGGCTACACTGTCATGATCGATGTACAGTAAAATAGCGGGGTTATCATTACATCGGCTATACGGGATATCGCATGAGGGCATTCGAACTATTCCAGATAAGACGGGAATACCTCTAAATTGTTAATTTCTTCCTTTGATGTGTTCATAGAGTTCCCAGTCTTTTGGCAGGAGTAAATATTTGTTTGATAAGCGAAGTTATCAAACATAGCATAGGTCCAAAACCTCTTGAATAACATTAGAGGTGTATCATCAGAATGTAAATCCTGAGAAAGGTAATGTCAATATCCTTATGTCTTCGTTGAGCTTCTGTTCCAGTCTTCTCTAGCTCTTCTTCGTGTTCGACCCTCGCCTCCACTTCACTATCATCCTTCCCTTTCATGTACTTCAATATCCATAGGACTTGTGAAGCTTTCTGCTGATTCAGTGTCCGACTCATCGGTCAGTTCTGATACCAGTAGAACAATCTGATCTTCAGATAATTTCGACCTTTTGGTTGCTACCTAGAAGCAAAAGAGAGAAATGTAGCCTATAACAGCAGTTCTGAATATTTCGTGCTAAGGATTTAACATAGGAATACATCTACAGTGTACAACATTGATAGAGACTCAAAAAACAATTATGGCACACATTACATAGCTGGGTCCCAATGATGCCAAATGAAATCGTGACTTTTTGGTGGGATGTTCCAGAAAACGTCCATAATCGTTCTGCAATAAACAACTATTCCACTCCAACAATGAACAGTATTCAAATTAATTCCCCAACTGACAGTGAGACACTGCAACACTGTACTACACGAAGGCAATGAAACTGTAGTAAATTGAAAGCAGGCAGTAAATACAATGTAATTACGCCGGTCACGGCAATTTAGTGAAATGCCATCATTACTAGAAGGATTATCAAAATAGATGATGCCAAATGGCATCACTGGGGCTGAATGGGTTAGGTGTGTAGTTGAGGGAAGGCCCACTCATGTTCTGTCGAAGTTGTTCCCAAAAGGAGAGGAGCGGATAAAATGCGTAAATGATAATAATAATTGTAAGGGGAAAAAATATTAGTTCATTTGACTGTAAGGACGCATAGTGTTTGAGAAAATTCATTAATTGGTAGGTGTTTTATAATGAGAGGATATTAACGTCTCTCGGATGTAGAAAATATATTTTCTCCTCTAAATATTTTTACAGTAGAAGATGATTGCGTAGCGGCGCTCGTCTCTTATGTTGGCAATTCACACTTGTGAGAAACCTATAGTTGTTCCCAATCTTTTTTCCTGATTCCTAAAATGGAATTTTACCTAACGACCATTTTTCCTAATACAGGATCTTCCTAAAATAGACTACACTTTTCCTTACAACAATTTTTGTGAAATCATTTTCCATAAAAAAATGCTAGGTGTATCTACTACAATATACTTCGATTTTTCTCAGTAGTGCTGACATAATCTTTTCTCATTTTCAACTGTTTATAAACAGTATTTTCATGGAAACGATATTGTTCTGTTGAATATCAACTATTTTCAGATCATAGAACACTAGAATGTATACATTCTTAGTCTGTATCAGTAACAACCCAAACCCTATAGGACTACAGCCCTTGAACGGCCTTGGCCTATCAAGCGACCGCTGCTCAGTCCGAAGGCCTGCAGATTACGAGGTGTCTTGTGGTCAACACGATGAATCCTCTCTTGGCTTTCTAGACCGGGGCCGCTACCTCACCATCATATAGCTCCTCAATTCTAATCACGTACGCTGAGTGGACCTCAAACCAGCCCTCAGGTCCAGGTAAAGATCCCTGACCTGGCCGGGAATCGAACCCGGGGCCTCCAGGTAAGAGGCAGGGCACGCTACCCCTACACCACGGGGCTGGCTGTATCAGTAATAAGCACAAATAATTACTGCAAACAGTGTATTATAATAATTATTATAAGACGTGAACATATAAAGAAAAGTGCCCAAATTTACATGTTTACATAAATATGCCCTATGGTTGGGGTCATCTGAAAATTTGCGTTTACGAAGTTAGCGTCACAAAAATTGTGTAACCCCATCAACCGTGCAGGCTGTGATGTAAGGTATGGATGGATGGTCACACAATGTTACCTAGCTACCATGCAGGCTGTGATGTAAGGTATGGATGGATGGTCACACAATGTTACCTAGCTACCGTGCAGGCTGTGATGTAAGGTATGGATGGATGGTCACACAATGTTACCTAGTTACCGTGCAAGCTGTGATGTAAGGTATGGATGGATGGTCACACAATGTTATCTAGCTACCGTGCAGGCTGTGATGTAAGGTGTGGATGGATGGTCACACAATGTTACCTAGCTACCGTGCAAGCTGTGATGTAAGGTATGGATGGATGGTCAGACAATGTTACCTAGCTACCGTGCAGGCTGTGATGTAAGGTATGGATGGATGGTCACACAATGTTACCTAGCTACCGTGCAAGCTGTGATGTAAGGTATGGATGGATGGTCAGACAATGTTATCGAGCTACCGTGCAGGCTGTGATGTAAGGTGTGGATGGATGGTCACACAATGTTACCTAGCTACCGTGCAAGCTATGATGTAAGGTATGGATGGATGGTCAGACAATGTTACCTAGCTACCATGCAGGCTGTGATGTAAGGTATGAATGGATGACCAGACAATGTTACCTAGCTACCGTGCAAGCTGTGATGTAAGGTATGGATGGATGGTCACACAATGTTACCTAGCTACCGTGCAGGCTGTGATGTAAGGTATGGATGGATGGTCACACAATGTTACCTAGCTACCATGCAGGCTGTGATGTAAGGTATGAATGGATGACCAGACAATGTTACCTAGCTACCATGCAGGCTGTGATGTAAGGTGTGGATGGATGACCAGACAATGTTACCTAGCAACCGTGCAGGCTGTGATGTAAGGTGTGGATGGATGGTCACACAATGTTACCTAGCTACCGTGCAAGCTGTGATGTAAGGTATGGATGGATGGTCAGACAATGTTACCTAGCTACCCTGCAGGCTGTGATGTAAGGTGTGGATGGATGGTCACACAATGTTACCTAGCTACCGTGCAGGCTGTGATGTAAGGTATGGATGGATGGTCACACAATGTTACCTAGCTACCGTGCAGGCTGTGATGTAAGGTGTGGATGGATGCCCAGACAATGTTACCTAGCTACCATGCAGGCTGTGATGTAAGGTATGAATGGATGACCAGACAATGTTACCTAGCTACTGTGCAGGCTGTGATGTAAGGTATGGATGGATGCCCAGACAATGTTACCTAGCTATTGTGCAGGCTGTGATGTAAGGTATGGGTGGATGACCAGACAATGTTACCTAACAACCGTGGCTGGTGATCGTCTAAAATTAGCAGCCGTTAATGGACAGTCTTTTTTTTTTTTTTTTTTTTTTTTTTTTTTTTTTTTGCAAAGGTAAAAGCGGTTTCCGTTTTTATTCTTCCTTAGGAAACCTGGGTTTTTGGAAAACTGAATTGCAACATCTGGAACATTAGGAAAAATGCTAGGTAACCCCCGTATTATAAGATTTACTGGAGCTCTGTTTGGATCGGTCTCCTTGGATATTAGTATGTAATACACGGGTGTAAGGTCATACGATTATTATTATTATTATTATTATTATTATTATTATTATTATTATTATTATTATTATTATTATTATTATTATAAATGAAAATAAGCCCATTAGAACTATGCAAAATACTTAAAGGCCTACATTTGCCTTCCTTGGTGCCGATATTTCTCAGTTCTCTTACTGCGGACTTCCTTTATGTCTTCAGACCAGTTTGTTCCAGTCTTTTTTCGTAGGTCTCTCCTCGTGGACAACTTGCCATTTGTGGATATTACCCGATTCTGGACATCTGCTGTTTGTTTCATTGTGTCTTTTGGCTCTACTCTTGTTTTCGTAGATTTCTATTATTTGTTTGGTGTGTCTGTCTGAATAAACCAAAAAAAAAACCAAACCCCATGGCACTTCAGCCCTTGGCCTACCAAGCGACCGCTGCTCAGCCCGAAGGCCTGAAGATTACGAGGTGTCGTGTGGTCAGCACAACGAATCCTCTCGGCCGTTATTCTTGGCTTTTGAGACCGGGGCCGCTATCTCACAGTCAGGTAGCTCCTCAATTCTAAACACGTAGGCTGAGTGGACCTCGAACCAGCCCTCAGGTCCAGGTAAAATTCCCTGACCTGGCCGGGAATCGAACGCGGGGCCTGCGGGTAAGAGGTAGGCACGCTACCCCTACACCACGGGGCCGGCGTGTCTGTCTGAATGCCTTCTTTTAATGTAATTATCCATTGAATCTTAACCTGCGTTTTCTAATGCCGCTGAATATTTGTGTATTGTATGATATCCCGTCTGCCTGTAAATCGTTATTGTCCGTCGGCGAATTTTGGGCCTAGCATTTTTCTTATGATTTTACGTTCCTTTTCTCATTGTTTTCAATATCAGCTTTCCAGTTCGATATTAGCGTTTCTGACCCATGAAGACATTCTGGTTTGGTGACTGTATTGTAATGTTTTAGTTTTGTGTGCTTCGAGATAAATGTATACTTTTATTATTATTATTATTATTATTATTATTATTATTATTATTATTGCATGACATGTCTTAATTATATTCACTCCAATACAAGTTAAAGGTAATGTGCACAGTGCGCATATTTATTATTTTGGGTAAATATTATGTTGTCCTTCGTATTTTTAGCCAGTTTAAGTAATATTTTTGAGAATTTTAGGTTATTTTCGGCATGTATTACGTCATCAAAATCCGAGCCATTATTATTATTAGGTGTGAAAGGTTTTTGCGACGAATGTCGCCCTTTACCTCCACTTATGAACCACTAATTCAATATTTTGTGTACATTCTTGGTGTGTCGGACATGTGGACCTATCTGTAGAGATTGGTGGTATAGTGTAAATCTAAATAGGAGATCGCTGGGACAAAGACGAGTACTCAGTCTCCGAGCCAAAGGAATTCAGCAGACGCAATTAAAATCCCCGACCCGGCCGGGAATCGAACCCGCGACTATCTGAATCGTAGGCGCCAACGCCGATCATTCAGCCAAGGAGCCCAAGAATATAATGTGTGCATCGTTGAGTGTGAGCAAATCTATTAACGTTTCACAGGACGAAACTCTTGCCATCAGCCTTGAACTCAGAATAGACGCACCTGCAGACATTGGATTTAAAAAAGGTAACATTTGCATAATCGTACTGTACTATATGAAAGGCATGGTTATGTGTGCGTAGGGAACAAACCACGCACTGTATTGCTGCTCATGAGTGGGAGAAGTGTTGCTATTTTGTGATTTGAATCCCTAATATCTTCGCAAGCATTAGTTGAATCTGAGTTTGTGAACAAAGGCTTTTTGATGTATCCAGTTGAACCGCGGAGACGTTGCTCTGAGAGTTGCCATGGAGGTCGCGGCACCGCGTGAAATCTGGCAACATAGCGCTGCTTGATGGAACGTAATTGTGGTTAATTTAGAAGCAACTGAAGGAAGGCTGTCTGTACCCATCAATGGAGCAGGCCAATCCTGTCCCGCAGCTTGCGCAAAAGAACGTTCGTTTGTCGTAAAAATAACCGTGGACTGTTATCGCCCCTTATCCCGTGATAAGTCCAGTGTCCTTGGCAGCACCGCGCATTTCGAAGTTTTAAACCGGATACTGGACGTGTTTCCAGGAAAGCCTTGTATTCCATTATGCTGTTGGGCTTTCCTCAGCTTGTTGCTTCATGGCGTATTCACATACAAGGCCGTTTGAATCTTAAGTTCTCATAGTATTATTATTATTTTAATCTGAGGGTACTGCAAAATGTGAATGGGCAGTAACAGTAGTAATAGCCGGCCACGCGTTCTGGGTGTAGTGTCCCGGGTTCGATTCCCGGCCAGGTCAGGGATTTTTACTTGGATCTTGAGGGCCATTCAACCTACGTGAGATGGGGCCCTGATCTAAAAAGGCAGCAATAAGAGTGGTGGTGGTGGTGATTATTGTTTTAAGAAGTTCAACTGAACAACCATCCCCTGTCTATACTAATCAGAGGGGAAAAGATCGAAGGGAGTCTGACTCTTCGAAAAATGAATGTATCGGTCAAAGAAAGACAAGGGCCACGAATGGCGTCGGAAAATAGATGGAAGTGAGAGCCTCGCTCAAGACATGCCTGGACTCAGCTAAGGGCTCCGTGGTTGCCAACCCCACGCTCCCAAATTGAGCCCCTTTTAGTCGCTTTTTACACCAGGCAGAGGATACCATCCCCACCCATACGCCGAGAGGATTCGCCACGTTGATCACGCGCCACTGTGCTGTACAGCAGTTGTTTGATAGGCCAAGGCTCGTTACGGATATAGTGCCATGGAGAAGGGCGCCCTTTGTACAGTCGCTCAAAAAAAGAATGAGCACGTCGTATTGAATAAGTTGAACCTCTAGGTACCTACATGGCAGATGAATTATGGGAGTTCTCCTCTATCACAAAAGACTTGTTTCATTTCTATTAATTTACTCAAGTTCTTAGTATGAATTAGCAATGATTTCACATACATTATTGTTACATTTTTGGTGCTGGCGTTTTAATTGCACTGTTGGTAGGTGGAAGGAATGTGGCTTCCACATCTAATTCCGTCGTGTCGGAAGAAACTAAGGGTGGCCGGACAAGAAAAGACGAACGTGTGGAACAAGCAAACACAAGATAGTTTTGAAGGATGGTCGAAAACGAATTTCTGAAGTATTTTCTTGACTTTGGTTAAGTTAGAGTATTGGATACTCTACAGTATCTTGAATGTGTGTATCTTCCTTTCTGATTCATAACGTAATAATAATGTAAAGTTTAGGTATAGTCCTGTTTATGTTTATTACTCTAATTTTTGCTGTCTAGTCTTTATTGAGTGCTTAAAGGGATTGATTTTTTTTCTACAGCTTTATTGATGACTACTTCAATGTAAGCCACTAATTTCACTGTCAGTGAAGGTTTGCTCATTTAGTACTACTCTGATGTTTTGTTGCTATCGTTTTAATAGGCAACCGTCCTCTCAAAATACTGATCAAAGGGATAAGAGAAAGGAGAAAGGGAAGGCCCTAAAATACCGTCGGTGTTATAAGAATAGGAGATGTCGGCCAAGTGCAGGGCCCGAGATATGGGAATATTGGTGGGAGAGTGACAAAAACAGTACTCATCAATACTTCATGTTATGCTGCATTGTATTACGATGATTTGTTTTTCACGACTTGGTGTTCAGAACCTTGAACCACAGTTTAGCATTCAAACTTATGCAATTGAAGTAAATAACGGGTGTGAGTGGACTCTCAGCTATCGTACAGATGCAAAGAGGAGCACCTGTGGAAGATATGCACAGCAAATTTCTCTCCTCACTCCTTGGTTCCTTTCAGTCTTGGTGAAAATGCCGCGAGCCCTTCACCGATCAGCACACATGTCCTATTGTTTTTGTCTTGTCCTCTCCGGTGGCTAAGTGGTTAGCGTACTGGCATTTGGTCACGGGTTCGATTCTCCGTAACCATAATTGGTTAATTTCGGTGGCATGGGGCTGGGTGTATGTGTCGTCTTCATCATAATTTCATCCTCATTACGACGCGCAGGTCGCCTACGGGCTTCAAATCGAAAGACCTGCACCTGGCGAGCCGAACATGTCCTCGGACACTCCCGGCATTTCATTTTTGTCTTGTTCTGTCGGTAATGGTCGCCCCGCTGACGCGCCTTGCTCAAGTGCAATTATAAACTGCTAAGTCACTGTCGGCAGCTCTGAAGATGGGAACACCAGGCTTTCTCATCTGTCCGGCGCCGAAAAACTCCGGTGTGTGGGTGTGACGCAAAAGAAGTAGCAAAAACAAAAAGAACTCAGCAGTTAGGATCGTTCTGGCTGGGTCATGGGGACTCTGAGTCTGTACACAATAGACCGCACTACCAACATCTCAGGAAGGGCATCGGGCTGTAAAATAGGGCCACGACCACAGTCATCGGAATGCTAACAGTAGACAAAGCAAACACATATGTATTAACACCAACCTCCGGCTCGACAGGTCCCTTTGTGTCTGCAGTAAAATATTTATTAAGTACAAAAACTGCGTTCCAGTCATTTTCAAAAAAAAAAAAAAGAGAGAGAGAGAGTGATTCAAGTTTAGTTTCTTGAGTTTCTTTTCCAACTCTTGGTGATTAAATAATTCTTGAATTGGTAAAAGTTTCCTATCATTTTCAAAAACGAATTTAGAGAGAGCTGGAGGCGTAACAGTGTCCTTGCTTCTGTTTCATCTTTCCTTGATGGATAATTCTGGTACTTTTTTTAAGTTTGCTATCGTTTATTGTTTTAGCACAAGTATTGGCTTGACTCAATGTGTGTACAGCATGCGGTGAGAAATTGAGAGTTACTACGCTTACATGTAGTTTCCCATACAAAATGAGTGACATGTTCCCCTAAAGCGAAATGTTGGGTATGGAAGTCATTCATTATTGAATACGTTAATTCTCGTCGTTTTTATATGCTATATGAGGTTTAAATGGAAAAATAATTCCTTCGCTTATGTTTTGGACTTTTTTGACCCTTCCGTCTTGGTTCACCATGTTACAGATCCTGACTTGGTCCTGCCACGGTTAAAAAGTGCGATGTGGTGGGAAAATTCAGTTGAACGCTCAAGTCTCCTGCCATAAGACACTAGAAATTAGAAGAATATTAAACTTGATGAAAGTATTTGCCTTGTAACTTAGAGGAGTGTGAATCTGCGATGAATAAGCACTTACTTGTTTACTTAACTGGAGAAAGTTGACCCGACTGGTCATCAGTGAAGTTAAGCCGCGCTTTCCTTTCTAAAGTAATTTTGACTGGGTAGACGTAATCAGTTTGGAAACTTCTCGCAGGCTCACAGTACAAACATCCTCCGCAGTTCTGAGAGTGTCACTCTAAATTCATAAATGGATGTTGTTTTAGAAAGAAATAGCGTACAACCACTGATCACATAGAAGATGTCAGACACTTCCGAAAATAAAAGGTAAGGGCACGAAGGGCGTGAGGATGAAAGTGCGAAGCCAGAGTCAGCTGTGAGAACCGTGGTCGCCAAAGGACGCTCCTTGGTCCGCCTTTTAATCGCCTCCTACGACAGGTGGATGTGTCGAACAAGTGACCCTGTTGTAGTGCGGAAACAAGCAGTCCATTGTTTTCCCTGGGAGTGCGCGCCTAAGGTTAGAGGAAATCATAGCAATGGCCTATAATTTAGCGAATCCAATTACAAATCCGGCGCGACGGTTGGCATTCAGCATTTCCTTCCGCATACTCGCCGAAGGAGAACATGTTGAGCTGCAGCGTGGCCATAGGAGAGTCAATAAGGAATTTATATCAAGTATTTTTACTCTCGTTCGACATGCAATATTTAGTCCGGCTCCATGGCTAAATGGTTAGCGTGCTGGCCTTTGGTCACAGGGGTCCCGGGTTGGATTCCCAGCACGGTCGGGAGTTTTAACCATCATTGGTTAATTTCCTGGGATCTCCCGGCACTAAGAGCCATACGCCATTTCATTTCATAACTAATTTAAATACGTTTAATCCGTTGCTCCATGACCGGAAACTGCTGTTATCTCAGCTACCACGTTCAGGCATTTTATTTTTACGACATTTAGGCTGCCCCCGCGTCAATTTCGAAGTTCTGTTTTATTCTTCTAGGTGGCAGAGTAAAATAGATGTCTCTATTTTACATGCCGACATTATCACCTCAGTAGCGTAAATATTAGTGGGTGATGGTGGTGATTGTTGTTTTAAGAGTGGTACAACTGGGCAACATTCCTGTATTAACACTAATCAGACGAAAAATTGAAGAGGTCCGACACGTTGACAAATAAAGCGATCGGTAAAAGAAAGACAAGCGCCACGTAGGGCGTGAAAGTGAAACACTCCCTAGGCCTCGATACGCAATACTGCCGGGGTTGGAAATGAGTTGACCAAGAGAGCTCGGATAGGAGATATGGAAGTGAGGAGTCTGGTACAAGTAAGTGAAAGGAATGTCAGGACTCAGCTCCACGAAATTGACTAACCTAGGATAAATTGGGAAATTTGGACATTTTTGTTCGCGTGTAAGCCTTGGAGATAAGTTTAAAACTAAGTAAAATATTTGTCAGATGATGTTAAAAATGTTGTCTTTCCACTCATTCCGAATAAGTCTGCTTCGTTATGTGTGAAAAAAAGTGTTTTTTTGTGATTGGAAATATAGAAGGGATGTGAGTGGAATTAATGAGTGCTTGGAGTGTAATAGGAATGAATAAAAATGTTTGGCCATTGGGTAGGGCTGACTTCGTGAACGCTGAGCTTTATAGAGATGTGCTTTGAAATAAAAGGGAAAGTTTCAAAATGAGACGTCCGCAGACCCCTGACCGTGCAGTCAGAGATTATCAAGAGGAAGAAGGGAGGATTTGTAGCCGTGTCATATCGCATATCCGTCAGATCGGGTACCTGTCTGAAATCTGTTTCACATCGATGTGGACAGTTGAAACACACACGGTGTTATACTAATTTTTACATTTTCTATGATTTTACAAATCCATTCACATGGGGCTTTAGATACATTTATTATCACATTTCTTTCTGAAGTAAATCTTCATCACGTACTGTTCACGCAGACCTGCCAGAATTAAAGAAGTAATAGGGATATTAATACTTCCGCGGATATTGTAAATATTTAACTTCAGTATATTACACCCAAGTATTGAAACTGATCGATCTGTTAACATAATACAATACGCCTGGCACCAGAAACCCTACACCACAGGTTTATGAGAGATTTTCTCTTGCGACAAGTACTGACGTATTGACCTTTGTTCCATTAATTGCGGACAAGCGTCAGGTAGGCTCAGGTCAGATTTACGGCGTTTTGGTCTCAAGGCTCTTTATATATCACCACTATCAAGGGTCGCCTAATCGCAAGCAAAAATAAGAGTACAGTATACGGTACCTGAGTGAAAATCAATAAACGTTATTATTTAGAAATTATCCGCTCTGCTATACAGTCTGCATCGCCAAGACACCAACTATCCGCATCCGTGCACGGCTCACTGCATAAGATTTCCCAGATAGCTTCAATGAAGGCATGGAGGTTACACGTTGCATTTGTTGCACCTATTATTATTAAAGCAATATCCTCCGAAGCTAACGGACAAGAAGGACGCGATCATGCCTTTAATTAAGGTTCAGCCCCCAGCATTTGCCTGGTATGAAAATGCCGACTCCGGGGTTCGAATCCACTGTCTCCCGAACCGCTCACCCAACTCACTCGCTTGTTCTCTACAACTTGTTGTCGTCGGGTTCAAAGGAGAGTGAGAGTTGTTGATGAAGAGGAAAGTTAATGAGATGAAATCAGTGCTAGTAGGAAGGAAGGAAGGAAGAAGGTAAAACCCGGTAGCGGTCTGTTCATTCAAGGTTTAACGTCGCCACCCGACGGACGAATCGGCATCAACGGCGTCAGATATGAACTCCGCGGAGAGATCTGTAATCGATTCCAGGCTTTTGGCACGCAGTGTAGTGATTGACCGTGCCGGTCAGCATTCTGATGGTAACTTTTTTTTCGATCAACGCGGCTCAACGAGCTAACGACAGAGTCAGACCATATAGATTTGACACCACAAAATAAAATACGATAATAGGTACTGATAAGACGAGCCCCTCGCATTGCATTAGTAACTCGTTTTTGCGCGCTCTTCTTTAACGGTTACAGCTGATGTTCTGCATATCAGACTTGTTCGTGATTCTAAATGTTATGCAGGAACTGTAGCTCGTGGAGGGGTTGAACACGAACGAAACATGTCAGGATGTTCGGAACTGACGATCAGTACGCTTCTACTCGGCTACTTCAGTTTTAGCGCAACATTTTGAAATACAGTACCTTGTAGACCCATTCTTCTCGACATTTATGAGAAATCCTACATATTTATTGAACGAATTGCATAAGCGCTGTAGTTAACGTTTCATCTCCCACATCTTTCAAAAGCTGCCTTTAACCTTTGGCGTACGAACTTCAGTAGTATTCAGAGGCTGTGTCACTGGAGTGACCTTGGCAAGGATAATCTAATCTAAATTTATCGCTGCATTTCATCGTCTTGCACAATGATGTCACTCGGCTGTTTGTTGCCTTGGACAAAGATGACTTGGGAATTGATTTCTCCATTGAGAAACATTGCTGTTGCAAGGGGCTGAGGATACGTAGCGGGTGTTAAAAACAGCCGACCCTGGCCTACTTTGTCCTGCTGACGGACTTGTGGCCACTTGTCTTCTGTTTACTCTGAGAACTCCTTTCATTTTCCAGCCGATAAAGAACAGTTAATTTGGTGTAATCATATTAACGTCAGGCCAAGTAATACGACTAGCTGAGTACCGGACTCCTCACTCACCTCCCTTGGTCAACTCTTTGTTTTCTTCCGACCTCAACAGTATTAGGTTTCTGCCCTTTGGGGCCTTTGCTTTTCTGTAGCCGGTACCTTCTTTCTTTGAAGTGTCATTCCTGTTCCATGTATTCGCACTTTGGAGACATTTTATACACCAGTAAGGCCCATCTGTAAATCCGATACTGCTACTTACAACCATTCTATTGTTATGGATGCCCTGGTAGAGAGTCTAAAATTCTTATTCGATTTGTTTTTAAAATCAAATTTTATGTACTGCCTCTTTTTTGCATGTAGGATATTAGTTTTAAGAACTTATCCTTTTATTATATCTGATTTATTTCATCTTAATGTAATCTTACCATCCTTGTATTATTATTAATTTACTTTGTATTAGATCTAGTTATTGTAAGTAATACAATGTAATATATGTATATTTCAGTTCCTGGTTAGATGGAAGAGAAGGCCTGAAGGCCTTAATCTTGCCAGTTAAAACTAAACTAAACTAAAAACAAAAATCACCACGGTTTTCGTCTTGGCCTAATCGTGTTTCATAGATAGACTCTGTTAAAACTGGGAGCGGGAAGAATCAAGGCCATAAAGTTTATTGTGATAAATATGTCATTTACCAAGTGAGTTGGCCGTGCGGTTAGGATCATGTAGCTGTGAGCTTGTGTTCGGGAGATGGTGGGTTTAAATCCCACCGTCCCGAAGATGGTTTTCCGTGGTTTCCCATGTTCAGGCCAGGCAAATACTGGGACTATGCCCTCTACCTTCCCGGTCCTAGCCTTTCCCATCGTTGGGTCGCCGAATATGTTCAATGTGTTAGTGCGAAGTTAAATCACTAGCAGTATTTCATGAGCTGTTACATTGTTCTGTAGCAGGTTCGGCGGCCTCTTCGGTCCCAGCTGAAATGACTACAGGGAAGAAGAGCTGGTAAAAGCAAAAAAAGCGGAAATGTTACGTAAGGGGTGCTGGTGGTGGCAGTTATTTTTAGGGACAAAACAATGGAATTAACACGTACAGTAACTACTCTTAATCTGTCTACCAACTATACTGACTACCTGAACAAGTCCTGGCTCATCAGTTCTTTATTTGTGATCCCATGTAATAAAATCTTCCATTCTAGATAGTGTCCATGTCACTCCACACTTCACTCCACACAAAAACATCTTTCTAATGCGCTTCTCAGTGTTTGATGTGAGCACATTTCTATTCTTCTTCCTTGTTTGTACTAGTCCGTATTTTATGTCGTTACTTCTGCCACTATTAGTTTGTTCTGCTACATAAGTAACAATTTTCATTAATCTCCTATAATACTTAATTTCAAAATCTAAGAATTCCTACATCACCTGCCATTGGAGTCGGAAAAGAAGCAGAGTTGATCAAGGGAGATCGAATAGGAACCATGCTATGGTCGTGAACGAATAGGTCTTGGTGTTTGTTGAAAGACACGGCCCACACGGCGAGCTGGCGTGACATCTCCTTTGTTCTAAGAAGCAAGCAGGAATGCCAACAGTCCAGGCCCCGCGTCGACACCAAAAATGACTGTTCGTCCAGGCAATATTTTGAACCTACCCTCAAGGTCAAAATCTCCACGAAAATTAGCATTTCACGCTCATAGGAGAACACTTGAAATCTCTAGCGAAAAACCTATACTGATTTTGTTTTTCAGAAATCGTTAAGTGCCGTGAATTATCTTGTCTCGAGCGGTTCTTGTGGAATCATTCCCATTTTACTTCACTGTAAAATTTCATTAAGGCGGAGCTGTACGTATGAGAAGCATGTTGTGAAATCCAGTTTCTGAAGGACAATCAATCCCAGTAACTTATAACACCTGAAAAAAAAAAAAAAAAAGGAAAATGGTAAATTTTAAGATGATGTAGTGGAGGTGATTATTGTTTTAACATGGAGTAAAATTAAAACTAACCAGATGTGAAAATGAAAGATGGTGATTGATTTTGTGTTACTAGTCTAACACTAATCAGAAGGAAAATGCAAGACGTCTGACACTTCGAGGAATGAAGGTATTGGCATAGGAAAGAGAAAAGTCAGAAAGGGCAGTCGGATAGGACTCAGGTAGGGGTCACCCCTGAGTCTCTTGTCCCAGTACGCTGGTGATTGAAATACCCGTAATCAGTCGATTTCAGTAGAAAATCCAAGGAATTGAAGTTAAATGTTCTACTCCTGCTGTTAATCGCGACGGAAGGGAATTTCCTTCATTTCACGATCATTCGTATCCTTTTCTTATGTATCGAATTTTGGTCAAGCCCTGTTCAGAGTTCACAGTTAATGGCACGTCTTGAGGTATCTGTGAAGGGTTTCATGGATTGCAGGCTCGAAGAATTTGTCTAGGAAAAGGTCGCCTGGTTGCTTCTAGGAGGGGCTTCATGCATGTTTAAAACCCACCATTCGGTACGTCCCATTAACTACTTTGTACGGTTTTCGGAGATTTCGAGCTGCCGGAATTTTGTCCCGCAGGAGTCCTTTTACGTGTCAGTAAATCTACGAGGCTAACGTATTTGAGCACCTTCAAATATCACCGGACTGAGCCTCAACCGTCTGAGTCACTCAGCCCGATTCCCACCATTTGTCTCAACACGGTCACGGTGAGCGGTTTCTAATAAACTCCTTGGCTGAATGGTCGGAGTTGAGGTCCCGGGTAGGAGGATTTTAATCGCTGGGTGTTTGTGTTTGTCCTAGCACTATCCTCTTCATATTCTGACAACACACCACATTACCACGCAGTAGTGATTAAATCCGTTCACGTAGGGTTGGCCTCAGGAAGGGGATCCGGCCGTTAAAGGGGCCAAATCCACGTGTTCGACACAGTTCGCACCCGCGACCCCACAGATGTCAAGAAAAAAAAAGCAGATCGCTCTCGCGTTTATATTTTAGGCGGTAGATGGATTAATTGCTTAAAGAAATGTACCAGCACTATGACCTTCTCCCTGCTTCCTCCTATTTTAGCTTTTCTTGGGTCTTACTCTCATTTTCTGTTTATATTCGGTAAAGAATGGACATAACGCAATAGACACATCAAAGGTATTATTGTTCATCCCTCAGCAAGGAGTTTCTTATTGATTTGATCACTTTTTTTTAAATTATTAAGCCATGCAAATATCCTAAATAGTATTTCAGTGTAAGTTTGACCATGGGAACTTTTCTTTTTATCTGTGGATCGTCATTTTTCACTAAACCTTCTGTGTATCTGTTGAAAATGTGGTAAATAAATAAATAGTGGCAATACTAATGATTAGGAAATGTAATTGGGGTATTATGTATAGGGTGATACTATGTCCAGCTGTAAGACCTGATGCCAAGGTAGTTAGAGTAAGAGGTAGGGATCACGCGCAGGTCTCCCCACCACGCTTGGCAGTCGATGACGTCATCATGAACCCTCAGCGCCTTGTCTTCTGTATGAGGTAGGCTAGTACACAGCTGTGAGCTATTCTGTTCAGGCAAAAGTTAGAGATAAGAGAACTTCATTGATATTTTAACATCACCTTAGAAAAGGCATTTCACTTCACTATTACGGTAGAATAGTAATAGGAGATCAAATACAGTGTGAATCAAGCAGCGTTTCTAAAAGTATTTTGATCTGTATAAAAGGTTGTAACAATGCTAAGACTGTGTTTGCAGTGGAATGGCCATTCCATGTGTTCATGTTACCTATGATAACAATAACAAGGGGGCTCTAATTGTTACAGACTCGAACATTAAAGCTTGATGACTGCAAGAAATATGTCCGTTGTTACAAGCAATATTGGGAAACTATACACACTGTCAACAACACAAACAGCAAATGTTAGGAAACTGTCCACAACACAAACAGTACAGTAAAGGTTCTCCTCCAAGTATTTATTATATCATGTCAGAAGCATACATAAGTTTAAAATTAAAGGAAAAACATAAAACATAACATAAATACTCCAATGGCGAAGAGCCACATTAAACTATGTGAGCCCAAAACCTTGCAACATCAAGTGCATTTGGCTTCGCTTTAACCAGGTCTTCTGTTGTGCAGCTGAATGGACATGAACTGCATTGCAGCAAATGGGCTGTGGTCTGCTCTTCTCCACATACACACAAGGTACTGTCCACTTCGAAACCCCATTTCTTCTGGTTTACCCTGCACCGCGTAACACCAGAGCGCAGTCTGTGCTCTCCAATTCACCCAATCTGTGACATGGCCAGGAGGGAGTTTCTTTTTTGGGGTCATCCATTGACTGATCCTCGTAGGTTGACTCCTGACGCGCCATTCTTGAATTCTTGCTTGCTGCGCTGTTCCTGCAAGTGTTTCGGTTACTCTCAAGAAACTTTTCCTAGACCTAAGCCGCTGGCGTGGTGGCTCATATCCAAACAAAGGGTGGGCTTCCGATGTCAACACCTTTCTCTTTTCTTTCTTGGCTGCCACTTCACGGCGAATATCGGGAGGTGCTATCCCTGCAAGGCAATACACTTTTTCCAAAGGTGTAGGTCTCAAACATCCAGTAATAATGCGGCAGGTTTCGTTGAGTGCTACATCAACTGCTTTGGTATGGCAAGATTTGTACCACACCGGGCATGCGTATTCTGCTGCGGAATAGCAGAGCGAAAGGGCAGATGTCCTCACTGTGTCTGGTTGTGCTCCCCAAGATGTTCCAGTAAGCTTCCGCACAATATTGTTTCTAGCAGCCACTTTCTGCTTGATGTTCAAACAATGTTTTCTGTAGGTTGAGGCACGATCCAGAGTGACTCCGAGGTACTTCGGGGTAGGATTGTGTTGTAATGCTATGCCTTGCCAAGTGACCTTCAGAGTTCGGGAAGCTTCTCTGTTGTTTAGATGGAAAACACAGGTTTGCGTCTTAGTTGGGTTTGGTGTTAGTTGATTCTTCTTGTAATAGCCAGCAAGAGTGTCTAGAGCTGTGGACAATGTTTGTTCAATCGCCTCGAAGTTATCCCCCTGAGATGTGATGACACAATCATCAGCATAGATGAAACTATTCGTCCCGGCAGGAAGAGGCTGATCATTTGTGTAAATATTGAAAAGCATTGGTGCCAACATGCTTCCCTGAGGTAGTCCGTTCTTCTGTATCCTCCACCTGCTTCTTTTTCCCTGGAACTCAACGAAGTGCCAGGAACTGACAAATGCCACGTTAACATTAGATAGGCTATATAAATTAATTAGCCTATATATTAACATTCTTAACACTGGTTTCATATACAACATAATTAATTGCCTTTCATAAAAAAAATAACAGGTATGTTATACACAAAGAGTAATGCTCATATTTTTAAAAACAGAATATCACCGAGCTCGATAGCTGCAGTCGCATAAGTGCGGCCAGTATCCAGTATTCGGGAGATAGAGGGTTCGAATCCCACTGTCGGCAGCCCTGAAGATGGTTTTCCGTGGTTTCCCATTTTCACTCCAGGCAAATGCTGGGGCTGTACCTTAATTAAGGCCACGGCCACTTCCTTACTATTCCTAGCCTTTTCCTGTCCCATCGTCGCCATAAGACCTATCTGTGTTGGTGCGACGTAAAACCAATAGCAAAAAAAAACCACTTATCTATAGCATCAGTGGATTTTCTTTGCTTTTCTTCTTTATATATCGGTATTGTATTAACTGAAAGCCGGTCTCTTGAATGTCTTTCTTACGTTTGTTTAAAGCGTCCATTCGAATAAAAGAACGGCTTCTCACGAAGCAACTTGTAAGCTCATCAATTTCGGGGAATTTCTTCTTCAGGATATCCGTAAGGTTTGCGATGATGTAAAAACCCTCTTTCAGTTCTTTCCTGTGGTAAAATTTGAACTCTTTCCATCTGCACTATTGTGGTGTACCATCTCTCTGTAGGCTGCATCAAACTATCTAGACGTTTTTAAAATGTAATTTCCACCCCTTGTATGTTGACCTGTTTTCTATATCGAGGTTCTTCCTCTTTACCCTAAAAGCTATAAAGCCAGTGAAGTCTTCAAGCAACTTATCACGATCCTTGGTTTCGCGACTGTCCTCGAGCTGTTTTACTAGCTCTTCAAGGGCTTTAACGAACCCTTACTCATCCTCCAGTAGAGAATAGGATGTTGTGGGCTCAACGCTGGCCTTTAAAAAAAAAAAAATGATATTTGTTCGTAGCGTCGACCTCTGTTGATCTTTTGCCACTACATTTACCATATGATAGGAATCTGCGGGTAAGTGTAATTTGGATGTGGGGAAACGAAGGTTAAGGATGACACAAACACCCAGTCCCCAGGCCAGGGATATTAATCATTTACAATTAAAAACTCCTGTCCCGGCCGGAAATCGAACCCGGGGCCGCCAGGTGACAGGCGAACGCGTTGCCCCCCGATGTCAGAGTTGTGATCGAGTTCATCAGTAGCATGTAATATATTTGGACGCAATGTTTCATAATCTTCCGGAGAACAGTTGGAATTTATCGCCTTGGAAGCATTGAGGCTAAGAAAAAATTATTTCACCTTTGCGTCACAGCTGTCGGAAGAGGATGGTCATAAAGTCTTCCGAACCCTCGAAGCTGATTACGAATTTCGCCATTGTAAAGCATAGATTGCGCGGTTGTCACTCTTGGAATACCTCCAGTCATGATTTCATATCAGTGTATGCAAGAGAACCAGTAGCATTTGTAACTGGTCCAGATCTGACGGTAATGGTGTACCTGGGCACAGTAAGGTGTATATTGCGCTGATGTCAGCAGGCCCAAAGCCGCTGGGGTGGGGAGGCTTTCGCCCCCAGGCCCTCTTTGCTTGATCATAGTCCAATAGGTTTGTCATTAGCCGAACCTAACCTATCCAGACCAATGGTTTTGTCACTACCCGGACCTAACCTATCCAGACAAATGGTTTCGTCACTAGCCGGGCCGGATAAATTATAATAACATTTTTAAATAGTCCAGGACTAGCCATAATGTTTCGTCCAGGGGAAAGGAAGCGTGATGATTATTGTAAAATGTGACCACTGTAAGGTGTAGATTGCGCTGATGTCTGTCTTATAATTGATACGAGGGAAATTAGTGAAAGTAATTATAACATTCTTTTTACAGGAGGATAGAAAACATCTGTGATTGTTCCATGGCTAGCCGTATTTTTCTGAAAAGTAACACTGACGGTGCAGGGTAGATGAATGCTGAAAAATGATTTCATGCACACACATAAACAAAGTTTAACGTTCATAGGAGGAGGGAAGGAAGGAAGGAAGAATTATACCAAAATTTACCATACTTTATTGGAGAGCACCTAAAAAATAATTCGTTCCCTCGCCGAACACTTGAATTTGGTGCTATGCCCGCATTTCTCACAATCCCTTCCCCTAGTTATCAGGCCGTGGGTAACGTAAAACGAGATGATGATGATGATGATGATGATGATGCTTGCTGTTTAAAGGGGCCTAACATCTAGGTCATCGGCCCCCATAAAACGAGAAAAAATCTTCAAATTTACTCTTGATATCATTAAAATTAGTAATTTTGACATACTATACCAAACTCCGCACGGAACAACAGCCATGTTTAACAATACCTTGTTCATACCATAGCAACGAAGAATTTATTTATGACCGTAGCAACTAACGACGAATAAATTAAACAGCCCGACCAAAGTTGGTACTAGGAACTAATTACGTCACATCGGTTGGTAATAATAATAATAATAATAATAATTTGGTGTGGCTATTTCGGTTGTAGCACTTGGCCTGCGAAGTGTCAGACATTCCGTACCACCTGTGAGAGTGAGAAGTCCACTACTGGTGTTAACAACCCTGACCGGATTGGCACACGTGTTACTTCTTATCTCGTATTCGTCATTCGCAGGGACCTAACTACATGCACCTTTCAGCTACCTGCCCATATCGGCCAGTTCATCAGAATATCTTATTTTAATTACTTGAGAATAAAATAATTCATAGTTCATAAATATTCACAATAATAGTAATATTATCCTTCCTTATGCTCACCAGGCACATTGCGCCCGAATACAATGTATATTTGTATTGTATTGTTTTGTTTATACTTCAAAAATCGACTTTCCTATATTAATATTTACGTAAACGTAAGTAAAATAATTAATTTCGTGTGGCTATTTCTAGCCGAGTGCAGCCCTTGTAAGGCAGATCCTCCGATGAGTGTGGGCGGCATCTGCCGTATATAGTAGGTAACTGCGTGTTATTGTGGTGGGAGATAGTGTTATGTGTAGTATGTGAGTTCTAGGGATGTTGGGACAGCACCAACACCCAGCTCCCGAGCCACTGGAATTAACCCGGTCGGGAATCGAACCCGCGACCCTCTGAACCGAAGGCCAGTACGCTGACCATTCAGTCAACGAGTCGAACGTAAACGCAAGTGATTAGTATAGTTTAGAAGTCACTTATTAAAACAATATTGAATGTTTCTTCAGCAAAAGTTGTAAAAAAACATTCCGGATTTCTAAAGTGTGTCTGTGAGGTTCATTACGTCCGCTGGCGTGGAAATGGAATTCCAATTTGACATCAAGTGGTACGGATGTCTTGGCATAAATATTTGGGGATTACGGGAAAATTGTTGGCAGGTAGATAACGACATAGGTGGTACGAAATGTCCACAAAAATCAAGTGGTACGGAATGTCCGTGGTACGAAAAGTCCGGATACAGGCTATTTCTAGCCGGGTGCAGCCCTTGTATCCTCTTGTGGGTAGGGCGGTAGAATAACACCCGCGGTATCCCCTGCCTGTCGTAAGAGGCGACTAAAAGGGGCTTCAGGGGCTCTGAACTTGGGAGCGTGGGTTGGCGATCACAGGGCCTATAGCTGAGTCCTGGCATGGCTTACACTTACTTGTGAAAGGCTCCTCACTTTCATCTATCCTATCCGTCCTCTCTTGGTCAACTCTTGTTCTTTTCCGACCCCGACGGTGTTACGTTCCCGAGGTCTAGAGAGTCATTTTCACGCCCTTCGTGGCCCATGTCTTTCTTTGGCCGATACCTTCATTTTTCGGAGTGTCGGATCCCTTC